>NC_092578.1:4237500-4987500 GCF_037975245.1 Apostichopus japonicus
CTGAGTGTTTGTGTCTTCAGTTTTTTTTTCTCTCTATAGGGTCCTTGATGGGGACTTAGGTGTCCCTCCTGATCCTTTTTTTCTACTAAACTAAACTATATACAAAATATGAAGTCTTAAATAGTCTCATGAAGCCTATGACTATACGCATAGTTATGAAACAAACATTGTGTTTCTAACATTGTTTCAGCCCTTTGCTCAATTGATTATTTATTTATCTGTGCAGAAGATTATCATTGGGATTAAAGAAATAATTTATTAGTAAGAAAAGATAGCCTGAGATGAATATATCTACAAAGAAATCTGGTTGCACTTCATGGAGTTTGAGCAGTTTAATAATATGTAACGTTATATGAAACCAATTGTAAACGTCCTGTCATCATGCATATTCAGATCTCATAAATATTCAGTCTTTCTAATTGGTCCTCTGTTTCACTTTTGTGAGGTCTGAGCTAATCTCAATTGTACTATTACTAGAAGAAGTCATAAATAAGGAAAGAGAATATAGTTGGACGGGAACATTTACGACAGGACACAAACCAATCAACAACGAATAGAACGGATCATGATCGTGTTGTAATCAAATAGTTGAGGATCAATGGATCTGCGATCTAAGGATTGCAGGTCAAGTCCTTGCTCCCTTGCCTCACCTCAACCAGGTACATGAACGGTGACCTGTGAGGTAACTTGTACATGTAGTTGCAAGTCCCAGTTTGTGGCTACATTCTATGGGGTGTCCCCAAATGGGACGTGTAGATGTGGCACACTGTATTGCCCCGGGAGTGACAACTGACCAAGTTACCAAAGACCAGGTGTTAACTGTTGTAAAGTCGTGTGAGAAAGCTTTGGCCTTGATACAAGACTGTAAAGCTTTAAATTTATAAAGTTCACGTTAAAATGCAAATTCTTTGAAGGGAATACATCGGTTTAACATCAATCATTATTCATAGGTCAAATGTCATCTTTGGGATTATTCACATGAGAATGAAAGCACCCTCCAAAAAAGGAAAGGGAATTTAAATCTCATCAACATTTTAGAATGAGAAAAACAAACAATAATAATAATAAAGGCTAAGATGAACAGAGTGGTGTTGGGGGGGTTCAGTGATACCCATTTTGAAACTTGTACAACAAGTTTTACTGAATTGTGTACACTTAGAGTGTGTTGGTGTAAGAACTGACGAGTGTCGAAGACCAGGGGTTAAACTTTTGTGAAGTCATGTGAGACCTTCAAAATGTAAAATGCTCATGCATCTGTTCAATAGCAATAATACCTCATAGCTTGATGTCATCACCTATGTGAGAAAAAACCCAGCCTCCAAAGAATTTCATCAACATTTTAGATTAAATGAGCGTGGTGAAATACAGGAAAAAAAACAACAAATAATAATGATAAAGGTTAAAATGGGCAGAGTGGCATTGGTGGTTTCAGTGATATCCATTTTGGATTACAACTCTGTTGAGAATTTTTACTTCATGAGTGACTGTGAAGTATAGAGAGAGTAGTACTGCTCCTTGAGAGCCATCAGCTCTTCATGAGTACCCAGTTCGGCAACTCTGCCGTGCTTAATAACGGCGATCTTCTCCGCATCGTGGATGGTGGACAGACGATGTGCAATGGTGATGCAGGTACGGCCTTTCTTGGCTTCGTCTAGGGCGGCTTGGACAACCTGTTGAAATACATACGTAGCACAGTCATAGAACACCTTCTGGGCACATTCTGTCGCAACATTAATGAAATATCATTTTACTTTAATAAACAGTTATTGCATTTCTAGCCTAGCTACTGGTGTTAACTTCTGGGATTATAAAGAAATGGTACAACAAAGATATAGAAAAACATAAGGCTGGCACGGTATGTACTTAATGTCAGAGGGCTGAATTCACTTTTTTATTATCTCTATTACACTAAATATTAAATTAATCTTTATTGCACAGGAATCCCTATCTAACTATACTGAGATTGCACACATTCCATGCCATCTTATTTTCATAATTTAAATAAATAGCATAAACTTAATAGGACAACCATGCTCCACTTGTTACACTGGCAAACAGTACAAAGAGATTTGAACAAGCAAATCTAAAATAAGTCAATAAATGTTATACAAGTAGATTATGTAATGAAAATAAAGTGAAATAAAGGTATCAATGGCAAATGATTTGTCAAGGTGTTAATGAATGTTGATAAGCACGAATCTATTCATGACAATATTCCCTTTCTTGAGCTTACCCTTTCACTTTCAGTATCCAACGCAGAAGTGGCCTCATCAAGGAGAAGAATTCTTGGGTTTCGCAATAGGGCCCTCGCTATCGCAATACGCTGCTTCTGTCCTCCAGAAAGCTGTGTTCCCTTGTCTCCTACCCGTGTGTCGTATCCCTGATGGAGAATAGGTTGATTGAATAAACGTAAAGTCATTGCAAAGACATGTCATGATGATGACCATCTTTCTTATCAATATTATTAAGTATTTCTTGCACATCAAACTGAAGAGGGATTTATCTATTGACTAATATGGCAGCATATAAAGGACTGAACCAGGTATCAATTATTAGGTTGACAAAGTCCATCATGCAACATAGTATAAAAATGGATAAATGCATGAACATTAATGATCTCATAAACATGCTAAAAATGTATCTCTATACTTACATTGTATTATCCATGTATTAATATAACGCTAAATCAACATACTATTTCAGATATATCTGATTGAGAATTTTAATGTTCACTGATTGATTTTCATGATATGTACCCAAAAAAAAAATGATTGATAGTATGAATGTAGTGTGACAAACCTAATATGCCAATAATGAAAACCATGAAACATTTGGTTCTTGTCTTGTGTTTAAAAGCCATTCCTTGCAATTTGATGAATATTAATGACATAAAGTTGGAGATGTCATGCAAATGTGCTTATAATGTACCAACATCACCATCCCAGTATGAACCAAATTTTACCTTAAGCCTGCCCATGTATTAATATTCATGAAATAGGAACCTAAAGCTATCTACTCTTCACAGGGCATCTACCTACCAAGTATGACATTGATTAATCTTGTGGTTGCTGTGGTAGATACATCAAAGTATTTAGTATATACTAAATTGGACATACCGTTGCAGAGAAATTTGACATTTTAAAGATTTACTAAGGCATGCACACTTATTAATATTCATGAGATGAGAACCAAAAACAAGCTTTTTAGGTTTTGAAGAGCTGTAGGCCACATGGTTGTTTTGGGGCTGTCACTTCCTGAATATGAACACATGTACCTTACATGACCATTGTTGTTCCCCCTGTTGTCATCCTACCCCCCATTACCCCCTGTTGTCCCCCAATGACCAACTAGATACGCTTCTTTACTCACATATGCCGTAATGAATGCAAAGGTTACAATTATCATCGAATTCAAAACTTATCTTCTACAAGACAAACATGTATGGTGGTGCTTACCAAGGGTAAACTGGCGATGAAATCGTGAATGTTAGCACTCTTGGCAGCAGCTTCAATCTCCTCCTGTGAGACATTCCTGCTGTTGTCCCCGTAGGCAATGTTATCAGCGATGGACCGGTCAAATAGAACCGGTTCCTGAGATACCAGACCGATCTGCTGGCGCCACCACTGAAGGTTCAGGATCTTGATGTCATAAGACCCAACCAGCTGTGAAGAAAGTAATCAAGAGTTGATGGATAAGATGATACAATCGTTCATAGATAATCATGTTTTTAATAAGTCGGTTGAAACTTGATAAAAAACAAAGGGGTACAACAGTCATAACGACTGCCTTCCTGCTTATCAACCATAGCAACACTTTTTTGTTCTTTGGTAGGACTATGATGAACACTAGAAAAATAATTATTCATCTAGGGAAACAGCTTATGGCTTAATTTGTAACTTACCACATCGCCAGAACGAGAATCATAAAACCTTTCGACCAAGGCCACACTGGTACTCTTGCCACAACCACTGCTGCCCACCAGAGCGAGGGTCTCACCTGGCTTGACCGAGATGGTCAATCCAGCTAGGACCGGAACATCTGGCCTGGTTGGGTAACGGAAACGAACCTTCTGGAAGGATACTTCAGAGACGTAGTCATCCTGTGGAAAGAACGTCCCATTTTAGAGCCATTTCACAACATATTATGAGAGACAACGAATCGTCAACAGAAGTTGATCCATAATTAAGCTTGAAGGGAAGTTTGATAGTCAGGTACAACATATCTTGATAGGTTCAATAAAGGTATAACGTAAATTTCCCTGCTTACTCATTCTTAATTCTATACTCATGAATCAGAGAACCAGACATGTTCCATGCAATACGTCCTGAAATCCACTTCGAACTCTTTTCCTCCTTATGCCACAAACCTTCTTGCTTCTCCCTAAACAACAACTACATACGTTTTTATTGTCATGGATACTTACAGGTTTAAGCCCTTCATTGTTGTACTTGTCAATGCTTGGCACCGTGTCAAAGAGCATGAACATACGAGCAGTGGCCATTTTAGCCTTAGCAAAGTCAGGAGCGATGGCAAAAGCTCTGCCGAGTCCAAAGGCACCAAAAATAATGGCAGAAAACACCCTGCAAGAATCAAGAAAAGAAAGTGAAACAAACAATCTAATAGTGCCCACAAATGAAAGGCATCACTGATGGGTATGAACATATCTTGATAAGTTCAATAAAGGATTGACGGTATAACATAAATTTTCCTGCCCGCTAACTCTTAATTCTATACTCATGCATCAGAGAACCAGAAATTTTCCATGCAATAAGTCATGAAAATCCACATTAAACTCTTTTCCTCCTCCTCCTCCTTCTCCTCATCATTTTGATGTTAAATACATAAATTAACTTAAATGACTTAATCCTGATAGAAATAATCAAAATACTTTTTTAGTCTGCTAATTAAATATAAAAAATCAACCACTATGAGTTAAAGCTGATGTGGTCAAGAGTGAAACACACTCCAATTATACTTACAGGAAGACGTCATCAAAGTCAGTCTTTCCATTCTCTACAAGCCAACCACCGAATCGAAAAGCTGCGGCATATGCAAAGTAAATGATGCACTGCGAGAATGCAAAGGTCGCCCCCTGTAACATAGCTGACACGTAACTCTTTCTGCAAGGGTATTAATAAATAGGGAATCTTGTTTAATGAATGGATTTTAATGTAAAACCAGAATGCAAAAATGCATTGTGGTTTCGATGATGTAACATGAGCAGTTTTCTTCATGAATCTGACGTAATGTATAGCGACGGTGTACATGTTTATAAGGGTTTCACGATTTGACCTCTGTTGACCCCAAATGACCTTTGACCTCTGCCAAAAACAGTAGGCTTCTTTAACTCAATGTGGTACTTCTACACACTAGCTATGCAGTTGGTCTGACCTTCCTTCATGAGATATCGTGTTTACAAGGTTTTCACAATTTGACCCCTGGTGACCTCAAATAACCTTTGACCTCCTACAAAAACAAAAGGCTTCTTTTACTCAACGTGGTTCTTCTACATACCAAATATGAGGTTTACCCAAGTTTCCCTTCTTGAGATATCGTGTTTACAATGTTTTCACAATTTGACCCCTGGTGACCCCAAATAACCTTTGACCTCCTACAAAAACAAAAGGCTTCTTTTACTCAATGTGGTTCTTCTACACACAAAATATGAGGTCTGCCCAAGTTTCCCTTCTTGAGATATCGTGTTTACAAGGTTTTCACAATTTGACCCCTGGTGACCCCAGATGACCTATGACCTCCACAGAAAACAATATGCTTCTTGTACTCAATGTGGTACTTGTACACACCAAATATGAAATTGGTCCAACCTTCCCTTCCCTTCTTGAGATATCATTTATACAAGCTGGGCGTCACAAATGCACACACACAAACACACGCATACGGTATCATGAATGCAAAGGTTACGAATTATCATAGAAACCAAAAACAGCCACCTTAATTCAGCATAGAAATGACAATGATTTACTTACGTCTGAGATTCATGCAATAATTGTACATATTTATCCCAAAATGTCAACTCTCTCGTCAGTGATTGTACAGTTCTGATGTTCACTGAAGCTTCAGTAACAACCTGAAATAAGGACCAGATTTAAATTGATAAAAATAAGAGAATTCACAATGGCAACTAGCACATATCAAAATGCTATTCAATATAAGCAAGCACATTGCTACAATAAATGAAAAGAAACTTGATCAACTCTAACATCCATCGATCTAATATTTACCTTTCCTGCCTGTTCCAGATCTACTCGTTGTTTGTCTTCACCTCCCGCATACAGCTGCCACTCAATAATTCCGGCCAAACCAAGGAAGGGAACGAAGGCGAGGACCAGGAGAGTCAATTGCCAAGAGTAAATGAAGGAGATGATGATAGCCACAACAATGTTAAAGAAGACCTCGGCGACCAGACCGAATCGTACACCGGTTACCTGATAAAAGGAACAGTATAGCAGCTGGTTGCTTTGGGAAATATAACAACAGATATTGTCAGTGCACTGCTGAATGCTGAATGCACCATCGTTTTGGTGGTGAACTTCCCGGTATTCCAGTATTGGAACATTACACTAGTTGCTTGAGTACAGGTTCGTACATGAAAGCTGCATTCTGCATTGAGTTATGCCAAAACATTGTACAGCAATGGATTCAGGAAGGTTGCCCATGCAGTCCTTCTTTATTGAATTTATTTAGCTGAGAAAAAAAACAAATATTGCTCAAAACAAGGTATATGACGGAAAAAATAACCAAGTCCAATGCTGTATCTGAGATCTCCTCTTCCCTGGGAATTCTACATATTTCACTTTTGCAGTATCAACGTTGAGTGATTAAGGGAAGTCAAAGTACCTGAACAGATTATCTAATTTATTGCAGGCCAACATCCTACCAGAAATGATTGCAAGGGAATACATGGAACATTAAGTACATTAATTTTGTGGGACACCAAATTTTCTCTTATTAGGAGCAACCGAATGATTGTTACAATAACGATTTCTTAGTTTATATGATGGGTTATCCAATTACTAGTGCATATTACTACAAAGTTTGGGCAGAATATTGAAATGTTAAAACCTGACGGAAAAAATCACAGAGGACAATAAATTGCTACCATAGTTTTGTATTTTCTGTTGGCTTAGTTTCATAATTTAGATTTACCCCTTGAACAAGAGATGCCTCTGTTGCCAATCTGGTTGAAACAGCACCAGTGTTGTTTGCATGATCATCAAAATAGCTCATATCCTGCAGGAAATAAGAAGCGTACATGCAGTAAACATTTAGAACAAATTTGACATATTTCGTCTCAAAAAATTTGGGGCGATTTACTAGTAATTTTTGTTGGCAGTAAATGACAAAAAATTTCACTTTTGCATCAATCCCTATATGCAAACCAATGTGGGCCTTGGTAAAGGTGCGTGTATACTGACGCGACAGCTATTGCTAGGCTACCACAAAATCAACCTGCTACCTGATCACCCAGTTGGAAACATTTTTTCTAAACTGTATTGTCATGTCCTGCTTCAGAGCACTCGTATTGTCCGTACGAGCAGTATGAATATCATGTTTTCTATCAGATCAAGTTTGGGAACTGTTTGTACTGACAATACCAGTGCTAATTTGAGAGCATGATATTGGAGTATAGTTTAGAGAGGTATTATAGGAAATTGTCCCAAACTGGCTGACCTGATCAGCCGTTCTTTGCATATTCATTTGTCTTTTAAACATGAGCATAAATCTATGAATTAATCATGCACAAGTATACTTATTTTCACATTCATTATTACTTTAAGGATGGATTATAGCTTTATTCAACCCTCAAAATGTGATATCCACGCATTCAAAGTTTTCTCTGGACAACACTTAACCTATTGACCAAGAACCTGTACCTACCATTCTGAGAATAGCCTTGAACATTTGGTACCGCAAGCGTTCGGTCAATCGTTCTCCAGAAATTGCGTACATTACGCCCTGAAGAAAAGAAAGTAGTTTTACTCTTTTAACACACTGACACATGACAGCACACCTTGCCTTAATACCTTCCATTGTGTCCAAAGACTATTGGAAGATAGCAAACTTGAAAATGAAACCAATACTTACTCATGATATTCCAAACATTCAGTATTTATCATAGCCTAGTTTATAGATATGCTTGTTAACATTTCCCCTATCACTCCTCCCAATTGATTCCCAACCCCTCCCCCCCCCCACTCCTCCCCAAATCAAAAAGGTTTATTTACTTTTGGAAATATCATGGTCTTTTTACAGCACCCTAAGCATACAAAAGAATCTGGTGACATCAAACACTGTTTAGCATACCAGTCTTAAAATGATAATTTCATCCTTTAAATTATCCAACAAATTTCTATTATCCCATTGTTAAATCTTGAGTTTCTCATTTCTACTTTGTCCTTTACCTGAATAGAATTCGATAATAAAGCTACCACACCGAGAACAGCCAGGAAAATGCAGAAAAATGTAATGCCATCCCAGATCTCTTCCGTTGGACCGCCGTAAACCTGTTATAGATAATAGAAACAAACAAGACCATTGATACAAACCAGACAGGAGGGCAATCCGTGTAGATTCTGTCTTACTTTTACTCTTGGCATCCTAATTTTGCTAAAGGGTATGCCATTTGTCCACACAGTTAGTTTTAACTTGAACGGACGTTGCGGTGTAGGATTTCGCAAATACAATTGTTCGTACAATTAAGGCCAAGTTGACCTTTGAACTACATTGACCTTTGCCCTCCACCTCTGTGACAGAGGTGCTTGAACTATCTGCAACTAGCAAACAGGTACAACGCTGTGTGTATCACATCTACCAGATGCATCTTTGAACCTCGTTTACATAATTCTTTGACGTATTGTACTTCTTTTTCGGATGAATTGTTTTGGGTAGAGGGAAGGCACATAAGTTTGTTTATGTCTGTCCTGTGGAGGGGAGGGTGTCAGCACCCTGAACTATAATACATCTGCCTAATCTGTGTCTTCATTTTGAAACCCTCAAAGACCTGGCCACATCTCTCTTCCTTCAACCAGGAACAACTTTAACTACCATGATTCAGTTTTCTTTCATGCAGGCGCGTAGCGAGGAATTTGTCAAGAGAGGGGCGAAACTGTAGGCAAACTATCAGAGCCGTATATATGGCATTGCAAACTATCAAACCGTAGCACCACCATGGTTGGCGCGAAGCGTACAAGAAAATTTTGGCTGAAAATGCCTCCCAGATCGCTGGAAATGGAGCTTCCCAGGCCTTGTAACTTGCATCTTAGCATTTTCTCTTTTGAAAGTACTAGCGATATCATAAAAACATACCAAAAAAAATATGCTCAGGGGGGGCGGCTGCCCCCTTCGCCCCCCCCCATTGGCTATGCGCCTGCTTTCATGCCTGGCTTCAAACTCTGGACATTGAAATTCTGGCTAAGTGCTGCTCCCCTCTTAAAGCCTGTAAAGTCACTGATGTGTGATGTAGTTCAAGGTAATAGCAGGAATTTTGAGTTTAGCCGTTAGATATTTCTCAAACAAGTGACAAAACTTAGTGAAAATTTAGGCCTGTAACTCACCCTGAGTACTCTTGAGAAGATGATGGCAAAGGCAGGTTGCACTCCTCCGTTGAATGCAGCAGCAATGAAACCTATGACAATAAGGTACCACTCGGATGCATTCATTTTCATGATTCTTCCCCAACTGAAATACTGGAGAATTTCCTCATCATTGTCTTCATTCTGAGGAAAAGTCAGTGAGAATAAATCATTCAGCAACATCATCATAATATTTAAATATTTAAACATTTAAATATTTAATATTTAAATATTTAAAAATTTAAAAATTTAAAAATTAAAAAATTAAAAAATTAAAAAATTAAAAAATTGAAATTAAAAAAATTAAAAAATTAAAAAATTTAACATTTAAATATTTAAATATTATATTATATTAATATTTATATTTAAATAGTTAATTATTTAAATATTGTCTATTATATGCTCTGTTCCTTCACATTAAGGTGGTAGATAAATACGGATGGATGAGAATATTGACCCTTTCTGCTTTAAGCACTGTTCATACTAACTCTGGTTTATTTTAGATTGGATAACAAACCCACATAAATGAACTGCTAGTGTTGGAAAACAACAAAAACAACATAATCCATTCACACCCTCTTTTTTACCCTTGAGCTGTAATATACATTACACAATGTCTTTTACAACTTGGTCAGTCCACATATATGCCGGCAATTTTTACTGTGATAAACACAAAGGAATTAAAGACAGAGACCATACGAATAGCTTTAAAACATAAACAAATATTGCCAACACCCCATACATTACAATATTCTTCATATAGATCACTATCTGCTTGGTAACATCATCAACCAGAGTGAAGAAATGAATTGACAACATCTAAAAGGATGAAAGCTTGTGGCAATTTAACATACAAGAAATACTTTTTATGACCATTTGTGTAAATAAACAGGAAAATTGTAAATGTGGTTAAATTCTGTGTTTTTAGTAAGTATACATAATTTCTATGAAATGGTGGACTACCAGGCAGAGTTTGAGGTGGGACTAGACTACCCAACTGCTGGTATACCATCATCCACATCCCATCTACAACCAATGAAAAAGTTGGTAACCTCAATCCATATAACCTACAAACATCAAACATTACTCACAAAGGATTTTCCTAACTTTCTAAGCCACTCAATAAATTATCCTTGTCGTGGAAATTCAAATATGTAATTCAATTCTTCATGCTCCCTCTGTCCTAGCCCCAACCCCCCCCCCACCCCACCTCCCTCTCACACCCACTTGTATGCCAGCACTTACCAAGCTCTCTAATATTCTCATATAACATGTTACAGCCCAATTTTCAAAAAGTCTGTTTAAATCATAATCACAAATGAATTACAATAATACTTGGGAAATAGAAGTAGATCAAAATAACTTGTGACATATTTCCTTTCACTCACATTTAGCTGAAAAATATATGCTTCCAACAGCGGGAAAGGGATATAACACTTGGCGCAGAGGACTAGAGGGCACAGACGGTCTACTCCACCACACCCCCCCTCTATACCCCTCCCCAAACTACCACTCCCCCTTTTGAATTTGGTCAGTTTCTGTAAACATGAATGGAAAATACTATAATCTAATCCAATCCTCACCCATAACATGTAAAGTGTACAATTGTGATTATGATGAGTTAAAGGGATATTCCAGTACAAGTATTGACTGCTAAGAGAGACTGCTTGAAGATTTCTGCAAAGGTCTAAACCACATCCTTGTAGCATTTCGTAGAGTGAAGATATGAATTCAAATTTGGTTCCTATTTTATAAATGCACCTGGCAACAGCAGAGTGAGTGATATTATCTCCGTAATTCAGCTGAAAAATGTTTCTGTTTTCATTTATAATATTATTGAACTCACTTACTCACAGAGGAGAATAAGAATCTTTCTACCAAAAAGTTGCATTTTAATGAAATTCTCAATACAAGGAACCATGACAGCTATGCAAACATTTTAGTTTCCAGGTTTTACTCAACAAGAGGATTATAATAGGAAAGTAAAGCTTTCTATTATAACATCACAATCCACCTACTGTGACTCTAATAGTTTGAAATATATGTCTTTTTCCATGTTTAAGTGCCACTGGAATATCCCTTTAAGTGATATGATTATGATACAATAGTACAACATGTTGATGTGTTCTTAAACCACTCAGGTTATAATCAGTAGATGACATATTAAAACTTAATAGAAGCAAAGTATGAGATAATGAATAATAAAAAAAAAAAATAGAAGAGGAGGTGCACTGAGATTTTCTGATCCACAAACATGTAAGACAAATGGGAACAGATTGATCCTTTGGACAATTGTAATGAACCATCACTACTACACAAACTTCATAGCCAACATGCAGTGGCCTCTCATTATGATATACTTGCCAATAAGGGGGTACCGCTGGAAGCCTGCAGACACAAGAGCGTGACGATATTAACTTGGATAAATAGCCACTATATTGGATGGGGTTGAGGGAGGGCATGGCAGGGGAGGGGGGAAATGAAGCAAAAATCTTGCAAGAATATGCAATATAAATTTTGGTCAGGGTTTAGTCTGGGGAAAACTGGGTCTAATTACATAATGCTCTTTCAAACAACATTGATCCACCATCCATTCTCAAATGAGGCTTTATAACCTTCCATCAGGAAAGCAAGATCCTGAACCTACAAACATCAAAAATGCTCACAAAGGATTTTCCTAACTTTTTAAGCCACTCTATAAATTATCCTCAAGTGTCATTGGAAATTAAATATGTATTTTAATCCCCCATGCTCCTTCTACCCCAGCCCCCAACCCCCACCCCACCTTCCACTCACACCCACTTGTATGCCAGCACTTACCAAGCTCTCTAATATTCTCATGTAACATGTTACAGCCCAAGTTTCAAAATTGTTTAAATCATAATCACGAATGAATTACAATAATACTTGGGAAATAGAAGTAGATCAAAATAACTTTTAGCTGAAAAAAATAACTGCTCCCAACAGTGGATGGGATATAATTCTTGGTACAGAGGTCTAGAGGGCTCAAACGGTCTACTCCACCTCCCACATCCCCACCCCTCCCCAAACTACCACTCCCCCTTTTTAATAGTTTTTGGTTAGTTTCTGTAAACATGAATGGAAAATACTACAATCTAATCCAATCCTCACCCATACCATGTAAAGTGTGCAATTGTGATTATGATGAGTTAAAGGGATATTCCAGTACAAGTATTAACTGCTTAAGTAGAAAGACTGCTGAAAGATTTCTGCAAAGGTCAAAACCACATCCTTGTAGCATTTCGTAGAGTGAAGATATGAATTTCAAATTTGGTTCCTATTTTGTGAATGCATCTGGCAACAGCAGAGTGTGTGATGTCATCTTTGTAATTCAGCTGAAAAATGTTTCTGTTTTCATTTATAATATTATTTTTGACTCACTTATTCACAGTGGAGAATAAGAATATTTCTACCAAAAAGTTGCATTTTGATGAAATTCTCAATACAAGGAACCATGACAGCTATGCAAACATTTTAGTTTCCAGGATTACTCAATAAGAGGATTATAATAGGAAAGTAAAGCTTTCTATTATGAAATCACAATCCACCTAATGTGACTCTAATAGTTTGAATATTTGTCTTTTTCCATGTTTAAGTACCACCGGAATATCCCTTTAAGTGATATGATTATGATACAATAGTACAACATGTTTGATGTGTTCTCAAACCACTCAAGTTGTAATCAGTATATGACATAATAAAACTTAAAAGAAACAAAGTATGAGATGATAAATAATAAGAAAAGAGAAGAGGAGGTGCACTGACATTTTCTGATCTACAAACATAAGAAAAATGGGAACAGATTGACCCTTTGGACATTTATCATGAACCATCACTACTACACAAACTTCATAGCCAACATGCAGTGGCCTCTCATTATGATATACTTGCCAATAAAGGGGTACCGCTGGAAGCCTGCAGACACAAAAGCGTGACGATATTAACTTGGATAAATAGCCACTATATTGGATGTTGTTGAAGGAGGGCATGGAGGGGGGGGGGGAGATGAAGCAAAAATCTTGCAAGAACATGCAATATAAATTTTGATCAGGGTTTAGTCTGGGGAAAACTGGGTCAAATTACATAATGCTCTTGATCCACCATCCATTCTTAAATGAGGCTTTATTACCTCCATGCAGGAAAGCAAGATCCCAGACCTTCTTATGTTATCATACAAAAACAACTTTTAAGGCAGCCCCCCCCCCCCTTCCATGAATCAATTATATTTTAAGGAACAAAAACCATTAAACTGTCAAAATAGACCAGTCCTACATATATGATATATGAAAGTTATATGATATATGAAAGTTATAACTAGCCTTGCCTTCTTTGTCTACAAACATTGTCATGTTACTATTATCGTCGACTAGGAGGGCAATCAGCTAACTACACCTTATTTGGCATTAAGAAGTGCTAAACAATGCTGGTATCAACTCTTACAACGACTACATGACTTGAAGAAATCCAATGAAGAGTGGTATTTGCTGTCATTAGTTTCCAATTCTTCAAAGAATCTTAGTAGCTGAAGAAGTTTTTTTTCTTTCTTCCATGATTTTAAACTTTTTGGGCACTTTATTCACTACCCTCTACAGTTTAGACTGTGAATCATCATTTCTAAGATTTTTCACATATAACAAATACCCATAAATCCAAATTCTTTTTCAAATTGTTTCGAAGAAAAACTGTGAATATACTTACAGCATGTTCGGAAGCCTCAGATTTGACAGATACTTGTGACATGAGATTCTTGGATGGCCTTTTTCCACCAGAGGCACGAGAATCGACTCTCTTCATCTTAAAGGAAGATGATCTTTTTTTATCCAAGGATTCTTTTTCCGTTAGCTCTTTCTCTCCCTCCTCCTCATCCTCCTCATCATCTGTGATCTCTTCCTTAGCTTCGTCTTCAGCTTCATTGACTTCCTTTGTCTGCTGTTGTTTAACCAACTGAGCATACACCTATTGTATGACACAAAACAAAAAACAAGAAGGAAACACATATTTTTATGAAATACTTCATGAAAACAAAACAACAACAAAAAAACACACATTATTATAATATACTTCATGATATCTAACCAGTGATTAAAGTCATCACATTGCAACATACTCGTAAGCACATTTTCAAGGACGCATCAACAATAGGATGGTAAAACATTCAAAGAACATGTGCCATGATGACATCATAAATTACCCGCTGTGATCCACCTCAGTACTGGAGTAATGAAGCTTCTTCATACAAGTTACAACCAAATTTGTCGAGTAATTTGAGATTGGTTTTTACCTTATTATTCGGAAATGTTTCATGTGTCACTTGAATATTCCTTGAAATATTTCTTACTTTCAAAAAACATTGCTGCACAACACAATAACACACTTTTTTTTCTTCTTCAATTTTTTTTGTCCCTTCACTGGATCTATATCAAACATTTCTCAAAACATTTTTAAAAAAGAAATATAAACTGTTGCAACTAGCGTCAATTTGAGACATTCAATGTATTTTTCACAAATTTTTGTGTTGTTATATGTCTTTACGTGAGTAACAAATAGCATCATTTTAACCCATTTATTTTGACAATAAACAGTGCACATAGCATTATAGTTGATGCCAGATGACAAAGTTTTTTCTTAAAATATTAATTAGATGCCAGCTAATGAATTTCACAAAAGTAGTTACCCCATCGGGTCTATCCATCAGCTCAGCATGGGTCCCTTCCTCGACGACCACTCCATTTTGGATGGCGCAAATCTTGTCAGAGTTCTTGATGGTTGATAGACGATGAGCAATAACTATGGTAGTGCGACCAGCTTGAACCTTGGAAATGTAAAATGAAAGAGGTAGTACCATATTTTACTAAGGGTTTTAGATCAGATTCTTCCAAACAGATTCTATACCTATGGCAGTAAAGTTAAGTTTGCCTCCTTTCTAGAAATAGTATATTTAATATGAGAACAGTCAACACAGTTCTTTTTTTTTGGAAAAGTTTTAAAGAACTATGTTTTTCCACGTTTATTTATGTTAATTCTTATAATTCTTTCTTGTATGATATGCAGTATCAATTTTTATGTAAAGAAACATTGTTTTTGTTTTTTGCTGAGCATGAAAGTGGCTTAGAAATTTGTATTGACAATTATATGTGAGTAAACGAGATGGGAAAAGAAAATTCCTCCCAATTAAAACAAACCAAAAACCTTTCCTTACTTGTAACTCATACCCATTGAGATTTATTTACTGATCTGGTGCACAACAAGAGCCCAAGGGCACTACGGTTCCTTGCTTGGGGTATATGACAATACACATAATATTATCAAGCAAGATTGGGCTGAAATAGTCCAAGTAATTGTGGTCCTACATGTTCCCATAAAGTAACCAACACTATAGCCAACACTTTTGTGATCACAAAATGTGATCGGATTTTTTATCAAAAGGCACTTTTGAGATCTAAATATGGCGTCAAAAATGTAAGAAATATAAGAGACCTACAAGCGTGTCAACAGATATGATAACAATGGTGACCTCAGATGACATGACCTTTAAGTTTCAAAATGTTCCACCACCCCGTTCACAACTTGTCCCAAAATATCAACCATGTCACACCTTGGCATTGAGATTTAATTGCATTTAATGTCAAAAAATTAACTTTGAACTTGTATGTAACTTCACACAAAGGTCACCCGGAGGTCAACCAATTGACATTTTTGATCGGTGAGACCTAAATAGAGCATGACTGTAAAAATTCAAATGGGGGTCAACCCATTGACATTTATGATCAGAAGGTACCAGAAAAGGTCATCAGAGGTCAAATTGAGGTCAAGGGTCACCCAGATGCGGGTCGACAATTGGATTACATTGAAGCAACTACCAACTCTAACGGACAATTTGTTCTCAAGTTGTTGCAAAAATTCTAGTTTTTTATCATTAATTGACCTTTGGTGACCTTGTATCACCTGACCGTTAAGTTTGAAAATATTCCCCTATACCATTTGCAACTTGTCTCAAAATATCAACCTTGTCACACCTTGGAACTGGGAGTTATTGCATTAAATGTCTGAAAATTAACTTTGACCTCATATAACTTCGCACACGAAGGTCACACAGGGGTCAACCCATTGACATTTATGATCAGAAGTTACCTTTAACATCTGAAAATAGCATCGAAACTGTAAAAATCCACAAAACACTAAAAAGGTCACCAGAGGTCAAATTGAGGTCAAGGGTCACCCAGATGCGGGTCGACAATTGGATTACATTGAAGCAACTCCCAACCCTAACAGACAATTTGTTCTCAAGTTATCGCAAAAATACTAGTTTTTTATCATTAATTGACCATTGGTGACCTTGGATCACATGACCGTTAAGTTTGAAAATATTCCCCTATACCATTTGCAACTTGTCTCAAAATATCAACTGTGTAACACCTTGGCACTGGGAGTTATTACACTAAATGTCTGAAAATTAACTTTAACCTCATATAACTTAACATACAAAGGTCACCTTGGGTCAACTTATTGACATTTTTGATTGATGAGCAGTGTTCGACTTATGGCCAAAAAATTGCATAGCAACAAATTTCGACAATTGCTAAACAATATTTTTGTTGCATAGCAGTTCCCCAATATTGAATAGCAGTTTTGAAATTAACGCAAAACGAACCAAATGTTGGCGATTAATGTATTAACTAGAAAATGTTTGTTTATTATTATTATTTATACTAGTGTTGCTACGATAATCGTTTTCAATATCGGTATCGGCCGATATTTGCAATATCGGCAGCATATCGGTATCGGTAAAATTTTGCCTAATTGCCGATAACAGCAAACCGATATTGAACTTTTCTTTTTAACAGCAGAGCTACCTGTACTTATTTATACTTGCAATGATTTGTTAATCTGCCCAAGACGATCCATTTCTTTAGCGTCAGTTAAACTCAGATTCATTTTCTATTAATATCCATGGAAACCTGACTCTCCGTAACATCTAAAAACACGTCTACGGCGCGCAAATATAACCAATGACCTTCGTGAACCTTGGCCTACACACAGCATTAGTGCAGCATATATACACTGTACTAACCATTCATTTCCTCAAAGGCCTCCGTGAAAACCTTGAACATGATGCATACAGTAACTGCACAGTTCAGCAGTGTTGGAAAACCTTGTTCAATTTCCTGTGAACACACTGCCGATTTCCCGCCGGTGTTCGCCTGCCTAGCACGCGTAACATGCGAGCATAAAGGCGTGGTGTCCAGGGGCCCGTCTTAGGGCTATGGTGGGGTCATGGGGTAGAACCCCTCGTGGGGATCCTGGGGGCGAAAGCCCCCGAAAATTGTTGTCATTTTTTGCGATGTCTGGCGATGAACAAATTCGCAGTTGAGGATGCAAAATACTGACAACTTTTTTTATTTAAATTGTCACGAAACTGATGAAAATTTTAAAATGACAAGTTAAAGTAGCTATATTATGTTATAAAATGAAAAGAGATTTAATCTGTCTTTCAATCTTTAAAAAGTGCAACTTACAAAACTTCCGATATTATGAAACAAAGAACGTTCAGCAAAGCCCCGTTTCTAGACTGCCTAACAATGAATAGCGTGCATTATGCGTACATTTTTACAACTGCAGTGTTTAACCCTATACCCAACTACTGTACCACGGTACATGTGCTGCGAATTTGCACAGGTACCTTCGCAACAACTGTGAGCTCATCCCCTGTGTAACACCTGTTTGTTAACATTTTTTTGGCACGTTGCCAGGGAACCTTTTAGTTACGTGAGATCCGTAACCGCCGAGGTGGTTAGGCTATTTGCTTTACACTTAACTATGGTAGGATATTATTTTTTCAAGGTTTTTTTTCGCTATACGGTCAAGTGAATAAGTTGTACATTGAGTATAAACTCAATAAATTATAACTTCTTCATTGTGATCGACAGTTCGTAAGTTAAGGTTTGAGTGTTTGCTCCCAAATCTGACTAGGAATTTGTATCGCACAAATCGGCACAATGTGCGATGCTGATTTGGAAACGTCTCGCAAGTTTGTCGTTTTGGATCGCATTTTGCGATGCGATACCGGAAAAATCGAACACTGTTGATGAGACCTAAATTAGAGCATCAAACTATAAAAATTCAAACATTTTTTTCTTTGCCCATTTTCTACCCCCAAAATACTAGTCTTTTTACATTAATTGATCTTTGGTGACCTCGGATCACATGACCGTTAAGTTTGAAAATATTCCCCTATACCATTTGCAACTTGTCCAAATATATCAACCATGTCACACCTTGGAACTGGGAGTTGTTGCATTAAATGTCTGAAAATTAACTTTGACCTCGTGTAACTTCGCACACGAAGGTCACACGGGTGTCAACCAATTGACATTTTTGATCGGAAGGTACCTTTGATATCCAAATCTAGCATCAAAACCAAACATTTTCTTTTTTGCTCGTTTCCTCCCAAAATAAGCACATTTTTTCTAATGTGACCTTTGACCTTTTGACCTTGGTTTCAGATGTAGTTTAATCTCCTGATTCCAAAAACAAAACGAAAAGTCTGTACAACCATCCTAACTCCGACCGAAAAACTTTGACCCCATATAACTTCGCACATAAAGGTCACACAGGGTCAACCTATTGACATTTATGATCAGAAGGTACCTTTGACATCTGAAAATAGCATCGAAACTGTAAAAATCCCAAAAACACGAAAAGGTCACCAGAGGTCAAATTGAGGTCAAGGGTCACCCAGATGCGGGTCGACAATTGGATTATATTGAGGCAACTCCCAACCCTAACAGACATTTCGTTCTCAAGTTATTGCAAAAATACTAGTTTTTTATCATTAAATTGACCTTTGGTGACCTCGGATCACATGACCGTTAAGTTTGAAAATGCTCCCCTAACCAGTTCACAACTTGTCCCAAAATATCAATCTTGTCGCACATTGGCACTGGGAGTTATTGCAGTTTTAATATTTTCGGTTTTTGGACCATAACTGACCTTTGGTGACCTTTGTGGGCACCAAAAACAATACACACCTTCTCCATATGGCGGATCTATAGTCCAAGTTTGGCCTCAATCCAACATTCCCTTATTGAGATAGAGCGTACCCAAGCACACACACACACATACGCCAACCTGACTGCATAGGTTCCTTTTGCTAAAGCAAGGAACCAAAAACATATCAAAAATCCTTTGTAATCTCCTTTTAAGTTGCTACGATTGAAATAATTTCTGCATCTACTGTTTCATCAAATTTAGATCAATTTTTTACCTTTTCTAGGGCAGCCTGGACAATACCTTCACTTTCAGAGTCAAGGGCAGAAGTTGCTTCGTCTAAAAGGAGGATCTTAGGATTACGAACCAGAGCACGGGCAATGGCCACACGTTGCTTCTGACCACCTGAGAGTTGCGCTCCACGCTCTCCAACAAGGGTTTCAAATTTCTGAGAAACGCAAAATACAACAAATTTATTTTAAAGATTTTAATATTGAAGAAAAATAAATTTCTCCTAGAATCCTTTGTTCCTATTTGCCTACAACAAAGAAAACTATCAACCTTAAATTGAACAAGGTATCTGACACAGCAGCTGATAATCTTTAGGAGTGACAAACATTCAACATTGAAATATTTTCACCGTAGGAAAGAAGAAAAGAGGGGAGGCAGAGAGGGAGAGAGGGGTGGAGGATGGGAGGCAGAGGGGTGGAGGATGGGAGGCAGAGAATTAGTTAGTCATATACAGTCCTATTTACAGCAACTGTTTCTAATTTACAGGTTCATACCTCTGGTAACTCCATGATGAAGTCATATGCATTAGCTTCCTTTGCAGCTTGGTGAATCTGCTCTTCAGAAACTTCCAATCTTCCGTATCGAATGTTTTCTGCGATAGTTGTGCCAAAGAGGATCGGTTCCTGGCTGACGACACCTATATTCTCCCTCAGCCATTTCACATTCAGATCTTTTATATCTTGGCCATCCAGTTTCACCTAAATGGAAATAAAATATTACGCAAATGGAAAGTGATACGATGGCAATCGTCTACAATGTTTACATGTTCATGGTAATCACTATTTACACCTTTGTCGGAAGGAACAATCTTTTCAGTCTTTCATGAAAACCAAAAATGTTATCCATTCATAAACAAGGTTGCTTGATGTTCTGGTTTAATTCAATTGGGTTCTCTTCAAACAGCATCTATACAATCTTTCTATATTACAGAAGAAGATACATGCGTTTAAAGTAAGAAATTTTGTATGTTAATATGTTAACGTCACAACTGACGAGCCAGTTTGACTAGAGCAAAGATTAGTGTTTAAAATCGATCTAATACTGACTGATTTAGGACTGTAATATTACGAAAGTATGAAAGTACCCAGCAACATCACATGGTGATAGACAGCTGTTCGACCGAAGCCTTTATCTTTTCCATTGGTAATTCAATCATTTATCAAAGGGAATGATAGCTCCAACTTTCAACAGATATTGCCTGTTATGCAACACTTTATACTCTTCCACTGAGTTAACCTCATCAGAGAAATCAGATGAAATTCATAAATCACTGCTAGTTGACTTTAATAATTTAAAATTGCATTAAGAATTTTTCAAGGAAAATTGACTACTTTTTAGAGGCAAAGACATATCATATTACACTGAGCAATGATATTCCGAAAAAGGAGTTCTTGGATGCTTCAAAACTTGCCCGATTTATGCCCTTGCGCCTAAGCATACTTACCGATCCAGATACTGGATCATAGTATCTTTGCATCAATGCCACCGTTGTACTCTTTCCACAGCCACTGCTCCCGACTAAGGCGACTGTTTGACCAACGTTGACCTCCAAATTAAAGCCTTGTAAAACCTAAAAAGTGTAGAAATCAGTGTTGTATTTTCACAAATTTCAGAATGAATAAATGAATTAGGAATACATGGTTCTAAGAAAGAAAACATGGTTAACCAATGTAGCTTTCTTTCTCACATCAATGAATGAATCAATCAATAACTCAAATAATCAATAGCATTTACGGGAAGCTCTGAGGCCATGAAGCACAAGATAGTATTGAGATGTGTCTTGATGCAGGTGTGCTTTCAGGAGATTCTTGAACGTTTCAATCTTACTGTTCTTTTTATTTTTCTTGGAGTCTATTCCTTAACTTTTTGATGCAATAATCAGAACATTGCTCTGTCACATAAGGTAACTCAGTGAGCTCTGGGCTACACAAGAGTAGAAGAGGGAAATATTAGATGACCTACAAGGTATTCTTTGAACATTGACTTGGAGCACATCTATGTCAGGCAGAGCCTCTCATTATGAATTGTCTTGAAGACAAGTATGGTTACTATGTAATCAATTCATTGTTAATTGGGAGTAAAATGAGGGCAAATGAATGACAGATAAAATATATTCCATAGCCAAATATCAAGCTTGGGTCAAAACCATTGCTAGCATTCCTAGCTGAATACTTACATGTGTGTCCGGCCTGGATGGATACACAAATTGAATGTCTTCAAAGGTAATCCGTCCAGTGAGTTCTGCTGGCTTCAAGCCTTTATCTGACAAGCAATTAATCACTGGAACCTGAGAATAGCAACAAACAGACAAAGAAAGTAAAGAGAGAGAAAAAAACTGCTGGCAAAACTGCTTACAGTAACTACTGCAAAAAAAGCCAGTGTAGGTAAATATAACTGAAGCGAAAAATAAACTTAAGAACTTATTGAGAGACAAGCATATTTCAGACATGTAGTTAAATTGGACCGATTGGACATTTTGTAAAGAAATCAAACTTAACAGTTATTCTAGGGGATGAGCAGTTTCTATCTACAGAATAGAAAACACTGAATATGCGTTGTGCGATGTGGTATCTAAAAATCAAGGATTTCTCGCTACAAGTTTAAAGTTAAAGGGAACTTTACTGTTTCATGCATCTGCTGAGATAATCCCAAGTGGAAAACATAGCATTCACAATAATGTCCAATGAAGACATATTTCCAGTTCCAATATTAATCAATGATGAATGAGAGTTCAAAAGACAATACAGGTGATAGTCAAGAAATTAAAGTCTATAATCTATGAGATTTAAATGTCACAAATCTTCAATAGATAACATATGTCCACAAGATAATAAAACGGAAAAAATATCTTTGACTTTGCTTACTTGATCAATGACTTCCCATATGGCAAATGCAGCTCCTCTAGCGGATGCAAAGTCTGCAAAATATGGACCTGCTTGGGCCAAAGAGAAACTTCCAAAGAGAACAGCCAGAAAAGTCTGCAGAAAATGACAGAAAAATCCATCAGAACTCCTCATCCATCAAGAAAGCTTAAGAAAATTTCTCTAACCAAACAATCGCGGCATTATTATCAAATACGTTTGCTGTTGACAAATGGTAATCATTTTTTAATAGACAAAACTGAACCGACTTGAAAACAAAACATTGACAATTTTTCACCAAAAATATGTTCGGTTCTTACATTTAATGTTCCTTCAAATAGTTTCTTAAAATTACCATACGCCATAGCTTACAACTGATGTCAAAACTGTTGATATGAAATACTGTTTAAGCCTGTTTGTAAAGGACAGTAGGTATCATTTCCCCATTTACAAAGGATATTCAAATGCCCTGTATATTACCATAACAAAACTGGTCAGCACCCATTTCTCCAGGAGGGGTAAGTAAATCCAGTTATAGAAAACTAAAATGATATAATGTGAGCCGAGGTCATTCCTGTTTCATTCAACAATGTTGGTACCTTGTCATTAGGATGCCCTCCAAAGATCTTTTGTACTGCATTTTACATGAATGAAAAAAAGCGATGTTCTCTTTGACAAAAATGATGATGTTTTGAGTTTACCACCAGGGAATATTTCCCCAAAAAGTTTGGAATTACTCTCTCTCCCTTTCTTCATTTCATACTGCACAATGTTTGTGTAGGTAGAATTCCTTTTTTTAACTATGTAATAAATTATCTCATCAATAGATAAAAGAGAACTCACAATAAGGATACCTCCAGCAGAGAGTGGTGTCCCTTTTGGATCAAGAATCAGGATAGTACCATACCTGGAAGACATAAAAAAAAAATAAAAAATAAAATAAATAAATAACCCAGCTTGTAAGTCTGAAAACTATTCACAAATTTTAATAAGAAGGAGAAAGCTGCACTCTGCTAAAAATTTCTTTCCTCATGACACAACAAAAAGCAAATGAACAGTTGACTACTAATGAAACAAAGCACAAACCTAGTATTGGTCTTAATCGCTGCTTTTTCATCACATTCTTCATCACATTATTCCAAATTACATTCAAAACAAACCAAACTGAACAGCAGCAGTGGACCCACTTGATCGCATTCATCTGTGTAAAAAGTGTCAAGCTCAAAAATACCAAAGCTCTGTCAATTATTTTGTCTCATGAAGAAGGCAAGACCTACCAAAAAGCGACGGCATATGCCCCGTAAATAACAAAGAACAGCGCCCCCAGAGAAACTGACTCAGCGGCCGCTTTCTTGATGCCTACAATCTTTGCCGCTCCCAAATTTGATCGATACCTTTTTTTTAAAGAAGAAAAAGAGGGATATAATGGAACCGGAGGATAAAATCTCATTCACTGATTAAAGACATTGATAGACATTGATAGACAGTGATACATTGAAAGATCGATTGAAAGATTGATACATTGATAGATTAATAGACATTGATTCCAACTGTTTGTTTCTTTTTAATTTAGTTTCATTTCGTTTAACAATAAGGGAAAATACTGCTTTATTTCTGATCAAACCATCTCGACAACTCAAATTTTCAATTTACAAGTAGCGTTGTATAGTTGGACCTTGATGTACAATGTCAACCTGATATAATAATTATCGGAGGAAACAAAACAATGGATTAACATTGTTAGAACAAATACCTTTCAAGCTCTTTGCTCTCCCCACCAAAAGCGGTTACAGTCCGCATTGACGACAGCACTTCCTCTGCCACAGAACCAGCTTTTGCATATGAATCAAGTGCCTCCTGTGTGTAATTCTTGACAAGCTGTAACAAAAATAAATAGAGAATATGAATAAAGCAATTAAATAATTAATTAATCAATCAATCAATGGTTGAATGATACACACCCTTCACAACTTCCTTAACAAACTTCCTTCACAACTTCATTTTCCATTAGCTGAAGAATATTATGTAGGATTACTGATGGTCTAGATCGGCAGTCCGCAAACTTCCAGGACCGCGACGCGGGATCTTCCATGTGGACCGAGTGACAACCCATCTGACCACACGTTTGCGTCACTCATAGTATATCTAACAGCGGAATTGTTTTGTGACAGAGGTCAACTTTTGGATGCAGGGATCTATTATCTGAAAATAAATCCAAAACACAACACAGATCTACTTACGATGGCAGAAACTGTAAATACTGGTACGATCAGGCCGAGCGACACTGCCATGATGACTAAGCTCAGACGCCAACTTCTCAGGAATCCTATGGTGAGTCCAGCAACTAATGTTGAGCAGCATTGGAGGATGAGTCCTATCTTGCTCCCGGTCCCAGAACGAATCTTGTTGATATCACTATTAAAGGAAAAAATGAGATAATCAGATAAGTCAGATTAGAAGGGGAAAAGAAAATCATTTTTTGGGTGTTAAGGAGCCAAGAAACTTAACTGTCTTCCAGATTATACTGTCCTTTCCAATTTGTCACACTCCAATTGGCCAATCTTAGTTTTTTCATGCACCAATTTTACCTGCTTTTTTCCAAATCACCACCAACTTCTTCATTCACCCATATCTGAGGGGAGGTGGGAGGGATTAATAGACCAGGGAGAAGGGTGAGACAGGGAGGCCGGGACGGGTCAAAAGACTAGGTGGAAGAGAAATGTTCAAAGTTATGTTGTATTTTTGTACATTACTGAAATAATGACAGTGTATCAAATTCATCAGCACAAACCTTCCACAACATCTTTGCGGACGATATAAGTATTTTACTCAAAGATAATGATATCCGCTCTGATGAAAGTGACATAGAGGTTGAGCTGATGTCAAACTGATTTAGATATAGAAAATTATCACTGAATCTTGCCAAAACTCACTGCATGATATATCACACTGCAAGACATCACAAACTTGATCCCACTGAAGTATTGATAAATTTGTGCCAGTGTCTGTTGAGGGGGGGGGGGGGGGGAAATGATAATCTGGGTATTCACCTCCATCCTTGTTTGTCATGGAAATTTCATATTCATATTCTATTTTCTATAGATTTTATTTATAAACACTACCTATGACACGTTGATTCACTCTCAGCTTAAACGGCAGTTTGCACAGACCTTCATTTATATGTCTAGTTTGTCACAATTGGCAGCATCTTTAATAAACACTATGCTACAAAAAGTGTGCCTGTTTTAATTTTTTGGGTAACGGAATTAATCAGTCAGTTTGTCTAATGCTATTTTGGGGTGGATTTTCATTCATTTTCTGACTTTGAAACCAATTGAAAGGCAGAAAGCTACTTTATGAAATTACGATTAAAAGGAAGAATATATCTTCTTGCAGTGACTAATTTGCTAAAAGTTTGGAACTTACTCTGATATCCTGGTGGTTAGTTCTCCGCCTGTCTTCTCATCGAACCAGCTGATGTCCTGACTGAGAACAGCACGGAAGAAGCGAGTACGAATCACTCTGACCTGGTGCTCTGCTGCCAAGTTCCAGCAACCACATTGGAGAAAAGCTACGAACAGCACTCCACATCCAAGTATCACATAATTTAGGGAGAATTGTACGATGGTTTCAAGACCAGCTTCAAGACCAGCTTGCGGATTTATGGTTGGAACCATTCCCATTGTCACACTCGATGCAGTAGCGCCTATACTGTTATGGGGAGAAGAGAGGCAATATGGTGATATGACGGTCTTTGTTGTGTCAGCCAAAGTGACACAATCTTTTGAGTCTTTAAAACTGTAAGTTAGACTAAGATGGATTGGAAAAAAACAAGAATAAGCTTCGCAAGACACTAACGGGAAATAGAGGCAAATTCATATGATAGAAGAGCTGAACAGAAGCTACCAGTGTGCGAGTATAAGGGCTATAAATTATTGAAGATAATTTATCCAATCTCCATCATAACAGCTTGCACTCACTCCTAGCTGTACAGTCTTCTAACTGGATGAAATCCTGGTGCTATGTTATCACTAACGGTACCAAAGAGGTTACCTTCTACTGCAAGATATGTGCCTGACAAACAATGGTAGATTCAGTTAGAGAGGAAAGCGGGGGCAGGGTCCTGGATGTGAGATATGTAGGGGAACAGTGCTAAAAACAATTCCAGTTATTTTCTTTTTTCCGGAAAGTGTACATGTAGACTGGAGACAGCCTGTATCAAGAAGAGGAGTGAAGTAAAGGTGCATGTTTTGCATGACAAACAATCAAGTTTCAGACAAGACTTGTTTCAAGTGTTTAGCTTTCTGTTAAGCTGACACTCTGCATGATGGAGAAAGATGTAAGGCAAGTTGGCTGTTGTGATAGATTGTTTTTGATAGTCATAAAGGGCCATTGCAGTTCATATGACTTTTTTTTTTTTCTGTAAACAACCCACTGTTAAGGTCACATGCAAAATGATTTTCCTGTGATTGGTTACGTTTGTTGAAAGTTGTCATTTAAAAGTCAGGAACCACTTCACACTGCCAAACTGTCGCCAATCACCAGTCAAGAAAGTGTAACACTCTGAGTCAGCCTGAAGAAGTTCTTGAAAATGAAACAATGATTTTGTATGGGAGCTGAAATAATCAAAAGCACTAGGATGTACTCAGTGGCGGAGCTAGGGGTTTTGGTCAGAGGGGGCGAGAATTGTCTGAAGGGGCGCTTTTGACACTATCTAAGCGGAGCGCCACCACAGGTTGGCGCAGAGCGTACAGATTTTTTTTGAGTAAAGATACCCCCTAGATCGCCGGAAATGACCCTTTCCGGGCCTTGCTAGTTTGCAGATAAACGAAGAATAAATGCCTTTAGAGCATTTTGTCAGAAAATTACAGCAAGAAAATGTGACAAATGTCAATACTTAGATGAAGAGCGCAATAAACAAGTCAATAATCGCGAATAAGTAAAAAGTCGTAAAAAGCTGAAAAGGGCGCCAGCAGTACATTTGAGTCCAACAGGGGGGGCTTTCGCCCCCCCTGACTATATGGACGCTCTGCCACTGGATGTACTGGCAACATGAAAATCCGAATACACCAGAGGTTCTTTCAGACAGCTTCAAAACATCTTCAACTCTAACAATGTTACATTATTTACAAAGTGCTTATATTACCTGCACTATTATATGGCTTTTTCTTGCAAGAATGTAAGACTGCTTGAACAGTAGAAGAGCTGATATCAGGGAATGGAAACCATATCCAGTACTTACCCCGTGTTGCTGCTGTCTGAAGTCATGATGAAACCGTCCACAACATCACCAAAGAAGGCCAGGACCAATGGGAGGGCGACCCCATGAATAAGGGCAGCGATTGATCCGACGAGCATGAGCAGAATATCCAGAATGGATGCAAACCTGAACTGTATTTTTAAAGATGACAAAAGGAAGAGGTATAAATAAAAGCTGATATCACAAAAAGGCAACTTATAACATGGATCGATCCGCTGAATTGTAGAACATTCAACCTCTACATTTATGTAGAATTTAAGTGCGATAATGTCAAATTTCACCCCAGAAGTAGGGGTCACATGAAATTAAATCATACTTTAAGAATAACAAATGACTTAACTCATATTACATTTTAAGATTGACCGTAGAATGTACACAGAGCAAAGATGACAATAGCGAATATATTCTGACTTATGAGGACAAAGAGTTTTGGGAAATAATGAAAAATTAAAGAAAGTTTGTGGGAGAAAGATCTATCAGATATTGTAACTGTTTTATCTCGCAAAAAATGGGTTTATCATAGTTGTATTACTTTTTGGGGGCCTCCCAAAAATGACCTACCTCTCCATGCAAAATGAAATACAGTGACATTGTTTATCACATTAAATCAAAAGAGTAATGAAGAGTAATGAAGAAAACTGCCACATAAATTAAAGTAATTTGAAACAAGATCAATGATCTGTTTTTAAGAAAGCATAACAAAAAGAAAAGTCCCACTGAATTGACCTCATGGAATCACAAAAACAAAAGTGGCAAGGAATGTAACATGTTAAAGAAGTAAACCAGAATGCAAAAATTCCTTGTTGTTTCAATGATTTAACATGAGCAGTTTTCTTTATGAATCTG
Organism: Apostichopus japonicus; assembly: GCF_037975245.1. Taxonomy (NCBI): domain Eukaryota; kingdom Metazoa; phylum Echinodermata; class Holothuroidea; order Aspidochirotida; family Stichopodidae; genus Apostichopus; species Apostichopus japonicus. The sequence continues at coordinate 4,266,360 of NC_092578.1, forward strand.
ACGTAATGTATAGTGAGGGTTTACATGTTAAGGGTCTCACAATTTGACCTCTGATGAGCCAAAAATGACCTCCACCAAAAACAATAGGCTTCTAGTACTCAATGCACATGGTACTCCTACACAGTGACACACCAAATTAAAGGTCAGTGCTAGGTTCCAGTATTGAGATATCGTGTTTACAAGGTTTTCTCAATTGGACCCCTGGTGACCCAAGTGACCTTTCACCTCCATTAATACAATAGGCTTCTTAAAACTTAATGTAGTACTCCTACACCTTAAGTACAGTATGGAGTTGGTCCGACCTTCCCTTCTTGAGACATCGTGTTTACAAGGTTTTCACAATTTGACCCCTTGTGACCCCAAATGACCTTCGACCTCCACCAAAATCTAATGGCTTCTAGTACTCAACTTGGTACTCCCACACACTAAATATGAGGTCCTATCAACCTTTCCTTCTTGAGATATTGTGTTTACAAGTTTTTTACAATTAATATGAAATTGGTCTGACCTTCCCTTCTTGAGATATCATGTTTACAAGCTGGGCGTCACAAACGCACTGACACACACACACATACGCCATTATGAATGCATAGGTTACGATTATAATCGAAACCAAAAATTAATAATTATCCTGACATTTTCTTTGATCAGTAAAATATTAAACTCTCACCGTTAACTATATACCAAAATCTATTTAATCTCATGGCTGACGTTTTCAAGATTACAGCGTTATCTTTAAATCTCTAGGTAAGAAATTCTCGCTGTATCTGCTTGACATGATTAATGACAAACAAATTTTCCAATTGGCCTCACTATAGTTTACATTAGACCAATTAATATTGTCAGTATGCAGTAAGAAAGAGATCAACAGTTTCAGTATGTGTGTAATGCAATACTCCGAAAAGGGTATTCAAGTACACAGTTGGGGTACTGTGGAGTGAATAAACTTCAGAATTATGTATGCTACAGCTATAATACTAATAATACTTCCTTATATGTAGCTCAATCAAAGGTAGCAATGTAGTCCTAAAGTAGCTTACCAAATATAACAAGGACATATATGTAAATGTATATATATATATTATAAGAGAAAACCAGAGAAATAAGATATGACTCATAATTGACAAATAAGGAGTAAGTTTAAGAAAATATATTGGAATTTTCGGTCCCCCTGGGACCTTCGTCAGGCAATGCTTGGCAGTCGAATGAGTAGTACAAAATGTGACACAATGAAAGTATGACGCTAGATAAGTGTAAGTTGCAATGATGGAATTAAAACCATATAAACCATGACTATGCAGGAAGCGGATTAAGGAGCAAAGAACGGATTACATATGCTTGTAGAACTGATAGTTGTTAAGGGGTCCCAAGTCTTTGAGGCCGGTGATGTGAGACTTAATACGAAAGATCCAATCGATTTCTTTACAATTTCGAACGGAGTAAACATGGATTTTCGTTATATTATATATATATATACAGTATATATATATAAATATATATATATACCAAATACAGAACTAGTATTGTTCGATACAGGTGACAAACGCCTACAGTGGAATTACGACCTTCCTTACCGGTTTCGAACCTCTGGACATACATAGCCTAGTGGTTAGGGTGTCCGCGTACAGAGCGGAAGGCCCGGGTTCGAATCCCGGTGGAGGCTGGAAGTTTTTTCACTGTTCTTGATTTACCAACTCATTACGATTTGCATTTACATATATTCATTTGCCTTTGTCGTTTACCTCCATTGCATTAACATAAAGTCTGTTCAAAGTATCTCTTTCAAGATCCGGCTTTAGGTATCACAAATGATTTCGAGTTGGTTAGCATCATCTTTGATCTCTAGAGTAAGGCAAACTATGTCACCAAATACAGAACTAGTATTGTTCGATACAGGTGACAAACGCCTACAGTGGAATTACGACCTTCCTTACCGGTTTCGAACCTCTGGACATACATAGCCTAGTGGTTAGGGTGTCCGCGTACAGAGCAGAAGGCCCGGGTTCGAATCCTGGTGGAGGCTGGAAGTTTTTTCACTGTTCTTGATTTACCAACTCATTACGATTTGCATTTACATATATTCATTTGCCTTTGTCGTTTACCTCCATTGCATTAACATAAAGTCTGTTCAAAGTATCTCTTTCAAGATCCGGCTTTAGGTATCACAAATGATTTCGAGTTGGTTAGCATCATCTTTGATCTCTAGAGTAAGGCAAACTATGTCACCAAATACAGAACTAGTATTGTTCGATACAGGTGACAAACGCCTACAGTGGAATTACGACCTTCCTTACCGGTTTCGAACCTCTGGACATACATAGCCTAGTGGTTAGGGTGTCCGCGTACAGAGCGGAAGGCCCGGGTTCGAATCCCGGTGGAGGCTGGAAGTTTTTTCACTGTTCTTGATTTACCAACTCATTACGATTTGCATTTATAAATATATATATATATATATATATAAATATATAGATACACATTTACAAATATATAAATACATACATATTTATATAATTGAAATCGCAGTAAGTTGGAAAATCCAGAACAGTGGAAAACTTCCAGCCTCCTATGAATATGTTTATATTTATTTTTATATACATATATATAATATAATATAATTTGTGTGTTCTCTCATTCTGGGAGAAGCTTCTGTCAGTAATGGTGTGTGATTATATTTCTTTTTCAGTATCTGGAAAGGAACCACTGCTTTCTACTCTTGTCATTTAGCCTTTGAAGATCCTGTTAGGATCGAAACGTCAAGCCAACTTACTTTTACACAATCTCTTACACAGGCTCTCTAGTGGATAAGCAGTTTGCTAACAGTTTTAGTTTATTTTGCTTTCTACTCCTATCAGACATTGTTTGTACAAATAGTTTGATTAGTTTGATGGGTACACACCTTGCTGCTTGCTAGACAAAGGAAACCACAAGAAATTCTTGTGTCATAATACGGCAGAGTTATGCAAAATATCTATCCAGCCCTCTGTAGAGGTCATATACTACAATGGATGTGTGGACCTATACTAATCAATAGCAGGCTTGAGCATTGATCTACCTGTAGTGCTATGCTATAAAAACCAGAGGACAAACTTAGTCCTGAACTGTTTAATTCAAAGATCCTACAGGATGTTTACATGGCAATGCAGTTATATGGCAGCAAAAGAAATAAGATTCAAGCACTTCTGAGATATAGCAAATGAGAAAAATACAAAAGACACTTGGACATTGTACAGTGTAGATCTGATGACAATGCATCAATGAAGTCAATATACAGTGTCTGTCTACCCTTATGATATACACTCACAGGATTAGAACAAATTCCTTGCATTGATTCCTGGAACCTATTATTCATGCTCCAGAAGTATATTTAAGTAGAAGGGCCTGACACTTTTATCCTTGCAGAATCTTTCAATAGGTCAGACAAAAGTCAGACTGGCCAGTCCACCTATGAATAAGATTCTTCTCGGATGGAAACATTATAGGCCAGGGCTCTGACTTGTATGTTTACTTATACTGTACACGGGCTGTTTACAGAAGGAAGTAGTTTGTTCACAGTTTCTTTTCCTCTTTCATTCAGAATAGTTCCATAAATCATCCATACCTAATAACCCACTGCTCTAGCATTCCCTTCCTCCAGCCACTTCAATTGATCAAACTCATTTGTTTAATCAATTTTTTCTCCAAAAAGTAAAAAGTGGTATAAGAAATACAACCAGGGCTTATCCTGCAGGATGTTTACATGGCAATGTATTTATATAGCTATTAACAAAAGAAACAGATTCAAGCACATCTGAGATAGCAGCAGAGAAAAATACAAAATACACTTGGACATGCATTGTACAGTGTACTGTAGTGTACTTAAAGATGGATCTGATGATAAATATGCATCAGAAATACAACCTTTCCAATGATGCATCAGAAATGTACAAAGTGTACAAAAGTTTAAAAAAAAAAAAAATTGTTTCTCAAGTTCCCAATGGGGTATGCCAAGTCATTAGCAGTTATTTCAAAAGACTAATAAAATAGAAAAGAGTTAATAATGACTGTCAGTACTTAGTTCATTGATTTAAGAGATGGTTTTATAATTAATACAGCAAACCAGTTGCTCACTTGCTTGAAGTTACACATACAGTACATGTAGAATAAAGTTGCAAAGGAGAATCTACAAACTAAAATCTTACCATACTAAAAATTCCAACTTGGTTAGCTTCCTTATTCTCATCTGTGGTTTCCGTTTTCTCAGAGCCATCAGCCTTGTCCTTTTCTGCTCCACCATTTTCTGCCAACATTGGCTTTGCTGCATTGCCATTAGTAGCTGCTGCATTGCCATTAGTAGCTGCTGCTTCATTTGCCTTGGAAACGCCATTAGCTGGCTTTATTTCCACCACAACTGGATCGGCAATTTCTTTACCGACGTTCTCTGTGTGACAAGATGAAAAATCAATGTCATCCATTTTTTTTGTGAATTTCCATCTGATCCCATTTACACCGTTCAAAGTTGCCTGTCCCATCACTCAGTCCAGCACTGTAGGAATAAGAAGCCTGACATACTGCACCCTTGTTTGACTCCAATGTTTATGTCAAACCACTCTGATTTCTCACCATTGTCCACTACTGCACATTGGAAGTCCTTATAAAAGGCTTTCACCATTCTAACAATCTTTGCTGGTATTCCATATTTTTTCAAAATTATCCAGAGGTTCTCGCGGACGCCCATACTATTACTTTCACAGGGAACAAATTGGTAGGGCACTAGATTTTCCTACATTGTACTGTTTATCATCTGACAATGGCCAAGTGGCAATCTCTCTCAGTTAAAAAGCATGTCATTGCACTCACCCTAAATGACATAAGTTTGCAACAAATTTAGTAAAGGAAGGGTCTGGAACATTTTTGCTTTTGTTTACCATAAAAGAAAGCAATTACCACCACTATTACCACCAGTTACTACCTGAGTTCAACAAAAAGTACTCTAGTTCTGACTTTCAGAAACGTCTCTCGAATCCCCATGGACTCACACACCCCCTGGAGATTCATGCACCCCAGTTAGAGAACCCCTGGTCTAAGGATATAATGAAAGATATAATAATGAAGTGTATACTTTATCCAGCTGCTTAAAATTGCCAAATTTTACCATCATAATCATATACTTTGTTTACCACCTGCATAAATCTACAAGCCATGGTCAGCAGCCTATTATTAAATAGAAACAAGACACCATAAGCAGTTTAGAGAGTTACCATGGTATTGATCCCAACCACTCAGTGCCTTTGTTTAATTAAGATGCTGTTAAAATGCTGACTCACTGCTCTTATCGAAGTATACAGTAATAAAAATACCTAAGAATCACTGTACTGTACAGCTGTGCATTAGGTCACTACTTTATCAGCACACTTCTATCTACAGCATAGGCATGATAAGGAAGAGCTATATATACTATTTAAGTATATATATATATATATATAATATTAGGAATAATGGAAAACTGTTAAACAACTATGCTGTATTTAGAGAAAGGCTGGATCTCGATTGAGATACAATTAAATTACAATTCAATTAGGTTGGTGATTGGAAGTAAAACAGCCAATGTTTGATTTTGCAGGGCTTTCGAGCAAAACTAGCTATTCTTCATTGCATGATTACCGAAAGTGACAGGGAGTAGCAGGACTATTTTATAGAGAAAAGTGTCGGCATGGTTGTGAAGTCAAAGCGACTTACTGATTTCTGCTGAATTGGGCAGAAGTTTTAGAAAATCAGATTATTTTATTATTTTACAATAGTATATATATACAGTATATATATAAAAATTGTTTACCCTCGTGTATCACAATTTCAAGAAATTACAAATTGGATGCTATAATAAATGGATTATACTCTCTACTGACAATGTTTTCATGTTCAAATACGTAGGTGTAAGATAAGGTATAAACTATAAAACCTTCCTTAATAATTTCTATTTTCTTTTGTTTCTTTCATTAACTTGTTAATAACTTCATATAATTAACATCACTACTAACATCACACTGTCGCCGCTGCTTATGCTTGCTGACCACCTCTATTGGATCAGACCATATAAAAATCCAATTTAGCTCTTAAACAGTTGTTACTACTTCTATCTATTATGCAGGCCCAGGGATCGATTTAGCCGCGAGATTGCGCGATTCGCCAAATTTATCACATTTGAAATAAACGATTAGTAAAAAGCCACTTGCGATTATTATTTTTTAGTTATCCTGTCTATTATCCATTAACATCTCGTAAAATTCCTTGTCAGCCTTTCCTTCTATGAAATAATGAATGAATAAATAATAATTGTGAGAAATCTTTCAATTTCTTCCACATGGTAGCCTAACACCACACTAAGTCAATGAGAAATCTAACTAAGCCTAACCATCTGTTTATTCGCTGAAATTGTGGCACAGTTATAAGTTATCCATAGAAATGGAATACTTTCTTTATTGCTGTTATCTTCGACCACATGGTAGGCTAACACCACACTAAGTCAATGGGAAATCTGCCTAACCATCTGTTTGCAAAAAAAAAATTTTAAAAATTACACTTTGCATAGGATTCGGGTAAATAAATTAGGAGCCGGGTAGTATCACGTCGGGCGGGCACCTTCATTATTGCTGTTATCTACGACCACATGGTTGCCTAACACCACCCTAAGTAGATGGGAAATCTGCCTAACCATCAGTTTGCCAAAAAAAGAAAACAAAAATCACACTTTGCGTAGGATTCAGGTAATAAATAAGGAACCTGGAAGTTTCGTGTCGGGCGGGTACCCGGATACCCCGTGCAAACACTACTTACTATCATAATTTTTTTGTAACACTGTTTTAAATTATGGCTGTGAGTGTACTCAAGAGTCAAACCATAGTGTCACAGCGATATGTGACCAAGAAATAAGAACATGGATATTAGTTGTTGTGGTTTTAGGTAGAGGTCTTAAAATGCTAACAGTAACATTACGTCTAAGTCACTTTTCTTCAAAAAGACAATTAAACTGTCAGAGCACGGACCTTGCATAAATTCTGTAGTATTTAGGCTCTTATTACTATTAGCAGTCGGTTAGGCCTCATCTGGACTGGAGTGTTATTGTTGCCTTGTACAGTAGGCATATGTTATGACTTAAAGGCTTGTACCCTATTTCTTGCTTAGGATAAGGAATTAGGCCTAATTGAGAAGGTATAAACCGGACACCAGAAAAATAGGGAAAGATTATCGAGCTTGCGACCAAATGAAAAACAAAGGAAGAAAGTGAAAAAAGTAGGAAAATAATGAAGAAGAAGGAAACAGTATACGTGAAGTCAGTGACTCAGTGTAAACAAGAGAAACAGTATTTAGCCTGTATAATTTTAAATTAAGTGATATCTTTTTAGACCCCTCCCCAAACACCATTAATTCCACAAGACTCATGAGGCATGAACAACGAAGTGATAGCAAAGCCCACTATGGCTCACATTCCTTGCACTTGCACCTAAACTAATATTAATATTAATTATAATATACTTAATACTACTATGGGTATACTTACTAAGGCTAAACTATAAACCTAATGTTAGGCTAGGTACGTGCCTGTAAACTTCACCACACAATATCTCTCTTAGAAAGACTTTCATAGGTTATTCACCGATTTTACAGAGATTTCCATCATTTCTGATATCATCAATCTCATCAATTCTTTCCACAGCACCATCAAATTCACCTCTGATTACTCTCACCAACAGGTTAAATTTCAAGCATAATTTTTATTTATTTATGTGAGCTAAATATTCATCAAGGGTCAACAGTATCTGCAGTAATCATATAAGCAAAACTTTTTCAAGATAAATAACAGTGCCGGCTCATACCCTGTTTCGATGAAGTCATCCATCAAACCTAAATACAGTTTTGCAATTTTCTTGTTTAAAGATACTAAAAAGGCAGCTCTGCATTTTAAGTATTCAAGGACACCCTTTCGAATTTTTGGATTTATTTCAAAGTTTTATCATTGTTTATTAACTAAAACAAAAAGAAAAAAAAAATTATCTTCGTGCTTTTTTGCAAAACAAATGTTTAGAACTTCCTAACATTGTAACAAACTGTGTCTGTTAAGAAGGAGTATAAGACAAGGAAAAAAGATGAGAGGAAAGGAAATGACACTGTTATCCCGCCTATGTCTGTCATGTTTCCTTGTTTAGATATATATGAGTTCTTTAAGCAATCAAGTAGAACACAGTCGATGTAGAGTATTAACAAATAACATGTTATAATTTATTGCGTTACATCATGCTGTACAGGACAGATATAGGACGACATGTCCAAGGTTACTTGTTGACAGATGGAGAGACAGGGTGAACAAGGACGAGCAGACAGCATGCTTTAACTTATATACCAATATGCAAATACACAGCTCATTAACATACAGGTGCAGATTATACAATGTAGTGCATCGTTTGCACACGTACATATGTATTCAATAACATTACAATGTCTTATAACTTTTTGCACAAGCATATATGGATAAACTGCTCAAAAATATTTTCAACCAAAACAAATTTCTCAAAGAGAAGTTAAGCTGAGATTCTGTAGCATTGCATTCAGTCTCTTTCTATATTTCCTGATATAGCAGGTCAGGGGAAGGAACCGGGGTCAAGATATGTAAATTTGTCTTTATCATCACACTACTTGCTAACTATTTGTGCTGAATGTCATTGCTGTGATTTGCACATGAAATATGGAACTTTTCACGTAAAATCTTACACTTGTTACTAAACCAAGAAATGTCTTGCTCAATAATTACAGCACATCTAAAAATATCCCTGACGATCATGTGTTTTTGGAGAAAAATACAAAGTTGGTCTTTGGACTGTTTGAGCAAACCAATAAAATATTTAACTTGTACAAACCTGTGGAGCCATCTTTCTTCTCAAAATGTTCCACTGTGCCATTTTTATTGTCTTCTTCTACTGTCATTGTGTCCACTGCTTAACACTATACAACCTTATGCAAATGAAGAGACTTGCACTGTGTCATAAAACGTATGTCGTATGGGACTGTACTGAAGACCAATCAATATCACAAATTTCTCTGAAATAAAGAAAATATGATTAAAACTGTTCATTTAATCTGTCACAGCAATATGTGAACAAGAAATAAGGACATGAACGAATAGCTGAATTAAATTAAATATTTGATCTTCATCTGGCTAGATATCTACTGTTCTACATTGGGACAGGAAGTTACTCTGCCCACAGAAACCTTTCTCCTTAAACATACTTTAAAAGCTACTGCACTAAGACACTATGACATCATTGGAAGTGATATCATACTGATGGTTACTTTCTTGGTAGAATAGCTGTGTGTGAGATCTTCAATGCACAGACTGGTGTAAGGTTTCTGTTGTAGAGAGTTACTGTGGAGATCAAAGTGTAAGTGATACTAGAAAGTGATATACTAGGAAGTTGGAAAAGTATATTATTATGTTGATGGTGAAAATAAACACTGTTTATTCTTTCTGGGAAGTGTGATGTAGGAGGAGTTCCTCTCTGTGCTACTACTAAAGTACTACTAGCTAGCTAAGAGATTGTAAAGGTAAACTTAGTGTTAGGGGAAGATATTTAGTAAACAACTGTCTGTTATAAATCATTTTACATACCATATTACAACTAAACAAAAGCTCAAATGATGTCCTTTTATGGCACAACCATCGTCACAATTAAAGGCATCAAGGCTGTAATCCAATACTTTACAAGCAGTTCTTCCAAACATATCAATATTAATCTAAGCCACTGACCAAACATATAGGCTATATATTACAGGCTATGTGCAATGAATATTTGTGAAGAAACCTTCAAAACGTGTCATTAAAACACGACTCTTTCCGAATTTGATCGTAAAGTTGAAAACAGTTTGATGTCATCCCTATCACTCGTAACTCAAAATTTGTTACTGTTGAACAAATTTCCGACATTTTTTTCAAACTGATTAACTAGGCCTAAAGCTAGTATAACCACATTGTCAGTAGTTCACGTAAACTAAGGTAACTTCCAGTGTCGCCTTACGACCGAACCAAGCAGAATACCTCTCCAAATTCAGTGTATCTTCAGACGATCAAAGTGACATAGGAAAAATACGTGAACACTAAATAAACTTACTAAATTATTTCAAACACTTCACGAGTTTGCAGCCACTTTCTGACACTTTGGCTCCTGTCACTCTTCAAACCTGATTTTGTGAACGATTCGAAAGTATACACAATCGTTTGTACAGCATATCGAACTACACAACAATATAACACTTTCCGCATCTGATGTAAGCAAGCAACGCAAAAATAAGAACCTTTGCTTAGCAACACTAATCTACACTCTCCATAGACGAACGCGTGTACGTAAGAGCAGACGACCTTGCAATTACGTAATACATTATCCTTGCGTAACCCATAAGTTAGCCGTATACGGCTACGCATCTGTTCATAGCTCCATGTTTATAGCTCCATGGTCTAACCATGGAGCTATAAACCGGTTAGACCATGGAGGTAAAACAGATGGTTAGACCATGGAGGTTAAAACAGACTGGGCGAAAAAGGGTTCGGAGATGGCAGCAAAAGGGCCAGTGGGCCCGTGGAGCATGTGAGGGAGGAACTAAAAATGACCCTCAACGTTTCTACAAATATGGAACTTTCGAATTAAATGCTTTAAAAACAAGAGGAACTTCAAATAACAAAAGGCACTTTCTTTAATTACAGAACTCGTTGAAAAGTGGAACATTTTATTCGGTTAATATAAACGCCGATGCTTTTATTAGCAAACGGAGCCTTTTCACATTATGACAAGCATTGGTGTTTATATAAATCTCGATGATGAGAAGAGACAAATTTTCTCGAAATTGTGGTGGGGGGGGGGGCGGAGACGTACGTTCCCATTTGTGCCCTTGACGTTTTCGAACTTGATTTGGGTAGAATTTACAAAAAGATTGGTTTTCCCAAAGGCAGTTCTTGGCTACACCTGAATGTATTGGTGTGGATCGTGAATATATCACAGACGATAGGACCCTTAGAAGGGCCCTCACCAGGCTCGGAGATCACCTGAAGTTATCAGGTTACAATAGAGAAGAATATATAAATGTTTGTATATGCACGTGAAAGGTCAGTATTGACTTTCCTTGATCCATATTTGTTCTCTCTGCCAAGTCCCATCCTGTGTAGTTAATTCTATTAAGTTTTTTTCCTGCATTATTATTTCACACTTCCAAAGAACTAACATCGCTATGCATGGTACTTGAAAGATTTATAGATTCAACGTATGAATATTCATTAGAACAATGATGTCAGCATATTCAAGGCATGCAACGCCATATAAGGCATTTTGCTCTCAATTAGCCATTAATTTATTTTCACGGGTACTCTTTTACCTGCAATCGCAGCAAAGAAATGACACATAAGCTATAGATGTATTTGGAAACTGGGTAAGGAAGTCTGGAGAAAGTGAGTAGAAATCTAAGGTTGGGAGAGGGGGAGGGAGGGGGTTACGAAAAGCTAGCATGGGGGTAACTTAAAACGATTTTCCTACAGACTGATCGTCATTGAATGAAGCAAAATCCTGTTTGATTGAGCTCACAAAGGGTTCGATGAGGGGGTTGTAGTTAATCACAAACGGAACCAGGCGCGTAGCCAAGGGGGCGAAGGAGGCAGCCGCCCCCCGCCCCCCACCCCCCTTGAGCATACTTTTATTTTTTATGTCTTTATGATATCGCTAGTAATTTCAAAAGAGAAAATGTTAAGATGCAACTTACAACGCCTGGGAAGTGCCAAAATTTTCTTCTACGCTTTGTTATTATTATTATTTTGTTGTAACCAATGTAGCGACCATCCCCACTAATCCCCCCCCCCACACACACACACCAGGCGCGTATCCAGGGGGGCGTTGGGGGCGCGCGCCCCCCGGGTAAGAAAAAGAGGAGAGAAAAAAGAGAAGAAAAAAGGGAAAAAGAGGGGAAAAAAGAAAAGGAGGAGAGGAAGGAAGGGAAAAGAAAAATAAGAAAAAAAAAAAGAAAAAGGAGGAAAGGAGGGAGTAGAAGATAAACGCCAAGACACCGGGAAGAGAAAGAGGAACAGTCATAATAACAGTGCTGATCCCTATTATATACACAGGGTAGCCAGTGACAGATCGAGGATTACGGAAGGGACGTGCGCCTCACCCTACCCCTTACACCGACAACTCCATTTTTGACGTTTCCATTTTTCATCTCTCACTAATGTATCTATATATATATATATGGTCTATCATAGCCAACTGTGGCTGGTCTTGAACTCGACAGAGTCGTCGGGAAACATGACGCAATTCGGGAAGGGGGCGACCGCTCCCCCCCCCCTGAGCAAATTTTCTTTATGATATCGCTAGTAATTTTCAAAACAGAAAATGCTTAGATGCAATCTTACAAGGCCTGGGAAGTGTCATTTCCAGCGATCTGGGATGCATTTTCGGCCAAAATGTTTTTGTACGCTTCGCGCGAACTCGTGGTGGCGCTACGCTTAGATAGGTTGCCTACAGACTTCGCCCCTCCCTTGACAAAATACTCGATACACGATTTGTAAAGCAAAGAGCAGATATGACATCATATCAGCCTCAAAACTGTCGATGTGTGTAGTCAAAGGCGTAGGAGCCCAATTAGAGTTGGGGGCTGTACTAACGGCAGCAAAATATAACCAAAATTTTTCGCGCGCTTCGCGCGCGTTCAACATGTTGATGTCAACATCATATAAGCAAGCATCGGTTATTACATCGCATGCCATCGTGTACCGTACGGTCCGTAAAAGTTGCGCAGTATACCACCGGATGCTAATGTAAACAACCAAATGTCTTATGTAGATGGAGAAAAAGCATGGAGGTCCAATTATGTCAAAACTCTCTTTTACATTAGTAATAGAGAATTAGTCGGACAAGCTTAGAACTTTATTTTAACTACCAAGGAGATCATTTTTAAACTATTCATTTCCTTAAGCTACATCATTGCAATTAATTTTTCTTGCAGTAGGTGCCCGAAAAATTCTCAGCATATTGCCCGAATTTTCAGGGAAAACAAATTTGGTTGGGGGGGGTGGGGGGTTGTAGCCCCCGCCTCCTACGCCATTGCGTGTAGTGTTCGGTTTCGAAATATCTGAAATCTGATATCGGAAATATCTGCTATTTTTCATTACCTTCAACCAAGTTTTATAATAGCCGTTATAAGAGGTTTTAATATTTGCTCACCAATAAATTAACTGTGTCTGGATTTTCAAAAATTTCGTGACCAACATTCTGAACAAATAATGGGCTTAAAACCTTGAAAAGTGGGGCTTTCGGGTATTGTGGGCTGCGACGTAGAATTTCCTATACAAAATCAATGATCCACAGGACATGCGATGAGGTCGAACATGATGTGTGACTGGTGACAATCTTCAAAAAGGTTATGGATGAAAACAAAACTTTTGGGAAATACTTGGTTCTCAGGTAAAAGTGTACATCTAGTTGGTCATTGTCAAGCCCGAGAAGTGCCATTTCCGGTGATCTGGGGGTATCAAAACCAGAAATTTTCTTGTACGCTCCGCGCCAACCGATGGTGGCGCTCCGCTATAGTAATTCGCGCCCCCGGGTTAGAAAATCCTGGATACGCCCCTGCACACACACTTTAAATCTATATGCAGTGACAGACGAAATCTATTGTCACAAATGACGTAATTTTAAAAGAGGACGCTATGAAACAATGCTATCAAAGATAATTTATTACAAATCATCTTTGAACAGATAAATGCTATTCCGAGGTAACATCGAAGGAAATTTTTTTCATGCGTCGAGGTCTATAGCTGGGCTCAGTCCATAAACTTTACTGCTCTTCTTAAGAAGATAAGTAAGAAAAAGTACAACAAAACCCTTGCCCACTCATTAGAAATATGTTGAGTGTTTGGATTGATATCTCCGATGATCGAATTCGGAAATCAAATTCGAAATCAAACCAATTCCCGTACGTGGAAATTGACAGCTAATCGAAAAATATTGTTGTAATGCAAGTGCATATAGAAGTGCATAGAACAGAAACTGAAAAGCCGCGGCAAGGAGAGTGGATATTATAGCCGCACTTTTATTGACCTTCCTTAACATTATGTTAGCTTTATCAGAAAGCCCGATGAGTTCAGCCCCACTTGAATCTGAATCCCTATTAACACAAGTCGCGGACCCAAGGGTTTGTGTCGGTTGAAACCCAGGGCCGTTGCATTTAGACACCTGATTTATAATATAAATACGCCTCAGTTTTGTACCATTTGTTGTCTTAAAAAAAAATTCTACGGGAGGATGTTTTAGATCACCACCTCCTATATAAAATCCTGGGTCCGTTCCTGTCACCACCATTTTTCTGTACCAGTGCATGCCGCCTGTGAAAGTCTTGTTTTTTTTGGGGTTGTTTTTTGTCTTTTTAATTCACAAAGGAATGGATTCCTGAAAATTTGGTCTCAGCCTTCTCTCAACTTCAAAATAGACAAAAAGAATTCTAGAATATAGAGCAGTCAGCTTAAACGATGAAATATCAACGCAAATAACGTTCCGCGTGCAGCATAACGTTCCATAACGTTCCGCGTGCAGCATTTTCGTTTTTTTTTTCACTTATCCGATGAAGCGGGAAACGAGCGCGCGGTCCTTTCCGTGGAGTGTTAGCTCAGTGGTTAACGCCGGTGCCTTTCAATCATAAGGTCCCCGGTTCGAGTCACTCCCAGATTAATGTATGTCGTCCAGTTACCGAGTTGTTGACAATTAACAATTCATAATCATGGACGTTAAATATGAATGTAAGAGACTGGCTTCGGTCAGCTTGCGGCTTTGATAAGCCAATGAGGCTTCTTCGCGAGTTCCTGCTTGCAGGAGGATCTGAAATACATACATATTGGTGTAGCGTCTCTTCATTGTGTTATTCATGCATGTTGCTAACAGAGCCGTTAATCTCTATGTACGGCTCTGGTTGCCAATTAGCAATAGCGCCATCGGTTTATCGCTGCGTCCTGGAAAGACTTTTTCCACGTCTTAAACGTTGAATTGGCATGGGACCGGAACGGGTGCAACGCCATATTAGACCTACGGGAGAATCCTGGGTCTCCCTCACGAGCGTAACTTGACATAATGTTGTGCCAGTGGTATACTATCTTAGCCATTCGTTCATAATCTGTTCTTAAGGGCGAGGTTTATTGCACGAGTATACCTACAGAAATGTTCATAAGTTGAGTCCATAGAAATCAATTTCTATATGGTTGAGTCACATGTATAGGCATGAAGTGTTACAATCCGGTACAATCGTTCGAGTAAATTTATATTGGTTTATTTCAAAGACCAGACATGTCACAATGCTCTATATCAGACTATATTGGATTTGATTTTCCTCAAGAATATGGTAAGGAGCAGACGGGGTGAAATTGGGTTTGGGTTGGGTGTGCACGTGGAAGGGTATCCAGTTTAAGTGCTCAAACATTGAAATACAATGCAGCTCAACGCAAGACTTCACCAAATATAAGACCAATTTGATCAAAAGTGGGATCAAATAACACCATGGTCATTTCAAATCATGTGACCTCATGAAGTCAGCTGAAACACCTCTGTTTGTTAATAAATATGAGAACAGAGCACGCGAGTTGTATAAATCCATCAATATCTTGATATATGTATATAAATCTTGTATATATTCCGCTATAAATAGTGATAACCCACGTAAAAGTATACAGGTATTTACAAAAAAGTTGACGAAAAAGGCACGAACAAGTCATAAAAGAGAGCAAGTCAAGATACTTGGGAATGTCCTGCACATAATAATAGGCAATCGACTGTTTCTATTAATTAAATATTCAAGTAGGTTCTAAATCTATGGGCGCTACTCTTACACGTGTTTTCCGATCAAGGTAAAAGTAAGCATTCCCTGCAAATGATAAAACGCATAAAATTGCAAGAATTGCGATAATATAAACCAAGTAAGAACGGGTAGGGCTACCCTTCGGTTCCTCTGAATAATTCAATGTTATAGAGGGCGTGGTTCCAATGTGAGCTTCTTTATATGCATGAATAGTTGGTAACGAGTCAATCAATTTTATTTGTATTTCAAGTCTCCCAGCTTTGTTCGAAGCAAGACAACGAACGATACCTTCTAGCTCATTCTGTGGGGAATGAAAATAAAGACTCGAGTTGACAATTCTACCCTCAACACCCATGAGTTGAAACGCACAGTCATTGCACGTAGATTTGATTGCATTCCCCATGTAAAACCATTCAATGTCGGGTTTTGGAAAAGCAAATACAGGGCACGTAATGGTAAGTGGTTCATCATTATTAAATTCATACTCCGTAGGTAAACTAGTTCTCTCCGGAGCTACGTAAAAGTCTTCTGGAGAAAGCGAAGCGACTGTTCTTCCCGCGTATTTCTTTGCAAAGCCACATGTGCCAAAAATGCTAACGTCGAATGACCACTGTGTTGTCCAATGCAACTTGTAATCACATATCCAAGGATTTTCGGTGAAGTCTATGGTATCTGTTTCGTTTATGTACTCCCCTGCGTGCGAATCAATCCACGTGAGATGGTTTCCTCTACAGAGAAACTTTCTTAAATGAGGCAAAAGTTGAAATATTTCGTATTCAATTGATGAAATCTGATTTTCGTTGATAGATAGAGTAACAAGTTTTTCTCGGTACATAACTGATTGTGCGGAAACAGAGGTAATCAGGTTATTATCAAGAATTAATGTGGTTAAATTCCCAGCAAATGGAAGAGCTGGTATCGCGTTTAACGAATTGTTTATCAGATTTACTTTTATCAGACCCTGATTTGCATAAAATGCTCGAGGGTGTATGGTACTGATATCATTACCAGAAAGGTAGACTTCCCGTAACTTGTATAAGCTATTAAACAACCCTTCTTGTAATGAAGTTAATTTATTATTTTGCAATCTCAGGTAGGATAACTTCGGCAGGTATTGAAATGTTCCATTTTCAATCAAAGTTAGATTATTACCTTCCACGACAAAGAGATTGAGTTCATCTAGACCTCTGAAAGCTGCTGTTGATAATCGCCTGAGCCGGTTATGCGAAATAAACAGAGATTGAAGATTTGAAAGACCTTGGAAACTGTCGTCTGCTACTTCTAATAGATGATTGTTATCTAGTTGCAATGACGTAAGATTTGGCATATTTAGAAATACTCCAGAATTTATTGTCTGAATAGAGTTGGTATCCAAGTACAATTCTTTTAGTTGTGAAAGTAAAGACGGGAAACTTTCGTTGTCAAGCTTGGTAATTTGGTTCCCGGATAGATCTAATAACTCCGCAATCTGAGGAATGTCAGGAGGAACTTCAGGAAGCTGTGCGCGTGCGCAGTCAACGCTATAAGCGTACCTTGAGACGCAGCTGCAGTTTTGTGGACAGGATGTAACTACTGTCACGAGTGACGTCACCGTCAGAAGAACACAATAGCATAGGCCGTTGAAGTCCATATTTTATCTTTTTTTATCATTCCTCTCTCGTTGATAGGATGCTGGTTATTTTTTCTTCTGTTTGGAAAAGAAATAGAAGTTTAGAATTAGTATAGAGTTGTCTAGAGATCAATCGATGTTAGAGATATGCCTAATAAGTATGAGTTTGTGTGAATGGGGTGGGATTATGTGCTCTGAGTAAGGAGAGATTGTGTATATCACCATCGTTCTTTTTCCTACCCACACACACAACACACACACCCGCACATATTTCGACACCTACTGTAAACTGAGTGTTCCATAAAGGAACTGTTAACAAAAACGAAAACAAAGAGGAGCACCGCTTGATGCCGGGTACCAAACAATGCATCAAGTTTATGATTAAAGGTATGGCAATACACCGTAATGAAATATATAAGCTGTCGAAAGGATTTGGTAACATCCAACCTCTGTGTGGACTAGAAAGGGAAGTTTAGAGTAAAATAAAGTTGCTTAGCTATCGATTGAAACAAGAAGAGAGAGAGAAAGAGAAAGGCCGGGGGGGGGGGTCGGGACATACCCTCCACACACAATTCAGCAAACAAGGAACATTTAATCTCTTCCACCCATCCCTTTCCCTATTTTTCTCATACACAACACATACCCGCACAAGCTTTGTATAATATATATATTATACTCCATATTGAC
This sequence comes from Apostichopus japonicus, assembly GCF_037975245.1. NCBI lineage: Eukaryota > Metazoa > Echinodermata > Holothuroidea > Aspidochirotida > Stichopodidae > Apostichopus > Apostichopus japonicus. Next base: position 4,284,505 of record NC_092578.1, read on the forward strand.
TAATATACGTAAAGCATAATGCCAAGCTAGGTCACTCAGAGAAGCATCGCGTGATAGGAATTAAACCTCAAAAGAATATATTAACATAAACTAAATAGTATCACAAAACAGGAACTCATAGCTATGATTAAAGGAAGGGCAATAAACCGTCGTGAAATATAACCGGTGTAAACAATATGCGTCACTTCCGATCCTATACTGTTGTAGGATTTCCATGAGTGGAAATCCATTCCACTGATGTTTTAATCCTTTCTTCCTTCCTGTTGACATATATTAGGTGTAAAATGACACTGTCCCGTGTATATGATTCATATTTGTAACATATTGAAAAAACTCTCAACGATTTCCGTTCTCGAAACCGTTTTATTTTATTGAAAGATTCGTTGTCGGTCACTCGAGGAGCTATGTAGGGGTTTGTAAGAATTTGTTACCAGTGTCATAGAATTCAATGTGCCAGGTTTTCTGTGAGACATCCGGCCAAATCGGCCAAAAACAAATTTGCTGTTCTTTTACGAGAATTAATCCTGTATATGGATAGAATTAAATGTGGTTTCGCAATTGGGGTCTCTTAGCTTATTCACCATTATGGAGTAACTTTTACGTGGTAAAAAAGTTGCCAATGTGGTTACCGACGCGTATAGGCCCATATCCAACCAAGCGTCGGGCTTAAGAACATGAAATGGTTGAAATCAATGTTCTTTAGTGGAATTTAACAATTTTCAGGTCCTAATCTGTTTCAAATTAGAAGGACATTAAAAACAATAGTAACAATTAATACTGATGCAAAAGGCATTCTGATATGTGATAGAGCTGATGATAAACAATAATACCCCATTGCCCATGCCCCCCGCCCCCCCAAAAAAAACCCCCCACACCACACTTAAACTACCAAAAAGTTTTGTTGATACCGCCCCACACTTACATACATCAAAAGAAGGCCTCGACGCAAATGACCTTGTATTTCCTCTTTTTACTTCAACAAATGAATGGTTCATGACCAGGTAGGCCCTTGTTATATATCAGTATCACGCCATCTATTTGGGTAAAGTTGTGACCTGCATGTGACCTGATGAAAATAAACAGTTCAATATGGCCGCATGTGCTGTAAACACTTAGCATTTGTCTTCTTGTTATATCGCTAGGAATCAGGATAATCCTCCATTAATCCAGGGTATAACAAACTGGCGACGAACTAAGGAAGAACCTATAATATAACCCAGAATATTTCTGTATTGTAAACATGGCAGTTTACGGGAATATCGGGCCGTTTGACAACACAGTCGAAAGCTTCGAAGATTACGCAGATCGCTGCGATGCCTTTATAGTGGCAAACGATATTGCCGAGGCGAGACAGGCTAATTTTTTTCTCGCTATGGTGGGCGCTGAGACTTTCAAGCTCTTGAAAACGGTATGTAGCCCAGACAAGCCGTGTACACAGACGTACGCGCATCTGAAAACCATCCTGAAAGGACATTTTTCACCGAAACCGATCGTGATCGCTGAACGTTTTAAATTTTGGGCTGCTTCACAGTCTGAAACCGAGTCAGTTGCAGACTTTATTGTTCGCTTGAAGAACTTAGCAACCCATTGCGATTTCAACGCATTTCTACTGGAGGCACTGCGAGACAGACTGGTCTCGGGGCTGCACACAAGATTTGTGAAAACTCAAACGCAGCTACTCTCAACCGCTGATCTGACGTTTGACAAAGCTAAAACCAAGTGTCTTGCAGACGAAATGGCTGGCATAGCAACAAGGGAACATATCGATGCAGGAAGTTCTGTGAGTACAAACAGATTGAATTGGCGGAGCCCTCAAGGTCAAGGACGAAGGGGTCAGGGGACTAATAGAAACAACGACAAGCACAATAGGCCTAATCAGCAACCCTGGCAAGCTAACAGTGCACAATCATGCTATCGCTGCGGGGGAAGCAACCACAAGCCCGATGATTGCAGGTTTCGCGAGGTAAACTGTCATTCGTGCGGGAAGAAGGGTCATATTCAAAGAGCTTGCCGATCTGGGGCTAAGGGACCTCAAAGCCAGAAAAGTTCGCAGAATCAGACGAGGACAGGGGGTCACCGCAACCACTCCGTCTCAACTAGCTATAGGCCTATGGAGGATGGTGAGCCTAACGTTAGTTCTAGTAATAAGGACACTAATGAACAGTATGTAGATAGTGTTAATACTGATGAAAGTGATTTACATTATGGTTTATATCATACATTATCAGGTGTAAAGACCAATAAGCCGTATTTGATTACGTTAGTGGTAGGGGACACTAATGTTCCAATAACCATGGAAATTGACACCGGTGCGGCTCGTTCCACCATTTCGGAGCATGTGTACAAGTCCAGTTTGGCCCATTACCCCATAAAGGATACCAATATAACCCTACGTGGCTATTCAGGTGAAAAGGTGCCTGTGATAGGGAGTATTGTAGTCACGGCAAAGTATGGAGGTACTAGTTGTAGGATGGATTTATTGGTTGTCAAGGGAAGCCGTCCATCCCTTTTCGGCAGAGACCACTTGAGTAAAATCAAACTGGACTGGGAGAATATTTTTGTGGTATCTGAGCCAAAACCAGCAAAGGTTGGAATCCAAAATTTGGGGAATCCTGTGTCACCAACCTTGGAAAATTTGTTGAGTCAAAATCAGAAAATATTCTCATCAAGTGAAATGGGTATTAAGGGATTCTCTGCTAGGTTGAGGGTGAAAGCAAAAAGTAGACCCAAATACCAAAAGAGTAGGCCAGTGCCTTACTCATTGTTGTCAAAGGTGGAAAATGAATATGAGAAACTTATCAAGAATGATATAGTTACCCAAGTCAACTATAGTGAATGGGCCTCACCAGTTGTGCATGTACAGAAGGGAAACGGTGAAATAAGAGTATGTGGAGACTACAAAGCTTTGAATGATTGTATTGAAGATGAGGGATACAAATTACCAAATACTAATGATTTATTTGCAAAACTGGCACAGGGAGGTACACACCCTAAGGTATTTTCAGTGCTTGATTTATCTGGTGCCTTCAATCAGCTGTTTCTTGATGACGAATCAGCTAGGCTCCTAGTAATGAATACACATAAGGGGTTACTGTCACCAAAACGTTTGTGTTATGGGGTGAAAACTGCACCAGCTATTTTCCAGGAAACGATGGACAAAATATTATCTGGATTAGACAATGTATTTTGTTACATAGATGATATCTTGATTGCAACTGAGAATGAGAATAGTCACCTTAAGGCCCTCGAAGCAGTGTTTGCGAGGTTAAACATGCACAATGTTCGGCTGAATGGCACAAAATGTCAATTCATGAAATCAAAGATCAGGTATCTTGGTCATGAGCTCACCAGTGAAGGTGTGAGCCCTTTGCAGGACAAAATCGAGGCCATACAAAAGGCACCTCGACCAACCAATGTATCTGAATTGAAGTCCTTTCTGGGCATGGTGAACTATTATGGCAAATTTGTAAGGAATCTCTCTTCTCAGATGCAACCATTGTATGCCCTACTGCAACACAACATTAATTGGGTCTGGAGTGATGACTGTGAGCAAGCTTTTGTTAATGCAAAGAATGCTTTAGCTAGTAATCAGGTGCTCACCCATTTTGATCCAAATAAACCTCTAGTGTTGAGTGTGGATGCTAGTCCATGTGGACTTGGAGCTGTTTTGGGCCATCGATATCCAGATGGTTCAGATCGCCCCATAGCATATGCCTCTAGGACATTGAGTCAGACCGAGAAGAATTATGCCCAAATCGAAAAAGAGGCTCTTGCCATTATTTTTGGGATCAAGAAATTCCACTTGTATTTGTATGGCACTAATTTCACACTTATCACAGATCACCAACCGTTGACTAAGATCTTCGGACCAAAACATGGTATCCCGGCTTTGGCGGCAGCTCGGATGCAGAGATGGGCAGTGTTATTGTCCGCATATCAGTACAATATTGAGTACCGCTCTTCTGCAAAGAATGCAAATGCAGATTTGCTCAGCAGACTCCCAGTTGGGGAAGCCTCTAGTGGTGACCCAGAGGAGTATTTTGTTTTTGAGACAGTCCTAATGGAAACCCCTATTACTGCGACTGAAATTTCAAAACATACAGACAAGGACCCAGTTTTAGCCAAAGTTTTAGAGTTTACTCTATCTGGCTGGCCAAATCATTGTGTGGACCCTGCCATACAACCATACTTCACACGCAGAGATGAGCTATCCCTGGAGGATGGATGCCTTCTTTGGGGGCGTAGAGTAATTATTCCATCCAAATTGCATGAGCTTATCCTGAGTGAACTTCATGAATGTCATCCGGGCATGAGTCGGATGAAGGCACTTGCTAGGTGTTATGTGTGGTGGCCAGGTTTAGACAAGGATATTGAGGATAAAGTTAGGCTGTGCACGCAATGTATACAAGTGCAGAAGGCGCCTAACCCTGAACCATTGCTGTTATGGCCTTGGGCCACACAGCCGTGGCAGCGGGTTCACATAGACTATGCAGAGGTCAAAGGTCAGAATTTCTTGCTAGTGGTGGATAGCCATTCAAAGTGGTTGGAGGTATTACCAATGAATACCACAACAAGTACTGCCACGATTAATGTGTTGAGAACACTTTTTGCACGTTATGGGTTACCCATTCAGCTAGTAAGTGATAATGGTCCTCAGTTTAGATCTGAGGAATTTCAGAACTTTCTGAAGTCCAATGGTGTGGACCATACTCTCACTCCTCCATACCATCCAGCTACGAATGGGCTTGCAGAACGCAATGTTCAAACTTTCAAGAATGCTTTTGCTAAGTCAAGTGGGGAGACATTGGGTCACAAGGTAGCTAATGTTTTATTTACTCTTAGAAATACCCCGAACACAACTACCGGGAAAACTCCCATCAGAGTTATTTCTTAAGAGATCCCCAAGGACTAGGCTCTCTTTAGTGAAACCTAGCCTGCAGAGGAAGGTGGAAAAGAGACAGGATGCTGCAAAACAGCAAAGGGACCGCAGTTCATCAGTGCGGCAGTTCGACCTTTATCAACCAGTGAGGGTGCGAAATATTAGAGGGGGGAAGGATCGATGGATTCCTGGTACCATAGTGAAAGTCAAGGGGCCTCGTACATATATTGTTAGGATCCCTGGCAATAATCGTAGGTTTGTACACTCAGATCATCTTATCCCTGACGATACTGGTGCAAATGCTATGGCTGGAAAACCAAACATCAACTCACCTATGGATGCTGATGTTGTGCCAGTTCCAGTTAATGTACCTCAGACAACTAGGGAATTAGGGCAGAGCTCTAACTTGGATCAGCCAGGATCTTCCACCACATCCCCAGTAGTATCTGGTAGTCCTATCCACACAGGTCAAACCCCAGTTGTGGCAGCAGAGTCACCTGCACCATCAGCTACAGTAACCAGGTCAGGCAGAGTTGTCAGACCACCCAAGAGGTTAGAGATTTAACTATACCCTCAAGTTGTTAGTTTTGGTTGCTTGATTTGATAAAAAATTGATTGATTTAATAAAAGTTGAGTTTATGATTTGATAAAAGATTGATTGATTTAATAAAAGTTGAGTTGTTTAATGAAGAAAAATATTTGATTGTTTCATCATCTGGTAGGAAGGAGTGTTATATATCAGTATCACGCCATCTATTTGGGTAAAGTTGTGACCTGCATGTGACCTGATGAAAATAAACAGTTCAATATGGCCGCATGTGCTGTAAACACTTAGCATTTGTCTTCTTGTTATATCGCTAGGAATCAGGATAATCCTCCATTAATCCAGGGTATAACAGCCCTAAATAATGTAATAATATCATTTCACATTTCAATATTAGTAAATTATATAGTAATATTCAAATACAAGAAACTATATAATTGGATCCAATTGGATCCAACTCTTCAAGTTTTTCAAAGTTTCGAAACTTTGAAAAACTTGAAAAGTTGCTGAATTAGTTCATTTTTATTACTGAAATTCGATGTATGAACCTGATTAACTGAATTAATTGCTATATGCATGGGAATTTATTGTCAAACGGTTTAAAAGAAAACGCACCATAAATCAGTGCAAACAAGTTTTACCACGTTTTGAATAGGCCTATCTACTTAGTATATAGTCCTATACCACGGCTACAATGAAGTAACTTGGGTCTACAGTGCGTTCGACAATAAATCTTGCAGCGAGTGACAGTGTAATCAAGAAAAATGTCATGTGATATATAAAGGTCTATATATGCCTTATCTACCATTATGAGAATCAACATGTTCATAGCATGCACATATTTTGTAAACTATGTTAAAACAGTGATCAGTCTTCTCCCTCGGTGGGTGAGGTTGCCAGCAGACCTCGAGGTTGAAAATGATCATGAACAGCTGTTACGGTAAACTATACAGAAACAAAAACACACTTCAGACGAGAGCAGAGATTCATGGAAGATATCGTATTATTCCGAACTCTTGTTCTGTATATTACAAAGTTCTTTTCTCTTTTTCCTTCAAAAAGGGAAAAGAGAAAAGACTAGCCTATTTCACTAGGGAGCTGGAAAACTTTGGATTTCTTATTACTATAAACGAACTATATATAACTTACCCTTACTTCTTAACTCCAAAGACGAGACAAGTGTTTGCAGCAGTTTGTAAACATTACCATTCAGGACTCGGTACACTAATGTAGATTATGTTTTGAAGTTCATACCTTTACGACTAAACCTAGTGTGTCTTCTTCTTCTCCCTGCCGGGAAGTAACCGTAATAGCTATTTCCTGCGCCCCTGTGGAGACTATTACCAAAGACTTTAGTCACCCGACACCGCCTGAATGCTACCGATTGATAAACCCCTGTATAAAAGTGGACTCAACCGTCTTGAACTTGTAGATGTAGTCCAAGGTAATATGTGGGTCATGGAAAGTTGGTGAAACATGATTTGAGACTCTTGAAGTTGTTCATTGAGGCTCAGAATATATGGTTTCATGGAGCAAATCTTCACACCTTGGTGCGGTTAACCCGATAGCTTACGTTATTATTATTAAATATCGAAAATAAAAATAATAATGAAAAATCAAATTACGTTAAAGCCAAGGTTAACAATCATTATAAGGGACTGTCAAGTGGTAGACAAAATAAAGTTATATGTTACTCAACCGTGAACATATATGGCGTCGGGGGGGGGGGGAGGGGGAGGGGGAGGGGCGGGGTGGAAGGCAAGTATCGGTAGTTAAAGAAATTGCTAATGGAATAGTTGTGCAATGCTTAAGAAATTAGCGGTACATTTTAAGGCCCAGAGTCTTTTGTAAATTTGTTTTCAATTTGCATCAGAGACATCAAGATTAATAACAATAGTGCAAAGTGTTTGCATAATTGTATATTCCTGTTTTTTCCGCACCACCATTACCATGTACTCGTACCCCTCCCACACATTCCCTTCCACACACACAGGCACACTTTGAAATAAATAGCTTTTTAACTCTGACACAGCTGGCGTTGAATTGACAACAAATAATTATAATAACGGGATAACACACTACTTGATTAAAACTGGTCCAATAGTTAAAAACATTAAAAAGGCACTTCTGAAATGATCTTAACTTGGACTAAAAGGAAGTTTTGGTATTAAAATTTGACCATTTCTTGAAAGCAAAGTGTGTATTGACTTTCAATACTCCCGAGTCTTAGTCTTCCGGTCAATTTTGCACAGTAGCCCACTCTTTACATTAAAACAATAAAACAATATTTGACTTGAATAAAGGACACAGCTAGGAGACATATCGGCCGTCATTAACGCATTTTGTTGTTTGCTCAATCAGTAAAGTTAACCGATTGTTGCCGCCTTCGTTATCGATTTGCTGTCCTCCATATTTGCTCGTAAAAACAATTTCGTATCTTCAAAAAATTATCTGGTAGTGTTTCGTGCAGATATTTGACGTCTGCTCATGAAGCAACCCCCCCCCCCTTCTCCACCGGTGACCCCGGAACTGGTGTTAGAAAATCGTCGAAGCTTGCGTGCTTTAATGATAGACGTTTTTTAGTCGAGTCTAGTCGAAATTATTTTCCTTTTCAGTGATTCACTGCAATGCTGTTGGAAGTTAGCTGTAATTCTTTGTTGAAGCCAGCAATCAATTTCATCCAGATATTAAATTCCACAACAAACAGAACTATTTGACCCTGTCACGTTTTTGGTCATAAATCATATGAAAGGTGTCTTCCAAGTATGAACATATTTATATCGTTGTCAAAATATGAAATTTGTTAGAAAGTATTGTTATAAATCAAGTAACAGGGTTATAACATATCACTTTTTAGCTTAAGGCAATTTTGAAATCTCCCCCAGTCCTTTGTGTATGGAATAGGTTCTCAACGACCAAACAAACTTAGTCAATTGAAGAGATGAGAAAGAAAAGGAACAATACAATTCAATCTTCTTATTTTCTGTCGGTGATCAATCTTGACTCTTTTTTCAAGATAATTTACAGAAAAGATTGAAATGAAAGGACAATATATTATTCTAAGAGGAGATCGAACCGAGAAATATTTTCTCTTGATGAATAGAAACTTGAAAATTTTGTCTTGGGGGGAAATATAGGTCATGACATCCTGAATGAACTAAGTGATTAACTTCGCTAGTTTCGAATAACTTTCACATGTATAGCTAGTCTAATCCACAGTGACCCCACCCCCCCCCCCCGCCCCAAACAAAATCACTTTTCTCACACACACACACATTGATGACATCAACACAGATTGCAAGTTCCTAAGACGTCTATATATACCCCAAATCTCAATTTTGCCAACTCTCTCCCCAGGCGCGGCGGAACGTAAAAATTGTTGGGGGGGGGGGCTAATGTGTGGAGACTATCTAAGCGGAGCGCCACCATCGGTTGGCGCGGAGCGTACAAGAAAATTTTGGGTTTTTTCAAACCCCCAGATGGCCGGAAACGGCACTTCCCGAGTGTTTTATGCTGCGAATACCTAGCCCTTAAATATGGGTCTCAAGCCTGCAATTTCTCAGATTGCACGTAAAAATCTGTAAAAACATTGTAATTTGTATATTCGATGGTGTTTTAAGAGAGTAGCTACTACTCGTAGTGTACTCGCAAAGACGTTTTTGAGTGTAGTAAGGGCAGTGGCGGAGCTAGGGGTATTGGTCAGGGGGGGGGGGGGCAAGAATGGTCTGTAGGGGCGCTTTCGACACTAAGCGGAGCGCCACCACAGGTTGGCGCGGTGCGTACAGAAAATTTCTGAGTAAAGATACTCCCTAGATTGCAGGAAATGACCCTTTCCGGGCCTTCCTAATTTGCAGATAAACGGAGAATAAATAGGTGTCGTCGCCATTTTGTCGGAAAATTACACCAACAGAATATGACAAATGTCAATAGGTATATGAGAGCGCAATAAAATAGTCAATAATCGCGAATAAGTAAAAAGTAGTGAAAAGCTGAAAAGGGCGCCAGCAGTCCATTTGAGTCCGTCAGGGGGGGGGGGGGGCCTGACTGTATATATGAACGCTCCGCCACTAAGTAAGGGGATGTTGGAGAACTGGCTCAAATAAGGCAAGTCATTGGCCTAAGACGAAGTTGTGTTACGCTTACCGGTACTCACACTCACTGCTTCCACTTTTCACGGGGCGTGAAGACGCGGTTGGGGTGACAATGTGGTCTATAGCCAGGGGACGGGCCGAGGGTCCCCCAGCAATTACTAAAATTATTACACCTATATACGTGTGCATCGGACAGATCGACAAGTATGCATTGAAAATGGGCAGATGCACGTTTCGGAGCCTTGGTAAATATTGGGGGGGGGGGGGGCTTATCATGCATTTGCCCCCTCAACTTTTTCATTGGGGGGGCTGAGCCCCCCCAAGCCCCCCCGGTTCCGCCGCCACTGTCTCTCCCCCTCCCCAACCCCCAAGGAGTTGCAGCGTGATACTGATTGTTAAGGACAAGTTGACTCACTATCAGCAATATTGCTCTGCCTCGAGTTGCTGTACCTTTTCTACGGGAAAGGAAAACAGTAAAAAAATAGTATCTTCATTTTGGAAATTCAGTGCCTTCGCATTACAACTCTCTGCCCCCCCCCCCCCCGGCACCACATCCAAATTATACCAATGTTCTCTTGTGCACCGCTTTTTCGGTAGTTTTGTTATCTACACTGTCATAGAAAGTAAGTTCTTGTATACATCTTCTGACAAGAGTTTGACTATCAATGGATGTCTAGTTCTGTTTGCCATTTAATAAGACAAGGAGATTGGTTGTGTGACTAGTTCTTTGACAAACATTTTCATCTATTCCCAACCATCCCCACCCTTCCCCTGCCCCCCGTCCAACATCCACTCTGAAACAACCTCCATAAAGTGATGATGGTTGCAAAGAATCGTACGATGCTATTCAAATTATGACAAATTATGATTCAAAAGAATACACATGTGCACTTGATCTCTTATTTATTTTCTTTCCGTTTATTGGTTTGTTACTATAGTACAAAAGAATGATTCAAAACCAACCTCAAAACCAGCAGACACTCAACAACTTGTATTCAAAGGAGAGGTCATATTAAAATAGCACTTCCACTGATGTATATAAATGAGTATCGAGAAAAGCCTACATAACTTGTGTTCATAAGTTGCTATTATAATATGTTGACAAAGGGCTGCAGCCCTACAAGCTAGGTCAGAATCATACAGCTTTTACTGATTTATAAGGTGTATTTTACTTCGGGTTGTAACCGGTTGCGTCGGCGGGGGGGGGGGGGGGGGCTGGGGCGGGTTGAGCTCTGGCTAAAAGTATGTCAGTATAATGTCACTGATCCTCTTTTTTTTCAGTCATCACTTTTTCCTTTCATAGTCATCATTTTTTTACATTTTTTCCTAAAGTATATTATGAAAATGAGAATACATTATTCTTCATCCCATAAATCACAATGATACATGAACTTAGTTATCAGACATATTTTTTTTTAAGTTCTTAAATTATTTCTTTTGATTAATTAATGTAACTCGTTAAACTAAGACAAATGTAAACAAAATTGAGAAATATAATCTCCTATATAGGCAAAGTAAACTTCGTTCTAAGTACAGGGTAACATTTCCAAATTAAAAAATAACATTATGCACTAGATAATGTCACTGTTTCTACTATTAAGTTATTTAACACCCGATGATTTTTACAAAAATAATATTATTCATAAAAAAATCCACAAAAAAACCCCGCCAAAACAAACCAAAACATCATTTGTATATAAAAAATAGCAAACTTAACTGATTGAGGAAATTCATAAACTGTTAAACTGCCTGCATAAGTTTAATAACTAGATTAGAATAAATCTGCCTCCCTCCTTGGAGTCATTTCTCTCCAGTGTATGCTGTATCTACTACAAACTCACGATGTAGACCATCACATTATCACCTTGGTGAAGAAAGAACTTATCCTATTAAACAAAAATTTCCTACCCTGTATCAAACATTCTGATGTCACTAGTTTTTCTCCCCCTCCGGTTAATCAAAGTAATTTTTATGCTGTACCTACTACAAAATCACCAATGTAGACCACCACCGTAACATCTATTTGACAAAGCTCTCATAACCTCTGCCAAACTTTCTGGTGATGTCACCTGCCCCCCTCCCCTCAAGTCATATGATCATAAGAGAACAATAAACATAACCTTAAAGATGAACACATACCAACTGACAGCCTCACAGCCTCCTTACACATATAAATAAGAGAATTCTTATACATCAATGAAATCCCACATTTCTGATAAAAACTACAAACAGTAAAAAACAAATATTTCTGGGTAAACAGACTTAAATATGCACTATGTGAGGAATTTATGATATTTGTGCTAGTAAACAATTGTCAAAATTTATTGTTTACATTTAATGAATGTTTGAGGTAACAGAACATTGTATGTAATGAAGCATAGTGAAAATGCAAAATGTTCTGTGTATAATCTGTTATGTATGAATTTACATAACAATCCAGCCAATTTTGAACAGCACTTTACTATGAAATTATTCCTTAGTATTAACAGGGAGCTGCTACTCTAAGTTAGAGTAGCAGCTCCCTGGTATTAACATGCAGAATAACCACACTGCAAACATCCGCATCTCCTAGGATAGACAAGACAACATAAAAAATCTGCTCATATAACGACAAAACCAATTTTGTTTATGATGTGAGAAGACTGATTTGACCACGGTGGTAAACACATGGGTACCTCTGGGGCAACATTACGGCACAGCGAGTGCCTGCTGTAGCAGCAAAAGAGGTAAGAAGAAAACAAAATTACAGCCCCTTTTATATAAAACAGTAAAACGAATGAACACAAAACTGCAGGCAAGAATCACAAGAGTACCCTTTGAAATCTCATATGAAATACAAACGGATAAAATTAAGGCTAGAAATTTGCATCAAGATGTAGTTGAGCATCTCGTGGAAGAACAGAGGACCATATGAGAATGCGTTTGGCATGACTCGGTCATCCCATTTATCTCTTGAAAGCATCTATCAGACTCTAAAGGGATGTAAAGACATAACTAAATAAGTACAGAACACTTAATTCAATGTATTTTACACACAAAAATATCCACAAAATAGTCACCAAATGGCTAGCATTTGACAGCGAACTATAGCTCACCTTTACATGTATCCCTACTTCTACTTTGTTAGTACATTGCTATCTATATTTTATTTAAACACTTCCCAGATGGTACATTTTTTTTTGGGTGGTTTTTCTTTTTTAAAATTATTGCACATTTTGATAAGATCATTCCAACTGCAGATCTAAAATGTTCCCGTTTTCCACGAAATGAACTTTCAAGCATCCACAATTTGACACACAGCATTGATTTTTTCCGTTTTCGAAACGCTTTTGGCACCACGAGAATTTGATAAACAATGAAGTGAGTTTCCTAATAAACTAACCACCACTTTATGTACATATTGTTCTTAAAACAGCTCCAATAATATACTTTTTCACTACTTAAACAGCCTATTTTTTCTTCCTTTACTATGAAATATGTTATTAACTGCATTTCAATTTTCAAAATCTGGCTTGAGCCATCTCCTTTTATCAGGGAATCAATGATATTCCTAGCATTTTTTTGCATTAAGCACCAAACTTCACTTTTAAATTTACAAAAAATGAGACCAAGTCCTTTAATTTGTCAAATTGCCAACTGGACTCCTTGAGGGCCGCACATCTGCTTAAAAAAAAAAAAAATCTCTGATTATTAGCTCTAACGACCTTTGCTCGAATAACCAATCTAGAGCTAGCCGAATATTTACACGTCGCGTGGAGTGTTTCTCAATCTTAAAATTTACGCTAACCATGAAAGACTTTGCGAGAAGACTCAAAAAAGAAAGAAATCCTATAACTGATCCGTGGTTATGAGTTATGTTGTACCTATATCTGTAGCTGTCACTAATAGACATTCGTTCTTTGACAGTATTTCACTTCCAAAACAGACAGTACTCAAGTAGTTTTGCAATGATTCTCCTGTGAGGACAATTAAAGTTATTCACTCTCACCTAATAAGTGTAAAATATATGGTCATATTTTACTGAATAAGTGGCAAAATTATTCTTATATGAAAAAACAGGCTAGTTTGGGGTTGGCCTGCTATGACGGAAGTAAGCAGTAAAGCAGACTTTTAGTGATTCAGAATCCATTCTTGTATTTCAGGCATAGTTGCCTGTACTTGTACTCACCCGTGACGGTTTGGTACTCATACCTGTCCTAACGGAGTTGTACTCAAACACGTAAATTTGTACTTTGTAATTCAGTGCATTTCGGAAGTCTATGATAGGTACTTGTACAAGATTATTAGTACTTACAGCCTTGTACTCACATTGGTACTCATTACAACAGGAATTCTACTTGTACTCTTACTCATGCTGTTGTACTCCCAGTTACAAGTCTGGCTGTAAGGGGCAGTGGGGGGGGGGGTGGGGAAGGGATATAGATCATATTTGTCTTCTGGGGTATTAAGCGATCTTCCATCTGTAGTAACAACAACCAACAGAATAAATCTTTTATGCTAGTGTTTTTTGCAAGACAGGCTTTTATACTGGAAACACAACGAGGTATAATTTTGTTGGAATTCGTCTCTTATTCATTTTTTCTTTTTTTGGTGCTCTTTCATTTGTACGTCCATCTCTGTCTGGCATCCGAAGAACAGATGTCTACTCCGGCCACCACATCTCTTCCGAGTTTTGTAGCTGTAAGACATTCTCCTGAAGCCTTGTGGTAGATCTCCTGTTAAAATGAAGAAGAAAAAATTACAGATCAAGATAAAAATCAATGTTGAATTTCATAAATACATGGTAGCAAAAGAACACTCCATATTGATACCTTGTCCCAAATTTAATATGGTTGATTGGATGTCACATATTTTGACTGGCTTAACCCTCATCGTATGGGTGTCATCATGGCAATGTTTATCCAAATCTTTTATACTTTTCACCCACAAGCTTCTTGTTGAATTATTCTTGAAATGTGATACATTTGGAATGTGAGAGATTAAATGTCAATGATCTACTTTTTTAGAAAAGAAAAAAAATTGTAAGTCTCCCTGTGTAGAAATATTATTTTTGCCCTATGGATAAATTATTTTAATATTCTACAGACATATAAAAACATTTTACAATTCAATTGTCAAGATGGAAGTCAGTCAGTCTTGTGTTGCCAGATGCCTTCATAAAAAAATATAACCAAATTTTTTGCAAAATTCATTTCTTCACCATACAAAATGCTAAGAGAATGTAGTTTTGGGACCACAGATGCAGAACCTTCTCCCAGCAATTTTGTTAACTCATCAATTTGAGCCACCTGAATATCCCTGTAATACTGTTTACTAATATTTCACTTTGTTATTTTTAGCTGGATTGTAATCCGTTTCTCTTTTCTCTTGATTATCTATTGATCCTTGTTTATCTATTTTACCCGATCTTTAAAGATCCATTCCTGGTTGCCTTTCAGACCGTGGCATTTCGCCATCACCAGGGAACCCAAGGAATCTTCAATTCGAGCGAGACAGAGTAGGTTGGCAAGACGCAGCTCTTTATTCAATGACTGGTACCACATCTATAGATGGAGACAGAAAATTCAAAGACTTTACAATCTCAAAACTTTATTAGCAATCAATCAGAAAAGGAGTCTCTCATCTCAGAAGTACTCCCAGAAAGTACAAAGAAATCATTAAGAAACATTGTCCAAGATATGAAGTTGCTTAATAATTATAACACTTATATGGTGCTCATTATTGCACGTGAACATACATTCAATGGCACCTTACGAAATTACAACCCTGGTCATTGGTAACTTGACACACCTACACACCAAAGTGTGCACAATTCAATCAATCTCTCCTGGGGCACCACAGTGCACCACAACCACGTGTCCCCTGGGGGACTTCCCATAGGGTGCAGCCACAAACCGGCGCACGCAACTATATTTACAAGTTACCTTGCAGGTCCCCATTTATACACCTGGGTGAAGAGAGGCAATGGAGATAAAGCGCCTTGCCCAAGGACACAACGCAATGATCTGGCCAGGGCTTGAACCTGTAATCCTAGATCACAAGTCCACTGCCTTAACCACTTGACCACAACGCCCTCATTTGCTTACATTTGTCGATAAATTAATATGGCAGTAGTTCAAATATTTCCATGCAAGTACATACACATAGTCTTGATAGATTCCTGCAATGCCTTTGAAATAAGCACAAAACTACAGGCCACTCAAAAATTACAAATGAACAAGTCAGTGATAATGAATTCTGACATTTTTCGTTTCTGTATGTTGGGTAGACTTACCTGTTTCTTGCTAAGACCAGAGCATTCCTGTAAGACCAAACCAGCTCCTTTAGTGGTTGGATCATCTTCAGTTCCTAAACACATACCATAGTGGTCATTTTTTAACTGAAGAGAAAGAAAACAGTACAATTTTAAAGATCACAGTGGAAAAGTTAAAACAGGGATCATGTTCTAAGCAAATGTGAGGGGTCAAAAATATTAACACCCAATAAAGGTTGTGCTACTGGCAGTGTTAGGTTACCTGCCGCACATCGCCCAGTTTGAACATCACCCTACTCATCTTGACTGTCCTGACCCAGTTTTGGATAGACATGACCCCCCCTGCTCTTGCAACTGACCACAGCACACCGAAGGACTGATGAGGGCACGTAACTGAGGACTGATGAGGGCACATAACTGAGGACCAATGAGGGCATGCAACTAAGGACTGATAAGATCACACAACTGAAGACTGAAGGACCAATGAGGGCACACAACTACTGTTAATCACACAAGCATGTTGTAGTTCACAAGCAAAATTGCTTCCCTGTGATTTGGTACATTAGTTTAACCTGTGTAGTGTAGTTCTAGTCTTGACTGCAAGTCTGAAAAATGCTACATGTTCAGTTCAGCACACAGACACTAATTCAGTTCAGCACACAGACACTACCTACGATTTACCACATACGACAGTCGAGTCTGTTCGAGTCTGTTCGTGTGTGTGGACTGCTTTCTATATCGTGATCGATTACGCCTGACTGTTAGAGCCTACAATAACTCAATATGTACATTGTTTGTTTTGCACTTTCAAGGTATGCAAATAAACCAGTCATGATATGCCAGGTACAATATTTGTATCTTTAGAGCAGTTTGGCCAAATTTGTACAACTGTTTAGAGTCATGCATTGACAGAATAATTATTCTCTTCCATAAAGTTCACCTGTGATAAATTGATTGTCCACTGGGACAACTGTTTAAGGGTTAATTTACTTTACAAACGAACCAATCAGACGATGATGGAACTACAACCTAGACATTATCCCACGCTACGTCATCCTGAATACAGGAATGTATGAAGATTATATTTCTACTTATCAGACTAGGAGAAGGGCAGGTGGTTGACAAACAGGAAAGATAAAACAACACCCTTTTTGCCCTTGCCAATATTATGTTCATATTGATCATGCTTGTAAGGCATCCAATGACAACACTTATTTTCCTTCTTACCTCAAAATTCCTGAGGAAAATCTTGTTGACCCTTCTTCGTCTGAGTCTACGTCATCTTACATGGGATGTGCATTATCTATACACACAATGCAACCCAGTGCAATAACAATAAGATAAAATGAATCTACTTATGAATTCCCAACATGGCATAGACAGACAAGTATTAATTTTTTCCCACTTTAACGTTAACCATTTTTATGCCCATTCCTCTCCTCTTTTATACCCCCTCCATATGTTCCTCTCAGAGTTGTAATTGAAGTTTTGAGTCAAAAATTCAAGTCATCACCAGTGATTTTCATGACCACAGTCGAATCATCGATTCAAGTCGCTGTATTGTCTCTTTGGGGTAAAAATTTCACATCCTTGTACTAGTCACTACACTTCACATTTAATTGAGACTTACACACCACTGGGCTCTTCCCACTAACCAACCCACCTTCACCCCTAAATCAATATCATTTCCGCTACCCTTACCAAACCTTTTCGGACCGATGCAGCCTCTGGTTTGCGTGCTATTGCCTTTGGATTGTACTGCTTCTTTCTATCGTCATCTTTTGGAAGCCTCAGCTCTGGGTAGACGTTTTCGTGATACCACTTGAAGGATTTACACTGTAGCTTCTCTCTCAGGGCTATGCGGGACGAGATGTCTCCTATGTCCACACTCTTGTCCCTGATGTGAGGGGCTATATATTGCTGTGAGATTGGGAGGCAAAAGTACAAATGGAAAATGCTTGTCAATTTGTCATGCAACAGAAATTTCAAGCGGTTTTTAAACGCCAGTCCCCCTATGGAAAAGGAGTGGTTGGGGGGGGGGAGGGAGGGTAATGAGTTTCATGCAATCATTATCTTCTCCAACGTGAGGGAATATGCATTACTGTGAGACTGGAAGGTCAGCTTCACTATGCCGGCTTGGTGCTGTTGGATACAAACAATTCTTTATCTTTGATGTGTGGGGATGTATGCTATTGTTAGTTTGGAAGGCAAAATACATATCACAGCTAACCATGAAATTTTCAGAATATTGTAAAGCAATGTTTAAGCCTCTGCTTCTTTCTCAAGTGTAAGAGAGACATAGCCAATCAATATTTCATTGATGTGTGGAAAAAAACTCAAAAACTGACAAACCCAATTCTTCCTACCGTTCACCACAGGACAAAATATATTGGAAATTTGATCATAGTACTGTTAACACTAGGGATGCACCAGATATCCGGTCCGGCCGGACTATCCGGCCGGATAGTGAGCAATTATCCGGTTCCGGCTGGATATTTTAACATCCGGCCGGATCTTTTTCAAAATCTGGCCGGATCTTTTCAAAATCTGGCCTGAATTATTTCCTTAAAAAGGTGTTGGTATTAACTTAAATCAATGTAAACTATTTCCAAAAATTAATAAAAACATTCAAAGTAAGGAAAAATTAGGTTTAACATGTTTAATTTAATTTTCTCAATGGTCTGACCCACTAAATGGGGTCTTAATTTCCCCTCCTTTATAATATGCGTATACCTCACCTAACATTTGCTCCATGTTTCATACTTCTACTTCTTAATAATGATTTTCTTTTGTGTAATGAAAAAATCCGGTCTGGCCGGATTTCATGTACTATCCGGCAAAATCCGGTTCCGGCCGGATCCAAAAATTTGGATCCGGTGCATCCCTAGTTTACACACTTACAAACCCAGCAGTGAATCCTGTGCCAGAGACTTTTGTAACTCTAATTACTGAAGAGAGCTTTCAGTTGGAAAGTAAAGAAGAGAAGAAGAAACTCTCTCATGCAGATGGAAGTTCAACCAACAGAGGCTGGTAGTAGTATAACATGGAGAAACCATGGCCATAATGGGGTAAAATGAGAGGGGGGGGGGTAAGGGTGGTAGACCAAACATGGGACAGTCTTTGGGAGAGGATGGTATTAGGGGAAGGCTTGCAAGAGCTCTAAACAATGTAGAGTGATAGTGCAGTTGTTGTGAGGAGACAGGGAAGTTAGGAGTGAAGTATCAAACTCTCTTACTAAGTTAGCAGTGTCTGATCATCAGAGAGAGAATCAGGTGTAGTAAGTAGTATACATAGTCCAAACAAGGTCAAATTGGGGAATGCCTTGCAGGTAATTTGGAGAATAAAGAACATCAGTGGACATGTGGGAAGTATTTTGTTCATCATGACACCGACACAGAACAGCTGCACAATTTGACTTTATCGTTTATATGACATATTTGTGGATATTTTTACCTGGTATTCATCCATCCATACCCTAGCTACTCTTAATGAATTCTTGGCCATGGTGTCTCTAGCCGATCCGTAGGGTCGTCTCTTTCTGAAGACATGTCCGACTCTGGAACAGGGGTGAATCTCTAGGGTGCCCCCACACTGCCAAATCTGGAGAGACCAAATAAAGCAGAGAATGGAAATTATCTTCAAGGTCCTCTGGGAGCACATGATGAATGAATAGGTAGAAGTCGGGACAAATAAAGACCATATGCAACAAAACAGATTATTCATACAATAATGACTAACAATTTGTCACAGGTAAATGTTTGTACACTATATACCAAATTGACTGTGTAGGGTTAGTCACAGACCTTTAAAAATCCTAAAATTTAAAGGACTTCCTTGTGGTCAGAATGCTCTGCTTCAATGTTTACATTTTTCCTTTGATCCACATTCAGTTCCAGTTAACAACTTAAAATCTTGACTAATGTGACCATGTCAAAGGTCAGGTCATTATTTAAATGTATTACTAACAGATCACAAAAGGTCAAATTTGGAACAAACTGTGAATAAGTAAGTTCCATAAGAGTTGACCTGCCAACATCATTTAACACTTTTTGGTCATTTATTATGGAAAGACACTCTCAGGTCCAGTTGCTTTTTTTGTTATGAATTCATTACCTACCCTAAACGATATTTCTAAATTCTCTCCACCCCAAATTTCCAGTCCAGGATCGTATCCTCCAAGCTCTTCAAAATAGTCCTTCCTCATTGCGAACAATCCACCGGCCATGGTCGGGGAGCTGATAAATAATAGTCAAATTGAAGAGCGTATGGAAGTGAAACACAGAAAACACTGAACGATCAAATTTGATCGCCACTGTCCAAAAACATTTTTGCAAAAACAAAGATGGTATTGTAACAGTGTGTTATCCTGGCCAAGTCCCATAACATTCACACATCATTGAATATTCAATAAATCTAACAGACAGATCTTATATGGTTACAACTTTGCTGCTCCCAGTCAATAGGTCTATCTTAAAGGATTGGTTCAGTTGTCATACATGTTATGTTATATGAAAGAGGACAATAAAAGAAACACAATGGTGAAAAAAACTGTTCAAATATCTCTTTCGGTTAAAGAGATATTCAAGTGTAAAGTTTTATCAGATTGTGTAGAAACTGCTGAAATCTGACTAGCTGTGATGTCACATCCTCACATTCCTGAAAAGTCTTTGTTTTTTATTTCTCTAAATATTTTGTGAGATTTCATGACTTTCAACCAAAAGATATGTCAGGAGATCTCATATTTGTCAAAGGAAGTATTTGAGATTAAGCATCTGAAGAATTTTTGATTATATTATTTTCAAATGTGTTAACAAATGTAAATAATTTTTAAAGAAAAATATTCACACATGTTAAGGAGTGAGGATGTGACATCACACCCTCACAGTAAGTCTTTCTACACCAGTCATTTTCAAAGAAATTTTGATATCTTCAAAGTGTCATATCTCCTTAACAGAGCATGCTATCATGGTAGTTTCTTCACTGTTCTTTTTGTCTTTTTGTGCTCTTTCATACAAAATAGACATGTCAAACACCTGAACCAATCCTTTAAGCTGCAAACACAAATAAAACATCACAAAAGTCATCTTTATTCTTCATTGTCAAACCTTTGATCATTTTAGCTTATTTTCATCACTCATGGGCATGTGGGTGGAGTAAAGAAACAGATGTGTCAATGTACAAAACCTCTCCTCTAACCACCTTGCATATTACGACCAGACTGTTGTGAAGGTCGACACAAAAAATGCCGGTTGAAAATGTCCCAAGGTCTCACCTTATTGCACTAGCTGCCACCTCTTTGCCCCCTTTCTGACTTTCTGGAACTGGTATCCACTGGAAATTGAGACCCCAGTTGAACCCCCCACGGACCAAAGGAGAAGCCTGGTACTCAAACGAGTCACTGTTGATTATATCGATGATTGGACAGACCACTGTGTGAGGGTTGCCGTGGATACGGTCCAACAAGGGCTCCAACCATTCGATATTGACCTATTTAGATGGGAAAATAGACAACTTAATCGTCATTAAAACATTCTTCAAAATGAAATCTCTACGCAACAGTAGCTGTATCAAAGCAAGAGGTTGGCTTGAATTCCTCCAAGTGGTAAAGTTCTAAGCTACACACGATTATTTGAGATTGGTCAAGTGAGAGCTTCTTTTTCGTCTACAGCAATTAAAGACCAACTATGGAGACTTTTCGATGAACATAAAATCCCACCATTTTGCATGTATGTAATCCTTAACTCACTCCAATTACATTGCTGTAATTAACTTTACCAATTTCGGACGTTAAATACGTGAAAAATGGGAAGAAAAGTCAGCTTTTTATGAAACCTGTTTCAGACATTCCTGAAACATTCCGAAGACATCAGGTGACCATGTGACGTCACTGTTTGTATACCTCACTCACAACAATACTTTTAGTGTGTAAAGTTGTATACTTGAGCTGCCAAAAACATCAACGATATTACTCCTTTTCTCACGAAATGCCACAATTCTGTGTTGTTGGAGGTTGCAGTTATACCTCATCCAACAAAAGCATCAGCTTTTTTAGATTTCCGAGTAAAAGAACCGACGTAAAACGCCGCAGACTTTGGATCAATTTTTGAGATCCACACGGAAAGATTTTTCAGCACCCGGAGTATCTCATGCCCATGAGTCCACATGCATGACCCTGCCTCTGTGTAAGCTGCAAATGTCTCATTCTGCGAAAGTTATATTCTGTCGATAGCTGTGTCGGACCATGGCCGGACATAGCTAATGTGAAATTGACCGTAAACAAGCTCTGGATGTCCTTACATGTAACATTATATCACGCAATTGACAGTATAATATTTACCGTAAGAGATGACCGTGTATATACCGTGCATATAGGGTAGCATTGTTAGTACATGCATGGAGCTATAGCTCCATGGTACATGTATGGCTCACAGCATGTGTAAATAGTCATGCTATAGGATTTCATCGCATTTATCTATTTCCTTTGTTGTATTCCAGCATCGTGAGTTCGTGATACATTGTCCGTTATGTTTATTCCGGCATCTGCATGGACCAAGGAGTTGAATAAAAACGGTTCTATGTAGCGATCGGACGTTTTATATCGTTAGTGACTGTCTTGTGATTGTGGGATGTAACTGGTCAAGGCCTGTTTTAACTAGACCAAACTCTATGGAATTACACAGAGTCACGGTAGTATTTTGCCCAGGATTGAACGAGAAACGTGGATTTGGATATTCACTGCTAAATTTTGTTTATTGAAAGGATACTTTTTCTGTGTTTGTACTTTTGGATCTTAAAACGAGTCAGTACTATGTTCAGCTGAAGCTTAGTCATGTATATGCTACCCTGGTCGATTCGGGTCAGCGTCTTCTCGTAGTTGTTCGATTATGTTTAGTGTCTTTTTGGTAATTCGTTGACAGTAACGTAAGCCATTTTTCCGTCACATACAGGTATCACGCATGAAGCATCTTTTAGGTCTATTCTTCTGTTCAGTTTACGGTATCTTGCGATCAAACTGTATTTCGGAATCGCCAAGCTGCTTGCATGTTCTACAGTATATTGTACCGTACGGACCTATTGACGCTCCGCTATGTAAAAGATGCTTCCATTTGAGTGGAAATTTTGCTAATGAAATAACCAATTTAACTAAAATTTCTGCTTATAATTGTCTTAAAACTAGTTGTTAACCTTCATGTGTTCTTGTTTTAAGCTAACAGCTTTTCAAACGCTCAAAATTGGAAGTCAAAAACAGTACAATTGATCGCTATCTGTGTACAAACAGTGCCTATATCAGCGTTTGATTTTCGCGGTATACAAACAATGACGTCACACGGTGACCAGAGGCTCCTTTGGGTCAATCACTGTTTTCAGACATTCCAGAGGTTCATGTCACGTGACTACCCAAAATGTCCATTTTCGTGGTCGTTTTTTGATGGGTTATAGTAGGTTTTTGAAGATTATTTTTTACACATGTTGATTATGGGTATGTAAACTCCTAAATTAATGGAAAATCCCCCCCCCCAAAAAAAAATTTGCCTCCATAGTTGGTCTTTAAGATATTTAAGAAACAAAAATTCTTCATATTCATTAGCCCATTGAACCAATTTACATGTCCATTTCTGTATAATGGTTTCGTCTTGAAAATCCAGTGCTTTAAACATTACAAAACTTAAAACTTACCTCACAATGACTGTCCAAAAACATGATAACCTCTCCAGTGGCATAAGATGCCCCGAGATTCCTTGCTCTTATAAGCCCCTCCCGCTCTGAATTGTGATGCAACGACACAAACTCTGGCAGTTGGTCCCTGACGTAGATATCTAACGGCTCCTTTAAATGTTCTGAAAAGTAAAATCGTAGATAAGGTGTGGTTAAGTAATATAAGGATTTAGAGATCAATGGATTGAAATCAATCATTTAGGCAGGCACAGAAAAGCTGACATCATCAATTTAGCCTAGAAGGAGCATTGATGAGTTCGAGCATACTTTACAGTTTGAATATCTCGAAACCAGAATAGGCATGGGAAACATGACTAAAACTCAACGTTTTAATTTTTTTCTCGAACTATGACATGTCATGACTAAGATCCTGCCCAAAGTCAGTCTTTTAAGTGATGATTACAAGCTACCTTTTAAATCTCAATTCTGATGATTCTAACAGAAATTCTGTAGGGCAGCAAAATTTTTACATAGGATAGGGTAGGGTTACTTTGGACATGTACCATGTATAGAAACCAAGTGTTATTTCATTTTACTTTAAGAGAAATACATAGTAAACATTTGTATGACTGGAGAGTCCTCCCCCCCCACCCCCCCCCCCCATTGGGCTCACAAACAGGTATACTTACCAAAAGCACTAAAATCGTCAATGAGGATAATCTCATGCAGAAGTTGTTTTGGAGTCCGATCCAAGACGCTGTGTATTGTGCGCAACAGAGTCGACCAGGCCTCGTTGTAGAAGCATATGACTACGCTAGTCCTCAACACGGCTTCAGAATAAGACTTGTATTTACATCTGAGGAAGAAGAATTGACGAGGTAAGCAAGGGGAAACTATGATTGCAGAGCATACCGGCAAGATACTGACTGTGAAATGCAATACATCACTTTTGAATTATCAGGATCAAGTGGGAGGAGTTTAGTCGCCAAAGACCTTTTTTTAACTAAATACACAAAAGTAACATTTCTATTTTGCAATCAAAGGGACTACCCTTTGGTGTTTCTAAAAGCCTGCAAAATACAACATTAAGTGCCCATTTCAATACTTTATACTGTACAGTTCTGAGTGTAGTGAAGTGCACAACTATAAACAAATGAAATAATTTAGGTGAAACTTCTGCTACAAATCTGGACATCCAATAAACTCCAACTGTAGTGTTTCTGTAGACATGGTTCTCCAATATTGCATCTGGAAATTTAGCTTTCAAGAGTCTCTCTAAATGAACCACTTGTGTAGGAAGGTACTTTTGAGTGGGGGGGCTGAAGACTGATGGCCGGCCTGGGGGAGGGGTCTAAGGGGAGGGGGTGTCCCCCTCCCCTTTGGAATTTTTTGCATTTCCAGGTGGCCTCAGATGCAATTTGGTGTAATATAGCACACTTCAACACCCACTCCAATTTGTAAAATTAATTTTGTATTTTCACCTGGCCTTAGATGCAATTTGGTGCTCCAAATGAGATTTTTTTTCTCATTTGAAAATGAAAAAGGGGTTTTCTGACTTGCGAACCGGGGGGCGGAATGATACTTCCGCCCCTCCACATTTTTCACTGGGGGGCTGGCGCCCCCACAGCCCCCCCCGGTTCCTCCGCCCTTGAAATGAACCAAAGCATGGAATTACAATTTTACAAGGAAAAACATGAAAGCTGAGTTTCTAGAACTGGCTTGTCTAGGTTCATAATACTAGGATACCACTCTTTATTGAAATTAACAAAGTTTTATAAATGTAGTAATCTTACAAAATGTAACTTTGCCTTCGACCTTTGTTCTGAACCCTCCGTTCCACGCACTGACCCCAAGGACAACAAAGAAATGCTCATGGGCCCCACGCGGCCATGCCAACGGGCGAATCACCAATGACCTAAGCCTCACCATGTCTGGGGCTGGAGAAAGGTAGGTTTTTTTTTGGACCAAGATGAAACTTTTAGACTGTTTCTGACTGTTATAACATATATTATGTTAAAATGGGCTGCCAGGTTTGACAGATTCTATTTTTTGGGAGACCCTTAAAATATTTCCCCCCACAAATTCCCAGCATACAGTATAGGTTAAAAAGATAGGTCAGCACAATGTATTACATGAGAGTACATACTGACATAACAACATTACATCTTACAAGCTGTTCCTGGTATCTGTAATGTTCCGGTGAAATCCTAGCCTCTCACTGACAAGTTCATTAAACGCATGTTTCTTCATCCCTTCGTCTCTCATCAATTTTTCTTCGGGATTGCGAATGATACCCTGTTCATCTTGAATTTTGCCGTTATCAATCTCTTGTTTTTCTGGTGAAAAGCGATGCTTTTTTTTATTATCGAGAAACTTGTCTCTGTTGTTCTTCAATTTATCTAACAATATCCTTTTATCTTCCAAACCGTCGGAGTCAATTTCATTTTTCCATCGCTCAGCCTCATATTTCAGCTTTCTATCATTATCAGCCGGTTGTTTCTGACGACTGAACTTTGATTTCAAATGATTTATCGGAAGGACACCCATTGGTCGACCACCACCAAATCTATCTTGAGACTGAGACACTTCTCCATATAAAAAGAAAAACAGTGAGATCCATACCAGAGTTGAGACCACAACCCCTCCAAAAAATGCTCTCATGCGAAACTTCATCGTTCAACTTAAGATGTTTGATTAGTTCCCTAATAGTCATGCAAAAACAAGAATTGGGACCGAGGATGTTCATTAATAATCATGGTGTCACGTGAACAGAAAATTCTTTAAAGTATCCCACATTCTACAAAACTTGTGAGATGATGGACCTCCTGTTGAACAGATACGGAACAAGCTCAAATAACTAATGTCCGTACTACATCCTGGGCATTGTTTTGTAACAATTAATGAAGCCCTCAAGTTAGTTCGACTAATATTTTTCTTGGTGAATCAGCAGCTGAAAAAAAGCCAGAGAAATGAAATACATGAAATAAAAAAATTATCAACTAATCTGTTTTTTCTTATTATTGTAATTTTTAATAAATTGTAATTAAGAGTATGTTGGTACAATAGCTTATGTTGATACTAGCAATTTTCTCATCCAGGGATGGCACTTGGTGTTGTTTTATATAATACACATGTTCCTGCAATAACAGACTGTGGTTGCCGTGCTTGGTGAAAACAGTCAAAACTGATACAAGAAAAACAAGGAAATGTAAGTTTGTAGAACTTTTATTCATGAATGATTTTATTGTTTTACTGAAACTATGGTAGGACTTTACAGAAACTGTTAACATATACATTTTTAAATTTCTTCCTTCTTAACCTAGAACATACTGACTCAAGACAGGCAGAATCTGAAGGAAAAAAACCCATCGATGATATCACATAGTTGAGGGATAAAATTGTAAGAGTATCTTCAGTTAGGGCCTAGGCTAAGGCACAAATTGTTGAGATCTCCATACTGTTTACCTTCAAAAGAACATTTGAGCTCTAGCATCGTGAAATTTCCGCATAAGCGTTATACATGTAGGCTACTATAACATATACATTTTACAACAAGAAAACTAAATTTTGCTCAAAGTTGACGTTACTTCGGGTAGGCTTAATCATCTTCTGTTCTTAGGAAAGACAGTCACTGATTGGCAATAGGCTAACGTTAGAGCCTGCTACTACTGACATAGACTACGGACTTAGCAAGCATAGGTCTTAAATTACCGTTAATCATTAGGAACTTACTATAGGTTGCAGAACAGACTGAAGCTGGTCGTAAAGCCTACCTGGTACTCACATCAAACAGCTTATTAAAGTCGAGCAAAACAACTGCTTTGGAGAACGTCAATTAAGTAAGTTACAGTGTCAAATATTTGAACACTTCCGCGAAACTATTACCTGTGTTGTATTTCCTCAACAAAAGACCGTTGTGAAGTTAGATACTTATTCCCCGTTACTCGTTCGACGTTCGCGAATGAGTACAGTAACTGCTACCGATTCAGTTACGTATTCGACAATGGTATCGACGTAACACCTCTGGCATGACGAAAGCTTTCTTACAAGATGTTCAACATTTTGTCGTGGTAAGAGGTTTATCTATGGGTCATATACTCTAATGAATATTTAGAAGGATACCATAATGCATCTTTTCCGGTCCGAATAGTTCTTGACCAACTTAAATGACCACTACTTCATCAATTTCTAAATTAATGTAACGGGACCTGAAAATAATCACTCTAGGCCCTAATCAAGACTAGCACGCCTTGGACCACCTAACCAATGGGCTATAGGAATTCTTAACACATTGTAGAAGGATACCATAATGCGTCTTGCCCGGTCCAAAGAGTGCTTGACCAATTAAAAGGACCATTAAATCCACAATTTTTTAAGTAAATGTAACAGGAACTGAAATAAGAACATTTGGGCCCTAATCAAGACCAGCACGCCTTGGACCACCCAACCAATGGGTCGTATGAACTCTAAAGTCATTGTAGAAGGGTACCATAATGCGTCTTGCCCGGTCCAAAGAGTGCTTGACCAATTTAAATGACCACTAAATCATTACTTCTTTCATGAGTGTAACGGGACCACGAAAAAGCTTTGGGCCCTAATCCATGCAGCACGCCTTGGACCACCAAACTGATGGTTAACATGAACTCCAAGGACCGTATAGAAGAGTACCACAATGCGTCTTGACCGGTCCAAAGAGTGCTTCACCAATTTAAATGACCACTAAATAATTACTTCTTTAATGAGTGTAACGGGACCACGGAAAGCTTTGGGCTCTAATCCATACAGCACGCCTTGGATCACCAAACCGATGGTTAACATGAACTCCAAGGACATTATAGAAGAGTACCATAATGCGTCTTGCCCGGTCCAAAGAGTACTTGACCAATTTAAATGACCACTAAATCATTACTTTTTTAATGAGTGTAAAGGGACCACGAAAAGCTTTGGGCCCTAATCCACGCAGCACGCCTTGGAACACCTAACCAATGGGTAAAATTAACTCTAAGAACATTGTAGAAGAGTACCATAATGCGTCTTGCCCGGTCCAGTGAGTGCTTGATCAATTTAAATGACCACTAAATCATTACTTCTTTAATGAGTATAACGGGACCACGAAAAAGCTTTGGACCCTAATCCATGCAGCACGCCTTGGACCACCAAACCGATGGTTAACATGAACTCCAAGGACATTATAGAAGAGTACCACAATGCGTCTTGCCCGGTCCAAAGAGTGCTTGACCAATTGAAATGACCACTAAATCATTACCTTTTTAATGACTGAAACGGGACCAAGAAAAAGCTTTGGGCCCTAATCCATGCAGCACGCCTTGGACTACCCAACCAATGGGTCATATGAACGCTAATGACAATGTAGAAGGGTTCCATAATGCGCCCTGCCCGGTCCAAAGAGTTCTTGACCAAGTAAACTGACCACTAAATCATCACTACGTTAATGTATGTAAATGGACCTGCAAAAATCTTTAGGCCCCAGTCAAGACCAGCACGCCTTGGACCACCTAACCAATGGGTCATAGGAAGTCCAAGGACATTGTAGAAGGGTACCATAATGCGTTTTGGTGGTCCAAGGCGTGCTGCATGGATTAGGGCCCAAAGCTTTTTCGTGGTCCCGTTACATTCATTAAAGAAGTAAAGATTTAATGGTCAGTTTAATTGGTCAAGCACTCTTTGGACCGGTCAAGACGCATTATGGTAATCTTCTACAATGTCCTTAGAGTTTATGTTAACCATCGGTTTGGTGATCCAAGGCGTGCTGCGTGGATTAGGGCTCAAAGCTTTTCGTGGTCCCGTTCCACTCATTAAAGAAGTAATGATTAAGTGGTCATTTAAATTGGTCTAGAACTCTTTGGACCGGTCAAGACGCATTATGGTACTCTTCTACAATGTCCTTAGATTTCATGTTAACCATCGATTTGGTGATCCAAGGCGTGCTGCATGGATTAGGGTTCAAAGCTTTTTCGTGGTCCCGTTCCACTCATTAAAAAAGTAATGATTAAGTGGTCATTTAAATTGGTCAAGAACTCTTTGGACCGGGCAAGACGCATTATGGTACTCTTCTACAATGTCCTTAGATTTCATTTTTATCATCGGTTTGGTGATCCAAGGCGTGCTGCATGGATTAGGGCCCAAAGCTTTTTCGTCGTCCCGTTACACTCATTAAAGAAGTAATGAGTTAATGGTCATTTTAATTGGTCAAGCACTCTTTGGACCGGGCAAGACGCATTATGGTACTCTTCTACAATGTCTTTAGAGTTCATGATAACCATCGGTTGGTGATCCAAGGCGTGCTACATGGATTAGGGCCCAGAGCTTTTTCGTGGTCCCGTTACACTCATGAAAGAAGTAATGAATTAGTGGTCATTTAAATTGGTCAAGCACTCTTTGGACCGGTCAAGACGCATTATGTTACCCTTCTACAATGTCCTTAGACTTCCTATGACCCTTTGGTAAGGTGGGCCAAGGCGTGCTAGTCTTGATTAGGGCCTAAAGTATTTTTTTTACATTAATTTAAGAACTGATGAAGTACTGGTCATTTTAGTTGGTCAAGAACTATTTGGACCGGGCAAGATGCATTATGGTACCATTCTACATAGTTATTAGAGTTCATATGACCCATGGGCCATAGATAAACCTCTTTCCACGACCAAATGTTGAACATCTTGTAAGAAAGCGTTTGTCTTGCCAGAGGTGTTATTACGTCGATACCATTGTCGAATACGTAACTGACTAGGTAGCTCAGTTACTCATTCGCGAATATCGAACGAGGAACGGGGAATAAGTATCTAACTTCACACCGGTACTCTCATCGAGGTAAATGAATCATTCATTTACCTCGATGGGTACTCTACTCTCAACGAGGTAAATGAATCTGGAGGATTCATGTCAATTGGGTGCGCGCGTACCATGTATGGAGGGTCATGTGATGTGTTCCAGGGTGGTACTATACTGATATTTCTCTGTAGCAGTTCGAGAACAGTGTTAGTGACTTCGTGAAAGATTGGTCGGTTCGGACATGGGAAATAACGGCATAAGAAGGTACTGGTACTTCAGGCCTACGAAATAGTGCTAATATGCTAACGTTCAACCTTATTCTCTTGAATGAAGGCAGGCTTTCTACATAATCTTACTTATTAATACAGCTCTAGGGCACGCTTTGTCTCATATGGCCTAACGTTTTAATACACGCTATAAGTTAATGTAGAAATGGGAAATGTTTAGTTCAGTGCAACCACGGAATTCTCCATGGAACAGAGCCTAATGCTGCTCGACGGGAATATAGCTATCACGTTAGGCTACAGGCACGGTTATTGCTAGGTAACGGGTGTCGTCTGCTGCTCTAAGCACGCAAACACATTTACGTACTAGTTGGGTGAAATAATCATGCGTAATAGGGAGAGTAGTATATTAGTACCACCCTGGAACACATCACATGACCCTCCATACATGGTACGCGCGTACGCCCGTATTTACTGTGTGATAGTTTCTCCAGATTCATTTACCTCGTTGTCTACTCTACACGAAGGTGGCATACTCCTATTAGAGTCTATATCAATCCGCTCGATTGTTCTCCTTTCTCTGGAAAAGTGCCATAAAGCAGCAGGAGAACATCTTTTGTGACCTGTTATCAATCATAATCTAGTTTTTGTGGCTTGCATGTTGAAGAGCATGAATGGAAGTACATGTGGTGAGAAAAAGCTTCCGTAGTATGATTCCTGCCTTGAATCTGCTAAGTAGGTACCAAATGCACGAAATTCAAAATCCTTCAGAATCAGACCAAAATGCCTGCAGTGTGTTTGACGTGAACGACTAAGTTCAGTAAAATTTGACATCTGTGGGCACCTAAAGTACATGGTAATCATACTTTGGGTTATTTTTGCTAAAGTTGGAAGTACCTGGTGTTTAACTAAGGACAAAAACTCAGTTTCAATGCATGAAATACTCCTAATGTTGCTAGCTTAGGCCTAGGCCTCAGGTTCATAATGGCGCTACGTTAGTATCCTAGACCAAGTCTACACCAGCTCTAGCACAATGTTGTATGAGGTCTGTATCCTAAGTGGAGTGGCTGCTGAGGGCTAATACCTTGCACAGAGAATGTTTTGAGTCTTATTTAGCAAATAATCCACAAAGGTATGCATTTTCTGCTTCTGCCAATGTGCATCAAGGGGTTTTTGAGCCTACTCACTCCTCATTAGTTTTCTGTTGTTTTGTCAATTTCAAAGAAAGTTGATGTGCAAGTCCTCAGCATGCACAGCGATATACTTTGAATGGGTGTGGTATCAATGGACTCAACTGGTTAGATGAGGTAACAACAAATCCCAAACAACTCTGACAGCAGAAAGAGATATCCTGATGCTTCCATGGGAGATCTACTGTAGTAACTATAGGAACCAGTGCTTGCCACCAATGGAGAATAAGGTAATTTGACGTTGTTGTTCTCTGCCGAGCAACAAATTTGAATGTTTTATCATGAAATATGCCCCCCTATCCACCTCTCTTCTCTTATAACTGTCTTTAATACATTGTAACAACCTATGCACAAACCTTTAAATGGACTGGATATGCTATTGAGGTGAACAGTGCATCTAGATAGCATTCCAGTAAGCTTTCCTTTTGACTACTGTAATACTGTTACAGTGAGGCTGTTGTTTACAAATCCCGATGATCCAGTTTTGGCAAAGAACACCTTCAATTCTCTTCTTTTATTCTTAGTAACTTAACAGTTGCACTGGAGTGACATGCAATATCAGTTTAACATGTTCCAAACAGTTCAGGAATACATTGGGGTATGTCCTGTGGGGTCAGTTTGTGAGGAATCTGCTGAGCTAAACAAAAGTAGTTTTCATCACTTTTCAGAGCCAGAGACGAAAAAGCCCTCACCGCTAACCCTTCTATGGATGATGTTTCTGCAGGTAGGGCAAGCCAGACCAAGTGGACTGTGATCAGGGATACCAATAGTACCTGCAAGAATCATAGATGCACCCAAATTGGTCAAGCTTATCAAAATTGGTGACTGGAAGTGTTGTTGCAGACATAGACCTGGTTACTGCTTACACAGTATTGCTCATATGTGTATTTACACACTGCACCGTGCATACTGAAATCTCTGAAAATACATCTTTATGGACCTAAAATGATAATTGCATAGATTTCTGTTGTGGTTTATATGGTGACGACTATGAAAAGTATCATTTTGGTGATAAAAACAAAATTCATCTCTCACTTAAGGTGGCATACTCCTATTAGAGTCTATATCAATCCGCTCGATTGTTCTCCTTTCTCAGGAAAAGTGCCAAAAAGCAGCGGGAGAACATCTTTTGTGACCTGTTATCAATCATAATCTAGTTTTTTTGTGGCTTGCATGTTGAAGAGCATGAATGGAAGTACATGTGGTGAGAAAATTGGGTCAATTGAGGCAATTTTAGACCCCTTTAGGCCTCCCGGGAGCAGCATAGGAAATTTGTTTACCACTGAGTGAAGAGGTTTGTTTACAAGTGACGAAAACTTCCGGCTCGGATAGCAAACAATCTACATGGTCATGGTACGGAAAATTGATGGTGCCATGAAAGGCCAACTTGTCAGCTATCCGGTGATGGGTAGCGTTTTGCTAGTGAAAACTTCTATCTACACTTAGAGACCACATTACTTTTGTGATTTAGTGTGTAAGTCAATGGGGCTTTTAATGGGCGTATGCTACCCGAAGCGTTTCAACTGTGGTTGACCGAAATTCGATTCCATAAAAATGCTCGAGTTGAATTGTTAACGATTACTCACAAAGTGGAGGCGCTATTGCTAATTCTATGTAGCATAGCGTTTCAGTGTGGCGCTTCTGGAGAGCTAAAAATCTACTCTGTAGGGTGAGGAATTCTGGAGAAATATTATCGGAAATTTGACCGTGTTTTGGCCCTAACTTAGACCGAAAAACGGCATTTTGACATGATTTCCCCAATTACAGAGCCATCTCTCTACATATGCCTGTGAAGGCTCCTGACTTGATTCCTTTTATGTCTTAGCTAGTTGTATCGGATAGGGTTAGTTGACTTCAAGGTTTTCACTGTTCTCACAATTTTTTTGAAAAAAAGGTCAAAACGACTGGTTTTTGAATGTAAACAAATCTTTGAAGACAGAAAAAAAAGAATAAAATCCATGTGACCCCCTCGGAAAAGGGTTCTTTATTGATGCAGGCAGTCTTATGTGCAAAATAAAGCTATGGGAAGCTCTCTATAGTGTATTTCTATCTCCAGTAATGATTTTCTAAACACATGGTTTTTCAGTGACTCACATATGGACCATACCTGTCCAGAAACAAACTGCCCAATGCTAATCAGGAACTCCCCAAATTGGTCACTTCAAATATGCCAGGCACACTGACACAATATTCCTACAGATTTTGTAACTTCACGAAAATGTAAGTTTGAAGAAATGGATTATAAAACTTGATCCTGGGCAACCATTCTTTTTGGACTACTTTAGAAACTCGCATGTGGGTTGCAAAGGCCCTTCATGTGGGGACGTACGTGGAGGGGGGGGGGCCTTCTGTTATAGATAAGACAAACTGACTTTGTTTTGAAGTACCACTGGTGTTCAAGGCTCATATAGGCATCATAAATGCATGACGCATGGGTATAGTCTATGAACTGAACAAATTTAAATGCACATAATACATTCTGTGCACACACCGATGGGAACCGATGGGAAATATATTACAGACAAACGTGCATTTTACTACAATGCGTTAACATACTATAACGGAAACGAGGCAAGATGACGTCAACCTCATGAACAGTACTACAAAATAAAATAAAAAACTGCAACATGTTGTAGGCTTTATGTACTCCTCCATCTGGTTCATTCCTTTTTAGTTAATTTCAGAAATCCAAAATCCACCTTTAATTGATGCAATGGTTGTCGGTGGGATGGGTCACCAAGCGTCCATTTTCAGATAAAAAACGGTCAGTAGAAACTGGTGGACTTAACTCATCTATAAGAAATCAAAGATGTCGGGTTATTAATATTCGTTTGCTTACAATAACGATCTTTGTACATGAACATAACGGCCTTTGTCTATGGAACTCGAAAAAGTATCCGGATGCAAAAAGGACTCGATTTCGGTACTCCGATTCTTAAAGCAGTACTCGGACTAGCACTTGGTACTCGAAACCCGAAGTACCCGGAATACTTATCTTACAAGTACTCGACTACAGCACTGTTGACACGATGACACTTTTCCTCTATTACAACTGTTACATTTAGGAGCTGCCGACTGAATTCTGACCATGGGAAGTTCTGAATATCAATTGAGACCAAATCTTGACGACCTAAATTTCGAACCAGATATGGATTTAAAACAGAAATTATCACGAAGAGACCAAATATGCCAGCTGACCTTCCAATCTTTTTTTTTAGTAAAATAACTATCTACCTCTTAAATGTATCAACTAGAGAAGGATGAGCGACCAGCTGTCCGTTTGCAGATAATTTCTCTACAGAGTATGAGAAAAAGGACAGATTTATTAAGACTATATCAGCATTCAATACCACTCAGCTGGGACAATATTTGGTATTAATGTACTTTCATATCCCGCTTCAAAGCAATCACATGGACGGTGTGAGCACTATGACCACCTCGCTTATATTTCATAAGTTCAAATACTGTTCAATATATAGGACAATATGTCTGGTCAAGCATTGGAAACCGACACCAACTGGCTGTTCAGTATGAATGTGCATGATAATAGCTACGGTTCCTGGTACTTTCTCGTGCAGTACGTAAGGTATGCCATGGTTCTTCATCCTTACGCGATTCTACTCAGTAAGTTTGCTTTAACAACTTAATATTTCTTGTAATCTTACTTTATTGAAGCCAATATCTTGGCAAAAAAAAGAGGAATTATATTACTGTACCTGTAGTGAAGTTTCTAATTTCTTGGATTACGATACATTAATTAATGTACTACAATTCTGGTAAGAATAAACTTTTAATGATTTAGATATCCTCCCAGAAGATGAACATTTAACAAACATGACATCATACCCAACTCTGAAGGAACTGATTGAACCACGGGAGGATGGATCTTATGACCAAGTAGACTCCTATCATGACGGACACCCTGGATATCATTATCCTCAATGCACTGGACTGGAAAAGTATCTGAAGAACAGAGAATGTAAAGACCAGACCTGAAATATCAATGATGTGACACAAAGATAAAGGGTGCTGTAGCAAACACGTCTAATCTCAGGAGTGTAATTGAGATGCGAGAATTACTCAATACAGGTTTTCATGCTAACATAAGTTAGGAGGAAACACTATACCGCCAGTTACTTATAACTGTCGACACTCAATCCTTCACGATTTGTTGTGCAAATGCGCCCGGAAAGCATACCGTAAACAAACGTTAGTCTTTCAAAGCGAAGATAATGTACTTTCTGTCTAATCTATAGTGCGATTGGGTGGAGGGGAGGAGTATGATGGGGGAAGGTGGGGGGAGGGGTTGACGTGAGGAGACGGGTGACGGTGTAAGAGAGCAGAAAATGAGATACCTGTTGCGTGCGGTAGGGGTAAGGTATTATACCTGATGTTATAGAAACGACAACAATTATAATGCTTTGCGCCGTCAGCCAAATTGTATATGGAATGATTATAAAGTTCCCAAGTTTTAATAGTGGGTATTATGAGCAGGACAATTGTTGAACAGTCTTATGATAATCTTTTTGAAGTTGTTCCAGACGAACAATATAACGAGTCGTTGGAGAAATCTCGGTGTCAGAGGATCCAAATCGAGTTAAAGAGAAAATGAACAGGCAAAGCTTCCAAAACATAAAGACAACAAATGGTAACATTTTGGTAGTAGTGCTACTAGTGCGACCGTTGGTTTCCTCCATTCTGTGTGATTTTCTGTGCTTCTCTTGTGCTTTTCTGTGTCATATATTCCTCGCACGATAAGAATGTTCCACCCCCCCCCCCAAACACCACTCACACCACGAAAGCTGGGTACGTGCCTGCTAACAAAATACGCAGGTGTTATACGAATGCATTTGTTGCATAATGCAGTCTCGTTCAGTTTAATATTGTCCTGAAGCAAATTGTACCCGAGACACACGGCCCACAACACAGCCCTATCATACAAGCACATGATACTATAATTTGTAGGTATTACCAAGATGCCTCTCAAATTTTCTGTTCATATATGTAGCAGTATGTTACCGTCGTTGCCCATATTTTGTTATTCACCGCGAACCTAAGCAGCGCGGTCTGGTATACAAATAGCAACGTGAGAAAAGGTTCATCGCTGTAATAAAAATGGCCAAAAAAAAAAACCAACACCCTTATGAATCGTGTGGTACAGAATAACTGCTAAAATGCAGTTGAACATACCCTGATCGCTATGCAAACAAACATTAACGTGCAGTAGAACTGTATGCAGAGTTCAAACTTTTTTTCGAGGGCAAGGAAGTTGCACATTGGCAAAAGTTCAGCCCCCAGGAGATACGAATAGATCTCAAGTTCTGTATCTCCGAACGTAATACATTAAGAA
Organism: Apostichopus japonicus; assembly: GCF_037975245.1. Taxonomy (NCBI): domain Eukaryota; kingdom Metazoa; phylum Echinodermata; class Holothuroidea; order Aspidochirotida; family Stichopodidae; genus Apostichopus; species Apostichopus japonicus. The sequence goes on from NC_092578.1 coordinate 4,321,481, forward strand.
CAGCCGCTACTACCAGCAGAAATTGTAGGACGAAATCACTTGATTCCTTACGTAAGTAACAAGTTTTTACACGGTGACATTGTATCCTCTGTCGGCATTGACAAACATGAACACTTACAACTGAATGCGTTTCTAGCAATGTCAATGTGATCATTCCGTCTTTCTTAACCTCTGTCAATTCACCTTCGTCGAAATGGCGAATACAAGAACAGTTTGAAGAAATGGAGATGAACTCTGCTTTACAATTTCAGAAACAATATGTACCTCTTGCCCACTCCCTTGGTTGCTTTACAATTATTGCTCTAGGTAGCAGATACAACATTCTTCTCAAAGCCATAAAAAATGTCACAAAAATAAACTCTTACAACTAACTTCCGCTAATCTTGTCACAACCAAGTCTCTACTTAACAAAAATGAATTCCTGCATAATAATTGGAAAATATCTTTCATGTTTCTTTGTGATCATCCTGTACAAGTCGTTTGCTGTCAAATTGTTTTTTTTTTCTTTTTTTTCTAGCACTTTCTTTTGCGTGGGGGCGGTGGGGTGTCTTTAAATTTTGTTTTCATTTTTTTAATCTTTTTCAGTTGTTTTTGCTTTGATATCGACACTACAAATTTTCCATCATCTTGCTTTTTCTCCTGTCACAGTATGACAACATTAATAATATTTTTTAAGCTTTTCACTCTGCTTTATATTCTCTTCCTAGGTGAGCAAAAAAACCAACAAAATATGTTTTCTTTGTCACTGATATCGTCATTAAATGGTATATTATTTTCCATTTTTCATTGACATCTCAAAGCTAAGAAAAGAACCAATCATTCCTGGGTTACTCCCTTTACCAAACAAACCCATCCACTCCTTCCTACACCTCCTTTCTCCCAAAAGAAAAATCTTTACCGAATAGTTAAAAAAAATCATCGAGAGAAAAAGATTTGATATAAACAATAATTGCATTGTTGACAAGGCTGACAGTGTGAAAGTAGACATGTTTGATTACTATCCGCTTCACTTTGAGATTAGCAACACATTAATACTGAATAAACGGACTCTCTTTGAGTGAATTTCAGATTGGAATCACGGTAAACACTTTTAATCGCTCATTTCAGTACATCCATACACATCACAAATCATGAAACCGAACCAACACCATTACTCTTTTTTTCCCTCCTTAATCAAAGCACAGCTGATTTTCTAGATTATTTTTTATATGTTGGCAGAGAAAGTAGGGATATTAACACTTTACTTGAAGTGAAGTTTCTAATTTCTTGGATTATGATATACCAATGTACTACAATTCTGGTAAGAATAATCTTTTAATTTTCTACATATCCTCCAATAAGATGAACATTTAACAAACATGACGGCGTACCAAACTCTGTAGGAACTGACTGAACCCTGGGAGGATGGATCTGATGACCGAGTAGACTCCTATCATGACGGACACCCTGGATATCATTATCCTCACTACACTGGACTGGAAAAGTATCTGAAAAACAGAGAATGTAAAGACCAGATCTGAAATACCAATGAAGTGACTCGCAGATAAAGAGCGTTATAGCAAACACGTCTAATCTCACGAGTAGAGATGTCAGAATTACTCAAAGACAGGTTTTCATGCTAACATAAGCTATAAGTTAGGAGGAAGCACTATACAGCCAGTTACTTATAATTGTGAACACTCAATTATTCGTTCCTTTTAGCTATCGCTGTAAGGGCGTTACTAAGGATCAAAGACTGGCCGGATGGAGGAGGAGAGGGGGTGGTTAGGAGGGGGTGCTGGCAATTTTTTTTTGACAAGATATTTCTGATTGTCGCTTCAAAAGGTCTCGAACATCCCAAAACACATACTTTCAGCTCGATCGAAATGGATGTTGATACTGCACTATCATACAATGAAAAATTCACTAGTCCATTTAATTCTCATAATTCATAGAAATTTCAAGTTGCATCATGTCACTAATAAACATGTAAATTTTTGAGATAAAATGTAAAAAAGGGTGAAATTCAACTGTGAAATACGACAAAACTTTACAGTTAAAACTTCGCCATTTTATAGAAAAATATCATATTTTTGCGATAAAAGTTTGGAGTTTGGAGTGAACAATTCCGAGTTAAACATTTCGTTTTTTTTTCTATAAAACGTCATTACCATAAGTGAAAATCCAACTTAGACGAAAAAGCGCCCTAATGCTAACATAAAAATTGGTGGATTCCTCGTAAAATCTTAAAGTTTTTACGGAAAAACACCAAATGCTTGATATAAAACATCAATAGTTTGAGATGAGAAGTCATATTCTTCAGTAAATCAGATAATTTGGAGTTATCACAAGCACTGTTAAGCACCTGAAAACTGAAATTATTCTGTGGAACGGCCGCACCACTGGTTTAGGCTGATCGTTCATGTTGGGGTTACAGGCGGCGGACTGGGCGTAGTCTCCGGAAGATTTTGAATTTGGTGTCTTTCTTTTTCTCTTCGTATCTCGCTTAAAGCACCAAATACATGTGGCATGTATTTCTAGGTCCTGGTGGAAAGACCTGATAGGATGCAGGGGGGGGGGGGGAACTGCCGGAAGCTACATTGCAACAAACCTAGCTACATTATCGAATAAACACAGAACGAAGTTAAATTTGAATTTGACTTCAAAAAGAATTTCTAAATATCAAAAGTCTTAGCCAACCTACATTGACTTTAAGGTACCTCCTTCCTTTCCTCATTCTTTCTAAGAAAAAATCATCATCCAAAGTGTTTCTTAAATCCATGTTTGTGGAACGAAGGAGCACTGGGACTGACAATTTACATCACTTGAATGCCGATCACGTGACACCGGCCTCAGCGCTTAGGTCCTGATGTGAGTACAACTTTTGCTATTGTAAGATATCTTATACTTTACGAACTTTGAGGCTGCTGGCTGAGTGAGAGGATTGGAAAAACTTTCAAAAACGTAGAACCGTAAATGCATATGAATGTAATAATCATTTATATTTCAGAAGTTATTAAATTAAAAATCCCTCTTAACATACAGTACTGAAATTTCCAGAAATCGGAAAGTTATTGAAAGAAAAGAGAAGAATAAAACACGAAAGATGTGATTCAGGTGTAACTTACCAGCTGGAGGAAAAGGATTAAAAAGTCGAAAGAAACAGCCACCCATGTCAACGTGAAGCTATGACGAAGTTGTGATCTTGGGTTTTGTTAAACATTAATTTATACGTAACTGCTATACGGTTCAGCAAACGCAAAAATATACGGAATGCTATAAATGACACGGCAAGTCGGCTAAAAAGACAATCGTGAAATAAAGGTGAACATACCCTACTCGTTATGCAAACAGACATTAAGACGTAGTGTCATTGTAAGTAATCGCTGCATTGTTTTTCGGGGGTGAGGAACTTGCACGTTGGAAAGACTAAAGATGCCAAAGACTATAAAAGCATAATTTATTACCCCCTATTCATACCCGCAAAATTAAGTCTAAACAGTTAATTCCCCTCGAATGCAGTAAGCCATCGTCTCTGATTGCATCGTTAACTTTTATTATGTTATTCGGATTTCCACAGATTGGAGTTTCATGCACTGTGTTGCTGTCCTACTGTACCACACTACACAGTCACAAAATACAACAGATTTTTTGAAGAGCGGAATCCGTTTCCTCTGTAATTGTTCATTGATCCCGTATAAAACTATTTTCTAATCTTTGCAATCCCAAATTCTCTCTATGAATGCCATGGCATTGCCTCAATTATACTTTTTTTGTAATTTGATCACTGGGGAATATTCACATGAGTCCTAATGCAATAAGATGCTCCTGAATGCCAAATCTTCTATTTTTCTGGTTGATCTTACCTATATCAAATAGTAATAAACAAAATACATTTTTTGTCTCAACAATATTACAATTCTATTATTAGTTTCTCCTGCTCATGCTCTTTTAATTATTCTGTTTATTTTTTTTATCTTTCTGAAGTCAATTACATGATCTAATATGACCCTGTTACAATGAATTTCCATTTAACAAGTTATTTAAGTACTACCTTTTTGAATTGGTCTATAAAGTTTTATGCCTTTAATGGATTAATTTGATCACTAATTCCTTCCACCCATGCCTACCCATCCCCCTTCTCCCACACCCCACATCTCCCAAACACACACATATCCACAACACAAGACCACGTCCTGTACATTGTGAAAAAAGTAAGAAACAGTATTTATGTTTCATGGGTTTTGAAATTCATGAAAAGTATAGGGTAGCGAGGGAGAATCTTGATTATCTGTAACGACTTGCCCAGCAATAATGCTACCAAGAAAATATCTTGTTGTAACTGCTAACGACAGATTAAAGGACCTCTTTGCCACCCACCTACCCTTTCCCATATCACTCAAACTAACCTTACTATAGTACACCAATGTGTTTCCAACCATTACCACATCTTCTCAATTTAACCTTTGTATATTTTATATCCCTTCCCTTTTTTGGCTATTTTATTTATATATTTTTTGGGCCAATTGCAACAATTTTGAAATGTTTTTCAGTCCCTTCATAAAAACCAGACACAAATCAGCATAGCTGCCAAAGTAAGGAAGTCCTATATAAATGAAGAAAAAAATAACAGCTTGGCACCTTCACTACCTAACAACCGAATAATGCACCAAAGTCCAACCTTCAACAGATAATCACACAACAACCCTCCTATCAAATTCACCTTCGTCGAAATGGCGAATACAAGAACAGTTTGAAGAAATGGAGACCACCTCTAATTTACAATTTCAGAAACAATATGTACCTCTTGCCCACTCCCTTGGTTACTTCACAATTATTGCTCTAGGTAACAGATAAAACTTTTTTCTCAAAGCCATAAAAAATGTCACAAAAATAAACTCTTAGAACTAACTTCCACTAATCTTGTCAAAACCAAGTCTTTACTAAAAGAAAAGTGAACTCCTGCATAATGATAACATAATATCTTTCCTACTTCTCTGTGATCATCCTGTACAAGTCGTTTGCTGTCAAATTGTTTTTTTTTTTCTTTTCTTTTTTTCTAGCATTTTCTTTTGCGTGGGGGCGGTGGGGTGTCTTTAAGTTCTGTTTTCATTTTTTATCTTTTTTAGTTGTTTTTGCTTTGATATCGACACTACAAACTTTCCATCATCTTGCTTTTTCTCCTGTCACAGTATGACAACATTAATAATATTTTTTTAAGCTTTTTACTATGCTTTATATTCTCTTCCTAGGTGAGCAAAAAACCAACAAAATATGTTTTCTTTGTCACTGGTATCGTCAGTAAATGGTATATTATTTTCCATTTTTCATTGACATCTCAAAGCTAAGAAAAAACCAATCATTCCTGGGTTACTCCCTTTACCAAACAAAACCATCCACTCCTTCCTACACCTCCTTTCTCCCAAAACAAAAATCTTTACCGAATAGTTAAAAAAAATCATCGAGAGAAAAAGATTTGATATAAACAATTATTGCATTGTTGACAAGGCTGACAGTGTGAAAGTAGACATGTTTGATTACTATCCGCTTCATTTTGAGATTAGCAACATATTAATACTGAATAAACGGACTCACTTTGAGTGAATTTCAGATTGGAATCACGGTAAACACTTTTAATCGACTCCAAACTCCTTATTTTGCTCATTTCAGTACATCCATACACATCACAAATCATGAAACCGAACTAACAGCATTGCTCTTTTTTCCCCTCCTTAATCAAAGCACAGCTGATTTTCTAGATTATTTTTTGGTCTTGTCTGTTTACCAATTTCATAGTCTTCTTTGTTGGTTTTCTTGTCCCCCAACCAATCTTGTCGCTTTCATAAATAAAACCGAGAAAATACAGACACTTTTTGTCTCTTCTTTTGACTCAGTTCTTTGCCCCTCTCTTAGAGTTATCCTTTTTATGCTTCTTCTTTAATCTTTTGTTTACAGAGTTAGTATTTTGACTGCTATTGTTATTATTGTCTCCGCCACTGCTGCCACTCTGGGTTGAGTTGCCACCGCTATTGTGGCAGAATTTGCCATGCTGGTTGGTATAATTCTTGCTTCTATAAGTCTTTGATACCACTGGCTGTAACGACGAAGAGGTCCCTCCTGGAGAAATTCGGGAGTTTCCCTTCGGCAGAGACGTTTGAATTTCAGACTTGTGATTGGATGAGACGGTGACCTCAATATGAGGCGTGACTACTTGCCGCTCCTTGGAGGTCTGCTTGCTAAGCGAGTTCCCTGCGTTACCACGGACAGAGTTAGAAGTATGATTGCACCGTTTGCCGAATTTTGATTGTTTGTGATACGTCTGCCCATGGGAGACTGGTTTTCTAATTTCCTGTGTCCAGTCCAGGCTTTGTCAGTACTAGTTTCAGGTCCAACACTAGGGACAGCCTCCCTTTCAGAGGGTCCTTGGACAGATTCGATGGTGTCCTTGGAAGAACCAGAAGTTTGTGAAGACATTTCCGATTCCTAGAAAATTACAAAGGGAAAACAAAATGATTTTTATCTGATTCAGATTTGAAGGCACATTATATGACAGGCAAAAAGTACCGAAAGAGCAAGACAGTACCCCCACCCCACCCTTCCCCCATCTCAAATAGGTATTTCAAAGAGAATCACTTAATTTGTTAACAAATAATCATTCATTATGGATGCAAGGACAGGCAAAAAAGGACACCAAGGTGTAAGAAGAAAAAGTCTGCAAAACCACATAGCATCTCTTCTGAATGGTTGGTGTGGAAGAGAGTTAGTGGACGGTGCCCCAGAAGTGAGGGTAAGGTGCTAAAATGTTCTAGTATGAAATATATGTTTGGTCGGGTTAATCTATATCTAAACCAGACCTACTAATTCTCAATTTTATTGAAGATTGTAACCCAATTAATGTCTTTATGTTCTTAATGTCTACTGGCTGAGAATGTAAGTGCCTTATCTTATGTCTACTGGCAAACAGCAAAATCAACTTGCATTTAGCCAGAAATAACTTGAATTATGAATCTAAACCTTTCTTTTTATGACAATTTAATTGGTGTTACTGTGAGGTACCTTTGACAGAAATCTGTGCTAATGAAAGGATCACTCACATTCCTGTCGTTAATGTTACCTTCCTGATCGAATACACAAAATTCAACTTTGTTGTCACTCTGCAAATGGTTGAGGAGACAAAACCCCACTGCTGTGAAAGCTAAGAACAACTATTTTACTACTAAATGTTATGGACTTTACACCCTCCTCAAACACCCTAAAAATTACTGCTGAGGGCTTTTATGAACAACGATACTTACCTGTCTCTGTTCTAAATATGAACTTGAATCATCATAGCTTACAAAAGTCTTTGACATTTTATCACCGTGCTCCCCACCCTTCACCCCCTGGATCTACTTCAATGTCCACTTCCTCTCACTTCAAAAATCTACCTTTCTGAAAGCTTTACCACTTTAATTCAAGGGTAATTTGTAATCTTCTGGAATCTTGTTGGTTTTAATGTTTGGTGAAGTTAATGAAAACAGCAAGGACTTGAATTCAAGATAACATCACCTGTATCAAAGACTATTGTAATATCCTGTGAAATGTTTCCAAATGTTTTTGAACCTATCTTTTTTTCCTTTTCAGTATTTGAGAGGAGTGGATTAAATTGCAATATTGAGCAGACAACTTACAGAATCACTGGAACTAGACACAATTTCACCAGAGGAAGAAGATATAGACGTGACTTTGTTGTTGATGACATCGTTGGAGTTGGACATATTGGTGGCAGCAGTGGGGTTCATTGCACTTTTTTTTGTTGACCTCTTGGCAAGATCCTGTCTCTTGGCTATTTCTCTGAGAACTGTCAGCAAGGATGATGGTTGTAGCATTCACAGGGCGGATTGGCTGTGCTATCCTCAAGGCTGTGTCCGGTAAACAGAAGGCTTCTGGTTGAGGTATATTACAATGTATGGAAAAGTTGTGTGGATACATAGCCATTGCTTTCCGGGCCCAATTTTGCTGGACCCATAACCTATGGTCCATCACTTCGTCTGTTACCCTTATAATGCGACCGAGGATGCTGTGTGGAGCAAAACCAAAAGAAATAGGAACAAATAAAGCTAGGGGACAATCTGAGTGGAAATGACTGTAATGTTGCTTAATGAAATATTTACACTGTACCTCTGTAGGCAACCTAGTGTGATCTAGGTTAAGGATCAACACTTTTTTGTTTAGATGTAAACATTTCTCAATCAACGATTTTTTTCTTACTGAATATGACAATCAGTATTGGTTTCCCTTTGTTGGTACGATACCTTTTGACAGTAAATTTTCAGAGCAACGAGTATATGTAACTTTCAGTCAAAATTGTGTACTGCTATACTTTGGTAAGGTTATAAAGAAAGTCTCTTTTCCAGCCTTATTTGGGCCTGACTGTTTGACAAAAGAAATATACCCTGATAGGTAAAATATGATATGAAATATATAGGAAAAGCAAAAGAAACAAGGAGACAAAATTCTGGCATTTCACTGACCTATGACCATTACTTTCTTGGTCTATGTGAGGTACAACAGCTTGGGTGAGCACTTGGTAGGCATAATGGAATGCTTTCCTCACTTCTATGAATTCAAAAGAGTTCCTGCCAAGATCAACTCCTGTCGACAATAGAGAAATGTTAAAATGGAATAATAGCTTAAACTGACATGAAAGTAGAGAAAGCTTCTTCCTGGGCAATTTACATCATGTTTATTTATTTCTTAATGCAGAAATGAATACAACCCTTATCTTTACCCTCAGTTGTGTTTTTTTTTTGGGTGGGGGGGGGGGAGCAGATCTCCATTATATTCTCTGCCATGTATTAAAGGTAAAGAGATGTTTGTGTTTTATACTGTTCTTTTAATCTCTGAAACATCTCCCCTCCAACTGCCCCCTCCACCCCAACCATCCCCTCCCCATCACATGTGTACATACAGTATTTGATAACACAAAGTAAAATAGCAAAACTCAGAAGCCTTAAACTACAAAATATTTCATTTTATAATGCAAAGGAATATTTATGACATATCCCAAATTGCCTGAGAAGTTGACAATATTCTGAATATTTCTACTTTGATACCAAAAAAGTTGTACTTTTAGTGAAAAAAAGGGGGAGTGTAAATTGGACTTACCATTATTGAGTGGATCCTTTAAACAGAGTAAGCTAAAGCGGTCGGTCATAAAAGAGGCATCCTCTTTGGGAAAGTAGCTACCGCCATTTTCGACAGTAATTCCCGTTTTGAAATAGTTGAAGTTGACGCCATACAGCTCAAAGAATTCAATCAAAAGAACGCCATAATTGATTGGTTCTGGGGGAACATGTAACTGTAGAGAAAAAGGAGAAAACTTCACAATTAAATACAAGAGATTATTTGATCAAGTTTGGGCTAAACAAAAAAATCCCACCCAAATTAGAAAAGGCAGCTTTCTGATGTCTATAATCACAAACAGAGGTGGAATTCTTTCTTCATTAGAGGTGCAGTAATGTGGTCGTCATAAACTAGAAGAGCTTCCTCAACTGTGGCAGGACAGAGCTAAAAAGGTAATCAGATCACTAAAGAAATGGCTACAGTGATGGTGCTACGGTTGTGACTATAGTATACTCACTATAATCTGCTAGAAATGTTACCTGTAGGAAGCTGACAATCATCAGGATGAGGCCATAGGAACTGATGCCATCATTCCAGACTTCGTTTAAGTCTCTCTGAAGTAGAATCTGCTTCAAGACAAACATCAATTGTGGGAGGGTGGGAAACTGAGAGATAAAGTTCTGAGTAAGAACAAAAGAGGAATTTCAGTTTTGATTATTATTTCCTTCTTACTATTATAAATATGGAAAAGTAGGAACAATTTGTGAATGAGGGTAACAATAACATTGATCTTTGAATCTGTGCTGACCTAGACTGCCTTCTGCAAGCGATTCAAACCTAAAAAGGATAAAAACTTACTGGTTTGGGTATTTACGAACGACGGTACTTACCTGTCTCCAACTACACTAACGCACTTTACCAGTGGCGTCTTGGTAGACGTGTTAATGTAATTGGAATAAGGTAAGAGAGGAGTGAAGTAAATAATTACTTACTTCAACTCTCCAAATTACACCAAAGTTACTCTATTTACCATCAATTCCACAACTTTTTGGTCACTGGTCAATTTAACAAAACCTAGTTTGTAATTCTCTTCTTTTTGGAACAATTTTTAAAAATGTGACACAGTAAACTACATTCAACTGTTTCCTATAGCTCACCTCAATAAGTTTGGCACATTCTGTGGTGGTTTTTACATTAAAGCTCATATCAACCCGAATCTGAGTGAAGGCATCTGTCAGTTTCACGATGGGCACCTTTATAGAAAAAAAAATATTAAAATAATCCAAACTCAGTCAATAATTTATGACTTCATCACTTCATCAGATTGGAAATTGTGTACTATTCTTTTTTACAAAGAAATGAGTCGGGCTTAAGGTAGTGAGTTAACTATACAGCTCTGACATTGCTCATGGCAGAAATGTTGGCATCTCTCCTGTGGCCTCCTACTGTACAAGTAGTGGCTGTTATAGAAGCATCCAGAGTTTGTGAGAAGCCATGATTCCATGGCTAATAGGTAACAAATGTGAAAACTGGATAAACAAAATACATGTCACAAATATGTATGCTTGACACATGGATAGAGAATGAGGAGGACAAGGACAGGTTACCAGATCAGTCTACATACAGGAAGGGGGTATGTGGGTGAGGCAGCTGTGGTTGTGAGGAGGGGGTGAGAGGGCTGTGGTTTTGAGGAGTGTCCACAGAACTCTATGCTACCTAATTCCTAATATTATAAAATTGCCTTTGCAGGATCTCACATGTTGGCACTGTTACAAACTTCTGGAGGGCATGTGGTTAGTATCAAATGTCATTCTCTTCCAACTTATAAAGCAGATACGAATACGCTTTGGTGAAGTGTTGTTTTGTATTTTTAGGTTATCTATCATTAATTAATATGAAAACTTCTGGACAATACTTTTAAATATTAAGTGAGGAATGTCAGACATCCTTAAACATTCTTTAACAAAACCCCAAACTGAAAGTATCACTGTATTCATATGTTCCTTGTCCTCCTGGTGCAAGCTAGCTATGCAGTGGGCCATTATGACAACTTTAACGAGTAGCTCAGTGCACACCCTGGGATCCAAAACCTTTGGACACTATGTTTATACTTCACTCATACCAGAAAGGCTTTATATAAGTCAGCTTATACACTAATCACTGTACAATACACCACTCTGTTTCTTATCACTTGACCAGATAATATGTGGATTTATGCATTACAATACAACCTGTCTGCCCAGCCTGCATATGCACTTTCCTACTGTATATATCTAGACTACATGGTCGGAACATATTATCAGTATCCCCCCCCCCCCCCTCCTCCACTTCTGGTACACTACCCACGTTCACTCCCTTCTAGATCAACCATTCAAAGAAGCAACTATGTAAAATTAATTTTTCTCTCCACGTTGCCCTTTGGTGATTGTTTCTTACCAAATTAGTGTGACCCACTAGCAGAGTAGACGGCTTCTAAGGGACTTAGATAAACTTGGATAGTCTATAGAAATACTAGACAGATGACTAAACAGGGTTTGTTGATTGCAAACAACATTTACTCTCACTATCTATTTAATCCTGACAAGAGTAACTTGATCAATTTGGGGCACTTGCTAATAAAACTTCAAATAATCTACTTGAAATATTTTCCTGAATTACAGCACACACCTGTTACTGTACAGGCTTACAGTACCAGAACAGCAGAATAATATTTACTGATAAATGAGCAGTAATTCAGCAGGTTTATGTTGAGTACAGAATCATCATTCTTTGACTGACAGTTTTTAATCGACTAACCATGTGCTTTAATGTCAGAAACTGGCAGAAACTGCCAGTGGCCCCTAGCTTTTCTCTTCACTTGCAAAGCAGAAAAATCCACAAACATTTAGCGTTAATAGCCCAAACGCTGAAGCCAGCACAGAATAATATAGAATAGTTGTAAACAAAGGTTCCCTTTCAATAGTATGCATCATTCACCCAAAGTATGCTCCATTCCCTATAGCATGGTCCATCACCATAAAATGCTCCATTCCCCATAGCATGGTCCAAACTCATATAATGCTCCATTCCCTAAAGCATGGTCCATCCCAATGGTTTGCTCCATTCCCCATAGCATGGTCCAAACTCATATAATGCTCCATCCCCTATAGCATGGTCCATCACCATAAAATGCTTCATTCCCTATAGCATGGTCCGAACTCATATAATGCTCCATTCCCTATAGCATGGTCCATCCTAATGGTTTGCTCCATTTCCCATAGCATGGTCCAAACTCATATAATGCTCCATCCTCTATAGCATGGTCCATCACCATAAAATGCTCCATTCCCTGTAGCATGGTCCATCCCAATGGTTTGCTCCATTTCCCATAGCATGGTCCAAACTCATATAATGCTCCATCCCCTATAGCATGGTCCATCACCATAAAATGCTTCATTCCCCATAGCATGGTACAAACTCATATAATGCTCCATTCCCTATAGCATGGTCCATCACCATAAAATGCTTCATTCCCTATAGCATGGTCCATCCCAATGGTATGCTCCATTTCCCATAGCATGGTCCAAACTCATATAATGCTCCATCCCCTATAGTATGGTCCATCACCATAAAATGCTCCATTCCCCATAGCATGGTCCAAACTCATATAATGCTCCATTCCCTATAGCATGGTCCATCACCATAAAATGCTTCATTCCCTATAGCATGGTCCACCCCAATGGTTTGCTCCATTTCTCATAGCATGGTCCAAACTCATATAATGCTTCATCCCCTATAGCATGGTCCATCACCATAAAATGCTCCATTCCCCATAGCATGGTCCAAACTCATATAATGCTCCATTCCCTATAGCATGGTCCATCACCATAAAATGCTTCCCTATAGCATGGTCCATCCCAATGGTTTGCTCCATTCCCCATAGCATGGTCCAAACTCATATAATGCTCCATCCCCTATAGCATGGTCCATCACCATAAAATGCTTCATTCCCTATAGCATGGTCCAAACTCATATAATGCTCCATTCCCTATAGCATGGTCCATCCCAATGGTTTGCTCCATTTCCCATAGCATGGTCCAAACTCATATAATGCTCCATCCTCTATAGCATGGTCCATCACCATAAAATGCTCCATTCCCTGTAGCATGGTCCATCCCAATGGTTTGCTCCATTTCCCATAGCATGGTCCAAACTCATATAATGCTCCATCCCCTATAGCATGGTCCATCACCATAAAATGCTTCATTCCCCATAGCATGGTACAAACTCATATAATGCTCCATTCCCCATAGCATGGTCCATCACCATAAAATGCTCCATTCCCTATAGCATGGTTCACCCCAATGGTTTGCTCCATTTCTCATAGCATGGTCCAAACTCATATAATGCTCCATCCCCTATAGCATGGTCCATCACCATAAAATGCTTCATTCCCTATAGCATGGTCCACCCCAATGGTTTGCTCCATTTCCCATAGCATGGTCCAAACTCATATAATGCTCCATCCCCTATAGCATGGTCCATCACCATAAAATGCTTCATTCCCCATAGCATGGTACAAACTCATATAATGCTCCATTCCCCATAGCATGGTCCATCACCATAAAATGCTCCATTCCCTATAGCATGGTCCACCCCAATGGTTTGCTCCATTTCTCATAGCATGGTCCAAACTCATATAATGCTCCATCCCCTATAGCATGGTCCATCACCATAAAATGCTTCATTCCCTATAGCATGGTCCACCCCAATGGTTTGCTCCATTTCCCATAGCATGGTCCAAACTCATATAATGCTCCATCCCCTATAGCATGGTCCATCACCATAAAATGCTCCATTCCCCATAGCATGGTCCAAACTCATATAATGCTTCATTCCCTATAGCAGGGTCCATCCCAATAGTTTGCTCCATTGCCCCATAGCATGGTCCAAACTCATATAATGCTCCATCCCCTATAGCATGGTCCATCACCATAAAATGCTCCATTCCCCATAGCATGGTCCATCCCAATAGTTTGCTCCATTCCCCATAGGATGGTCCATCACCATAAAATGCTCCATTACCCATAGCATGGTCCATCACCATAAAATGCTCCATTCCCCATAGCATGGTCCAAACTCATATAATGCTCCATTCCCCATAGCATGGTCCAAACTCATATAATGCTCCATTCCCAATAGCATGGTCCATCCCATATAATGCTCCATATCTCCATGGCATGGTCCATACTCATTATAATGCTCCATTTCCCGTAGCATGGTCCATCTCAATAGTATGCTCCATTCCCCATAGCATGGTCCATTCCCTCAAACTATGACTCACTCCCAATAGTATGCTCCAATCCCGAGAGCATTATCAATTCTCATACCATTGCCCATCTCCCATAATATGCCCTGTTCCACAAAGTATACTCAACAGTCAATACCCTACTGCATGCCTCATAACCTGTTAAGTTCTTACCTCTCTACCAAACACGATGGCACCATCATCCAAGAACACATGGACAACGTCAGATTCTGGATTGGATGCCTCACCACTTCCATCAGAATCGTAGTATGTGACAGACAGACCTTTGACCTTTTCCAAGTTAAAGATGCGGCAGGGAGAATGGAAAATTGTTAACATGCAAACGTGTGCTTTCAACAGTTTGTACAAAAGGGCTTCATGAAACTTCTTTTCATTTCAATCATACTTTTAATAATGGTTTCTGGAAAGACAATTACCAGAGGAAACTGACTTCTCTTAAAGTTTTATAATCTCAAGGATGCAAAGTTCTTACCTAACTGATGTATCTGGTGCTGTTTTGTTTTAATCTGACTATATCACATTTATTACAGGAGTTTACAACCCACATTTTTAATTTTAAACAGAGCAAACCAGCACCTTGACATATTTAATGGAGTTCTTAAACTTATCTTGTTTCGAAATAACTATCAAATTGGGACGGTGGAGATGGGTGGCATAACTGGCATGTGACTCCTCTCACTACTCCACTTTGTGAAAAACTGATTAGTAATAAAGAAAAATGTTACTCTTTTTTGTATTTTTTTTGTATATAAGAAAGAGTATATAAGAAAGTTGTATATAAGAACGTGTATAAGAAAGTGGCCAATTTGTTGAGAAAATAAATGAAATTATAACTTAACAATTGTACAGTTACATTCACAGACTGTACTGGAAATTATGGTAAGGAATGCTTGGAGGGTTTACTTTTCAATCCAAAAATGTGAAAATGATGAATTCGAAAATAAAATTTTTCACCTCTCCTTTGGCTAACATGTCATTAATAAATGTCTGCCAGGAGATGTTCTGGGCATCATCTCCCTTCGAGAGCATGTTTAGCAACGTGATTATAAGGAGAAGTATTAGCAACATTCGGATATTATCATTGTCCAAGCCTCCCTTCTGAGGATCTGTATAATCGAAACAAGCAAGTAAGAAAAGAAGAAAAGGAAAAGATTATTCATTTCAATTCACAAAAATTGGATGACGACTCCAGGGAGTACTTTCATACTTTATCGTGAAATATCAAAGGCAAACAAATTTCCAAGAATCCCAAGAAAAAAGCATGCAATTCCTACAAGTAATTTTTGATATAACAACAGCTACAGTTGGTCCATTGTTGTACCAAGAGTGAACTTGTAGCAGACAGGTGAGATGTCCTAGATACACTATGACAAACACTTATTTTGTCTGTTGAATCCAGTTGTCTTCCTCTAAAATGGGTTGAGCACCATTACTCTACATTCATTGGAAACTTTTATTGTCAAATCATAGCACAAGTGTAATATACCCTATAGTTCTGAATCCCAAATCAAATCAATAGAATAAAACATAAAATTATAACCAACTATTTTCGTGTCGGTCAGCTAACTTGATTTCATCACACAATGTATGTTTGGTAATTGCAACTATTAGGCCAAATATCTTTAAAACTGTTTGTAAAATTTTAATGCAAATTTAGACCGCATTAATCCTAGACATGCTAATTATGAAAACTGAATCATTGTGTTCATCAATGTATCTTTCCAACAAAATAAATACATTTAGTTTTAGACTCAACATTCAGAGAGACACCATACTGTACCTTCTTCATCTTTTTGTTCCTGTTTCTCATCATTTTGATTTTGTTTGTTGGATTGTCTGGGAGAACTGGAAAATTAGTTTCTGAAAGAAAAAAATCACAAATTAATAATTACACACAGCTAACATTCACATCACAAAAGGTAACAAACTTTGGTTTAAGATTACTTAGGCTCAGTGTACCCAATAAACAATGTTTTTAGTCAACAACATGAATTTACAAATTTAAAGCTAGGTCAAATGAGTATTAATTCCAAACATTAACACTATTAAAACAAAAGGCAAGGCAGACTAATGTTACACATGTTGCTTTACAAATAAACAAAGTACAGTAATTCACAAGCTTTGAAAAAGTAGCGATTAAATATTTGATTATAATATCAAGAATCTCAATTTTGTTTTAAATCATGATTTATTGAAGGGTCCTAAACAAAAGGATGACATCGCTGTTCTTCCTCAGCTCTTTCAATCTTAAGTCAGCCATCCTAACGTAACATCATGCATATTTAAAAATGTTAACGAATGACCCCTATCGCCTGATTTCTTTTTGAAACTGAAATGACCAACATAAACAATTGTTGGAATAGTTTACAAGATTTTATTTCAAATAGTATTCTCATTTCTATATTTTACCAAGTTCTTTTTGATCAAGACATTATGGAAACTCACAATCAGACCTGGAGCTTACCATTTATGCCCAGAATATTTTTCAAACTGGTATTGCTCAAATTAGATCTTTGTATTATGCTTTGTAAAGCATTGAACACTCTCCTTCTTTGAGTACTCCAATGTGATGAAACCTGAGAAGGGATATTTATAGGAAAAAAGAATGAAACATACATACATACAGTATGTAACTTCTCAAATGGCTTTCATTATTGCTGCCAAAATGGTATATTGACTTTACACATCATAACAGTAGACAATGTCATGGTTGTATCAGGGGGCTAAATACCATACTAAATTTCGGTCTTGGTTTCTTTGCTGCACAAAATACCATAATAAACATGCACATTTTTGGTATGTTCCTGTACAATACTGTTCCATGCTAAAAACGGAATTAAATTTTAAATACCCGATTGTAAGTAGAAAGATTGAGAAATGTATTCAACCACACATTAATATTAAATGGCATGGCTAAAATGATACCAGAACACAATCAAATGAACAATTTGAATGTGGACTCAACTCTATGAATACTCAACTGTTCAACATGCTCCTTGTTTTTTTTCTTAAGCTTTAGAGGCTAAATCACATTTCTAAACCCAAGTGAAATGTTCTTGAAGATGGGAACTAGCAACCTCCTATTTAAAGGATTAGGCTTGGTATCTATAAGAAAAGCATTCTCTAAGTTTGCTATGTACATTAGAGTGTACATTTTCATAATTCATTCTGTTACATGAACCACTTGCACAAATTACTGCTGGAGTTAACCAGCATTAATGCAAGTTGAGCATGTTCTATATAACATAAATTTCTGAAACTTTCAACTGGAAACTTTCCCAATGACTCTTATATAAGATCTCATTTCATCCTGTGTCAAATAGTTATTGAAAGATCTTTGATGTGACCTGCATATAAGTTTATGGTTATCAAACTTTAAAGCCTCATTATACATACAAACTCCACTTCTACTTCCACTAAACAATCTTTTCATGGTAACTAACTTTATGACAATGTACTTTTGTCAGAATTTTGGCTTATTTACACAGTTTAAAGAAATGAAAATTTCAGACAAGAAAATTGTTTAATATCCACAACTTTAATCATGGGTATGTGTGGGTACTGGGCAGGAGCTTTTGAGCTTTCGTTCTTAACTGTACATGTGTTGTGTGTAACCACCACTGTATGCATTTAATACCATAAATGATGGCATTACATAATATATCTGGCTCTCTCTCACACAGTTTTCTGTAGCAGATATAGTCATTAGAATGACACATGTATATAACGTCTTGACTCATTAGTTCTACCCTGGCAGTGGAATGTCTCACCGTATTTAGTGTTCACTGTGTATTCGTCATCATTTTTGTTTTTAATTTTTCAAATTACAGACAATACGTACATTTGCTTGTGCAAGTGTTAGCTTATGATACCGTGAATGCCACTACAACAATACTGTATTTATACACATGAATGAATACTGTAAACCATCTGCATCAGTGGCGGAGCTAGGGTTATTGGACAAGGGGGGCGAGCATGGTTTGTAGGGGCGCTTTCGACACTATCTAAGCGGAGCGCCACCACAGGTTGGCGCAGAGCGTACAGAAATTTTTTGAGTAAAGATTGCCTGAAATGACCCTTTCCTGACCTTGTTAATTTGCAAATAAACGAAGAATAAATAGGTTTCATCGCCCACAAAATGTGACAAATGTCAATAGGTAGATGAGAGCGCAATAAAAAAGTAAATAATCGCAATAAGTAAAAACTGGTAAAATATTGAAAAGGGCGCTAGCAGTCCATTTGAGTCCGTCAGGGTGTGACATTATTATGCTGTACGTTTAAGAGCTACTTTATATGTCGCTCACCAACATCATTACTGTTTAGTGCATAGCCTTGTATGTTCAAGGATCGGCCTCTTGCGATCTGGCCTTCCGAGTTTTAACCTCTTAATACATTTCCGTAATTCCTTATAGAAGTATTTTTGTCTTTATTTGGACATTGAACAACATATTACCTGGTCGGTAACATTACAAAGGGGGGCATCCCCCCCCCCGACTGTATGGACGCTCCGACACTGATTTACATGCATGAAAATGATGAAACTACATTACAACTACGGTATTTACAAACTGCAGGAGTGTGAGACTTAATGCATACCATTGCCAAGTTGAAGTTGAAGTGGTAAAGTTGGCCTACATATCTTCTGACTTGGTTCCTTGCTATGCCTTGTATTGCCGAACATGTGCTGAACACCGATGATTGCAAGTGATGACAGTTTGTATTGTACTTTGAATTATTAAGTTGCGATAATTTGTACTGATTATTTGCCCAACTTGCACTTGATGTAGACCAGGGTTGTCCAACCTTTTGCAGAGGAGGGCCACATGGCATGATTTTGATGAAGGAGGGGGCCGCATGAACCCTACGCTCGATTTTTCGATTTTTTGCCCGGAGCCCAAGGCAACAAAATGTGAGCACTGCACGCGGAGCGCACTGATTTATTTTCCTCCCTGATAAACAGATGACTAAAGTCCAGCCGCCCCCCCCCCTCCCCTCCGCTGAGAGTGTCACACAAACTGACCTGGATGCAGTTTTTTTGGACCCAGAAGGTTCGAATGATTGATTATATAGCTTCAAATTGTTATCAATAAATCTGCTCACTAAAATTTCGCACCGTACAGCATCTCTGGCGGGCAGGACGCAACCCTGCGGCGGGCCGGACTGTGGCCCGCGGGCCGTAGGTTGGACAACCCTGATGTAGACCTTTCAATCCATACGTTATGCGCGGTTCTAACAGGTTTCGCTAAACTAGTACACGTTCTTACGGTTTTCTCTAACGATTATTTTTCCTCTCAATTTCTTCGACCACTCTCTTTTGGTTGAAATTAAACGAATAACTCCACTCATGATTTAAAGGGTTTCCTCTAGCAATGGGAGAAACGGTTTGTATCCAGTTCGTTGACGATTTTTCTTTTGAGATTTGAAGTGCTACAGAGTTACTTGTCAGTTCTCCATCTGTTTGGAAATTATTACGATTACATCATAACAAACTGCTCAATGCTTATCAGGAACTCCCCAAATTGGTCACTTCAAATATGCCAGGCACACTGACACATTCCTGCAGATTTTTGTAACTTCACGGATATATGCCTTAGCTAAATTGGTTCATGGTGGAGACTTTACTGGCGACGAACTTCCTCAATTAGAGGGATAACAGAAAGAGATGGAAGGGAGAGCGAGGGGGAAAGGGGGGGGGGGGCAGGAGGTATCGAAGAAACAAGAAGTTTTTCTTAGTCGTCATGCAGTACATAGAAATATAACGGTATACTTCAGGGTGTCTCCTGCCTCCCTTCTTAGTCGTCAGTACATACAAACATGACCGTATTTACTAAATGGTGTCTCCTGCTCCACACCCCCCCCCCCCTTGTCGTCTGCATTTCCAAAGAAGATAGTAGTCCCAATTATTTCGGTTTCAAATAGCACCCAATACCTCGACGCGTCGAGGCCATATATGCCTACATTCCTTTGTGCTGTGGATCTCTCTTTCCTGAGACCTACTTGATCATTGTTATTTGAAATGTCACAAATTCACATACAAGAAAAATTAAGGACTCAGGAGTACAAACAACATAGCAGACACCATACATCATTACCATTGTCTATATTTCAGCTGCATATTTGGTTTATATACAGTAAACGAAAATGTAATGTTAGAACTATAAAATACATATTTTGTTAAGACTGACACGGCAGTTTACTTGAGATGGTCACTCATTTTCCAACTTAAATCAGTTTATTCTGACCCAGTCTTTTCTACTCGGGAAATCCATAATTGTCTGAACCTGCCATGTACCAGGATATTAATTTATATAGTTCACTTTTACGTTTGTAGACAAATACGTACTGAATGATGACCTTGAAATGTCACAACAAACTTTGTTGATTACACAGAATTTGAAGAAAAATATCTTATTATACAAAGCAAAAGCAAAAACTTACAATTAAAAAAGAACAAGTTCCCCTATTATGACAAGATTTCAGAACATTTAAATTATCTAAAAATCGCTGTTTTGGAGGAAATTTGAAAAAGTTCAAACCATTGTAGGCAGTGGCTTGGGGATATAATTTAACAGCTGTAATGCTATTAGATATAAGTGTTTGAAAATGCCAGTAAGCATTGCTCATATCTCGCCAGGGTCTCTAAGTGGACTATAGTAATTTGCAGACACCACCTTAAATAACAAAACAGTGTCAAATTTGTAATCAATAACAACAATGTAAGTTTGAAGAAATGGATTATAAAACTTGATCCTAGGCAACCATTCTTTTTGGACTACTTTAGAAACTCGCATGTGGGTTGCAAAGGCCCTTCATGTGGGGACGTACGTGGAGGGGGGGGGCCTTCTGTTATAGATAAGACAAACTGACTTTGTTTTGAAGTACCACTGGTGTTCAAGGCTAATATAGGCATCATAAATGCATGACGCATGGGCATAGTATATGAACTGAATAAATGTACATGTAAACATTACATTCTGTGCACACACCGATGGAAAATATATTTAACAGACAAACGTGCATTTTACTAGGCTATGTTAAAATACTATAACGGAAACGAGGCAAGATGACGTCACCCTCGGCCTCATGAACAGTACTACAAAATAAAATAAAAAACTGCAACATGTTGTAGGCTTTATGTACTCCTCTATCTGGTTCATTCCTTTTTAGTTAATTTCAGAAATCCAAAATCCACCTTTAATTGATGCAATGGTTGTCGGTGGGATGGGTGACCAAGCGTCCATTTTCAGATAAAAAACGGTCAGTAGAAATTGGTGGACTTAACTCATCTATAACAAATCAAAGATGTCGGGTTATTAATATTCGTTTGCTTACAATAACGATCTTTGTACATGAACATAACGGCCTCTGTCTATGGAACTCGAAAAAGTACCCGGATGCAAAAAGTACTCGATTTCGGTACTCGGATTCTTAAAGCAGTACTCGGACTAGCACTTGGTATTCGAAACCCGAAGTACCCGGAATACTTATCTTACAAGTACTCGACTACAGCACTGTTAACACGATGACGCTTTTCCTCTATTACAACTTACATTTAGGAGCTGCCGACTGAGTTCTGACCATGGGAAGTTCTGAATATCAATTGAGACCAAATCTTGACGACCTAAATTTCGAACCAGATATGGATTTAAAACAGAAATTATCACGAAGAGACCAAATATGCCAGGTGACCTTCCAATCTTTTTTTAGTAAAATAACTATCTACCTCTTAAATGTATCAAATAGAGAAGGATGAGCGACCAGCTGTCTGTTTACAGATAACTTCTCTACAGAGTATGAGAGAAGTGACGTATTTATTAAGACTACATCAGCATTCAATACCACTCAGCTGGGACAATATTTGGTATTAATGTACTTTCATATCCCGCTTCAAAGCAATCGCATGGACGGTGTGAGCACTATGACCACCTCGCTTATATTTCATAAGTTCAAATACTGTTCAATATATAGGACAATATATCTGGTCAAGCATTGGAAACCTACACCAACTGGCTGTTCAGTATGAATGTGCATGATAATAGCTACGGTTCCTGGTACTTTCTCGTGCAGTACGTAAGATATGCCATGGTTCTTCATCCTTACGCGATTCTACTCAGTAAGTTTGCTTTAACAGCTTAATGTTTCTTGTAATCTTACTTTATTGAAGCCAATATCTTGGCAAAAAAAAGGAGGAACTATATTACTGTACCTGTAGTGAAGTTTCTAATTTCTTGGATTACGATATACTAATTAATGTAGGGATGCACCGGATCCAAATTTTTGGATCCGGCCGGAACCGGATTTTGCCGGATAGTACATGAAATCCGGCCGGATAAAATCCGGCCGGAACCGGATTTTTTTCATTACACAAAAGAAAATCATTAATAAGAAGTAGAAGTATGAAACAAGGAGCAAATCTTAGGTGAGGTATACGCATATTATAAAGAAGGTGAAATTAAGACCCCATTTATGAGATTAAATATGACTTGAAGTGGTGTAATCTACATTCTTTAATAAAATAACTACAATATAATTGTTGACAAGCTGGATACAGTACAGTGTGTAAATTTGTTTGCTGGAAAATACTGCATACTACCTATGAAGTTTGTTTTAAAACGGGAAGCTACATTTCACAAAACTCATACTTTATACTGAATAAAAAGGTTATTTAATGTTGTAATAACACTACTATCTGGATTTAGAATTGTCTTTTATTATTCATTATTTGGTAACACATTTTTACACTGCAATATTATCTGTAAAAAAAAAGCATTGTTTCTTTCCAGAAGTGGAAGAAACTTCTTATCTATCTTCTATCTATCCTTTAAAATGGAATTGAATGTTCATTAGAACACTTAATGATTAAGGTTTTTCATGAACTTTTAGGAACTTTCATGGTGACAAGAGATATCCAAGAGAATGCCAACAATAATGGGAAAGTAAAGATTCAATGGAATAGTATTTTGACTGATAAGTATATGAATGGTCTATTTTAACTGCACAATATTAAACTGATGAAGGCTGCAAGAAATGATTTCACTGCAAACTGTATTTTTTGTATATAGCTTCATATTACAGCTGTTGTTTCATTTTGGTTGATCTTTAGAAACAGTGGGTCAGACCATTGAGAAAATTAAATTAAACATGTTAAACCTAATATTTCCTTACTTTGAATGTTTTTATTAATTTTTGTAAATAGTTTACATTGATTTAAGTTAATACCAACACCTTTTTAAGGAATAATTCAGGCCAGAGTTTGAAAAAGATTAGGCCAGATTTTGAAAAAGATCCGGCCGGATTTTGAAAAATATCCGGCCGGAACCGGATAATTCCTCACTATCCGGCCGGATAGTCTGGCCGGACCGGATATCCGGTGCATCCCTAAATTAATGTACTACAATTCTGGTAAGAATAAACTTTTAATGATTTAGAAATCCTCCCAGAAGATGAGCATTTAACAAACATGACATCATACCAAACTCTGAAAGAACTGATTGAACCACGGGAGGATGGATCTGATGACCCAGTAGACTCCTATCATGACGGATACCCTGGATATCATTATCCTCACTACACTGGACTGGAAAAGTATCTGAAAAACAGAGAACGTAAAGGCCAGATCTGGAATATCAATGATGTGGCACAAAGATAAAGGGCGTTATAGCAAACACGTCTAGAATTACCCAATACAGGTTTTCATGCTAACATAAGTTAGGAGGAAAGACTATGCCGCCAGTTACTTATAACTGTGAACACTCAATCCTTCACGATTTGTTGTGCAAATGCGCCTGTAAAGCATACCGTAAACAAACGTTAGTCTTTCAAAGAGTAGATAAAGTTCTTTCTACCTAATCTATACTGCGATTGGGTGGAGGGGAGGACTATGATAGGGGAAGGGGGGGGGGGTTGATGTGAGGAGACGGGTGACGGTGCAAGAGAGTAGAAAATGAGATACCTGTTGGGTGCGGAAGGGGTAAGGGATTGTAGGTTATGTCATAGAAACAACAACAATTATAATGCTTTGCGCCGTCAGCTAAATTGTATAGAAATAATTGTAAGTTTTAAAGCAGCATTTTGCGTCCTCGACTATGATATTTCTCAACCTCACTGACTCCACTATGCCATAACGACATACATAACTAGCTTATCTATTTATATTTCACTTCAAATGGTGGCATAAAAGTCGAAAAAATTGCAACTTTCAACGTTGTTGTTCTCCAAGATATTTTCCGTTGGGAACCCAATAAACCTCGCCCATAATATG
Source organism: Apostichopus japonicus (assembly GCF_037975245.1). Lineage (NCBI taxonomy): Eukaryota > Metazoa > Echinodermata > Holothuroidea > Aspidochirotida > Stichopodidae > Apostichopus > Apostichopus japonicus. The sequence goes on from NC_092578.1 coordinate 4,346,134, forward strand.
AATATTTAAACACTACGAACGTCATTGACAGATACGTAATATAACACCACGCTTGATTTGTGTACAGTCTATATGGCAGTTGTACCAGGGAGTTGCATAACAACTCCCAACGCAAAGTCTTGAATCTATTTTTAGCAACGGCTCATAACTAAACCTGCATCTCTGATTGGTTGAATTCAAACTAGTGGGTTTGGGAACTGAATGCGATTTAATTTTGTATGTGGAATACTCGCCAATTAACGTTTTTGGCAGGGGAAAACTTGGCTAATATCTTAATTTGCTGTTTTGTGATTTGATGTATGTAAAAAACTCGATGGACATGTCAAAAAAGTAGAAAACGGCGACCAAACGCAAAATGCTCATGAATAAACATACTATTCACTGATTGGTGGAATTCAAACTAGAAGATTTGAAGATATGAAAACTTTGTCGAGGACACTTTTACTCGTTATCGATATAAATCGTTAATTACTCGCTAATTAACGCTCTTGACAGGGTGAAACTTGGATGGTATCTTAGTTTGCTGTTTTATGATTGATACATGTAAAAAAATCGATGCACATGTTAAAAAGGTGGAAAAAAGCGACCCAACGCAAAATGCTGCTTTAATAGTGGGTATTATGAACAGAACAATTGTTGAAGTCTTATGATAATTTTTCAAGTTGTTCCAGACGAACAATATAACGAGTCCAGGCGCGGCGGAACGGAAAAATTATTGGGGGGGGGGGGGGGCTAATGTGTGGAGACTATCTAAGCGGAGCGCCACCATCGGTTGGCGCGGAGCGTACAAGAAAAGTTTTGGTTTTTTTCAAACCCCCAGATGGCCGGAAACGGCACTTCCCGAGTGTTTTATGCTGCGAATACCTAGCCCTAAAATATGGGTCTCAAGCCTGCAATTTCTCAGATTGCACGTAAAAGTCTGTAAAAACATTGTAATTTGTATATTCGATGGTGTTTTAAGAGAGTAGCTATTACTCGTAGTGTACTCGCAAAGACGTTTTTGAGTGTAGTAAGGGCAGTGGCGGAGCTAGGGGTATTGGTCAGGGGGGCAAGAATGGTCTGTAGGGGCGCTTTCGACACTATCTAAGCGGAGCGCCACCACAGGTTGGCGCGGAGCGTACAGAAAATTTTTGAGTAAAGTTACTCCCTAGATTGCAGGAAATCACCCTTTCCGGGCCTTGCTAATTTGCAGATAAATAGGTGTCGTCGCCATTTTGTCGGAAAATTACACCATCAGAATATGACAAATGTCAATAGGTATATGAGAGTGCAATAAAATAGTCAAAAATCGCGAATAAGTTAAAAGTAGTGAAAAGCTGAAAAGGGCGCCAGTAGTCCATTTGAGTCCGTCAAGAGTGGGGGGGGGGTGGATCCGAAGTTGTGTTACGCTTACCGGTACTAACACTAACTGCTTCCACTTTTCACGGGGCGTGAAGACGCGGTTGGGGTGACAATGTGGTCTATAGCCAGGGGACGGGCCGAGGGACCAGTGTCCCCCAGCAATTACTGAAATTGTTACACCTATATAGTATACGTGTGCATCGGACAGATCGACAAGTATGCATTGAAAAATGGGCAGATGCACGTTTCGGAGCCTTGGTAATTATTGAGGGGGCATTTGCCCCCTCAACTGTTTCATTGGGGGGGGCTGAGCCCCCCAAGCCCCCCCCCCCGGTTCCGCCGCCACTGAACGAGTCGTTGGAGAAATCTTGGTTTCAGAGGATCCAAATCGAGTTAAAAAGAAACTGAACAGGCAAAGCTTCCAAAACATAAAAACAACAAATGGTAACGTTTTGGAAGTAGCGTTACCAGTGTCTCCTGTAAAACTTCCTCTTTTCTGTGTGCTTTTCTGTGCTTCTTTTGTGCTTTTCTCTGACATATATTCCTCGCACGATAAGAATGTTCTCCCCCCCCAAACACCACTCACACCCAAGGGCGGCGGAACCGGGGGGCACAGGGGGCACGTGCCCCCCCACTTTTCCTCAGGTTAAAAATGTGCCCTTTTTCTACATAAAAATTTCTAAATAAATAAAGAGTTTACAAAGCGAAACCCACGTCGAATGAAATATTTCGGGAAGTTTTAAACGTTTACTACCACAGGCGTATAGGAGCCCAAGTTGATTTGATTTGGTGGGGGGGGGGCTGTAACGACTTGCCCGAAAAACATTACCAAAATTTTTCGCGCGCGTAGCGCGCGTTCAACATGTTAACGTGCATATCATATAGGCATGCGTTGGTTATTACATCGCATGCCAATAACATACAATCATTTGCCGTGTTATAACCCTTCCAAATTGGTTTAGAATTATTCGGAAAGTCGTTACAATAATAATGATCAAACTAATAACTTGAACAAAAAGGAATAACTGCTAAAATGCACTGATGAACATACCCTGTTCGTTATGCAAACAAAAATTAAGATACATTATAACTTTAAGCAAGAATTCAACTTTTTTCTCAATATTGAGGAACCTCCTTGTTTGAAATACTTCAGTCTGCAGGATATCACACGAGGAGTCCATCTGAAATCAGATCTTCCAGTACCAGGACAAATTCACGTTCATTGGCTTATTAGGTATCTCAAGAATGATACCAGCGGACAAGGATCAAATATTTCTAAATGCACTCAAATATATAGAGTTACGACTGCTTGCATTTTGTTACTAGCAATGTCAATGTGATCACTGCACGAGGTATAGCACAGCCACAACCAAGACAAAACAACAACATCCAGTGGCTTGTACACTGGACACGGAATCATTTCTCCTGTGTGCCATACTGCACAGTCACGAAATATAGTCAGTTGATAGAGAGCTCTTCACTTATTCTTAACTCCTGTCAATTCGTCTCGTCTTGCATTGTTTTTCGAGGGTGAAGAATTTGCAGGTAACCAAGGGAGACACACAAAAAAGTGTTTGCTTGTATAGCTGCACAAGCAAAAACGTACTGTTAAAAAATATTGCCTGCTGCCAGCAGACAGTCCACGCATGTGCATTGACATTCCTTGGCTGTGGGACACATATCAGTAACTTTCTAGCTTTGGAAACTCATGATGTACATCCTACCACCAATTCTACGTGAATTGAAGACACAACAAACCACGCATACGTTAATAACTTGTATTTCGGTACTCTGATTTTCGTAGACAGGTCACATAGTGAATTACAATTTTCCATCATCTTGCTTTTTCTCCTGTCACAGTATGACAACAATAATAATATATTTTTAACCTTTTTACTATGCTTTATATTCTCTTCCTAGGTGAGCAAAAAACCAACAAAATATGTTTTCTTTGTCACTGATATCGTCATATTATTTTCCATTTTTCATTGACATCTCAAAGCTAAGAAAAAACCAATCATTCCTGGGTTACTCTCTTTACCAAACAAACCCATCCACCCCTTCCTCAAGGGCGGCGGAAGCACTTTCAATCTGGGGGGGCACCAACGTCGAAGGGCACTTAGCAGAAATTCGATTGGACTGATGCAGCCTGCTATTTAGTACCCTTTGTAACTCTTGTTATATTATCTATCACTCCATCAACGCCACCACCCCCCCCCCCCCCTCAAGGAAACAATGCATACTAGCACTGCAATATCTAAATGTGCAAATTGGGAAACAAGGAAAAGGACAAAATGAGGTGAAATCATTATAAGGTCCAAGTCCCTGCACACGCGATCGATACATGCATGAAAGCAAATGAAATATGTCAAAATACTGAAAGAAAAATAATTTTCTATGTGTTTTTCAATGGTTAAACTGATATTATTGTGATCATTATTATTGTAACGACTTTCCCAAAATTATAACCAATTTGGAAGGGTTATAACACGGCAAATGATTGTATGTTATTGGCATGCGATGTAATAACCAACGCATGCCTATATGATATGCACATTAACATGTTCATTGCGCGCTACGCGCGCGAAAAATTTTGGTAATATTTTTCGGGCAAGTCGTTACAGCCTCCCCAATTCAAATTGGGCTCCTACGCCTGTGGTAGTAAACATTTAAATATTCCCGAAATATTTCATTCGACGTGGGATTCGCTTTGTTAACTCTTTTTTATTTAGATTTTTTTTGGTAGAAAAAGGGCACATTTTTAACCTGAGGAAAAGTGGGGGGGCACGTGCCCCCTGTGCCCCCCCCGGTTCCGCCGCCCTTGCCCTTCCTACAAAACAAAACAAAAATCTTTACCGAATAGTTAAAAAGAAAAATCATCGAGAGAAAAGGATTTGATATAATAGGCCATCAGCTGAAGGTCGAAATTCGCTTGTTTCGTTCCAGCAACTGCGGGTCTAAAATTTCTCTACAGCATTGAATACATAAATTAACTAAGATTAATGATCCAAAAGTTCTCCATGTACTTTCCTGCAGTTTTTTTGCAATTCCGCTCGAAAGATCGAACTATATTTTTTAATGCGTATGTTAAGAAACCTGCCGTTTTACGTTCAAAAGTTGTGCGCCAGTGAGGATATCTGTACCATGTGATATGAATTGTCCAATGAGCCATGAGTTCTATGTGCAATCTTTGTAGAAAACAACAAACATGGCGGCTCCCACGGGCGCTAGTCAGTCTCCGACACACGGAAATCTACAGTGCTTAGTGCACATTGAATCTGTAAAATTTGAAGCATTCAAGGCACTGACGAATAAACGATGGAATAAAGTTACTTCCTGCGCTAAAGATTGGCTTAATCTCAGCGGCGGAAACAGTGATATCGCCGTACTACTGATTACTCCATGGCCTACTACGATCAAGCGTGTGTTCAACAGCATAGTATGATGGGGTTCCACGATAAGTGTTACGGGCGGTTCATTGATAGCAAGCACATTGCTGCAAGAAAACGGACAGTTCCAGAGCAGACCCCGTATGATTTTAAACGAAGAATTGACGGAAAAGATCGAGGAAACCAAGCAGAAGCTCTGGTGTATTGCCTGTTCAATTTATTATATGTGGGAAAAGAAACAATACATTACTAGGCGTTGCAAACGGGACAAGCTGCAGCAGGCAGAGACTTTCGATGGAGGTAAGCCTAAGCATACTACACGACTCTACTTGTACTTCTGTGGCATAGTTGAAGTGTTAAGAGAAGTTGCATAATGCAAGATCAGTAGCTCTTAAGGGATAGAATCCAAGTCAAAGGGCACAGTGTTGGACCTGAACATAATATAATTACTTAGTGGCATGGTCATCTGATTTGTTTTGTTATAAGGTGGTAGGAACGGAAATTTGTTTCAAATTCTCCATCTGGGGCACTAGCCTACAGTAAGTGTTAAATACAGGCTTCATAGTTTTCTTACTGTGGCCCTTTATTTGAATGATAGAGATATTATATTAGTTAGAAAAATAAGTGTAACAAAGGTGCAATAAGGTTAGGTTTGCAAGGTCTTATGGTCAGCCTGTCTAGCTTTACCAAAATGAACAAGTATCTGTCTCCTTTATTATTAGTAACAGATATAATCTACCATTGTATAATTTAAACCATAACATTAAGAGATAATGTACTGTACTGTCAAAAAAAGCCTGTTTTAATTCTTTTTTGCATGACACTGGTTTGCAAAATTTGAATGTGTCTTTGTTTGTCCATAGAAGATGAGCAGATCACATGGTATATAAATAAAATTGTCTTAGTTCTTATTTGTTCAAACTTACATTTTGATCAACAGAAAATGCAAAACAATTTGCTTTTTTTATTTCATTTTATTAAGGTATTGCTTCGACAAGCAGCAGAGCGGAAAAAAGATGAGCCCAGATTTTATGAATATTAGAGGAAAAGACCGTGTTGCCATTGAAGTGAGGTACCACTCTCTATGTTGAAGAAACTAGATACACTTCTTGACAAGGAAGACATACAGATCTTGAAAGGTAAAGTACTCTCTTCAATGTGTGGTTCATTGAGTGTTCAGGGGTGGATCTAGGACTTTTGGAATATGGGGGTCCTCCCCCAAGGAAAATTAAAAAATTCTCTAAACGCTTTGAGATGCAATATCAGGTTAATCTTTCCAATGAAATTATTAAAGAAATTTGCAACATATTTCTAGCTGAATTGTAATTATATTGGTACCCCATCATAAAATGTGAGACTCAAAAATATCCAATTTCATGGTACAAGGTGTTCTGTTCATCTCCTCCTCAGAGCAGAGTTTACCACCAACAAAAGATGCTCTGATCCAGCATGTTAAGCGCTGCACCAACCAGGCTGCTATTCACAGTAGGGCATTGCAGCCAAGGATTGATGCACTCTCACCAGAGGGACATGGATGTAAACTTGAAAATGATGACCTTATAATCACTTGGATGACGAAGCCACCTGACCCAGATGTTCTGCTTCAGTGTGTCAGCAGTAGCTGTAGAGTCGGCAAATGTCTTAAAGGAAGATGTTCCTGAATGAATGCACAACTACCGTGTACAGACGTATGTAAATATAGAAATTGCAGCAACTTCCAAGAAGATGTTGAGATTGTTGATGCAGGGGAAGATGATTTGGAGGATGAACTGTGATGGTGTTAAATCTCGATATCTTAGTCTGAAATTTTAATCAAGTTTGAAGTTTGTGAAGAGGGTTAACTTTTTCAAAGTCATGTTGTCATTATTTTGTTCCCCAGAGTTTAAAGGAACCAGTAAACATGATCTTAGTCATATTCATTTTAGCTATTAGTAGTTTTACGTAGATTACCCTACCTACCAGACACCTTTGATAAATATCCCCATTTTCTTCAAATCACACTTTTTTTTTAGAGGGGATGGGAGGGGGGAGGAGGGTGTTATGGGCATGCTTTACCTCTTGCATATTCACAACTACATTTACTGATGACGATGACGCAAATACCGCGTCCTGAAACCAGTCAAAGGCTTATATACTGTTGTTGGGGAACCATCGCCCCTGACCCTGTTCCAATATCACGGTTCTTTATTGTTTGCCCTAACATTTCGTTACCTGTTTTATTCATATTGTTAATATGTTCTGTGCATCTGTTCAAGTTTTGACTGAAGGATATTCAAGTCTTTAGTGACTTTTATTTCATCTAATTATCTTCACCTCTACTACGGAATAGACTTTCCCTTTTCCATACCATATCTGACTTCCATGCAGTGAATTGAAGTGGATACTGTTAAGACTAGTACAACTGTCCTTGGATGAACTTTTAATCACTTATTAATTCCGCGCCGCGCCTTTTGATGAAGAACCTGCATCTTGAATCAGCACAAAGGCCCAGCTCTACTACACCATTGAGTGTATCGACCCAGTCTTAATAGATACATTATTTCTTATATCTGGGGCTTAAGTTAACTGTCTTCGTTATTCACTTATTTGTACCATTCACCTTTATTATTCATATTATTTGTAGAAAATAGAACTATTATTATTCAAAATACCATTCGAAACCTTGTCGATCTTTTCTTTTATGCGTTAATTCCCTTGGAAACTCTTTTTGCAGGAATACGAATTATAAACATGTCGTTTCAGTTACAAGGAGAAAGTACCTAGTTTTGCAGGAGACTGTAGAAAGAGTACTAAGGTAACGGATATATACCGACTATAACTTTATTTCACATCTACAATATGCCATGATGTCTTAGTGTGCCAACTTATATATTGATTTATACAAAAGAAATAGCTCACTGGTCTTGGGGCATTGGTACATCTCATTGTAACTAGGGATTTAGCTACATGTAGAGGGTGAGGGGGTCGCATTTGTAAAACAGTTTGGATGGGGAGTGTAACAATTATGGAGAGGAACTTTTCATTATATGTGTATATTTACGCATACATGCACAGACGAAATGCATTCATAACATAGGGGGAAAATCTAAAAATATTTGATTTATTACAAAGCATTATATCTGAGTTTATTAAAAGTGGTACATTTTTATAATTAAAACCCTTAAGTTATAATGTGCAAAAATTGTATTTCATATTTCAAAGTTGAAAATGTGATTTTTTACCATTTTGGCAAAAATGGAGGGGGGGGGGGCACAACTTGTAATGCCTGAAAACAACCCTCACTGACCCTTAGACCAGAATCCTTTTCCACCATTCTTGTAACCCTGACCCAACTATTATACAAAAAAAATATATCAGTCGTAATTTAACATATAAGAAAAGAGTGGTATGTATGCACCACTGTACCAAATCTAACGTTAGCACATGTGTTCCTAATACATAGCATCGTAGCACGTAATGTCTACATAACATACCCAATTTCGAGGGTTTCTTACAAAAATACTGCAGGAAATTTTTTGGAGAACTTTTGATATAATGTTTGTGATGCATTAAACTACCCAAAAATGCATTAAAAATCTAGACCCGGTGTTGCTGGAACGAAACTGATTTTACAGCCACATTTTGAGCTTCAGCTGATGGCCTATAAACAATAATTGCATTGTTGACAAGGCTGACAATGTGAAAGTAGACGTGTTTGATTACTATCCGCTTCACTTTGAGATTAGCAACACATTAATACTGAATAAACGGACTCTCTTTGAGTGAATTTCAGATTGGAATCACGGTAAACACTTTTAATCGCTCATTTCAGTACATCCATTCACATCACAAATCATGAAACGGAACTAACAGCTTTAGTCTTTTTTCTCTCTCCTTAATCAAAGCACCGCTGATTTTCTAGAAAACTATAAAGTCTTGTCTGTTTACCACTTTCATAGTCTCCTTTGTTGGTTTCTTGTCCCTCAACCAATCTTGTCGCTTTCATAAATTAACACCGAGATAATACAGGCACTTGTTGTCTCTTCTTTTGACTCAGTTAACTTGAACTCTAAGGACATTGTAGAAGGGTACCATGATGCGTCTTGCCCGGTCCAAAGAGTGCTTGACCAATTTAAATGACCATTAAATCATTACTTCTTCAATGAGTGTAACGGGACCACGAAAAAGCTTTGGGCCCTTATCCATGCAGCACGCCTTGGATCACCAAACCGATGGTTAAAATGAACTCTAAGGACATTGTAGAAGAGTACCATCATGCGGTTTGCCCGGTCCAAAGAATTCTTGACCAATTTAAATGACCACTACATCATTACTTCTTTAATGAATGTAACGGGACCACGAAAATAATCACTTTAGGCACTTATCAAGGCTAGCATGCCTTGGACCACCCAACCATTGGGTCATATGAATTCTTATTTATGGCCGCATGCAGGGACGTAGCTAAGGGCTGATGATTGGGAGGGGGTGTAGGGGCTGAAATTCCAACCGGATGGGGTTTGGAGCAGGAAAATTTCGACTGCTGCCTTGTACCCCCCCCCCCCCCCCCCCAGCTCTACTCGTCAACGATACGGTCAGTGTCAGTCAGACACCTTAACTTTCGCGAATGCACATTTGTTCCTGAAATTTTTCCGGTACTGTTGTACCCCTTGCCCTCACTTCACAAACTCATTAGTCACTCTGATTAAGCGAATAAGCAACTGAGTATAAGTTATCTGCTTGATAGGCTACATATACTACTAACTACAAAAGCTATGTTAATGTAACAAAGAGGAAAACAACAAATTTTCAACAAATTGTATTCAACGAAATATTGAAAATGCCCTAAAATACAGTGCTTTTTCCTAGCGCGCTTAATATTATTTTCTTGGGGTGGGGGGAAGAGGTGAAGCTATTTATCACTCACATGAAAAAAAAGGATTTGGAATTTGGAGCATTTGGAATGAAGTGAACAATTCAAAATTTTGCAGAAAAATGTTGAGTTGACGAGATACGATAAGTTGTCAATTAAATATTTTGCCCAAAAAATGTCCATTTGACGAGATAATGTAAGTTGTCAATTAAACATTTTGCAGAAAATCTTTCAATTACTCAGATGGAATGAACAATTGAACATTTTGCAGCAAAACGTCCAATTCACGAGATATGATAAGTTGTCAATTAAACATTTTTCAGAGAGTTGTTCAATTGCTCGGTTAAAGCAACTGAGCAATCCAACATTTTGCTGTTTTTTGATAAGATTTAATCTTGTACTCTAAACAATTTACTGAAAAATTTCACCTTATAGGGCAAAGTGTTTCTTATGTTGATGGCACATTTAAGCTTCCGTAGATTAGCATTGAGCGTTTTCATTGCATACGATGTACAGTATTTTAGTCCGGGAGCCCAGAAGGTTTATTCAGCTGAAGAGGTACAAAAGGTTTGGTGGCCTGATTGTGTTGGTAGGTGACCAAGCATCAATAAAATGTGTTGCTGCCGGGGCACACCCTGCATGGTAGGTGAGGGGGTCACAAAATAGGGGGGCAAAATATGCTTTTATTTAGCTGAAGAGGTACAAGCACAAAAGTTGCTGGATCTTATTCCCAGGAGGGTACCTTGAATCATGGTGGCAATGACAGCAATATCTGACTGCATGGGGTCCCAGACAGTAGCCCAAAAGAGGCCCGCCCATATGGTATTATTCAGCTGAAAAGGTACAAGGGTGAATTCTTTTGCATTTGAACTATTACACATTGTGGTGTACTAAAACACTAATGACAGTAACTTTGTCCTGCATATGGGCCCAAACAGTAGCCCTAAGAATGGGCCATGCGGTACATCCAGCTGTTGGCTAATTTATCTAGCTGAAAAGGTACACGAACAAAACTTGTTGGATACTGCTCCCAGCAAGACTAATTTCATTGCTGTAGCAACAACAGCAATATCTGACTGCATGGGGCCCCAGACAGTGGCCCAAAAGAGGCCCGCCCATATGGTATTATTCAGCTGAAAAGGTACAAGGGTGAATTCTTCTGCATTTGAACTATTACACATTGTTGTGTACTAACACACTAATGACAGTAACTTTGTCATGCATAGGGGCCCAAACAGTAGCCATAAGAATGGGCCATGCGGTACATCCAGCTGTTGGCTAATTTATCTAGCTGAAAAGGTACATGAACAAAACTTGTTGGATACTGCTCCCAGCAAGACTAATTACATTGCTGTAGCAACAACAGCAATATATGACTGCATGTGGCCCCAGACAGTGGCCCAAAAGAGGTCCGCCCATATGGTATTATTCAGCTGGACAGGTACAAGGGTAGATCCTTTTGCATTTGAACTATTGCACATTGGGGTATACTAAAATACTAATGACAGTTACTTTGTCCTGCATATATGCCCTCACAGTAACCCTAAAGATAGACCCTGCAGCCCAACCAGCTTTTAACTAATATCCCTACCTGAATAGGTACATAAACAAAACGTGTTGGATACCGCTTCGAACAGGACTAAATCTATTGCTGCAGTATTGACAGCATATCTGCCTGCATGGGGCAAGACGGCGGATAACAATTAAATCATCAAATCATGGTCTTGTCCCCAAAATGCCAGCCTCATCGATGATCACTCTGGACTTCGGTTCAGGAAACAAGAGACGATTCATAAACGTAACCAACATTTCACGTGAGCTTGAAAGAAAGCAAACAGGTTTGAGTGAAGCTCTCATTAGTTTTCATGCTCTGACTGGTTGTGACTACAACTCTGCGTTGTACCAGAAAGGCAAGTCTGTACCCTTCAGTTATCTAGAGAAAGACCCTGATTACGTTGAGGCACTGAAGTCCTTATACACCAATGCTGTCGATAAACCTGCAGTGACTGCATTTGTTTGCAGGATCTATGGATTCAAGGCATTGGACGACATCAATGAAGCCAGGCACCAGTCTTTCACCAGGATGACTAAAAGAAAACAGCAAGCGGTACACGTAAAGATCAATTGCTCATCTTTACCACCATGTGAGAAGGTACTGTATCAACACGTATTACGGGCAAACTTCGTTGCTACGATGTGGAGCCATGCACATACCAAACAACCAACCAAAGACCTGCACCCACTTAATTATGGATGGATCGCCAATGATGATGGACTGTATGTGCCCCATTGGTATGAAGGAGAAGCTCTACCCGATACATTGTCCAGTGAAGACTCGGAGCCAGTACATGAGCGTGAAGAAATGACTCTGGCTTTGGATGCTGTCGTTGATCCAAGAGATAACTATGCAGAAAATATGAGAAAATACGATATGGACGTAGCAGATGTTGATGATGACAGTGAGTTGGATGATCAGCCATGGAGTGATGACAGTGAGAGTGAATGTGAGGATGAGGATTAGGTATGACCCTTGATGAGAATTAACGCAAACAATTACTTGTGCCATTTCTATGTCGTAAATAATCATTATATTGTGACATACATCAACACAATAGAACGGGCAGAAAGGTAATATTCTCTATTGACAGGAACTTATGGATTTCATAGTTATTATGTAATAAAACCCATCTGTTTGCAGTGGTTAAAACAAAACTTCCACCACACCCTGGAGCAACATTTCATCTGCTTGACATGTACAAAACCTGTTACCCAGAACCTATGAGGCTGTTGAAGATTGATGTAGTTTTGATATTTGGCCTTTTCTTGGTTGACCCTAACATGTAACATTAGTGTATTACTCGCTAAATCAAGTGCTGTATTTTCCATGTACTGCTGTGACAATGGACAATAATAATGTCAGCAGCTTACATTTCAGAAAATTCCACTGACTTACAGTACGTACCTAGCTATGGGAATCTAGTAACACTCTTTCGTTATAATTCTGTGTGCTAAACTTTATGTTATCAATGTTGCCTAAGATATACAAAATGGTGTCCAATTGACTGTTTACGGTACATTACCCTAGTGTACATGTATTATGGATGTTACTATATGTTATCATTTTAACCAAAACTGTAAATATGTTATTTCAGCAAGTGATGATGTTAACATGCCTTCATATGATTATCACTGATAAATCATTACGATCAATGATTGAGCAATTTGAATCAAAGTATATCAGTTCAATGCTACAACGATGGAGACCAACTTTGAGTTAATTAGGGCCAGTACAATGTTTTAGGTCATTCTGAAAGATACAATTCTGGCTACACAAAGTATTTTAAATTATATTTAAAAAAAGTGCACCTATCATAGCGTTCAGGTATGGTGGTATTCACAGTTTTGAATTGCCTAGCAATCCAATTATAAGGTACGTTACACTGGATTTCTAACGAAGAAGACAAATAACGTTGTTAACCAGGTCCAATAAATCATAAATCTCTTGCAATTATATCATTTCTGTTTTCTCTCACTGCTCGTCCAATCGTGGCAAGAGACAATAAACATGAAAGGAGGGGCTATGTTGGGCTATATTGTCTGGGCCCCAGTGCAGAACGAAGTTGGTGTCATTGGTAGATCTACTTAGGTGAACCTAAATGTATCAGCATCAATGCTGAAAGATTCACCCTTGTACTACTTTGACTGAATAACACCATACGGGCCTGTTTGGGCCACTATGAAGGACAAAGTTACTGTCATTAGCATTATAGTATACCCCGATGTGTAATAGTTCAAATGCAAAAGGATCTACCCTTGTACCTTTTCAGCTGAATAATACCATGTGGGCTGCGCCATTTTGGGCCACTGTCTGGGGCCCCATGCAGGCAGATATTGCTGTTGTTGCTACAGCAATGTAATTAGTCTCGCTGGGAGCAGTATCCAACAAGTTTTGTTCATGTACCTTTTCAGCTAGATAAATTAGCCAACAGCTGGTTGTACCGCATGGCCCATTCTTAGGGCTACTGTTTGGGCCCCTATGCAGGACAAAGTTACTGTCATTAGTGTTTTAGTATACCTCAATGTTTAATAGTTCAAATGCAAAAGGATCTACCCTTGTACCCTTTCAGCTGAATAATACCACATGGGCGGGCCCCTTTTGGGCTACTGTCTGGGGCCCCATGCAGTCAGATATTGCTGTTGTTGCTACAGCAATGAAATTAGTCTTGCTGAGAGCAGTACCCAACAAGTTTTTTTCATGTACCTTTTCAGCTAGATAAATTAGCCAACAGCTGGTTGTACCGCATGGCCCATTCTTAGGGCTACTGTTTGGGCCCCTATGCAGGACAAAGTTACTGTCATTAGTGTTTTAGTACACCACAATGTGTAATAGTTCAAATGCAAAAGAATTCACCCTTGTACCTTTTCAGCTGAATAATACCATATGGGCGGGCCTCTTTTGGGCTACTGTCTGGGGCCCCATGCAGTCAGATATTGCTGTCATTGCCACCATGATGCAAGGTACCCTCCTGGGAATAAGATCCAGCAACTTTTGTGCTTGTACCTCTTCAGCTAAATAAAAGCATATTTTGCCCCCCTATTTTGTGACCCCCTCACCTATCATGCAGGGTGTGCCCCGGCAGCAACACATTTTATTGATGCTTGGTCACCTACCAACACAATTAGGCCACCAAACCTTTTGTACCTCTTCAGCTGAATAAACCTTCTGGGCTCCCGGACTATTTCTATTAGGCATTTTTTTACAGTTTTCAAAATCATACGAAGTTTTGTATGGTGGAGTATAAAGATCGTGAGATACAATTTCTCAATTTGACAAGGAAAACGTGGTAAATATGACTGATTAAAAGTCAATTTTGACCGAAAATGTTAGGTCACTAACAAATTACAAGAATATATAAAAATTAGAGTGCGACAGTCGGAAAAGTTAGAATGCGACAGTCGGAAATTCCGACTGTCGCACTCAAATTTTTAAACTATCGTCAGTTTTGCCAAGATTGGGGGGTGAGACACCCCTACACCCCCCCCCCCTAGCGACGTCCTTGGCCGCATGTCTATATATGGCCAAATTCTGTAGGAAAGCTTTTACAATTTTAGAACGTTACCTCTAAATGACTTCCGAATTCATTGATATGTCAGCATATATAACACTTTAACTTTCAGGCCTAATCAAAGAGGGAAAATGCAATGTGGCAGTTATTTGAACACAGTGGCATAAAGCGACAGCATCTTTCCAGGGCTAAAGCAAGGCTGTAGCAGGCTTGTAGCAGGCTTGTAGCAGGCTTGTGATAGGCTTGTGACAGGCTCGTGGCAGGCTTGTGGCAGGCTTGTGGCAGGCTTGTAGCAGGCTTGTGGCAGGCTTGTGGCAGACTTGCACTGTCATAAAAGCTCAACTGAAGCTTACAGCCGGACAAACAATCAAAGTAATGAACAATCCCCTAAGCCTACCATGCATTAATGGCACATGCAGTAACGTTCAAACAAGGAACGAAGAAAATTGTGACTATTTACGATATTTAATTCATTTGGGAATACAAATGCGAAAATGCTGCAGATTCTTTCATTTATCTATCACTTAAGAATTTTAATGGTTCGACACAAGGGAGCAATCACGCTATGATAAATATGAACTCTCGGTCTTTTAAAGGTAATTCCATGGACAAGGTATAAGCAGTCAGTTCGTACGTCGGTATCAATTAGTTCGAGCCTAATGGTCAAGCGCTCTTTAACGAGAGAAAACTTCTAGGAAACATCCTGAATGAATCATTCAATTACAATCATAACGCATGGTCCTTTGTTCCGCTCCTTCATATTTATCATATGAAGTATTGAGTAATAGTGATATGGAACATCTTTGGACATAGATTGGTAAAATGTATCAATTCTACCAGATTAAAGTAATTTCGGCATGAAAATTTCTCTTCTATACAAGTACATTTTAATCCAACTAGAGAATAAATGAGGAGGGTTGGGGGGAGGGGGTGGATATTAAGCATGTTACATATCTCCTGACTTCTATACTTCCACAATTGATTTAGCATATAGCCTAATTTATATTAACCGAAGAATTAATACATTAAATACAATTGTAAGTGATTAGAAAAGTGTAATTTTGACTAAAAGCGAAATTGGACTAAAATCTGGCACTTTTGTTAATGGATTGAACATATCTTGTGTATTTAGTAAAATTTGTATAGCTAGATTATGGAAGTTATAATTAATATTTAGGTAGAACTGAATAAAAGGAAATTTGCTAAAGAACTCACACTAACTCAGGTCTATGTTTAGTTGGAATAAACCCAGTGAAACTTCTTATGGTGGATCTGCCCTCTATATACACTCCAACAGAAACTTTCTATTGAAAAATTGCTAAGAGAAAGGACAAGCACATGGGAACACGATCAAATGAAAAATGCATAGAATGGAACTACATAGGATAACTTGGATTGGTTCATTACCAACTATGACTAATGGAGATCATCAATAAATCAGAAAAGGATTTCGGCATAAAATATATGTCTGGGTAGAACTATTTCACTTGAAGACTATTTTGCTAAATAGACTATTCAAGTAAGTTTATCTCCGCTTGACCCGAGATTACTGATTGCCTTAGTCAGCTCTATATAGAATGTAGCAGTGGAATCTTTCAGAACCTACGAAGGGGGTAACAACGTTCACAAACACTTTCATAGAGAGAGGCAAGAAAACTTCTCTGTTCTTTCAATCTGTAAATCTGTGACGTGTGAAACGAATAAAAAATATGAAATTAAGTTCTATGAACGAATAATAAAAAAAAACGGTTTTTATTGCGTTGCTAGTCTTTATTAATCACTTCATTCTGAGAAATGGAGTTGTGCTAAGATGCGTGCAACCCCCCCCCCCCCAAAAAAAAAAGAGTGCGCGTGTGTTTCTCCTGGGTGGGAAGGAAATTTTGTATGCTGATGATCGTAAAGCACCAATTAGCATTAATCTTGCGCGCCAAAGGTGTTGCTTTTGTTTTGTATCACCACCCTGGTACACACATAGAGTAAAACTTCAAAAAAGAAAATATTGATGAATCTACTGGATAATGATTTGTATTAGTCAAGCACTCTTTGGACCGGGCAAGACGCATTATGGTACCCTTCTACAATGTCTTTGGACTTCCTTTGACCCATTGGTTAGGTGGTCCAAGGCGTGCTGGTCTTGACTGGGGCTAAAGATTTTTGCAGGTCCATTAACATACATTAACGTAGTGATGATTTAGTGGTCAGTTTAATTGGTCAAGCACTCTTTGGACCGGGCAAGGCGCATTATGGAGCCCTTCTACATTGTCATTAGCGTTCATATGACCCATTGGTTGGGTGGTCCATGGCGTGCCGCATGGATTAGGGCCCAAAGTTTTTCGTGGTCCCGTTTCAGTCATTAAAAAGGTAATGATTTAGTGGTCATTTCAATTGGTCAAGCATTCTTTGGACCGGGCAAGACGCATTATGGTACTCTTCTACAATATCCTTAGAGTTAATGTTACCGATTGGTTAAGTGGTCCAAGGCGTGCTGCATGGATTAGGGCCCAAAGCTTTTTCGTGGTCCCGTTACACTAATTGAAGAAGTAATGATTTAGTGGTCATTTAAATTGGTCAGGCACTCTTTGGACCGGGCAAGACGCATTATGGTACTCTTCCACAATGTCCTTAGAGTTATTGGTACCCATTGGTTGGGTGGTCCAAGGCGTGCTGCATGGATTAGGGCCCAAAGCTTTTCGTGGTCCCGTTTCACTTATTGAAGAAGTAATGATTTAGTGGTCATTTAAATTGGTCAAACACTCTTTGGACCGTGCAAGACGCATTATGGTACTCTTCTACAATGTCCTTAGAGTTCAAGTTAACCATTGGTTTGGTGATCCAAGGCGTGCTGCATGGATTAGGGCCCAAAGCTTTTTCGTGGTCCCGTTTCACTCATTAAAGAAGTAATGATTTAATGGTCATTTAAATTGGTCAAGCACTCTTTGGACAGGGCATGACGCATCATGGTACCCTTCTACAATGTCTTAGAGTTCCTATGACCCATTTGTTGGGTGGTCCAAGGCGTGCTGGTTTTGATTAGGGCCCAAATGTTTTTATATCAGTTCCCGTTACATTCATCGAAAAAGTTGTTGAATTAATGGTCATTTAAATTGGTCAAGCACTCTTTGGACCGGGCAAGACGCATTATGGTATCCTTCTACAATGTGTTAAAAATTCATATGACCCATTGGTTAGGTGGTCCAAGGCGTGCTAGTCTTGATTAGGGCCTAAAGTGCTTTTTTCAGGTCCAGTACATTAATTTAAGAACTGATGAAGTAGTGGTTATTTTAGTTGGTCAAGAACTATTTGGACCGGGCAAGATGCATTATGGTACCCTTCCACATAGTCGTTAGAGTTCATATGACCCATGGGCCATAGATAAACCTCTTTCCACGACCAAATGTTGAACATCTTGTAAGAAAGCTTTTGTCTTGCCAGAGGTGTTACGTCGATACCATTGTCGAATACGTAACTGAACAGGTAGCTCAGTTACTCATACGCGAATATCGAACGAGGAACGGGGAATAAGTATCCAACTTCACACCGGTCAACAAAAGCACACCCCACTTTTCTGTTGACCAGAAACAGTGCTCAGGCGGTTGCTAGATATTTTCTACAAGTTGTGCATGGGACCAGATGGGAATAAACTTCCAGTAAACTGAAAAGTATAAGGGATCTATGGGAAGTTGCCCTTAGGATAGTATAGGACAGGCGCGTAGCCAAGGGGGGGGGGGGGGGAGGGGGGCAGCCGCCCCCCCCTTGAGCATATTTAAAAAATTTTTTTTTTTATGATATCGCTAGTAATTTCAAACGAGAAAATGCTAAGATGCAACTTACAAGGCCTGGGAAGTGCCATTTCCAGCAATCTGGGAGGCATTTTCAGCCAAAATTTTCTTGTACGCTTCGCGCCAACTTATGGTGGCGCAACGCTTAGATAGTTTGCAATGCCGTATCTACGGCTCTGATAGTTTGCCTACAGTTTCGCCCCTCCCTTGGCAATTTCCTCGCTACACACCTGTTTAGGCCTATAGTTTCACTTCTGAAATGAGAGTGGTTGGAGATGAACCAGAGAACTTTCTGAACCAATGTTTGCCACAAGTGCCACAATGTTTGCCACTGTGTGCCGGAAAGCACCTTCAGTGACAAGATAGTTTCAATTGGAGAACAGATATTTGAATTTTTGTTCTCAATGGAATTGTGATGAAAGTGTCTTAAATTAAACTGAATGTGAATTGACATGTGTTTTCAGCTAGCCTTGGAATGAAAATGAAATGATGATGAAGAAATTTATGTGAAGTCATATATCTTTTTGATTCTCAGGATTCACAAACTATTGAAGCTGACTCATGTCAGGTTAGACAGAGAGAATATTGGAGAGATTGATCATATGGAGGTGCTAGGACCGGTCACAAGTAAGAAATCTATTCCATTTTACTCCTTGAAAAAGTGGAAGGCAACAGGAACAGAAATTGAAAACCAAAGAAGAAAAGGGAAGCGAAGAGGAAGAAGAGGAAAGGGTGAGGGAAATTGGGGAGGGGGGGGGGAGAGATGAAATGGGGGAAGGAACAGGGAATTGTTCTTTATTTTTAATTGCTATGGTTTATTTTCTGCCACTATGTTATCTCTGCCCCTCCTCTGGCCCCTAACCAGCTCCAATTTGGGCTTTTGGCAGAGGTTGGTGAAGTTGTGACTTTCCATCCACAGGAGGTGTAGTATGATATCAATCAATTAATATAGGTGAAAATTATGAAAATAAAAAGCATAACCTATTTCAATGAAAAGAAAACAGAAGGCAAAATATACTTCTCTTTTACAACATGTGTTATTTCCTTCAATTAGAAGCAGTGGCATACTAAGCGAAGCGCGGGCAATTCACCCCATGTACCAGTCGAAGGGGGGGGGCATGCCAAAGCCCCTCCCCACAAAAATGTTCCCCCCCCCATATTTTTGTAAATCATTGTGAAATCAGTTCAAAGCTCTGGTCAAATATAGCACCAGTTTGTATTAAACCACCTTACAAACAAACAAAATTTCTAAAAGGGGAGGGGGTGTCCTCTATAGACACCTCCCCTGCCATGGGGTGATCTTTGAAGTCAGTTAAATATGAATTTATGTAACTATTTATAGAAATAATGGAACACTGACTGACACATTTTAGAAAATGGAAAAGAGCAAAGAAATTTATAGCTAGAAAAGTGACTCGAATCAGTGACCTCTAGTGACAAGGTCAAAGGTTACAAACTCAGGGCTAATCATCCAGAGGTAACTGGTTTGGATCTAGCCATAAATTTCTTATCCCTTAACTGGGATGCATGAAACCCCAGGGGGTGCGTGAGTCCATTCCAGGGGGTTCGTGAGACGTTTCTGAAAGTCAAAACTAGACTAGAGTACTTTTTTGTTGAACTAAAATCTGATATATCATATAATTTACTAATGTACAAAAGTCGTACCTATCGACAAACTCTTCAATATTACACTATGAACTTGATCTTTTACGAAGCACTGTTATGCGTATTATAGTATAATAATGACTCAGATCGTGTCTCAAAAAGTTGGGGGTTCGTGGACAACTCTGACATCCACAGGTGGTTCGTGGGGGGATAAAGTTAGGGAAACCCTGCAGGCTTAAAGTATATGTTCACGAATCGAGCATGTATAACCATAATCTGACTTGAACTAGCATATTGGGGGCAATACAAATGACCATTGAATATTTCTGTAAGCCATGTTACAATGTTATCAATTGCAAATAAAATGTGACTGAATTCTATTGTGAGTCAAAAGTGGCTGATCAAAGTAAATTATTAAACTTCTACTGCTGCAACAAATACACACAACTTATGTGACATCTTTATCCCTCACTTGGGATCAACCCTTTATTCTAAATAAAGTAACTTTAAAGAAAAAGAGAACAGAAATCAATGGTTTACGTGACACAAATACACTGCCAATAGATACTGGGCACTACTAGTTTACATTTATCCCCAAAAAATAAAAAAATAACTTTAGAATGATCTTTTTATATAAATACTTTTAACGTACTCAAACAATTCATCAACTTGATGTAGTGCGAATAGCTGACACCCACCTGGTACAACATGATAAAGAAAAGAAACTGCCAAAAAACAAAAAAATTCAAGAACAATTGCACTTGAGAGTAGCACCATAGTACTCACTACTAAGGTGAACTTGGTACTCAAGTAGTACTTGATGTAATAATGAGGTATTATTTAGCAGGAAAAATAAAACAGAGAATAAATATATTTTTTTTTATCTGTACAAAGTAATTCCAGTTTTATATTTACACTCCTTTTTTTTTCATTTTTTTTAGTTATGAGACAATTCTCAAATGCTGTGTACTTAAAGAGTTCCAAATGAAAATTAGAGGCCAATTAGCTAGAGTCAACCTAAGCCCTTCATCTTTAACAGGGACAAAAAAAAAAGGATACTTTGGCTGTAAGGAACTTTGTAAGTATTATGGAAGGTGGATACACATAAAAGGAATGCCATGAGAAATTTTGTCTAAACTAACTTTATCGACTTTATCGATTCAGGAATCTACGTATTTGCTTTGTAACTTTAAAGGGGGACTTTTTGCAACCAAGTGTCAAATCAAATCATACCGTTGCCTCTTGTTAACTTCTGCTTTTACAAGGTTTAAAATTATATAACCATTCACTCCTCCTCTATTGACCTCAACTCAAGTGACCTTTGATCCTTCACAAGTACAGACCGTTACTATGTTGCTTACGAACACTCCGACAAGCTGTTACAAACAAAAACTTAAGTAAGAGGAATACAAAACAGTAACAGCTGTGATTGAAACCAATTACACACACAAGTGATCATCTTTTATCGCCGGCAAAGTCTTCAGTATTTTCTGGTTCACATTTGGAAAAAGAATGTCCACGAGTCATGGAAGATGTCGTCACTCTGTCAGCTTTTAATTTTGTGCTTGGAATGTTTGAAAAACTCATCCTCCTCAAAGCAAAGAAGAAAAAGTTCTATTTGAGAGCATTTCACATAACCCTCAGTAGCTGCAGATCAAAACCAATAACACACACAAGTGATAACTTTTTACCTCCTGCAAAATCTTCAGTATTTTCTGGTTCACATTTGGAAAAAGAATGTCCACGAGTCATGAAAGATAATGTCACTCCGTCAGCTTTTAATTTTGTGCTTGGGAATGTTTGAAAAACTCTTTATCCTCAAAGCAGAGAAAGTTCTATGAGAGCATATCACATAACCCTCAATACCTTTAGATCAAAACCAATAACACACACAAGCAATAACCTTTATCTCCGGCAAAGTCTTCAGTATTTTCTGGTTCACATTTGGAAAAAGAATGTCCACGAGTCATGAAAGATGTCTTCAATCCATTAGCTTTTAATTTTGTGCATGGCGCAAAGTCATCAGTATTCTCTGGTTCACATTTGGAAAAAGAATGTCCACGAGTCATGAAAACATAATGCCACTCTGTCAGCTTTTAATTTTGTTCTTGGAATGTTTGAAAAACTCTTTAATCCTCAAAGAAAAGAAGATTAAGTTCTATTAGAGAGCATATCACATAACCCTCAGTAGCTGCAGGCCTATTTTCAGTTTGGAGTGGTGACCCTTTGAGCCACTGATCGAATCAACACACACTTCCACTTTGTTTCCTTGGACCACCAGTTTACCCCTCATTTTACTAGTGTGGATAAGTCCGTCACTCCCGACCCCAACATCTACGAAAGCTCCAAAGCCTACCACATTGACCACCTGTCCGGTCAGCTTTGTTCCTATACGAAGGTCATCTGCAGAGGTCACACCCTTCTTGAATACAGGCTCTGAGAAATCTTTTACAAGAAAAAGGCAAAAAAAGGATAACAGTTTAACTATAAATTAAGTTGATCTGCAATCAACGTAGTTATCACATTAACAAGGAAATAGTTTGCCAAACTTGTTAGCCTTGATTAAATAAGGAAAACAGAAAACTTTTGAGTACAAGTGGTTTCTATATTTATTCTTACAGCGTTTTCTTTGGGACTTGGTTAGGAAAAACAAAATCTAAATTTTGAATGTGATACTTATAACTTTAACTTTACGCTGGAAATTTTCGACATTTTAAGATACACGTTTTCGACTTTTGCAATTTTGACTTTAATCAGTTGCACGTAACAATACGAAGAATATCTCCAAAACTGTAAAAGTTTCCAGATTTAGAGTCGAGAATTTAGGATGTTTTGAAGATTTTGATTACCGTGACAGTTATAAACCACCAGACTGTTGTAGTCTTCAGGGGTTAATTTGAACAGTTCCAATCGGACATTTGCAATTTTAAAACAAAACATTACATACAGTATAACCTATACAAGACTCCATCAAACAGCTTCTGGAGAGCAAAGTCACAAACAAATGCCATTAAAGTAACAAGGTGCAATTAGCTTCTCAAATGATGAACATAACTTCAGCCCTTATTCTTATATGCAAATTACGTCAGGTCTTGGTATATTCAATATCACTTGCATATATATCTTTTAAGCTTGAACTGATTTGTTTATGTTGAGGAAAGATATACATATAATTAATAGCTTCATTTTGGAACTTGGCAAAATGGCTACATGAAGGGAACCTGGTGGGAAACTAATAAAATCTGAGAACAGAAAAGCAAACCAAGTAGGTTCATGAACCCTGATTTAAATTTGACTAGTTTGCCTTCTCTCTTCCCCTCTGTCCACCCCCCCACCACCACCACCAGGCGCTGAATTTCTAGAAGAGCTTGGATAAGGAGAATATGAGAGACCTGCTATGAGAGATCTGTAATTGTTAAAATATTAAAGTCGTCCACTTTTGTCGGACTGTATTTATACTGTATCTTGTGTTATGCGTTAGTGTTATTTTTGTTAAGTATGTGAACCCTCAAGAAATTGCGTTATACTGATACTCTTGATATACTCTGATGTCTAAGCGCTGTGAGTTATACGTTCTGTAGCCTGCTGAGAACGTTTCATGCCTGTAATTTTCATGATAATAAAGTTCCGTACAAAGTAAAAGAGAAACTCAGTTGACAGTCGTCTCTAGCCAGTTAACCCGCTAAGATCAAAAAGACATAAAAAAGGAAGAGAATGTGAGTAAGAATAAAGACTGCAAGGCCGAATAATAAATAATTATGCATCCATTTTGGTCTGAGTAGAAAAACCGTTACCAGAAGGTAGTACTCACCTGAACGGATATCAAAATTTGATGGACTTTTTAGTCCGTCCATGATGATCTTAAGAGTGTGAACATCGACACCGATGTTGTCAGCGAGAGTTTCATCCCCTGTCAATACAGAAAGACATTCGATATATTAAAATTTGGTTAAGAAAATGTCACATCACATCATGCATAATTAAAATGCAGGGATATATACAGTAACACAGTCCCAAATTGCTATGCAAAGTGGTCAAATAACTTCAAAAATATATTTTTGAAAAATGCAAATATTTGCATTACTTTTTTTTTTCTTTTTTTCCGGATACAGTTTGTGAAACTCCATTATGTTTTAATGAAAAATTGAAAGCTTACCAGCATTGCGAAGTATTTTGTCCAACATTTGCTTCATTTTACTGCTGCCCACATCAGCTGTGGAGAGGCCAATTATAGAAACCAACCTTGTGGGGATAAAAAAAAAAAAAAAAAAAAAAAAAAAGTGGAAAAACCGAAAATGACTATTAAAGAAATTGCCAAAATAAATTGAAAAGAGGATAGACATTTTTGCTTAAGACGAATTTCAAGCTAGCTATCTCATGATGATAATCCTGGGGTCACTGGTCAATTTGTAATCCTGCGGTCAAGGGGTCTAAATCCCATTATAGCCAGAAGATTTATTTGCTGAATTAACAAAACAAAAAAGCTAAACGAGATGAACTACCAATCAGAAATGGTTACCCTTACCAAACCACATCGTTCATGGTTTTGATTGCATCTCATATCCCAAACCCTGCTCGCCTATTCCCTGGTTTAAAGGGACTTTGAAATAGAGCTCGTGAAATCAATTAAGCCAATTAATTAGTTAACCAAATTAAATATTTAAGTTAACACCCAGCTTCATTGCTTGTCATGAACACTCATTTGCAGTCAGATGGTTAAATGTACCCAAAGCGTCAGGTTTGTCGTTACTATTAGATCTGCTGTCAAAGATAAAGTTTTCTTGGGATGGTAAAACTGGAATGAAAACTTCGATAAGAATTTTTTTTATTCCTTCTTGGAATGAGAATAGGGATTTTGAATGTCAACCTCCTACTTCGCACGAAATGAGATTTTGACTGAGAATTAGAGAAATGATAAGGTGCACACTGAAGATTTTTAATACAAGCCTATGCAGATGGCTGGTAACCAAACTCCTTATCTTGGTCATGTTTGCTTTTTGCAACATTTCTTGCTTTATATGATCAAGAAAAATAGCCCACTCTTTCCGTTTTTATTTTCTTACCTCTCTGCAGCTTCGTATGATTCCGGATGGATCCATGTCGTGTCGAGAGGGTTATGAGACAGGGTTTCATGGTGTTTCCGTTTCTTGCCTCGACATTGATGAATCTCCGAACTCGTTTTGCTGCTATGAGAATAGGTATCGAGTGTAAGCGTGATTGGTACTTGTAGCATTATAGCTTTCATATTTAGAATTGCTCAAGTCTTTTTTCTTTGTCATTAAAATCTATGATAAACTTCCAAATAGAAAAATATTTTCTTAGCCATTTTGGTGAAGTTGTTTGTCAAAAATATCTCTATTATATAAGCTGATGACTGCGGTTACGTTTGCTTTTCTTAAATTCATGGAGGTGGGTGGGGTATGGGTAGGGGGGATGGGAAGAGAGTAGGGGAGGATGTTATGCTGAATTTAGCAAACTGAAGATGCATGTAGTAATTGTAAGGATGAAACTAACCCTTGACTCTTTTTAAAGTTTTTTAATCACTTATTTTGAAAAATTTCAGTCAATACTGCATAAATTTAGATATAAATGTCAACGCGCAAAGCATCACGCACACAAATTTAACCATAGGTCACACTTCAATTTTTTTTCTACAAAATTAATTTTATACGTTTCAAAAAGAGCAAAACAAAAGAAAAACAATGGGTAACAAAATGGTCAGATATCAATGAAGTTGTGTGCTTTACGGCCGAATTCCAGGAAATAATAAAGTAATTGTTACAATGAGGATTATTTTGACTTACCTATCAACTTTATCTTCTGTTTTATTTTCTGGAGTTTCCGAAGGACTCACTCTGATGAAGCCTGCGCATTGCTGAAAGGTTTTTTTGCCGAGCCCTTTAACTTCTTGTAGTTGAGATCTATTGATGAAGGGTCCCTCGCAAACTCTGTGCTTAATTATCTTTGCCGCCATCGCTTGTCCGATACCTGCCACATACCTGATGAAATGGATTTAAGAAGGTCATCAGTTTTTGGCCCCAAATATGCCAGATGGTCAGATAATGGTCACTCATGCTCCAACTTCAAACATTTTTTTTCAAGTATTTTATTCCTCACAGAGCCGTCAAAATTGTCTAAATTCATTAATTTTCTTAGTCTGGAAATAATCTGGAGGTTCAGAACCACCAACCAGGAAAGTACTTTCGGCAAACTTTACAGCATGCTTAAATTATGGGGCCAATACTGATGACCTTGAATATTATCAATGAGTTTGTTTTGTATTCAATAAAACAGAATGAGCAAAATACTTAAGAAAACTATGAAATTCTCAAATTTCGTTAGGCAGGTTTGTTCAGAAAAAAGTGACCCATCTTGGTAGTTACAACTACATCAAAAAGTATCAGTCTATAGTAATTCTAAGGATTACAGGTTCAAGTCCTGGCCAGATCATTGCGTTGTGTCCTTGGGCAAGGTACTTTATCTCCATTGTCTCTCTTCACCCAGTGTACAAATGGGGACTTGCGAGGTAACTTGTAAATATATTTGCGTGTGCCGGTTTGTGGCTGCACCCTATGGGAAGTCCCCCAGGGGACACGTGGTTGTGGTGCAATGTGGTGCCCCAGGAGAGATTGATTGAATTGTGCACACTTTGATGTGTAGGTGTGACAAGCTACCAAAGACCAGGGTGAAGTTGTAAAGTCGTGTGAGACGGCATTGAACAAGACTGTAAACCTCAATAATAATAATAATAATTATTCAGAAGTCTATGAGAAATGAGCTACCTTGTACCTGATTAAAATGGATTTAATATTAGCAGTGAATTAGCGTTGTATGCAATCACAGTAAGCAAATTACTTTTAGAAATTACAGGAAATTGCCATTCAGGGTTAAACTTATTATCAGTCAGGCAAAATCTTGTTGACAATGCCAGCCAGCCCTTTGCTGAGAGGTACAGTAATACCAGAAGAAAACACCAAAATATTATTGTAATTATGGTAGCTTTTATTAGGAAAGCAAGTGAGAATCAAGAATGCTTTTTTTCTGCATGGTGAAACAATTATTACTACATGCATAAACTTAGGTCAGATCCAGGCAATCACAGGAAATTCTGTGAAGGGGGCTTACCTCAACAGTTCAGCAGAACAACTGTTAATATCAACACCGACGAAACTCACACATTCTTCCACGACGCTCTCTAGCGTTTTCTCCAAAGGACCCTTGGGTAAGTCGTGCTGTACAAAGAAGCAATGATATGATATTATTGGGGGAATGAAACTCAAGAAGGTTGTATACAGCAATAAAAAAAGACCGTTGCTCAGCCAGGGACATCATGCGTTTGCCATTAAATTTTCTGCTCATTGAGGAGGATAACATGGAAGATTATTATTATTATTATTAGTTACCAGATTTATATAGCGCTCTTTTCATGCTTTAGCATGTTCAAGAGTCTTTTACAATGACAATATCAGTCTGAAACGACCAAGTGTTGGCTATCACTAACACTTATTGCTTCAATCTCTGCTTTTAAATGGTATTTACAGTCATTTGTTGCTCTTGAATGTTGTAGGTGAGGAATGTTTAGTATCTCTCTTTATGTAATACATGTTATCTTTACAGTATTCTTTCTAGCACCATTTAAACCACCATTGTGGATTACCACAATAAAAGGCAGTTAGGTTTACAATGTGACTTACATTCTATACACATTACAATCAGTTGTAAAGTTGATTCATGATTACACCACAGATCAATGATGCTGATTTTTTCTTCTTCCACTTCTGTTGTTGTGATTGATGTTTAATGTATGTATTGTATGTATTGTATGTATTGTATTGTATGTATTGTATTGTATTGTATTGTATTGTATGTATTGTATTGTATGTATTGTATTGTATGTATTGTATGTATTGTATTGTATGTATTGTATGTATCTGATTGATGTTTAAAGTATGTATGCTTGTATTTTAGATCCTCCTACAAGCCAGAACTCGCCAAGAAGCCTCATCGGCTTATCAAAGCCGCAAGCTGACCGAAGTCAGTTTCATAGATTCATATTTAACGTCCATGATTATGAATTGTCAATTGTAAACAACTCTGTAACTGGACAACATACATTTATCTTGGAGTGACTCGAACTCGGGACCTAATGATTGAAAGGCACCGGCGTTAACCACTGAGCTAACACTCCTTAATGTCCCATACAACACACAAAGAGTCACCTCTTCCCCACACAATCCCCCCCCCCCCCCCCAACAGATATTGAATAATAACAAAGGCAAAATAGACACAAGTTGAACAATAACTGGGGGAATGGCTTTTGTGAACAATGTTGTTACAAAACCTGGGAAAGAACAGAAACTTCCATCCCCTCCCCACTTCCCCTAGCTCAAAAAGTTAAGAATAGACAAAAACCTTGTTTATAAACCTTTTCATGCATCCTGACTGCATAGACACCACTGCACATGGTAAGAGACAACTGTTTGCAGTGATCCAAACCTTTGATAGATTATTTTTTGGCAACAAATTCTTACCTGATACTGGCCAATTCCAAGGTGCTTTGGTTCAATCTTTACAAGTTCAGCAAGAGGATTTTGAAGCCTTCTTGCAATGGAAACTGAAAAGGAAAACATGATTTTGCAAAAAATTCAAAAAGTGAAGAAAACCTTGAAAAACTTTATATCTAGATATGTTTTGATACATTTTGCTGTTTTCTTTCAAATTTCTGTACTAGAGTGAAAGTGAGACTTTCTCTCAGGGCAAATTCATTTCAAAATGACAACTTGAATATTTATTAAACACTGCTGCTATATTGACTTAAGGAATCACATGCCCCTTTGCTGAACTTCAGGACAACATAAGGATGAGAAAATAAGCAAATTAATATAAGGACTTAAATTTAAGGGTTCATCATGTTGCAAAATGGGAGTTAAAGGTACTCATAAAATGTGAATGCGAAATTTAAATTTTCAAGGGTCGAATCAAAGGTAGGGAGAATGTATTCATTGAAATGGCTTAATGCTGCATATTATTGTTGTATAGGTCTTGTATTTCCCACCATGCAAAACAAACTTGATAAAGGATGTATTGTTTATCCTGATAAAGGAGTAGAGAAAACCATACCACACTGAAAGTCATATGTTAATTGTAAGACAGCATAGAAAATCTTCTTCCATTGGAATGATGTCAGAGTTTCATTATTCATGAATATGCAAGACAAAAGACTTGATTAAGAGTTAAGACTCAATGACTGCATCTGATGCTTAGGTCAAGCCTTGGTACAACAGCTATGGAAAATGTTGTAAATAAAGACTATGTGTTGACAGCTGGATTGTAATATTGTAATTTATTTAACATCGGTGGTGTGACAACAGTAAATCAGACTACATTTCGTGTGCCGTCATCTACTTCTTGTGATATGTTACAATGCAGCCACCTTAAAGGGATAACGAAGGCAAGGATTAAAGACAATTTATATTATTCAGTAACCTCAAAACTATCTAATTTGATTTATTTCGTTTTTCTTGAGAAATTCTAATGAAATTGTTGTTTACTGACTGTGCTTTAGTACAGTATTTGTACGGAGAAAGTGCTACAGCTCGATTGAGTTGATCCTTTCTGACATCATCAATATGGAATATCAGGCGTATTGTGTAAACAATGGCGGCTTACTGTTGATTGTGGTTAGCTATGCCTTATTAGCCAGTTTTCAAAGCGAGCGTATTCAGTCCAACAAGCGGTTAAATTAAATAGCGAATATTAGAGAGTTTTGAGGTTACTGAATAATATGAATTGTCTTTGATCCCTGCCTTCGTTATTCCATTAAAAAACTTGATGCGTAAATCTTGGAGGCTTACCTGCGCTTCTAATGTTGGGATCCAAATCAGGCATCTCTTCGATGGCTAAAGGAGACACACTGTAGATTGAAGCTCCATTCTCATTAACAATGCTGTAACACGAACAATTATTATGTTATGACATCACATATGAGACGTGATATATATGTTATGAAAAATGATATGAAATCTTATATAGATACCATACGATATGATGTGACATGATTTGATATGGTATATGGTATGACATGTGATAGTACTTGATATCATATGATATGACATTTATGATAAGTCATGATATGCTGCTATGTGACTTAGTTCAGACTTAGATCATCCCAAAGCATCTATATCCACATCAAGCCCCTGCTAATGTACTCCAATCCAAAAGCAATACCAGCCCCCAAGATATTAGGTTAGAGTACAGTCAAATTTGAAATCCATAACTTTCTCAACTCAACGAAGGCTCGTTTTTAACCCAGTGATTGGTTAAGACAGCAGTTCATACCCACATTGAAAGACTGATCTAGTGGTCAACAACCCCAAGAGTATGTGTCTTTATCCGAACTGACATCTTATCTTACACAAATCTCATCCAGCTTAGCAGGGAGAAATTTTTCCTTTAAAATATAACTCATGATTCGACTAACATTACCAGAAGGTCGATCAAATAGAGGACATCTAGAAATGAACTTACCAGTAACTACAGTTCAGGGGTCTGAGTTCAGGGGTCTGGAGTATTCTCGAAACGAATACTTCCGTCTCGCGGCAGGCAGTTCCATTTCCGATGGCAATGGTTTGGCACCTGATATGAAAACAAAGAGAAAAGACTTTGGTTCCTTGGCTAATTTAAATAAGAAAAGATTTTTGAAAGTGAAAATGGAACAGTTTTCTACTAATGTAAGTCATTTTATGATTTTTCTTAATCTTACGTTCAAGTAGTGGAAAAGAGAAGTGTACAGGTTTTTTGTGTTTTTTTTGTTGGTGATATGTAAAAAGCCTGTTCTTCAACTTTGCATTTGCGTAACATTTTTGGCCATATTGGTACGTGGAAAGCTTAGTGTTAACTCACTTAAAGGTGGAGTATACTTTTAAAGGCATTGAAGACTCCCCCCAAACTGCGCTCTGAAAAAGTTAACTATCCGTTGCTTGCAAGTGAAGTTTTCTGCTTGTCGCTACAAAATGCAGACAGTAATGAAACGCGATACCTTGTTATCTTCAGCTGGACCTGAGATGTCCATCGCTGTATCATTTGTACACTGTGCTGTGGGTATTGATCGCAGCTGTATGTACTGACTGTACACTAGTGTCTAATTACTGAAGGTAGCAAGCTGTGTGCATATTTTCTGGGATCGATGGTGGTGTCTAACATTTCTGTTACACCTCATTCGAAACTAGGTCAGATTACCGGCATTAGACGTTTCTTTTGCGTGAGTCTTCACATACTTTAAGTAAGAGTATGCATGACAGAAAGCTTAGAAGAAGGTAATACTTCTATACACAATACTCAAGGTAGAGTTTACTTACTTAAAGGTGGACAGGTATCTGATAAGCATAGCAGAGCTGTTATTGGGGAAACGAAGATAAAAGACACCAGTCTGTAGTATTTCACCTGTAACAAGAATAAAATGAGTTAAAGATAAAAGACACCAGTCTGTAGTATTTCACCTGTAACAAGAATAAAATGAGTTGCAGATGACCTAACTATTAAAAGCAGGGGGTAAAACTAAGGTTCCTGATTGTTTCATTCAGACACCATGTTTGTTTTTAGACTTACTTCTTTGAGAAATGATGGCGACTTTACAGCCATGGCTAAAGCCCGGGTCAATCGCCATGATTGTTTTCCCTAATATCGGTGGGGACATCAAGAGATGCTTCAAGTTGGAACCAAAGATAGCTAATGACTCACTCTGGGCATTCTTGGTCAGACCTGATCTGGAAGAAGAAGATAATATAATCATGAAAGATAAGGGTTTTAACAGATCTATACCTTGAAAAAGGAAAAATGCTATATTCTTCTGCCAAAAATCGATGAAAACTGATTAACACTTTGCAAATGAGAAACATAACATTACCTTTATGGGATACAATTTTTTTCTTGAAGGGGGGGGGGGGGGCAGGGAGGGGTTAAATGGTTGCTATTTTGCGAATCAGTTATCACAAGGACCTCTTACTTAGATTGAGAGATACAAAATTAAGTGCCAATATAACATAACTTTTATCACAATGAGGCTAGGTAAGACCCAATTCAAAGTGCAACTTGAAAGCAATTCAACTCAAACGCGACTGATGAAAAGACATGGAAGATCATGGCTATTTAAGGCAATGCGCATGATGTGCTTATCAGACTATGATTGATCAAGATTATGCCAGTTTAGAGTGGCATCGCCTTCAGTGATGAAAGCTTGGCCATTTCGAAATGGAAGTGCTTCACGACGACTACAACCCAATTCCAACAAAGGTAAACTAACCCATGGAAATCTTTTTGCACCTGACCTCAACGACCATTGACTGTCAGCAGAGAACAGATGTGTGCGCTAATCTGTAATTCAATGTATGGGGGGTCAGCTTTGTGGCAATGGGTCTTGACATTTATAAAATATAAGGTCATGACAGTCGATTAGAGCTGTATTCAGTCGGGCGGTATTTGTCTTGCTTAGAGAAGATTACCGATACATAACTTCTAGTTAACAAGTTACCTGATTTCACGAATCAGACGTGGTAACAGGAGCCTCTCGTAGACATCCAAGAAAGTGGCTTTCCATAGCTTGTACTCGTCCGTAGTGGCATCTGGAGGGGTCCACTTTCTCACGATGAAACTGTCAAATCTGCGAACCGCTCTGTCAGGGAATGTCACTTTCACTGACATTACGCCATTTTTCTCAGCTCGGTTAATGGCAAGGACCTTTGCAAATTGACAGTATAGTAATATAGGGAGGGAAAGAAAATGACCATAGCAGTAGCTGGTTGTGTTGCTATGGTAACATCTCTTGTCATCAAACATGCTTAGAGAGAAACCCTTCCATTGTAAGAATGTTGCATAAGATGTTTGAAAATTGTATGTATGTATGTATGTATGTATGTATGTATGTATGTATTTTAGATCCTCCTGCAAGCAGGATCTCGCGGAGAAGCCCTCATTGGCTTATCAAAGCCGCAAGCTGACCAAAGTCAGTCTCTTACATTCATATTTAACGTCCATGATTATGAATTGTTAATTGTCAACAACTCTGTTACTGGACGACATACATTAATCTGGGAGTGACTCGGACCGGGACCTTATGATTGAAAGGCACCAGCGTTAACCACTGAGCTAACACTCCACTGAAAATTGGATTGCGATGACCAATATTGTTGGTCTTACATGATACCTTGAAATATAGACAATAAATGAAACCCTAATATACCTTTCCGACATGGTTGTAAACCAGACGTTCTCGATTAATATTCTACGAGAACCAGTGTAAAACATTGGAAGAAGCAAATTCAAGAGGGAATCAAATCTCGCTAACCCTAGACTGAGCAATGAGCATGGTAAGACTGTACAGTACTCTACGACCTTATTGGTCAATGTTCGTCCACTGGCCGGATTGAAAACTTTTGACAGCCACATTTTTGCTGCCTATCGACAATGTTTGCATTAGATCCACTTAACCCCAGGTGTGGGGGGGGGTTGTTATTTGTAAATAATTATTTCCAAATCCAGATTACCATTGCTACTTGTTTTATCTTACGTAGAGGGGTATACCACTTCACGAGCTTGTAGTAGCTTTCTGGTAGAACTCCTGAACCATTCTTTCTTATCTTATTGTTATCATTTTGCATTGGTATTCTGTGGTTCAAATAAAGTTCGAGTCAATACAGATAACGAACAACCTTCAGTGTGGCTTACGTGAAAAGATTGGATGTCTCTCAGAGGGAAAAATTTTCTCCTGAAGTACACATCAAAATTTTCTGAGAGAGAAGCATGGGATTCTGACGCAGTCTTGGCTTTCTTTGGGTCTTTCTCATTTTTGTCTAATCTCACTTTTGCCGGTGTGACTACGATCATTGACTCACGATCTGTTGATCTGTGAGCAGAAGAAAAAGATAAGCGTTCCTAACCCTTTCTTCCAAGTTTTCTTTTACAGTATCCTCAAGGTTCAAATAGAAGATTGGAAAGTGAGGCTGTAAATAGGGCCACTTGTAAGTTGAGAGAGTATATACTGGTAAAGCTCTACACCAAGTTTTGGTATAAGCTAAAAAGCTCTGTGAAATGAAAGGGCAAAGAGCTGCAAACTTAGAGATACTCTACAGAGTTAACGTCGACAGGTTTTGTCCATCATTGTTTTGCTCTCTTTACTAAAACAACTTTCCACATCAAGCTGATTTTAAGTGTAGAGCAATTAACATTCAATTAATATTCATCACAAATCTGGATCCTACAATCTTAATTAGACCCAGCACTTGTTCAGTCATAACATAAAAAAATAAAAAAAACATAAAAAAAAACACAACTGTGGCATTTGACTGATATTTGGAAATACCAACAAATTATTGTTATTAAGTAGATAATTAATTCATGAAAATAAAAGTAACTTACATCTCCTTAAGTTGCTCTAAAGTTTCCTTGTCACTGGCAATGATCTCAGCAATAATGTGCATGATACCATTCTGTACCGCGGTTACATCTTCTTTCCCTAGAGAGGTGATATTTGCAGAAGTGTAAAAGATTGTTTTCCTGTTATTACGTAAAACAGTGGCATGACAAAGCAATCATACATGTGTCTCTCAGTTATTCTAGGCATCCTTTTTTGCTCATGAGTATAAATGAAGGGAGCAATTACGTTCTCTCTCTCTAAGTAGGACTACGCTCTGCCTCTTACGTTACCAAATAAAGAAGTCTGGAACTATAATAGTGAGAGGCGTTACTATTATTTGTCTATGTGTTTGTTCCAACCATAGACAGACGTCACAATAAAAACCATAATACGGTAGGACCATCAGAAAGGGAGCAGATAAGGGGGAATGTTCACCAGTGCAGCAAAGTACCGACAGTATTCTGAGGCTTTCATTCAGCAAATTTTGTTTAACTTAGGTTAATAGACTGTTTGAACTGTACAACAAATTCGACAAGCAGAAAGCAATCATAATTTCATGGCATGCTACATTAACATTTCGATATAGTTCCCTTTTCCATCTTCCAAAAACAAAAACAGTTCTTGTTTAAGGTTGTTTTAGCTAGCGTGTATCATCCCTTCCCTCCTCCCCTTCTCCTTCCCTCCTGATTTCCCTTCGGAACTGAACGTTTTCTATTGTTGTTGCTGGAATGGTAGTACTGACTTTCAATAAAAAATCCCCCAAAACAAGGGAATTAAACCAGCAGAGAAAAAAAAATAAAGAAAAGGTAGATTATCAAAGAGATTCGACTGATTTGTTAATACCTTTGGTTTTTGGATCTACAAGGAGTTTGAAGTTCATCCGTCCACCTTTCATGAATTTCTTTGCTGCATCTTCCAAACCGGAGGCCTTAGCTCTCTCTGCAAGGGACTTCTTACTGGCAGGTTTGAATGGTGAAAACTGGAACAGACAGGGATATAAAAATGTGTCAAAATTAATTATATACTTTCATTACTTTGTGTGCTTATATGAATACTTTCCATGGGTCACCAGAACACAATAACAGCTATTCTCTTTGCCACTGATCTCTATACTTATGTTTCTATGATGAAGGCAATTTACTGAGGCACTTTATCATAAAGAAAAAAGCTGCAGCAGCTGCAAAATCCCTTGCAGCAATGCTGAAGTAATATTATAAAACAATGGAGATTATCTGTACAAACCTGCAGTGCATATTGTGTGAAACTGCACGGTCTATTGTCCAAAACTGCACAACCTAATAGGCTACACAAAAGACTATCTCACACAGCCTGCCTGCAGCCTCATCAGTATTCTACTTTTGACACAATGCTTAAATGGAACTATAAAATTGGAACTCTTTTTACGTAAGAAAGATCATCCATCAGAACAGTATCATCCAGACCAAACTGATGTTCTTAACTGTTTCAGATGGGATGTTTTCAAATTATGTGTTTGTAAAGATACATTCCCAAAAACAAACCTGGAATACTACATGTAACATGAGTGTATTCAAGCATGATATTAATCCTCCACCATCCCTACCCCTTTCCCCCCCCCCTCTCCCTCCCTAATCCAACATCATAATTCAACATCTCAACTTACCACACATTCAATTTCAGAGACAGTTGTTGTTCTCTGAAGATCTCTTAGAATGGTTGATGTTAGCTTCCCTTTGGCCTGTATCTGTTTGGCGACATATGCTGCCTTTGCTTGAACATCTCTGAGTGAATAATAATGATATTAAAGGGAAGATAAAGAACAGGGATAACCTGGTACCGTAAAATGGTTCTAAATCAACAGTTGATCAGTTCCAGTGAAGAACAGGACAATGTCTATGATCAACAATCACAACCGTCCTTTAAGATAAATATGAAATTTAAAAGAGAGTAGAAAAATGATAGACAAACCACAATTTCAATGTGTCTGATCACAGCTTTAGTATATATGTAAACTGTGAATGACAGTGCTGTCCCATATGGGTCAAGTAGTTGAGAATAGTTAATAGAGAATATATCTACAGTGTAGTAAATTGATATTAATATTAATTTAAAAAAATATATAAAAAAAGGAAAATCTAAAGCTGTTGATGGTATATACGCTGTGATATGGAAGAGGCCAAGGTCATCAGTTACTTATTGCTCAAATTTCAGACAATTTTGATGCAAACATGATTCTGCAGCTTTTGACTTCAAATCATGAAATGAGAAAATTTACAACACACACAGGTTATAACAGTGCAGGTTTTTGCTTACTTCAGTTCTTGTAGCAACCGAGCAACATCCCTCAGTTTTTCCACATCCATGTTGTTGGACTGTTGTCGCCGATACCGAGCAATGAACGGGATGGTCTGTGCCATCTCTAACATGTCTATGGTATTTTGGACTGCAGTTCTGTCAAGATCTGTTTCCTCTGCAATCACATCTGCTATCTCCCATTCGACTTTGAAAGGTTTCGATTCGGTTATGAGGATCTTTGATGACCCAGCAACAGATGTCATCTTGAAATCTGTAGAAGCAGAAGAAAACTAAATCAGTGAACCAATGTCTTACAAGCTTTATCAGTATTACAGTATACTGTACCGCCTGATTTTTTCAATATTACCGATCTTCCAATAACATGACCTTGAAATGGAGTCTATTCAGTTTTGCATTGAAAGATTGTAATCAAGCTGCCCACCAAACTCCTCATGGCAACAGGACTTATATCACTTGATCCCATTTTTATATAAATATTTAGAGTAATTGCCCTGAAACTATGGTGTGAAAAAGATTAGTTCCGTTTTTTTTTCTGGATTTAGTTTCAAACAATTTGCCTGCATCCAATTGATTACATCTGAAAGGCATGCCTGAAGCTTTAGGAAGCATTGTCCCATGATTTTGATGATCCAAAATCCAAATACAATTAGGTATTATCTGCGTAGCAGTGGTAGTTGATCTTATGGCACTTGATGATTTCCACTTCTGGACGGGTGAACATACAATATATCAGAGGACTTAAGACTGATCCTTTTGGAACTCCCAAATGTAACTGATTTTCACGAGAAAGAACATCTCCTATTCCCACATATTGTACTTGGTCATGTATCTAGGACCTGAACCACTGCAATGTATTTGAAACAATGCCAAAGGTAGGTTCAAGACGATTAAACAGAATCTTATTATCGATAAGATCGAAGCTGCAGAAAAAATCTAACATGATCGATGCAGTGTTGACTTTCCTGTCAAGAGCATCAACGATATCGTTGTGTACTCTAAGCAAGGTGTGGACTAAGTGGAATGGAACTGGCGATACAAAGTCTGCAGATTGTCATACAAAGCCTTGTCTTTCAAATGTGGCTGGAGACGTATTGCCACAACTTTTCCAACAAGTTTTGAGATAAACGGTCAGTTTGATACCGGTCGGTAGTTCTTTAGCACCTCTATATCTAACCCAGGCTTTTTGATGAGTGGTTTCACACTGGAACGCTTGAAGCAGGATGGTACAGCGGACTCAACTCGTAATTTTTAATGATAGCAGCGATGATTGGCAAAAGTTCATATACACACTGTATCAATAACCACCTAGTTATCGAGTCCAGATAACATGACTTTAATGGGGGACCTTGCAATTAATTTTCATACCTCATCCTCAGTGGAACGGGAAAAGGATGTGAGAAGAATTCCAGTAAACATTCTATCATCCAACATTATATCAGATATCGCAGGTACTGCGTCGATCTCCTCACGGATGCCTTTTATTTTGCCCACAAAGAAATCACCAAATTTATTGGCAAGATCTTCAACACATCTGTATGTTTGCAACGTTGCATCACCCAGAACACCCATCATGTGCTTAGTGAGAATAACAAGTCTTTTTGATCACCGTCACTTTCAGCTATTTTGTTGCAATAAACTTGACATTGTTTTCTGTATATATGCCATTTTACGGTCAAGCGTGTCTTCCTCCAAACTCTCTCAGCCCTCCTGCGTTCATGCTTTGCCTCCCTGAGTTCATATGTGTACCAGGGGGCATGGGGTCTCAGAGTGATGGACTTTGTGCATTTGGGTGCATAGCGATTGACTATACCGTTTAAGCATCAACTGGTCTATCCACATGCTTAATACATGCTTCATGGATTCATAGATTCTAATGTCCTCAATGAAACTGGGCACACTGAGACCACAAAACTTTTTGAAAGTTGTGCCTAAGTTGCGAATGTATTCTGGTTTATTCATGTTGAGATTGAAATATACAGCGTTATGATCACAGATCACAATTCCATCCATAATGCCAAGAGATGCATCAAGGATAATGTCCCCATCGGACAGATGAGAGTGTACCGCAGCCTCCGACCACTTTCTCAAATACTGAAAGGTTAAGGCACCCCATTCAATATCACTGCAGTTATGGTGAACGAAGTTGTTTGGAAACCATTGAAACAAATGGAAAAAATCCAGTTTCCACTCGAGTTGGCAATCCAGAAATACCAAGTCTTGGAAAACACTGCAAAGCAGCTAGTTTTGATTCGACCAAGAAAACCTGGTTCCTTGTGAGGATTTGGAATGGGAACCTTATGATTGTGGGGAGGACACTCAAACCAATACACCACACGTTAAATGTATCTGGCACTACGTATTAATCTATCCAATTGCACATTTTCTTCTCTTGAATGAAACATAGTAGTAGTAGTAAGTTGAGTCTCGTCTATCTCGTATCTGCTCAGTGATTAACCTCCACCATGTATCACGATCTTGCGCAAGGTTTATTGCTTCCCTCAAAATTGTGAATATTAACGACCTTAATAAATGAATGACATGCCCTATGTTAATTAATTTTTGATTAAATAAACATTTATATATGTACATGATTTGATACAAAGACATGTCTTAACACAGCAAAGCTAGTGATGTGACTACCTCATATAACATGAATATAATGTACTTGTCTTCTATTAGGTCTTGAATAGCTTAATAGCTATAGCCTAGTTAGGTCTTGGTTGGGTCTATAGTTAGGGCTTGGATAGCTTAGCCTACATAGCTTTGCAGACACATACATAGGAAGACAGATATATGAACAACTGTAAATATATGTTAGTGGCATACAACAACCAGTGTAATAAGGGGAAATGGCCTAGTCCTACTACTGCCTGCCTACTGTACCTTAGAATTACTATATACAGTTGATCTGAATATAGCCTGATAATACGGTACCCAGTAGCCTGCATTCAATTTGCACCTATATTTGCAATGAAGATTTCATAGAAAAACAATAAGTTCATTCGCTCCTATGCCTTGTATAGTGAGTATCACCATGCAAGATAGATGTTACACTTAGTTACAGGTTAGGCCTCTAAATTTCTAATAAAGCCTAATTGTATAATGATTTGAATTTCGCGCCACTGGTATCAGTATATAATACATAGTACTGTCTGCTCACACAGTCACAGCTCAGTTAGCAATACAAACGGTACAATATCTGGATGTCCATCTATCACACAAATCTAGACTTGATCCATGAAATTGAACTAGTGCTCTAAAGTTTAAGTTTAACTTGACCCTGGGCTATAGATAATAGAATTTGCGTCAAGCTTCAATTTCAAATGAGTTAACAATCACATTAACATAACAGTACTAACAGTAACACTACAGTAACACTTGCTAGTGCTACCTTACTTAGTTAAAACTAACACAGTTGTTTGGCCGTGTTACCAAACGTTACTTTATGAAGCGCTGGTAAGGCTATATTTATATACCTCTGATGAAATGATATTCTTTTTGTGGAGAGGAATATGCAAATATCAAACGCAAAAGTCAGAATTTATCCTGACTGTCCCTAAGTAAGACAATTTTATAAAGAAACGTCATCTAATCAAAACGTGAATGTGATTATTGTATTATATTAAAATGCTAGATCTAGCATATTTACTGAAAACCGCTCTGGGTTCTACATACGGCACTTGTTAGTTGTAGGCAAATTCAAGTGTTGTGTTTTGTAGTTAGTTCCTGTTGTAACTACGGCTAGTTCCAGTTAGTTTTCTTATCACTGTGCCCAGAATGTATTACATTCCGAGAGGAGGAAATAGAGGTGGAGCCGATCAATTTAAATGGGAAGACGTGAAAGAAGACAAGGGTCGAGAATGTTACCTGGGTAGGCCCTATTGATTTTAGCTTTATCGTAACGTTAGCCTAGCGCTTCGTAACGAAAGCATCGTAACGTTAGTATAGCGCATGCATAGGCTAGCATGTAACTTCGACTGGCACTACATTACCTAGGTCAGGCTATACCCTAGGTGAATTGAATTTATTTTCTACATTCCATTATTTTACATTTTACATTTTGAACATTAATTCTCATGAAGAACCACTTTATCCTATAACCACAGCACACCAGCATTCCTAAATAGTTTGATGTCAACCAATTGTAATTTGACCTTAGCCTTTGATTGAATACAGAACGATTGTAATTTGTATGGTCCAATTAGATTTTGTAGTTGCAAAAATTTGTTTGTCACATGATCCTGCTAGGATCGAAACGTCAGGCCAACTTACTTTTACACACAGGCTCTTTAGTGGATTTAGCAGTAAGCTAAGTAACAGTTAAATTTAATTTTTATAATGATTTTATTTTGTAAGATCATGTTAAGTACAGAGAAGCATGCCAATGAATGCATCCTTCTTGACGTTTGCTGATTTTGCGATGAACAGACATTTCAACTGATTTATTTTGTGCTAAAGTTACATCTTGTGGGTGGTTCAAGTTAATAGAAGTTATTTTTAATTCTTGTTCATCATAGAATTCTAATGTGGTGCTGCTTAGCTGTGTATTGCCAAAGCAGCCATGGTTCAAGTTAACTGCAAAATTTCATCTTCGCTGTTCTTATTGAAATGTTATAAATGTCACAGGAAGTTATAGGATATGCATTCTGTACCATGTATATAGTAGATAGCCAATATTTTCAGTGAACTCTGATATTGAAAATTTCACATGTGTAGATTTTTCAGTACTTGATGTTCTTGAAAACAAAGTTTGTTTGTGCACACAGCTGAGGTCATTTTCATGTATTTCATTTCTTTCCACATAGGTCACTCTTTGATGGCCCCAGTGGGACGTTGGCAGAAGAATAAAGATTTGCAATGGTTCAGCAAAGACAAACAAAATGATGTGACAGGGAATGTCAGTACCGAAATCCAAAAAGCAAGAGATGCTGAAAGGGAAGCAATGCTTATTGCATTGTAAGTGAAAGCTGATATGGCTGACAACTTAAAACTAAAACAACATTATACATACAGTACATGACCAAATGAGATTATTGTTCAACTCATACTCCATGTTTGTTATGCCTAAGGAATAATTACTCAGTAAGGAACACTAAGTCTCACCCTCCCCCATTACCCATTGGCTTAACTTCATTTCATGAGGTCCATGAGGAAACTGCATGCAAATCATCTTAAAGTTTGATTTATTATGATTGTTCCTATATAACCTGCACACCTAGGTAAGAATCTATAGCCTCCCTCCCTCCCCCCCCCCTGATATTCACCCTTGTGGCTTATTTTCCTTTTTGTTCTACTGTAACTAGAGGCCAGAAGGTTGGAGACAGGTTAGCTGCAGAGACGATGAAGCCTCAAACAGATGACAGTCTGCTGAAGCTGCAAAGGTTAGGCAATCATTTCTTGTGTAATTGATTGATAGCATTATTTTTGCACAACCAGTACAATTATCATATGATGCAAAAATAACATGAACTGAATGTTCCCAGTTCAGTTGTGAAATCCCTGCTCTATCAAAGTGAGCATGGACTTTGTGATGTGCCACCATCAACTATTTTGTTCATTCCTATATGTACCCTTTTATGTATTTTCTTCAAGTGTTTCTTTATGGATAGATCACATGATGTCCCCATCAGACTGGTTGTTGAAAAGTCCTCTGTGGGCCCACAGGGATCTTGTTTGCACACTCCGATGAAAGTGAGCTCCAGATGAGATAAATGAAAGTAAATATGAAACATTATTTTATCCATTTTTTCTTAATTAAATATGTCAATTTCTTTCTCCAGATCAAAGCCTGCCAAAAGGAAGAAGAAACAAAAGGAGAAAGAGAAGAAGAAAGGAAAGAGAAAAAATAAGGAAATACCTAAAAAGTACAAGAACAAGAAATCAAAAAGGAAGAGAAGAGATTCTTCAGACTCTGATGAAACAGAATCTTCATCTGAGAGTGAGAGGTCTGTTGAAAATATTTTAATAATATTTACTCAGATATTGAACTCCTAAAAAACAAACAAAACTTTGTGAAAAGCATGAGGAACCTATTGGGTCAAGTTGGTATGTGTGTGATGTGGGAGGGGATATGTATGTGATACTCATATTTGTTAACACAACACCCACAGGAACCAATTTTCAGTGATATTTTGCAGAAATATACCTCATGATCCAATAATAGTCCCTATTTTAATAAGGCTCAACTCTGTTGCATATTTAATAAGTGGTTAAATTTGTCAGCAGCCATTTGGAACAATTTTTCCATGATTATATCATTCTATACTGTAGTCTCATATCGTGCTTCAGAGCACTTGTACTGACAGTATGAACGATTCTGCACCATCATTATCTAATGAAAGCAGGATATTGATAAGTTCTCATACTGACAGTTCTAGTGCTTTGAAGCATGACATGAAAGTACAACACTTAGGAAATTTTCCTAACTGGGCATGTGTCAGCAATTTCCTCAATTGTGTACCTTGCTTCTACAATATTATGTCCCCACTTCAAATCATTGTCATTGCAACATCATTGGAACTTGCTTTCTTCGATAATCACATGTTCAGATTCGTAACAACTTTTTCGCCTCTTGATTTCAACTTCCAGTGATTCCGATTCCTCATCTGATGATGAAAGAGAACAGCCTGCCAAGAAAAGAAAACACAGCAGAGGAAAGGAGCACAGAGGAAGAAGAGACAGGGACAGTTATCACCACAGAGACAGATTAGACAAGAACAGTAGTAGAACAGATAGAGACAGGAGGAAGAGAGGGAGTAGCAGAGAAAGGGAAAGAAAGAAATATTATGACAAAAGATGAAAATAGCAGGAAATGTAAATGGGATACTAATACTATGTGTGAAGGATATGGACCGATGGGGCTAGTTCAGAAGAACAGATTGGGAGGGGAAAACAATTATGAACAGAAGGAGAAATGTGAAGGAAAAAGTCTTGTGTGAAAAGATTATGATGAAAATAGTGTGAAACACAAATGGACAGTTATAATAATGAAGTATACAATGGATGGAGGATGTCTAGAAAACCAGTAAGAGAAAAAATATGGGGAGAATGAAAATCATCAGCCTGAAAATAGCCTGAAGCAGAAAGGAAGATATGGATGAAGCATAGCTGTAAATATATAGAATGGACAGTTACGAAGGAAATTAATGAAGAGAAGAGAAATACCAGAATAGTTACTAAAATGAAAGGTACTTGCTGTCTTGCATACAGTGCATTTGAACATGTCCCACACATGGAGTAGTGTGATCGTTATTATTGCAGCTGTTG
The DNA here is from genome assembly GCF_037975245.1 of Apostichopus japonicus. Lineage (NCBI taxonomy): Eukaryota > Metazoa > Echinodermata > Holothuroidea > Aspidochirotida > Stichopodidae > Apostichopus > Apostichopus japonicus. Next base: position 4,390,134 of record NC_092578.1, read on the forward strand.
TTTGCGACAGTATTCTGTCACTTGTGCTACACCGGCACAATCCCCTTCAATGGCATATTACCCATGTATCATATCATGTCCATATACTCTGTGTGATATATCATAGTTCAAATCGATTTAGCATTTGTCTTCACATGTCGATAGGTTTTAGTGGGAACTAATTTAGCAAAGTTTTGAGCTTCAGTGAAGCTAATCACATCAATATACAGAACGTTAAACATGATCACTTCACCGCCTACATACTTCTGCACCTTAGTAGCCTACTACTTACTGCTACTGTGATACATTAACCTAACTGGCAGTAGCTTGCTGCCATTGCAGAATTGTTATAACCACAGCATATTTCATATGCAATCTACCTCGGCTGGACAGTTGTTATGAATTGGCTTGTGGTGGGATCACCAAATCTTCAAGTCTTTAATGGGGAAACAAAGTAAAACAGATTTAAACAAAGTTTTTGTTTTTCTTTTATTTTCTCTTACTATGATGGGATGGAGGGTGTTGGCAGGACTGGTATAACAAGTAAGTGATGCATCAAGTATTTAAGACCACTTTACATGTCAGAAATGATTGATGCTATGGTAACAACTACAAATTATGTAGTAACATTTCTTTGAGAACTTTATGACAAGAATAAAGCACAGGTTTTGCATTTTAAAGATGCTTTCTCCTCAGCTCACTGCAAAAGATATTCTTCTTGGAAACTGGTTAAATTAAAACCAATTTGGTTTCTTCCATTACTTTGAACTTTGACCAAGCCAAGTAATATTTGAACGTAACTGGATGCCATGTCAATTGTCAAATAGATATTTATGCGTCCTACCATTTGGCTAGTTTTGTTAATAAATTGTGAAGTCATTCACAATCAAGAACTTTTGGTTTTTTCCCGAATTTGATGTTATATTTCTCTTGCAAACCTTATTTCATTAATTGTCTGATTTGGACAGTCCCAATATCCTTACTTTCCTGTAAGGGTGATATACGGTACTAGCGTGATACTAGCGTGACAATTAGTCTCTATACCTGTTTGCTGATGAAAACAGACTTCCGAAGCAGATTCAGTGTTTCATATTCTAAATGCACTCTGACCAGGTGGGTTTTAATGGAGAAAAGCTGTCGGAATTGACAGAAAGAAATTTATTTTCTGTTGCCCTTATGGCGGGAACAATTTACCTTAAAATCACTGCAACCGCCCATATCAGCATGCTCATTACACAAAGGTAACCTATATATATACTTGTTTCGTCCACTTTTTTGCAAAAAAAGCTTTCACTTTCTAAACTTAACTCGCCCAATGTTTTTTCTCTCTTTCACTGATAGCAAGACAAAGAATAAGTAGACCAGAATATGTTCGGTGTTTTCTTTCCCTGTTTTTTAATGGTTCCGTATAATGACAGATTTTTTGCTTGCTACAAAATGGGGAACAACGACCGGAAATAATGGACTGTGTCATGCACCTTAACATCGCAAGAACTGAAGGAAAAAAACACCTAGATTGGTGGTAATGCTCCAAAGTCTTGTGATGTTGTGGTAATGTATCTCCTAGTTCAAACTGTTTATTCTGCTAGGAAAATAAATACTTTGATTATCACCATTAAAGGTGACTTTAAGCAGAATTTAATAGTCTTGATTTATGTCATAATCCAAACAAAACTATTTGACTGGCGGTTGCTTCTATAGCTATTTTTCTTTGCAAGACATCCTTGACCAGTTTCAGGATTCAAAACTCTATGTGATTGGTTCTGTCCGAGAAGCTTAAAAGATGCCCAATATCTCAAGGCTAGCCAAAGTGCTCCAACACAGTCCATAATTTCAGGTTACAGATTGTTACTGGAAAGTGCACAGAAAATGAACATATGCAAATTGATGATGAAAGAAAACTTAAAAATTTTACAATTTTTTTCTTGTTTTTAAAGTGAGAAGACAAACAATCATTGATTCTTAAAGTTACAACAAAATCAATTAGCAAAAAAATTGGTCCCTTTCACAGGATTCCTTTATATTCTGCTGCTGCTTCAAAGGGGGGGGGGGGGAGGGGTGGGGTAGGAGTTATCACTAACAGATCAAAAATTACATCAATACATGGAAAATTGATTATTTCACTTGACTACCTACTGGGGCCATACCATTACTAATTGACTTAATCACTGGTAAAAATAAAAAAGGAAAGAAATTCAAACAGGAATAGCAACCCACAACCATTAAAACAAATAATATCCGAAGACCCCAAATCCATTCTACATCATGTGACTTCACATTTTCTTTACAGGTTACATTCTCGTCCCTTATATATGTATTACCTAAACTGATTTTGGAAACACCTGAAAAGGAAAATTATGCGTTCCTTAACGTTTATTCTAAAGAGATGAGGTTTCTTTGCTTTCTGCCCAGAATTCCCATCTCAAATGATGATGATATGTAAAGAGAAACAATTTACCTCATGAAACCTCAACCAAAGATTGTCACAAGACGAGAGAGACAGCTTATTATTTAAATACAAAAGGCACACCGCCTGCTATGAGTGGAGTTTTAGAAGCGATGAACCGAGAGAACATTTCACGGCACGTCATTATCATAAGTTGTACACAACGGTGGCTAATTGCATTGGTCATTGCAGACAGTCGATGGGTAACTTTCAAAATTGCTAGGCAAATGGACTTTTGTATATTTATGGACAATTTGATGCCTTCACAATATTGTAAAGAACCTGAGAGCTAATAATGATGATTTTTGTGCAAGAAATACAGTCACACGAATTATGTCGCACGCTACGGCAGGCCACAATATTTTTATAGCACAACAACAGCTCAACTTAAAATATTCCGTACTTTCAATTGTTTAATGTCTTAGACACTAAGGCTTAATTACCATGCAAAGATGGATGGAAAATTTCAGAGACTTGTGGAACATCCCTAAAAAAAACCTAAAAGCAGAGACAAAATATGGCACAAATTTCCTTTTAACAGGAAACTGACATCATAATGAACTGCACAAAACTGATGGAATGTCTTCTTTCATAGAAATGTTGCTACTTCCCAGTCTCGAAAGGACATAGATATTTTAAAAACAGTTTTCAGTAATTCTACAGTCTATATGCATACATGCTACACATATTTGTCATGTTATTTTCTGCAAAAAAGAATGATTTTCAAGGAAACTTTCCCACAGAGGGAGCATTGGCCTCCCGTCACACACATTGGTAGCTGAACTTATACCAGCGCAGGTACAATTCCTCTCGACCAAACATGCTTTAGAGAGTAAAATACAATAAGCTAATAGGAAGCAAAGTCAGCAAACTGCTCTCAGAGTTTCAGACTGTGCTATTTTAAAACAAAAGCAAAATTGATGTAACTGTGAATATATTAATATCTTTTAATTCACAATTATTTTTTTTCGTTTTTGATATTTTTTTCTCTCTGTAAATCTTCTCCAAACTTCCCAGAGAAACTTATACGCTAGTAAATTCACAACAATTTTTTGTGATAGCTCTTTTTAAAGAAGAATGGCTTAGTAAAATAAGATGAATGGTTAATTGTTGAACAATGTAGAAAGATTCAGAGTATAGGATACGCTACTCTCAGCCAGTACAGAACTCGACTGCAAAAGAATATTACTACTAGTATTAACTGTACAGGGTGAAGAAGAATCAGGCCGGATAGCAGAGGCTCAAAATAGGTTGGTTTCTCTGTGCCATGTCTCATGGTGAACATTAAATACCAAGAAAAATGAATGAAAAAAAATTCAGAAAGAAAAAACCAACTTAGAACAATCACAATACTTTCAAAGCATTTGAATATTTTTTTGTATACCAAAATTTTGATTGCAAAAATTGCTACTAGAAACAAGCACAAGTTGACAAAGAAGAGTTATACAGTATGTGCAAACTTGAAGGATGTGCAGGCACTACTATACAGTGTCCCCTTGTCCCTCCCACCTTCCCTCCCCCACCCTCCCCCCCACACACTCAAAAAATCCCACAACAAATTGAAGATCTTTTAGTCTTGCACCCGTACAGCTTCTGCCATAATTGAGACATCTGCACACATATACAGTTTAAGAATACCTAATACATTCCAACATTCCTTTTGTCTAAACAGTTTCTAAATGAACTTTGAAATGAGAGTGAAAGAAACATGAAATTACCCCAGTGGTTGACAAAGGGTTTTTATAATTACGAGAGGAAGTTTACATTCCCATAAAAGGACTACAAAGAATTGCCAAACACTTTCTATTTAACGGCAAAGAAATGCCATACACACCGAAGACTTTCTTGTGTAACACTACATAGATTTGAAGAAAAAATATGCTTTTTTCCCCGTTATAATCACCTCTTCAGAGCCTCTTTGTTGGAAACTTTTTCCCAACATTTCAAATCTATGTAAAACTTGCTTCTATGCCGGATTGTGATGTGAAGATTCGACTACGTGTTTCCATAAACAAACAAAAATGAGAGAGAATAAAAAAAGGTGAATAGAGAGGGGGTGTTATTCCCATAACAAATTGGGGAGTATGATTTTCCCATGAGCAAATGGTTACACATAAACAGACCTAGTGTGTTGGACTTTCTTTATTTTACCACACCGCTTTTTTTCTCTCCGACTATTTGGCATTCTTTAATTCATTCGAGAGCCAATCTAATCCTTCGTAGAGACCATCTCCGGAGGTTGCACAGGTAGCTTGGATGTACCAACTTCTGCTCCTCAGAGAGTGCAGGGCCAACTTGTCTGTGACTTCAGCAGCCAACATAGCATTTGGTAGGTCCTGAGGAGGAGCAATTATAAGGTATACTTTATATACATAGCATGTTTCAGACAAAACAATAACATATGAAAATCTGTGGAAACCTAACAAATTGTCCGAAAGAACAATGCAATTATTGTCTTTTTTAAATTTTTTTAAATAGAAAATTGTTACCGACTAAGGACTGCAGAGCCCAGTATACATAAATTAAATGAACACTTTGAATAAACAGTTTACATTAAAGGAGGATCCATTATATGCACATATTCATTACAATGTTATCAAAACCTTTACATAAATTTGTAAGAAAACATTGATTCTTTAAGTTGTAGTGAGAATCTGTAGTTTGTCAAACTGTTATAAACTATACCCTGCCCCTACACCCCACCCAACAAACAATCTCTCCTTTACCTGCCTGTAACTATTATCTTAACAAATCGTGGCAATAACCCTGCCCTTCACCTGGTTGTTACCAATCCAACCCACAATCTCTTCTTGACCTGTCTGTAACTATTAACTTGACAACTCAAGGTAATGAAGTGCCAGTTACCTGTTTGTTGGCAAACACGAGGAGTCGAGCATCTCTGAGTTCATCTTCTTGCAACATTCTTGTTAGTTCTTCCCGAGCTTCAGCCACACGTTCCCTGTCATTACTGTCCACCACGAAAATCAGACCTGCGGGAGGAAAGACACTTAATAATTACTCTCAAAATTGAACATCGTTTTATTCACAAAGAATACCTGTAAATGCTGCTGCTTGTATTTCTCAACTATATAACAAAGCATATTCCATTTCCCATTAGTAGTATTCACTTAAATAACTAGTACAATGTTCCACATTCCTTACTGTGCACATAGGTGTCCACATTTGGCTGGACACTGATAGGCTGGGTTGTAAAATATTACTTAACATTGATGGTAAGGGCAATTTCTCAATGTTGTTTTGGGATGCGGAGATCTGAGCACTCGTAATATACAGAAGGGTACTTGGCAATGGACAAAAAGTTGGACACTTTGGAGAAAGGCACTGTTGTTCCTTTGCATCATTTTTTTTTAATTTATGCTTTTATGCTGTTCATCTTGTAGCCCCCTCCCACAGCACCCCCCCCCACCAAATCAAGGGGAGATAACAAAAATCACTTTAAAAAAACTTACCTTGTGTGTTTTGGAAGTAATGACGCCATAAAGGTCTGATTTTGTCCTGACCGCCGACATCCCATACTGTGAAACTGATGTTTTTATATTCCACTGTTTCAACATTAAACCCTGTAGGCAAGAAGAGTGCAAGGTATGATAATAGATACATGTATGCATGTAAATAGGACATAAATACATGTATGCATGTAAATAGGAGTGTTAGCTCCTGAGTGGTTAATGCGGGTGCCTTCCATTCATAAGGTCCCGAGTTAGAGTCCCTCCAAGATTAATGTATGTCGTCCAGTTACAGAGTTGTTGACAATTCATAATCATGGCCGTTAAATATAAATCAAAGAGACTGACTTCGGTCAGCTTCCGGCTTTGATAAGCCAATGAGGCTTCTTCGGGAGTTCCTGCTTGCAGGAGGATCTAAAATACATACAATACATACATACTATGAATTCCATTCATTGATAAAATAAAATCTCAGGGGAGCAACTAACAAGAATGAGAAGAGGTAGAATCTGGCGAGGAACACGACCATTGTTGAGTTCATTTTTCTTTTCCGTCATGCTCTATATGACTGCCAAGCAACCCTCACAGTACCTACCATACTGGGCCTTTTCTCACTATTTTTTCTAATAAATTATGACACTTCATTTCCTGAAACATTTATTCCTACTAAAAAAAAATAATGATACAAAAACGAGGTTGTTTCAAAATTAAACTTCAGAGGTCTAAAATAAAAGTATTAACATAGTTTACCTTTGAGGAATATGAAAAGACTGGCCTATTTTCTGAAAAACTTCATCAAAATCAACTGGTAAGCAACGTTTTAACGATCCAAATCAAATCTTACCAATAGTAGGAATGGTTGTTACAATTTCTCCGAGCTTCAATTTGTAGAGGATTGTTGTTTTACCAGCAGCATCGAGACCAACCATCAGTATTCTCATCTCCTTCTTACCAAAGAGCCCTTTGAACATACTTGCAAAGTTACCCATTGTGATACTCTAGTTCTTCCTAGGTCGGATAAAGAGCAGAAAAAGTGTGATATTAGTCAAGTTTTCAACCAGCCTGAAACTGTTGTTCCAAAACCTACAATATATATCTCAATACAGGAGAATGATATAACGATTTACCTAGTTACAGAGTGTACATTGTTAACTCTACAGGTATGATGTGTGTGCTTGACTAAATGATTGACTATTTATATAGACTATTTATACACGAGACAATTGCTCTGTTTTTCACTGGCAGTATAGCAGGACCTATCAGGACGTATCACCTCTCTCTACAGACATTTTAGAAACTGTGAAGTACAGTTTCGTAGACTATGCAATAGCAATGGACAATAAAAAGAGAGCAATGTTCAAGTAAATTTTGAAGTATTAACTTTGTATTGTGACAATTGTGCAATTTTCCTGGATACAAACCAAAATACCACAACTGTATTGAGGTTATATCATGAGGTGAGGTTGCATGTGTTTATGACGTATCTATGCTACATACGCAATCTAATTGTCTATGCGACAAGATTTTCTTCTACGATGTATACGCCTTAAAAAATTTTGTTCAGAAATTATTTCAGAGAAGGCTGTCATTCTAGAGGCTTGAGGTTTTAAAAGTAAATGTGTTTAGTTAAGAATTTCTTTTCACTTTATTGCAATAGATTATGAATCACAACATCTTTCTTTCCTCTGTTCTCTGTCTAAAATCATTGTTCTGTCCATTTCTGCGAACTATCCCCTGAAATGATGACATTTTATAGAACACACGGTCCTTGCTTTTTCATATTTCATTTGAGGCAACTGCAACTTGTTACCATGACAAATTGACAATATGATCAACCCACTTTCGAAAGCCAAGTTCTGAGAAATCCTATGGTTGACAAACTATAAACGGATCTAGTGCCACTCTGCCATAGGTACATACCGCTTTACTTTTCCGCCATAGGTTTCGATCCTTTACACTATTGCAGAAAGGCTTGAAACCTATGGCGGAAAGGTACATATTAGGAATGGATTTTACCGTGGTGTACAGGAATGTATTGTTGAAACTTTCTTTGAATCGCAAGGAAGGATATGTGTACTGTCTTCAAATGTGATGGTTTCCCTGGATAGACTGAATTGTAGTTAGACAAGATTGGGGAATTGATAGTCTTTAATGTACAGGTTCATTGAATAGTTTTAATTGTAAGTTTGTAAGAGTTGATACACTGTCTTCAAATATATAATAGTTGGTTGAATAAATCAAATGAAATTAGGCTGATTGTTCATTAAAAAGACCGATTCTGATTGTCAAATGAAATAACCGATTTTGTTGATTTAGCAGGCCTTGGTAGAGTGAAGCAAACAATATACAGTGCATATACAATGCACCCACAATAACATGCTCTTTCTGCCATACGAAATGTGCTTTACCGCCATGACGGTAGCATGGCTTTTTTCTATAGCAGAAACAGCACATTTTCTATAATCGTTTATTTCGTTTATTTGTTCACAATATATACAACAATCGTAGCGAATACAGAGAGTTATGGAATGTGAAAGGATGTGAATCAGGAAAGTAGGAAACCCTTGTAGGCTTATCTAGTGATACACTTCCTGATCATAGAGTACACAAATAACTTACAAAAAGAATTAAGAAAGGAACTAAGAAAAAGAGATGAAATGAAGAAAGAAAGAAAATGAAAAGAAAAGAAAAGAAAGAGGAACCTCAATCTCAGTATAAGTTGAAGTAAAATCTCTTTAATTTGTATTTAAACAAATTTCGGGAAGGTTGTGACCTGATATTAAGCAGCAAAGAATTCCATGTGATGCTTTTCGATGTCAGACTATATTTCCCTACATTGGTGTGAATGCAATTAGGGCGTAAAATTTGTATAAATGTCCTGTGTTATAATTGTGAATGGCATGGTTGTGAACAAGGAAATGGTCGAAAGCAGGAGGGACCTGTCCATGAATAGCTCTATAGGCAAATGTGACTACATATAAATCAGGGAGTTTGAAGATGTTAAGATCTTTGAAAAGTTAACTTGTTTGTTCATTGTAATTGGCGGAAAGTACCGATGGAGGATGACACAGCTGCCACTATAAACTCTCCTGACCATAATAACTTTCTTAGACTAAGCTACTACCTAAAACAATGTACTTTTTTGTACTCAATATTGAGCATTCACATACCAGGATCTTAACCTACCTTGTTGACCAGCAAGATATGATAGACTTCCCTTTGTTGTCAATTAAATAGTCATGTTCATTCAACTTATCCAAGTAATACTAGGCTATTACTCTAACATTAATTGGAGTTAACTTTATATGGGCTAGGCTAAACCAAATCAAACTAGGCCTAGTTGGGGCAAATAACAGTTGTCCTTCACGTTTCAGATAACACCAGGTTATTTTCAGTTTCATGACTCTTGATAACTAAGCCTTAACTTCTTAGACATATCCTTACCTGAAGTTAGCCTCTGAAAACAAGCTAGTCGCACATTTACGTTTGGTTGCGTGTAACTTATGACGTGCAGCAACACAGTTCCTTGTACTCATGATTTAACTTAGGCCTAACGTTAAGGTTAATTTGAAATAGGCTACAACGGAACCGTAGTAGACTATTAACTTACAGTTACATACACTGCACAAACTTGCTGGTTAGGCTATACTTTTTTCCAGTCAGCTTCGCAAGCACTTACGTTGATCGTTAGGGAACGCCTTTGATATTTCCACTGTATTGGGATTAAAAATGTCAAGAAGTGGACGAAAATCCCTCTTAATAATCGAAAAATATTCCTTTTTTTCTGCGGCTGAAATATGCTTCACATTCACTTATCGATTAGCAACCAATCGGGTAAAAATGTACTCTTGTGGGCGTTCTCAAATGGTAGTGTGATCTCATTTACTGTGGCATGGAAAAAGGAGGTTGTCAGAAGCTCGACAAACTATTTTCTAGATCACTAAAGGGTTGCGTCTATAGTGTAAGTAGTACTTGATAATTTGACACAGATAATTTTACCAGAATAATTAATCTTATTTTATGATCGCATCAATTTAATAATTGATATTTTTATCTATTTAACTTTCTAATTATTTTCTTTCACAACCAACTGCCTTTATTAAATTCCAATTTTATTGAAATTAAAACTAGCTACACCAACGTGTTCACAGTGGCCACACACAGCTACGTGAACGTCACATTACGGATATAATCATCAGCCACCGCGTAACATAAAGTATTGGCGGCCAAATGAGACAGAAAGTTAACAAAAGAATTTGAATATGTACAAAGCTCGTGACTGTCCGACGTGAAACAGTGGCGTCGCCAAGGGGTGGCCTGGGGGGGGGGCAGGAACGTGCTCTCCCCAAAAATCGTGCCCCCCCCCCGATGCGATTTGTAAGTGTTAAAAAAAAAATGGTCAAACAAAAACTTTATCTGCCTCAATTAAAAATTCTTGAATATAAAGTTACTTCAATATGCAAGATAAAGCACCAGACTGCATTGAAGGACCCAAAATTAATCAAACTTACCCCTCCCCCTCCTCAAGGACGGCATTCACAAATATGCATTGTTCCCCCATAATAAAGTGCTGTGCCCCCTGTTCCCCCCAAGATTGAAATGTCTGGCGACGCCAATGCGTAGAAACCAGACATTGCTCAAAATAAAACGTTTTCCATGACTAATTTCCCCCGCATTTAGGCCTATTCCTTAAAAATATCGTTCTTGGTGTTCGATGCAAGCCACTTTCTAAACAGATTCAAAACTGCAAGCCAGGTTCTTTCCTCCAAAGTAGTCCAAACAGAGAACAGCTCGTTTCAACCTGTCATATTGTGGTACTTTGTTTACAGAAGACACGATGTAACTTCAAACAAGATTACTTTCTACCAGACGTAAGAACCTGTTTATTTGTTTTTGCTTTATTTAAGATAATGAGTATATTTTTAATAGTCTGTCAACCACATTTATCTTTTCGTTTCTATGTGCATGCAGTGTGTACACTACTTAGTGTATCACAATCACATTGTTCAATACAGAATATACATTCGGATGTCCGTCCCAGCTTTCGTTTCCATTTTTATAATTGCATCTTGCATTACATTGAAGGCCCGCTACTTGTTTTGGTATCCACGCACCCGAAGTGTCGTACATGCCGGTGTAAGAGGGGTGGGGATGTCACATCCTCAGCGGTGAACATTAAAAGTCGGTTTCATATCGATGCGAGGTCGCCGTCTCAAATTGTGATCCAACTTCAGCGTGGTCTTACACCCATGAGCGGTAGAAATAATGAAACAAAGGTGAAGAAAAAGATAAGTCGTTGATTCTACGCCCCCCCCCCCTCCACCCCATCTCTCCGCTCTGTCTGTTTCCCAGATTTAGATAATATAGGCTAACAAAATGCTCTGCAGCGGTTTATCCGGTGGTATGATTGCTGAGCTTGAAAACATTGCTGGATATTATTACATTGCTGGATATTATTACATTGCTGGATATAATTACAACTTCGATTAAGTTCCTTTTTTAACTGGGTACAAAGTCAACATGTGTTTTTCAAATGGGCGAGCTCTAAGGATAAGGAATACGTCTTCGCTTCTCGCAAATGTCAGCGTAGGGCCTGTCGCGATCAGACCAATATGGCGCAAACGGATCCAGGGAGGATGGGGTGTACCACCCTTCACCACCTCTACCCCAGCTATTTCAATCACACCCAATGAATAATTTGAAAGTATTCATTGACACAACCTTGCGTTTGACGTCTTTAGAGGTAAGGACCCCCTACATAGTTGGCTCCAACGATCTTAGGACCACCACACCTCTTGTAAGTAAAATCTGCGGATCCGCCTCTGTGGTGTGCATAGTTTCAAATTAACAGGCATGATCTTGATTTCATGATTTCTTCTATGGAATAAGGATATGTGGAAGGTGTACTACATGTGTTGATAGATCTATCATGGAAAACCCCTCCAAGTGAGCATGTCAAGGTTTGGTCACATTGTTATAATTATCCACTTTGGAATGATGCGTATAACATTTTTGTATCGTAATAGATTGATGAGTAAGAAGGTAGAACATATTCATAGAGCCCCATCACTCACTCAGGAAGGATCGATGCACACTATTTGTTCTTTATTAATATAGTGTCTTATACATTGCATCTACCCCCCGAACAAGGAAGCAAATATCAACATTCAGGACAACTCAATACTTCCTTATCAGAATGGACATACTTTGTGTCCTAGTTTAACTAACTAAAGCCCTGCAATGAGTTTGGATAGACCAGGGTCCAGGGGTGGGGGAAGGGGGTTGTCAGTGATATGCATGATGCACCAGATTTCAATGGTAAAGGGCCAAATTCAAAAAAAATCGCGAGTGATTTTCGGCAAGAACCTTTTGGAAGGGCCAGTGGTAAATGAAGGATTTTATAAAGGCGGAGTGCGGCTAATGAAACAAGACTCCTGTAAATTGGTTTGGAAATCACCCCCTCAGTAAAAACAAGATGAAAAGTTTAAGACTTCAAATGAGGCATTTTGAGTCATATAAGACATTAAGTTAGTTCTAGAAAGGTAGCTCTAAACACAAAGTTTCACTAATAAGTTATTTGTGTGAGGTTGCAAAAAGGGGAAGGGGGTTGTACACCCGTGGCAATGGTCTTCCCTGGATGTATGTGCAAAGTTAACCTGACTGAACCATTTCCCCCCATAATCAATGGGAGTTTGCACATTCACCTGGGGGTTGTACACTCGTCAACCTCACAAAAATAATTAGCATATCTTTGAATTTCGACATAATTATAGATATGTTATAGTGTACATGTCCCTCATTTAACATGTACAATTTTTAGAATTTGTTTGATCCACTCCCCCTCCCTGCCCCCAGGGATATACCCCTCCTTTCAAAGTCCTGTGCTACTGCTGTGAGGTGCTGAACGAAGCAATGCTTTTTGAGCTAACCAGAAGAGTAAACTTCTCCAGAGTGGGTACTGAGCAGAGAAGACATTTTCCTTTTCAAGTTATACACAACTCAAATAAGTTTATTCTTTCTTCTTACAACATGAAGTATCAATCTAGATAATACACATATCTCAAACAGATCCAGGAAGAGGAAGACTAAGACACAGTGGATATCTACACTAGTGCATTGCCTGTCTTCTTTAACACAATGCTCTGAATACTTCTAATTCTGAGCTAGTTACATCATGTCAACTTTTAATTGTATTATATTACAGATGAACAGCTGTCCTTAGGCATTGCTGTTGGGGAGAGTGGTCATGTCATCCTGGGGGAGGGGAGGGGTGGGAGTGGATAGTTTCATCTGTCCTTTACGAAAGTTTGGTCAAAGGGGGGGAGGGGGGAGTGTTTGGATGCAAACTGGTAAACTATTTTGCAACTTTGGCAAAAAATGTTGAAGAATTTTCAACTGTTTTGGTTGTACTGTTTTATAAAATTCTGTCAGTGCAGGGGGGATGTGGATAGGGCTTGATCATAGCCCCCTAGAAGTATACATTGCACCCTGCCCTTGTTTTCTTGGGGGGGGGGAGGGGATTATAGCCAGGAGAGATATGAAGTATTTTATTTTGGGGAGTTTGTAAATAGGGCTATTCCATAACAGATGCTTGTTCATTAATTTCCAATATAATACAATATTTCCTTGTCACAGGAGTTGGTATCTCCTGCAGTGCTTGCTATGGCTTGATTGGGTACAATCTTGGCACCCATGATAAACTTTATCCCTACACTAGCAGTATAGTTAGAGGTCATCACTATGTATTCCCCTGCCCCTCCCCCTCCCCACCCACCTCCCACCCCCCAAAATATGCTAGAAAGTATGAAAAAAATTACCTATGCACAAATTTTAACAGAGTTTTACGACCAATCTAAAATCAGTTACCCACACTGAAGCATTTCATTGTCTATGTTAACAACTCTCAACATCAAGTGATAATCTGGCAGAACAGAACATTGAGGAAGGTACTTTCAAAATCTTTTCTAGCAATTTTTGGCATAATAACATTTTGGAGCCAACCAAGATGACATTTTGGCAGGTATTTGCACATCATATCACAAAATACTATTGTACTGCAACAAAGGAAAATCAACAGTAATATATTTGCACTGTAATACATATTATAACTTTTCAGTATAAAGTGTATATTAGCAATGGAAACATAGATGAGTAATATGTGTAATTCTTTGTAATGAGACAAGTTTTAATTAAACTCATTTCATAACCCAATAGTAGTGTATATTAGAATGCAAGTCTGTTGGCCTATATCATTCACCACACTTAAAACATAGACACCACATTTAAGACACATTTTTCAAGTTTTTAAGTTTCATTACCTGGTCTAGCTTACACCTCTTAATGGTTGAAAAAAGTCAAAAACCTATGGCTCCTTTTCAGGACTGAACCAATTAAAGTTACTCAAATCATGCAAATTCCTCTATGGGTCATTACTTGGACTAACAAGAATTAACATTAGAGTTTTGGACGCCGCAAGACAGCGAAAACCACCATCAACATTTTCAAGATATATATTTACTATCAACAGATGTTGATGATGACAGGTAGGCAAAAACAATGTACTAGCATTGAATGAATAAACAAACAATTTTTTTTCAATTTCATGGAAAAATTACACACACGACATTCATATTGTTACTATTTTTTAATACCGACGTTTCACACAATCTTCCTAAATTATATAACGTGTGTGGAATACTTTTGCAAAATGAGTTTCTAACATCTATCATTATTCTGTTTCATTTAGCCATACAGGTTACGTTAAATCACACAATGAATCAATACTACATTTTGTCTGACTCCAGTTAAAGGATGCAATGAAAATTGAAAAAAAAAAGTATTTTTTATTAAAAATTTAATCTGACCTTTCTCAGAATTTAAATGGAGAACCCCTCCTCTAATATTGACATCATTCCTTCTCTTCTTTTAAAATCATTTTTCTACTTACATTTCTACATTTAAGGCAGATATGAAAATATGAAACACAACAATCCCTGTGTACAAAGGAATAAACACAGATTAGAGTTGAATACATGATACTCCCATCTCTCATTTTCTCTCAGTCTTTCAAGAAATATCAATAAAAAAGGAATATCGTAGGTCACTAATGTAATTAATATTCTGATCAGGTCTCTTAATATAATGCTCTTTCTTCTCTTAGATGAATATCAGAGTCTTAAAGTCTTTCACTCCAGTATACAATAAATGGAATTTCCCCCTATTTTTTAAACTTTTCTGGGCTGTGTCATCACTAACTACAAACAATGCTATTTTTCTTTGGAATAGTTGTCTTACAGTATATTAGAATCAACAGTTTTACAGTTAATAGATTTACATTGGTCAGTTAAAGGTACCTCTGCTGTGGATACAAAAAGTATTTGTTGTTGTTAGATGATGGCTAGTTGATATTGGCAGCATTTTTAACATCTCATAGTAAATTTGATTCACAAAGCAATAATTCAACATGTATGAATGTATTTTAGATCCTCCTGCAAGCAGGAACTGCGAAAAAGCCTCATTGGCTCATCAAAGCCGCAAGCTGACCGAAGTCAAGTCTCTTAGATTCATATTTAACGTACATGATTTTGAATTGTCAAATGTCAACAACTCTGTAACTGGACTTCATACATTAATCTTGGAGTGACTCATACTGGGGACCTTGATTGGAAGGCTTTGGCGTTAACCACTGAGCTAACACTCCTAACATGTAAATTTACCTGAAATTTCTATGTACAGAAATATGTTTTAAGCATATATCTACTTGCCAACATCTTGGCTGTAGTAAAATATTAAGTGTTAAGCCCAATTAATCCCCTTTTATATCCACAAACATTAACTGTTTCATTTTCCCCCTCTGTCTCCTTTCCAAGTTACTTTATGTCACTGCGTGTAACATTCAATCACGAATTGTGTTTTAATCATAACAGATTTTATTTCTTGTCATAAGTCAACGTTTCGTCCTTTTCATAACAGACCCACCCTGGTAGTAATTTAATAAGTATGAAATATCCATTTAGAATAGTTTGAAATTTGTAAACAGCATTTAGAAAGTATCAATCAAATTTTTACAGACCATAGAAGAAAAGTTGACACCCAAAGTTTAGGAAGTGTTAGGAAATAGCTGGCAAATCCTGAAAGGAAAGATGTTGTCACTTCACCTAATTAAACTTCAATATTTACTGCTTTTGGGCAATTTTGAAAAATTTCAGTCTAAAAGGGCAAGCCACTCTTGCTGTAAACCTTTACTTGCCAAAATGCCAACTATTCTTGCAACAAAGTATATGTTGCATGTGGAATACGGAAATGTTTAGATGCTGTCAAAATGTTGAGATCTTTTGTTAAAGATAGTAGCAATTTTACAACAAAATGATGAATTTTTCAGTTAATATGTCAACAATTTGATCTTGATACATATAAATGTATGTGGTAGATACTGGCTTTGACTGTAGAGAAATGAACCTTTTATACCTGACAGTTCATAAACATGAAGATAAAGAATAATTTTTTTCAATCAAGACTTACTGTCTCTCTCTTTTGTTTCTTTGACAGTAAGTTGTTAAAAGTAATTAAATATTATCCTTATGTCCAAGTGTTCGGACATCTAGCATTTCTATTTACAATCAAGTATATTTACGTACAAACGGTACACTGGCATGAGACGAAACCTTCAAACACACTTTTGTTTAAGGACAATATGTGCAGTCTTGATGGCAATGGAAGAGAAACACCAAGGATGGAGAACCCTGGCTCTAAAAGTTTCTTAAAGACAATACAGCAAAGGATTGCTAGATATATGTTTAAGTGGCCAAACACTATCAATACCTAGTAGCAGAGTTTTAAGCGACAGTATGGAATATCTGTTTGAAGAGTATTCATAATTTTATGACAATCATTGTGCTCACAAATTTTCATTGCGACTTAAACTGAGCACAGGAGTCTTTTTGTCTGACTTTTAGTACTATCAATACAGTTTTCTTTTTGCTTCATTTTGAGATCTCTTTCATGGTACAATTAGAGAAAAGAGTAGGGGAGAATTGGGGAGGGAGGGGGGGGGGGAGCAACAGCTCCCATTACTTCGAATTCTTCAGTTGATTAGATAACCAGTCCAACCCTTCATAAAGACCATCACCTGATGTGGCACAAGTTGCCTGGATGTACCAGTTTCGATTTGAGAGTTTATGTAGTCCCAGCTTTTCTGTGATGTCAGCGGCGTTCAAAGCATTTGGCAAATCCTGAAAAGAAAGGGAAAAATTCCAATATCAAAGGAAAGAAGAAAGTAGCTGATTGAAGTTAAGAATTTTTTTTTAACAACCTGTTCAAAAAGTTTAATCACATCATGGCTGCAATTTCTCAAATTAGACATTTCTTCTTCTTTTATCGTTTGCAAGGGGAAGAGGAGGGGAAAGGGAGGGGTTTCCAAAACATTGAACTTTTTCTAGCTTTTTCTTTTATTGTGGATTTTCGTGGGTAGTCCTTCATCACCAGAAATTAATTCCAATAAAGGCTGACCTGTTTGTTCGCAAAAACTAAGAGGTGTGCATTTCGGAGTTCATCCTCCTGGAGCATTCTGTTGAGTTCTTCTCTGGCTTCATTGGCTCTTTCTTTGTCGTTGCTGTCAATTACAAATATCAAACCTACAAGGACACACAAAAAGAACAATAATAATGTTTTTAGATAGTTCTGATAGAGATACTGTGAATGGATGAGTAATTACATTACGATGTGGCAAAGTGATAAACATACTGGCTTGTGCAGGTGAAGGCAGTGGCCAGGCAGACATACACACACAAACACTGAGGGCTTTTGCTTATATATATGTTTATGTGTATTTTTATATGTTTACACAGGTCCAAAAATCGGGAACAGGGTACCCGAGAGCGGTTGCCCATCGGGTATCCTAGTACCCGAAAAAAAAATGTTTACCCTCGTGTATCGCGTTTTTCAAGAAATTATATATTGGATGCTGTACTTAATGAATTATATCCTCTGTTGACAATGTTTTCATGTTCAAATACATGTAACATAAGGTATTACACCTTCCTCAATAATTTCTATTTGTTTTTATTTCTTACATTAACTTGTCAAAAAAGGGTCCATCTAATCAACCAGATCTTGAATTAGGAACAAAATATTCAGATGAGGGTTTCAACTTACAGTGAGGGAATAGTTTTCTCTTACATATAGTGTCACATTGTCTGCCACTGGAATATCCTTTTATGCAAGCACACTGACCACTGTAACTTAACATAATCATAATTAATGTGTGAGCAAGGTGTGTGAATCCTTCTCAGACTTATAGAAATGGGAAAAATTTTCATTAAAGGCCATTTCTTTTGTGTGGATAGTTCCACTTACTCATCAATAAGGAATCACACTTTGGTATCTTTAACACAATTGGTATAAATAAATGTGTCTCCAAAAAAAAAGAAACTTAACAATTCAAATTGTACTCACAATACAGATGTAGTGAGGACTTGATAGGAGAACATTATGACTCTGAAATGTGAAGGTTTTGAAAATGCTCTCGCCTGCAGGCACTTTGCCCACCTGTGTTGGAAATGTTCAGTAAGGGTTTAGGGCAATGGACAATTATGGACAATTATGTTATATTTAATTGTAAGAAACAGGCACTCCCTCACTTGATAGAAAATTTAACCTACCTTGTGTATTTTGGAAATAGTGACGCCACAAAGGTCTGATTTTGTCTTGGCCGCCGACATCCCACACTGTGAAACTTATATTTTTATATTCCACTGTTTCCACATTAAAACCTGACAAAAAGAAAATAAAGAAATACAATCATTAGGCATGACAGAAAATGCAAAATGAAACTAAAAAATTTGTCCACCAGCACTCTTGCAGAAACCTTGTTAGTTGTAAGTTGTCAGCTGTTAGTAATTATTCAGTCAGTTCTTGTTTACCTTGTTGTTATTTAGCCTTTTAAGTCAGTGTGTTGCATTAATAAATAGAAGCCAACTTTTTTTGGAGCTACAATGTTATTCTTTGAACATTCAACTTTCCTAAATTTACGGTGGAACAGTTCCGTTTCTACAATTTGACGGCAACGCTACAGTATCAATTTTGAGTCCAGTTTCAATCATTTGACTATGTTTGTACAAAAAAAAAAATCATCACTAACTAGACTGAATGGTTCATTATTTGCATTTTTAAGCTACAATGTCGATAGAAAAATCTTACCAATAGTAGGAATGGTTGTCACAATTTCTCCGAGCTTCAATTTGTAGAGGATTGTTGTTTTACCAGCAGCATCGAGACCAACCATTAATATCCTCATCTCCTTCTTGCTAAAAAGGCCTTTGAATAAACTTGCAAAATTACCCATTTTATCAACTGGGAATTGCTATACTGAAAAGAAAAACAATGAAAGAGTTATAAAAGCATGATCGTAGCAAGTACAACTCAATAAAGAAAAGAATGGAGGTTCACTCTGTCAAACCGTCAAAAAAAAACAAAAAACAAACAAACTGGTGGAATAACAAGTTCGATATGATCAGTGCATCTTCACTTCGGAGGCCTATCCTAGCGTCATGATGCATAGATTCCCAAAGGAATGTCGATATTGTCAAATCTTATGGTACTTTCTCCTCTATCCCATTGTCATCATATTCCAAGTAACCCCAATACATGAAAGAATCCATGTTCCGGGCTTATTAGAAGATGTGCAGATGCAGAGCGGCAAATTTTAAGTCAAAGAGAACTCTGAGAATGAAAGAACATTTTGCTGTTTTAATGATTTGTTGATGTGTTTACTTGAAAGAGGCTTAAGTCCAAGGACTTGCGAAACCCAAGTGCAAGAATTTAAATCAAGTGTAACTAGGCCTTTATTCAAAAGAATATAAATCCAAGGCTAACATACTGTAATGAATGCATTGTTGCTTGGATGCAGGGTGGGAAAATAGTTATGTCGGTATGCATATCCTAGGATACATCGCTACTGTGGCCTTGCATTCTAGTACAAGTATTAGTAGCATGGAGGGCTTGTTATTGACATACTTAAGCCTGGATTTGATTAATGATATCTATTATAGGAAAATCCCGAAACACTTACCTGTATGCAATTTTCTGATATGTAGTATATACCTTAGAAATAAAATGACCCCAAAATATTTATTCATATGTTCCCACAATACATTCAGTTGAGAAGAACGTTTGCCTTGTTAAGTCAGTTAATACTCGGTAATTGACACAATTGTCCTTAATCTTGCATTGATATCATGTAACAAATTACAAAACAATACTGTATAAAGGGGTACCGTTGTTTTCCGCACACGTTACTTTCCGCTGAAACAAAACGGTGTTTTCCGCAAACAAATTTGTCAGCGGAAAACAACGTTTTTTTCAGCGGAAAGTAACGTTTTTTTTTTTGAAGGGACAGAATAACTTGCTGAATTGATTAGGCACATGGAATGATTTAGGAAGGTGGAAAAGATTGGTAACTGTAACAGGATAAATCGGCCATGATTTTAGATGTAACTCGTAAGAAAGGTGGTGCAAAATGCGTGTTCGACTATTAAAACAGCCCTTACTTATACAGCCATTTCCAGCGAAAATCAAAGATACCGCCTTTTACAACTTTTTTTTTTAAACTATCATTACGCGGACCGCAGTTTTAATACTTTATTAGATAGTCAATAATTAATAACGCGGGTGTCCCTTTGCCCTTTTATCGGCCGACCACCACATACTTCTTTAATAATCCCTAATTACACACCCCCAAGCCTCCTCTGTATTATAAGCAGCTTAACTTTTCTGACATGAACTCAGTCTAACCATCCTTTATCGACGTTCTTTGATACTTTCTCATGTTATTTTAATCATCCTGCCTGAATTTGGTATCCTAAAATATGCGAAAAATATAGTATACAGGAAGGTGAAAAAAAAGGTGTTTTCCGCAGAAGAATTTTTTCAGCGGAAAGTAATTAGCGGAAAGTAACGTATGCGGAAAACAACTGAAACCTGTATAAAGTATGCCTAGATGTTGCAGACGGATCTTTTTTACAGAGAAGTCACATCATCTTGAGCTAATTTTGGTTATTTTAAGAGATTCAAATATCCAAAAGCAAAACAATACTTGTATTTGTAACAACAAAATTGGGAGAATATGTAAAATTTTTAAAATGAACCTAAGTTTCATCTGCAAATACATGAAAAGGATTTATACTCGTGAAAACGTATCTTTGCTTAGATGCAAAAAGTTAAGGTTGCCTGCAGTACTGTGGTTGCCACGATGATATCTAGGAATATTTAGTGGTGTATCAATTACGGCGGTGCACCAATTACGAAGCCTAAGCTCTACTAGTAGTACTACTACTAGTATCATTTCAAGGTAGACAAGCGTAGCCTAACGTTTAACCAATACTAAATTAGCCTAACCAGACACATTCGCAAGGCCTAATCTAACTTAGCCTAGTCTGGTATCAGTAAAAACGGAAAACTTAGCGGTTGCGTCGTCGTGAAAACCACACATACAGAACCAAACACCATGTAATGTTAACGCCGATTAAATTTACCGAGATTGGATACAAGTCTGATTACCGGAGGTTTAACTTTTAGTCCTGCACCTGAGTCTGTGTATAGTTAGTCTGCAGTGTTATAATGCTTTACCATACCATGTACCATAAAAATCTTCCGGTACCATTAATTTGTGACACACAAATTGTTACACGTCATTGAGGTGTGTTATTATGGAACGCCAGTCACGTGCAACGCAAAGAATAGTCTTGAACAATAAGGTTGTAGAGAGTGGGAGATTTACCCTCCCAAATTTCCCAAAGAAATACTTGAACAGTAACAGCCAAGTTGTGTCCTAAATTAAGAGAATAATAATTGGATCGGTCAATGTTGGTAACTGAACATGTTTACATTGGCAGTCTTTAGGTTGTTAATTATCGTTCAGTTCATGCTTTTCCCATGAGAGACAAAGATGAAACAGGTACCCTAACAATGTGAAGAAGTGAAGGGAAGCTGAAGAAGCTATAATATACCTATAACTCCCCCCCCCCCCCCCCGCTCACTCCCTTTACAGAGTGGATAAATAGAGATAAAGACGATCTCTTCCTTTAGTCGTAACCATTTACCTTGACAGTAGTTCAAGGAATCATAGTAAACATTGATGTAATCCTCAGTTTTCAAGCTCCTCAATCTTACCGGCGGATTAACTGCTACAAAGCAAGCAAAGAATGGCAAACAAAGTTCTTGAAAGCTGCTGAGTATTTGCCCTGCACAACTTCAACGAGCGTAGTTGATGCGTTATTACTGTAATTTATCGTCCCCTGTGTGTAGAAGAAACATGCAGTTGGTTTAATAGTCAGTTACTAAAAAAATGTAGTCTTGTTAGACTATCGGTTGAAATCACACCTGTAAGTTATTAAACAACGAGAAGAAATGTCCTTAGGAACATCTAGAGGAATTTAATTTTGAGTAAAGAATAGAACTTATGCTAAGCAAACTAGTGAAATTTTCATGAATTGTGTTTTGGCCGATATATTGATTAATGAAATTGTCTTTGTTTTTATCAGTGTTGAACTTGAAGCAAACAGTCGTGTTGTCATAATTGCACAACTGACAGGAACAGGTCACCTATTCTGATGTGCAGGATTTAGTTTATTTAGGTCAGTCTTTCAATAATTCCTTTGCCTTTGCCTTCGCCTTTGCCTTCTGTGCCAAGTCATTATGCCTTCTAACTTCATCGGAGCATCTGTCCCGCTCTTTTGTGACTTTTGCGTAAATATCCCAGAAATTGCTATAAGGATCGCAATTACACGATAAATGGGGCACTGAGTCCTGTCAGCCCGACCTGTCAACCCGAACCTATAGTCATATATGCGTAGGAGCCCAATTTGATTTGGGGTGGGGGAGGGGGTCTATAACCACTCGCCCGAAAAATGTAACTATAACATTTTTTGCAGGCACCGCGTGCGTTCTACATGTTAATGTGCATATCATATAGGCATGCATCGGTTATTACAATGCATCCCAATAACATACAAGCATTTTCCGTGTCATTACCCTTCCATATTGGTTATAATTGGGGAAGTCGTTACAATAATAATGATAATAATAATAATATAAGTTTAACCTTGTAAATCACATTGCAAATTATTTCTCTTTCAATAGGTGCCCGAAAAATTCTCAGCATATTGCCCGAATTTTCAAAAAAAATATTTGGTTGGGGGCTGCAGCCCCCCCCCCCCCACCCGGTCCTCCTACGCTTTTGCCTATAGTTAGTGTCCTTTTATAAAGGGATTTTTTGGTTGAATTCCGAATAATGTCCATTTTGGCATTCCTTATAAAATTGCACGCTGTATTCAGTTCTGGGGGATAATTTGCGTTCACAGCATAGTATACAGTAGTACACTAATCAAAGATATTTTAGACGCACATCAAGTAACGAGCGAAGCGTACAATTGTGTTTTGCGCAGCTCAAATATTTTAACATGGACATCCTTTAAGTTACTCCTTTCCTTGGCGTGCAATTATATTTGACAAGAGTGACTGTCTCATATCAAATTCGTTGTCCTGAGTCGTGCAATGGTAAAACATAAACTTTGTAGCATAATTAAGAGCAACATAACGTTTACAAATAGCCCATGGAGGCTAGGCTAATGCTAAACAACACGGGCTAATCCTAACTAGTAATGTTATGCTACAGTAGGCATAGCTCCGCGGGGTAGTTGTAGCGAACAAAAATGTTGCCAGAAAGTCAACATGGTTTTTGATTTGACGCTAGTAAAAGAATGATTTTGGTTAGGAGTTTGAACAAACTTACTAATGACATGTGAAAATAGTGTAACATTTATTTGTTAGGTAGTTACCAAGGCTTTAGTCTGTTAAGAAAGGTAATGCAAGCGAAAGGGTAATGCGAACCTACATTGATTTTTGGTTGAATTATTAGTTAATGAGACAGAAATACAATTATCCTTTCCAGCCAACAAAATCAATGATACCCTTCCCTTTAAAAGCTTTCATCACACTCTGTCCAAAGAGAAAGCAAACACACAACTAGATTTCAAAGTCAGAATTTTGGAGATACAAACTGCAAACACTGCTATATTGCAGTCATATGCAAATAAAATGAATCAAAGTGGCTATTCTTACGACTAGTAGTAAGAATAATTTCCGACTATGCATGCGCAGTTGCTATTTTCACGACCAGAAGTACTATTTTTACGACGAGGAGTAATAATAATTAGGTTAGGGTTAGAGTAAGGGTTAGGATTGAGTTTTAGGGTTAGGGTTACCCTACTACATGCGCAGTTGCTTGATTTACTTTACTGTGCTTGAATTTGCCTTTGTCGTAAGAATAGTTTATAAATAATTGTTACGACTACTCGTAAGAATAGCCACGGCCAAAATGAATTAGCCTAGATAAATTATGAGTGTAAACCGAGAAACTGTTCAATTCTTGCTTAAAATGGTATATATAAAACATCAATTCTAACTTAATGAGACTAATTTTCTCCCAAAATGAATCAATATAAGTTAAAACAAAATGAATTTGACATGACAGGGGTCTAAACAAAAAATGTTTTGTGGCTAATCAGGGAAATAATTTTGCCACAAAATATTCCTGCTACACCCCAATCTTTTATATATGGGCAAGAAAGTTTTGACGATGTCAAGTTTGCTTCACTGTATCTAGCCTGTTACTGTATAATAAGGACTAAGAATAATGCAAAAAACAAAAAGGAAGTGGTGGCAAGTTGATTGCCACAATAAGTTTGAAATAATTTGGCTTGAGACTTTTCAAATTGAATCACATTATTTCACCCTTTTGTCAGTTATTTTGAAATTGATGAGGTCTATAGTCTTTGAATTGAAGTTGCATATATCATTCCATCACAAGATATAGTGTGTTAGTTTCTTGGTTTACATGTGACATTGCATGTTTGGTGAAGTGTTTAAGGCGTTCAACAACCAATAAGCAGCTGTGCAATTCTTATTTTGAAAATCCAACATTGCTCAAGCTGTGTTTTTTTTTCTGGACAAGGTTCGATCAAAATTTCAGTGTTTAGTGTTAGTATTAAAAGCATAGTCTAGTAGGATCTAGGTACCATTAGTTTTGTTTGGAGGTAAGTATATTCATTCTGGTTCACTGATATTTTGGTCCCCAAATACTATAGAAATTTCCTTGCATTACCTATTCTATTGTAGGTAAGTTTCTGCAAGGGACAACTATTTCAAAATTTTTGATAGTTTTGATGTGGTATGATGCTAGATGCAAGCTGAATTGAATCTGTGATGTGCTGCATAAGCTAAATTAGCTTGAAGCAAGATAATTAGTCTAGTGCAAACAGTTAAGGTTAGCCTAGGCCATAGCCTAAGTGATATAGGCTGACTAGGGATAATATCTTACAGGCATTGGCATAAATAAATCAAGTCTAAATAGGCCTAACCTAACAACAAAGGACGGACATTTTGCAATCATGTAACCTACGGTATGCAATAGTGCTAAGATGTATGATGGAGCTTTTTATTTGCATTCTGTAGTCTGCGCCGGCTGCAAAGAAGAGAAGCTCAACTTTGGATGAAGATTACTTACTCTTGGAGGATGCAGTGCCAGTGAAAAAGGTAATATATTCTGTATGGATTCTAAACTTATCATGTTAGCCTACTTCTTTATCTTATCGTGTCAAATTGGCACCTGTGTTGTTAGGTCATCAGTACCCTCTATTCCCCCTCCCCCCCCCCCAAGGCCCCAAATATGCTGAAGACTCAAATATAATGGATAACTTCAATATCAAATTGACATTTTAAAACATATCTTCTGTTATCTAAAGTCATCATTAACAACCAGATTCCAAAACAAGAAATACAAACTTTGTCGTAACAGTCACGCAGTGATGTAGACGAACAATTTGAAGATGAAGAACTAGACGAAGATGCCCTGTTGGGACTTAGCGACAACGATGAACCATACGAAGGAGATGGGGGTACTGAACTTGATGTAACCTTGGCATCTAACGAACCAGAATTGGATGATGACGGAGGATACAGCGTCTATCCGGAGGACAAAGGGCTCGAAGACGATAGTTACGAAGTATCGCAAGAATTCGATGAGGAGCCAGGAGAAGAATTCACCGCAGAAGAAGGAACTGCCGAGGAGTATCCAGACGAAGTTTATATAGAGGAGACAACAGAGGAGTACCCTGAGGAGGAGTCATACCAAGAGGTAGAGGCAGATGACCACAAGACTGGTGGAGCAGATGAGTAAGTTACCGTATCAAAAGAGGAATGGGAATGTTTCTTGGGCCTTTAATTTTAGGTTGAAATATTCCATGAAAGGTTGTGCATTTGTCGCACTAGCTATAGACCACGTTCATTACAGAGTCTAGGATGTTTGTTACATTCTCAGTGAATGTTGTAGCTTTCTGGAAAAATTGTCTCTATCTCAAGATGTAGAGATATCTGAAAGTTGAGACACAGTTTGCCTCTGTGAACCTTCCCAAATGAACACAATCCTAAACACACATTTGTTTGCACTAACTGACTGAAACAGTTTTATTTATGTTCTTTCCCAGGAACAAATTTATTGCTATTTTAAACCACTCAAAATTAAATCACATGAAAATTTGAAATTCCATTTGGGGGAATTGACACAGTGCAATAAATTGCACATAGTTACATTGTTTATTGATTTTGACATTGTACTCGGGAGAAAGGTTGTTTCATGTTTCTCTCTGCAACCGAAGCTGTTGCAAGTAATTTTGTATGCGGATTCCGGCTATGTGGTTTTGTGCATAGCTTGTGCCATTTAGGACATTCTGTTTGTTGATAGTTAACAACATTTTGTCAAATGTTTCATGAATGTCATTTAGGTATAAAGCAGAAACTTCTGAAGATGTAGCCGTGGAAACGATAGATGAGTCCAGCTTTTTTGATGTCCTGGATATTGACATCACTGATGATAGCCTCATCAAGGAGCTTGAGGAGGAGGAGGATTTTGCTCAAACATCATCTTCTGGAGGCACCTTCGTTAAGCCTGCTGAGCCTCCTCCAATCTTCAGTACTCCTAAGACAACCCCCAAGACAACTCCTCAAAAGCTGACCACACCAAAGACACCTGTACAAGTGAAAGACACATCAAGTAAAGTGCATCCACAAGAAACTGAGGTTAGTTGTGATATCAGTAAGCAGCTCACAGAGAGAGAGAGAGAGAGAGGTGGAGAGGAATGAAAATTACCATTGTACCATGGTTGCAAAAGTTTCTACTCTTGTTATTTATTTATTTAAAATAAAATAAAACTGTTAGCAAACTGCTTATCCACAAGAGAGCCTGTGTAGGAGAATGTGTAAAGGTAAGTTGGCCTGACGTTTCGATCCTGGCAGGTTCTTCTTCAAAGGCTAAATGTCAAGAGTCATGAGACATTCATGAAAGCAACATTGAGTCCATTATATATGCTTCTAAAATAGAAACTTGATGTGCTATTTTAAGAGGTAGTGATCGAACCATGTTTATTACCACTGAGATTAAAGGCATTGAAGACTCGCCCCAAATCGCATGTCGCCCTCTGCAAAAGTTAACTTTCCGTTGCTTGCAAGTGAAGTTTTCTTCTTGTCGCTACAAAATGCAGACAGTAATGTAATATCTGGACCTGAGATGTCCATCGCTGCTATGTACACTGTGTTGTGTTTATTGACCGTAGCTGCATGTATTGACTGTACACTAGTTTCTAATTACCGACGGTAGCAAGCTGTGTGTGTATTTTCTGGGATCGATGATGATGTCTAACACTTCTGTTAGACCTCATTCATAACTAGGTCAGATTACCGGCATCAGACGTTACTTTATGCGCAAGTCTTCACTCCCTTTAAGGGGTGTTAGACAGTTCTCCATGTCACTCCTAAAGTTTCTTACAGTTGGAATGTAATTTTGTGAGATGACTGAAACAGTGGATTCTATTTTGTCTTAGTTTGGTTCTTGTTGAGGATCTTGCTATAGAGAGAAGATGGTAGGACATGCAATTGCTGTTTGATGCTCTATTTTAGGCTAGAGAATCTCATTATTTAACAAATCATGTCCATGTCTTATACCTTTTTAGTAAACACTTATGTAACCTCTACATATGGCTTGAAATTAACGCAACAACAAAGTCATGGAAAAATACAAAAGGGCTCTCAGTATTTAATTTTCATAGACGTTTATGTGCTTGTTGTTTTTTTTTCCCCACTTTGTTTAGTGGGACAAAATATAGCAAGATATAAAGCATGGTCCAACCATGAAAGAAGACCAAGGTACAAAAGGTCTACAAAACTCAGAGAAAGTACCATGAAGAGTCAAAATTCTATGAACATAATGGGTACCTGTAGTATTACAAGCAATATGAGAATGTCCAGCATAAAAATCACATTATAACATTTAACATATATGTTAACATTATGCATAATGAAAGTAAGAGAATCTTTTACGCTACTGCCCTAACAGCGGGATGATCGTGTATGTCACAGCAGTTACATTGCAAATAACAGACTATTGAAAGGTGACAAGCTATTAGTGCTTATATAGCACACCACGAAAGTATTAATCATTGCTTTGAAATTAATAGAATTCTATGAGTTTTGTTAAAATAACTCGATGAAATTATTGTCTCCATAATACTTGGTTCTCTATTGTTTGAGTACGACTTGAAGGGAAAACCTCATGAAGATGTAAGTAAAATGTTAGAAATTTAAAGGTAATTTCCTTCCTTGACTGTAACGAAGGATACAGTCCTCCCAAGGAGTTTATCTCACCTATTACTTGAAGTCTTCTGGCCTTGTTTGTTTTTTGGACAGATTCCAAAGGTCACCACCAGCAGAGCAAAAGTAGGAAATGCAGAAGATGAAGATGAGGAAGAGGATGAAGAAAGAGAAACAAGAGGCGACAGATTCAAATCAGAGAGGAAGGAGATGGTTTCCTTAAAGAGCGGCTCAAGAAATCGTAACATTCCAGATACCTTAGGTGAGGCTATATTGCTCTTCAAACAGTTTCGAAAAAATCCACTGTCTCTGAAATTTAAAGGTATGTTCCAATTTTAATTTTCTCACACACAGCTGAGAGTACTCTGCCAATTGGTAGGTGAAACCATATCCTGATAGCACATGGGAAATAGTCACATTTGTGAAGTTTTACGAATGTATCTGGCAACAGCATCGTTATTGATATGTATGTTTGTATTTTAGATCCTCCTGCAAGAAGGAACTTGTGAAGAAGCCTCATTGGCTTATCAAAGCCACAAGCTGACCAAAGTCAGTCTCTTAGATTCATATTTAACGTCCATGATTATGAATTGTCAATCACTCTGTAACTGGACGACATACATTGATCTTGGATTGACTCGAACTCTGGACCTATAATTGAAAGGCACAGCGTTAACCACTGAACTAATACTCCTTATATCACAGCAGATATCACAGCAATTGAGTTGAAAGTATCTTTATTTCTCATCGTTATGTTTAATCATTTAAACCAGAACATTAAAATCCTTAAGTCAGGTATAAGATATTGAGCTGGAGTCGTTACCTCGTAATACGGAGAAGAAAACTTCTCCGTAGAATTGTTTAACTTTCTGCCACTAGAATTTTCCTGTATGAGACTAACTTGAGGCACCTTTTTCCTTCCTTCTCAGTATTATCAGAAGCAGCACAGAAGGAATTAGCAGAGTATGAACGGCAAGAACAGGAGGAGAAACAGAGAAGGATGCAGAGGCGCCAGGGATGGAGGGGCGGAAGAGGGGGACGCGGAGGACCAAGAGGGCATTTTCAAAGAGGGAGAGGTGGCTTTTATAACAATAGGGGTAGGATGCCATTATATGGACCACCTAGGTTTGATACTAGACCACTGTTCTTCCCGCGCAACCCCATGAGAGGGTTTCACGAACCTCGTCGATTTAACCCAGTTCCCCTGATACCAATTGTTCCGCTGCAGGTTCAGCCACCGCTGATCACGTTGACAAACGCCAGTTTCACTGAGGATGATATGGTGGACTCCTTCGGAAACGGCCGACCTCACCGTGACTCTCCTCCACGACAGCCTCATCAAGCACATCCTCCTCCTGAGCATGTTATGTCTCAACCCCAACAGCAGCAAAATCGTTCCCCTGATTCCGGAAGCCCATCAAAACCTGTTATCCATGTCAACCCTCACTTCAAAGGACAAAGATCTCAGCTTCCCGGACAAATGTCTGAGGATAATCACTTCTCTTCTTCAAACGTCCCCTCTGCACATTCGACGGAACAGGCGACTCACCAAACTCCTCCTAGCGCGATTCAAACAGTGACTTCCATACATGAACCTTACAGAGGAAAGAGAGGATGGCCAGAGCAGCAACAGCAGTCTCATCCAGCTAGTTCGCATCACTTACCACAGCAACAAGGTCAACAACCATCTTATCAAAGAGGAGCACCAGAACCGCCGCAAAAGAGTGATTGGAGCCAGTCTCGGCAAACTGCACACGACAGTAAGAAATGTTTGGTTTACACACTTGGAAGTATTCCTCAGTGGACGTATTGTGGCATTAACTCATTTGACAAACAGGTTATTCCTTCTGAAAGCATTCCTTCTGGAACACGTTAGATTTATCGTGAAACCAACTAAGACTCACCCCTCAATGTGTGAAACGACATAAAACTGATCCCAAATGTGAGAAACCAGCAACAACTTACATTAAACATGTGAAACAATAATGAAACTAACCCCATACAGGTGAAACCACCAATTTCTCTCCATAAAACATGTGAGTTGAAATGAAAATCACGCTAAGTATTTGAAATCCTTAGTATGCATTGTGAAGCCATTCTAATACTCATCCCCCCCCCCCCGAAATTATGTGAATCTAAAACCCATGCTACATATGTTTAGCTACCTAAAGCACTCATTACAGCCTAAATGGAATTTGTTTCAGTGTTAACACTTTTAAATTTCTACCTTGATTATATGAATAGACAAGCAAAGTGAAAGTGTTATGATTCAGATCCTAGTGACACAATGACATCACAGATTTAC
This sequence comes from Apostichopus japonicus, assembly GCF_037975245.1. Lineage (NCBI taxonomy): Eukaryota > Metazoa > Echinodermata > Holothuroidea > Aspidochirotida > Stichopodidae > Apostichopus > Apostichopus japonicus. The sequence continues at coordinate 4,421,029 of NC_092578.1, forward strand.
AAAATGACAGATCCCAGACATAAACACTTAAACTAGGATATGTCCCTAAAGGAACAAAAATGTTCTTAGTAGTATGGGAAAGTTGTTCCTCACAAAGAACTTGTGTCATGTCAGCCAAAGATGACTGTTGGGCTTGCAGGGCAGAATTTTGACTCGGACAACCAGGCCTTACACTTTGGTTGTACTATTTTTGAAAATGACCAGTATGTCACTATAGGATGTTAAACTGTAGGAGAGACATGTAGCTTGGGGAGTTTTGGGAATTTTTTGGAGTGATGGAATTTATCATTTTACCGAATTGAGGGGTTGGCTCTGTTTATTTATAATGCAATTTTAATTTGATGTAAACAACTAGTCTGCAGAGTTGGGGACTCGAGTCAGGGACTCGGACTCGAGTCCGACTCGAGTCGCAAATTTTAGGACTTGAGACTCGACTCGAGACTCGGCTGTCAGAGACTTGGGACTTGACTTGAGACTTGCCCAAAAAGTTAGCAAAGACTTGGGACTTGACTTGAGACTTGCTTTCAAAAGACTCGGTTTTTCTACTAGAGACTTGTTTGTATTTCACAATTTTCTAATCATTAAATAACTTCATAAGTTGATATCGATAATAAATAATTATGGTTTCGTGTACGCAGGGCCGTCTTAAGTGATCACCGGGCCCTGGACCCGGCAATGGAGCGGGGCCCATCAATCAAGTGAGTTCGAAAAAAGTTGCGTGAAAAATTGACATCCTTGACAATCGCTCAAGCATAGACATGCCTGCATTTACCACCCCTCCCTATGTCGCGCATAAAGCATAAAACTCTAGCTGAATAACATACGTGATATATCTAAAACATGAAATACATTATAGAAGAGAAATCTTCCAGTTGCCCTCCATCCCTTCCCTAACAATACTGGACTTACCATTTGTAACACCTTTGTGTTGAGTCTTTCAACTGAGAGGGAGGTGTAGGCGGTTTTACACTATCTAACGCAACGTAGTCGCCAAGAACATGAAGTATTTTTAAGGGAGGGCCCGAGGAACATGAACTTATAGCATGCTCCTCATGGTGAAACATAATTGCACCTATTAGGTGAATTGAGTGTACTGTTAATAGTAGGAGAGACTAGCGTAGGTTCTTATGACCAACTAGACCGGTTTCTGCTTTCAAACTTCATAGGAGGAGCTTCATCAGTAGTAGCCTTTGAATATTTTATATTCGGCCTGGGCGTCTCATTCTCAAAATGCATCTATTTTCTGTGCACAAGTTTTTATGGACTCATGGTGCAGCTATAAGAGCATCTAAAAGAGCTTCGTGTGAACCTTGAGAGTCAGCTGATTCTTCGTTAGTACGAAACCTTGAGTTAACAAGTAAATCTTTGAGATTTTGGGCCCTATTGTAGGCTAGAATCGGTTCTTTTGGAAACAGTTTGGATAATTGTTGCGAGATTAAGTGCCAATGTTTCTAAAGTGTTTTTTTTTTCAAATGCGTGGTTTTGATATGGGGTGTAAAGGTGAGCTTGAACACAAGTGGTGGTTACTTTTGTTTAGGTTTGGTAGTGAGGTATTGCCCACGGTTTTCAAATTTTATGCCTTTCGTGGCTGAGGCAATTTCCTCTTTCTTATAGTTACGGAGTAACAGTTTCTCTGTGTAAGCCTTCGGGGCATTGTATATTCCAGGGTTGCCAACTCAGATTTGAATATTTAATGTCAAACTCTCAAGTGTTTCAACAACTCTCGTCACAAGTTGTCAAGTATCGAATTCAATCAGGCATAATGGCCTATTCAATAAGTTTTCCTCCCAGATTAAGACACGGGGTTACTGTGATTGTGGGGCCACTGACATCGCGGGGCCCTGGGCCAGGGCTCAGTGGGCCCATGCGTTAAGACGGCCCTGCGTGTACGCTCGAATTACGAGCGCCCAACGACGACTACAGGCGTTACCATAACTATACCATTGGCTTGGTTGAATATTTCATCCAGGGCTGCTGTTTGGCTGAAAGTTGGCCTTTTTCAATAAAACAGTGGCTAGCAAATTTTGAGGTAATTTGTTCCGTGGCGTGTGCCCCGGTTTTGCTATTCGGCTGTTTAATTTATACCACATAATTCCTGGAACACTGTTACATTATTCGTAGCCTGCATCATTGTATTCAAACTTCAAAGACTTGAGACTTGACTTGGGACTTGCTCATAGGGACATGAGACTTGACTCGAGACTCGACCTCCAAAGACTTGAGACTTGACTTGAGACTCGCTCAAAATTTTCAAGGTGACTTGAGACTTGACTTGAGACTTGCTGGTAAAGACTTGAGACTTGACTTGAGACTTGCAGCTAGGGACTTGTTGACAACTCTGCTAGTCTGCCACAGCATATTTTGGTTGTCTGAACAGAAATTTTGCTTGTCACAGACTACATATAGAACTTCACCCTGTGTTTGTGTCTTCTTTAAGACGTCATATCTTTTCACTTTGAATATTCATTGACAATTCACTATATTCTTTCAGAACCAATCTATGCACAATCTGGGATGGGACAGCAACATCTGTCCTCTGTCACGCATGGTCGACCCAGAGGTTCATCACCTCCACAGCAGCAGCAGCAGCAGCATTTCCAGCAGCCACAAAGGGATGAACCCCGTCACCATCAGGGCCCACCAGATAGAACCCATTCACCAAATTATAGGAGGGATCAGCAAGACTTTGGGCAGGTAAGTCCTTAGTCATTGAAAGTTCCTTTGGGACATCAAAATTAAACTTGACTTTGGGAGTAGTTGGTTGCATTTGCAGTGGAAACATCATTGAAATGGTTCCAAGCTATGTATCCTTAATTTATTGCTATGACATCACAAAGGATGATTAAATCTTGAGAATGTCTGTGATGGTTCAAAGCAAAAGTTACTCACGGTAGCCGTACCTAGCCCGCTTTGCATATAAGAGTCGGGGCTAAAGTTGTTATTGTTAATTACCTGTTGAGGCTAATTTCATGTTTGGACAAAAAGAGGAAATTCTCATTGGTTCTGAACCTTGCATAGATGAAGGTTATCTTACAGACCATTTCAATGGTCACTTAGAGTGGATTTGATTGATATGTGTGAAAAAATTGGTAATGAAACCCAACCTTTTTCTTTAAAGCAGTGAACTTGCATGTAATGCAGATGTATGAGAAGGGATTTATTTAAGGGTGTGGAGCAAAATTAAATATTTATTTTAAGAATCACAGACACCTAATCGACTGGTATGGTGCATATTCAACCCGTGATATTTTCCTAAGAATATCGAATGAATTGTTTCAAGATAGCCTTTTTTGGACATTTTGTTTATTGACAGAGGCCGTATGATCAGCGTCATCATCATGAGTCTCGTCACACACAACAACAACAACACCATCGCCACCCTGAACAACACCATCAGCAACACCAAAACACCACTCAACGGCAGGAAAATTTTATGGTTTGTGAAATATTCCTTCTATGTTGGATTTTGTTCTTGGTCCAAGTCTTACCATGTTATGTCTTTTACATTTGGATGATAAGACAACATTGCATACAACTTATATGAGGGGGGGGGGGAGGTGGGGGGAAGTTTTATGACTAGAAACCACCCATCATTAAAATTTTTCCTATCTACAATTTTACAACTCACAACGATACAGATGCATATGTGTGCAAATATGTAGCTGAATTTTTACCCATTGACTTCCACTTTCTGGTTTGTTCTGAATGAAGCAGAGGTGTGATACCTGGTTATACCATTAACAAGGTACTGTGGCTTTTGAATGGCATAACACTCTCCCCCCCCCCCCCCCCCATCCTTTACCAATCCACTCATTAAGAATGTATGATTTTGGGATGGATAGCTCACTGGTACAGTTTTTAAATACCAATTTCACTTTTGAATTCTGTTCTACAAAATGTTGACATCACTTGTTAACTTGTTTGTCTTGTTCTATGTCTGAGATGGGCCCCAGAGTATTTAAATTTAAGTGGACTAATTAATAGGGACTGCCAATAAATGAATTCTTATTTTTTTAGCATCGTCCTGAAATGTAAGAACCATAAATTGAACCAAGTTTTTTGTTGAAGTGAAACATGTTATTTTGATGTCTCTTTTGAATTGCCCACAGCCTCCAAGGGTAGTGAATCCTCCCCCATCCGAACACTTCAGAAGCCCTGATAATCAGCATGGTTTGGAAACGGCTCATAGGGCAGCTCCCGTTCCCGATCAAATCCAAAGGTTAGTTGTACATCGACTGTTGAGTCTTCTCATGTGACCGAGAAGTGAATTCCTTCCCGGTAGTATCAAAGCAGGAAAAATACGACACAAGGGTGTTGCGGTCTCACTGTTTCCCTCTTCCACATGGAATTGATACTTTTACAACAGAAATGATATATATATATATCTATATATATATATATATATATGTATTGTGCAGTAACAATGGTCACATGACATTGATTCCTGTTTTGAGTAACAGATTGATACGGAGGCCTGTGACCCTTCTCCCCGGCTCTCCCCCTTAACATCACTGCCACCTTTACCTCTTTCCTGTTGGAAGAGAAAATGACGTTAAACTTGTGTTCCTTTAATTTGTGTTAGGAAAACTGCCGTCAATGCTTTCAAGTCACTGATATTCTCACATAAACAGTATTATACTTTCGTCTAATAGACACAGGATATTCATACTGCTGATTACTTGGGAACTGAGTATGATGTGAGTACCCCCAGTTCTGACAGGTAGTAAGTTCACATGAATCTGTCAGATAGATGTCAAGTCACTGATACGCTCACATAAACAGTACTATACTTTCATCTAATAGACACAGGATATTCATACTGCTGATGTCTTGGGCACTGAGGTATGATGTGAGTAACCCCAGTTCTGATAGGTAGTAAGTTCACATGAATCTGTAAGATAGATGTCAAGTCACTGATACGCTCACATAAACAGTACTATACTTTCATCTAATAGACACAGGATATTCATACTGCTGATGTCTTGGGCACTGAGGTATGATGTGAGTAACCCCAGTTCTGATAGGTAGTAAGTTAAGTGAATCTGTAAGATAGATGTCAAGTCACTGATACGCTCACATAAACAGTACTATACTTTTCGTCTAATAGACACAGGATATTCATACTGCTGATTACTTGGGCACTGAGTATGATGTGAGTAACCCCAGTTCTGACAGGTAGTAAGTTCTCATGAATCTGTAAGATAGATGTTGTAAACTTTCATTTACTTTGCCCAACCAATTGCCTCCTTCCTCTGGAATGGGATATCAGTGCATCCGTATCAAAGTGTACCTCTTTGTTCCGTTTTTAAGTAACCAGCCGGGCCAGTGGCAGAGAAACCAAGGGCCGAAGCAGATAAGACCGGGAGGAGATGTTAGAATGCCGACACCACAACAGCAACACCATCAGCAGCAGCAGGAGCAGGAGGGATCACGGTTGGCTCCTCCTCCTCAGCGGATCATCGAACAGTCAACCAAACATCAGCAAGATGAGGAGAAGGTAACAGCAGCTGAAGAAGAAGGTGGTTCTTCCGAGGTGAGAATAGAAGTACTTAGCAAGCTAGAACAATTTGAAATGAAACGAAAGCTCAGAATTGAACTAACTAAACTAACATCTGATGAGGGGGGGGGGGGGGGGGGAGATGGATAATAGGCATAAATGAAGGAAAGCTAGGAACCAATATTAGAGTCCTCAGACTTGGTTTGTCTTAAGTAGCTTAAGCGATATATACAGAAAGGTAGGAACACTCAAGATAAATGAAAGAAAGACCAAGAACTGTGTTTGTTGCAGTTTGATACAAAGTGTACTTGCCATGCCAGAAACAAATAATATAAATGGCAGTGGCCACAATGGAATGAATTTACAACTTGTAGCAGATTTATAGGTTACGAATTATGTCAGTTCTTATATGACATGCGTTCCAACCACACCGTAAGTGTCTGGTCTCAACAATTACAACAAATGCATGCTAATGTTATGTGAAATGTCATTCACATGTGTTCTTCTGTTACTTGCTTATTTCCATCTGGTCTGAGTGTAGTAGACTTTAACATTAGTTCTACCATAAGCTTACAACAAGGGTACAACAAAAAATGATGGTAACTGTAGGAGCTGTTGTAGTGTGTAGACTTGTCAAAATAAAGTAAAACTGTTAGCAAATTGCTTGTCCACTGAAGAGCCTGTGTAAGAGAATGTGTAAAAGTAAGTTGGCCTGACGTTTTGATCCTAGCAGGATCTCCTTCAGAGGCTAAATGGACTTGTGTCAGAGGCTAAATAGACTTGTGTCAGACTAATGGACTTTAAATCTATTTTCAACCACACTAATTTGTCAGTTAGTCTACTTCTATCCAAATAATCAGGTTTGTTAAGGTTTCTTTCAGCACAATAGCTAAAAGGATGATTATTCTCTTTGAAGGAGAGTGACCCACAAACAAAGAGACTGCGATTGCAAATTGAAGAGCAAAAGAAGCTGAGGGAAGCCATCATGAAGAGGAAAGAGGAACGGAGGCAGCAGCTAGCTGCCAAGAGACAGATGGAGCTAAAGAAGAAATTAGCAGCAAAGAACCAATCAGAGCAGCCTACAGAAGAAGACATGAATAAACAACAGCAGCAACAACAGCAGGGCATGAATAAACAACAGCAGCAACAACAGCAGGGCATGAATAAACAACAGCTTCACCAACAAAACATGAATCAACAACCAAACATTCAAAAGAAACAGATCTTGCAAAAACAGCCAGTAAGTAGTCTTGTTTATGTTTGTGTGTGTGCGTGTCAGTAGACTGGATGCTACAGGTTGTATCTCAATGAAGTTTGACTTTTGTCAATTCAAGGAAATGAAAGAAGCCCACTGACAACGTTCGGTTCACTTTTGACTTTTTCTACCATGCCACTTTTGTAGCAAACATTTCAGAAATCATTTATTGGTAAACTTAAAACAATATGTTTACTTGTGAGATAACAAATTTGTGGAAAAATAGGGGGGTTGGGGGAAAATTGTTAATCATTATGCATCATTCTGATGGTTCATACATGGATAAAAAAACTGTGCTCTGTTTTCAATCAGGTAGTTTTCAAAAATAGGACGGCAAAAGAATCATTGTAGGTTTGATTGTCAATGGCAGGTATGAAGGAAGCTGGCCGGGGGTTTTCTTTTTAGTAATTGCGTGTCTTTACCTCACCCTCCCTGATACAAAGTGAAACTCTGTAGATATTTCATAGACGGTTTTCAACACTTACAATATCTTTTGGGGGGTGGAAAACTAGGGGTATCTTCTGCTCTCTCATCTGGGACTGCTGTTAACATTTCCCTGTCCCTTCCCCATTTCCAGTACCCAATCTCATGCCAACTCATAGTCCCCTTTGGAACCGATTTCCTCTGTCTAAAGGTGTAGTGTGTGTTCCAAGTCTCTGAAGAAAAAGAGCCTGAGTGTGTATCATTCTTAACATGATTTTATGTTGGGTGTTCTCTCGATCAGTCCCATCCCAGTATGCAGCAGGGTCCCGCTCCAGGAGCCAAGTTTATGAGTCAACGAGGTAAACCAATGCAAGAAAGGCGAGTCGGTGGATGGCAGGCTGTTCAGGCTGTACAGGGTACCCCGCACGGACAGGGGTACCCTCAACAACACCACGAGGAACCGTCAGGACGTCCAATACCATCTCTAGTAGGAGGACCATCCAAGGTACGCTTACCTCCTCACCTACAAAGTACTCTGAAATGTTTCCAGTTTAGGATACACACCTTCCCCCTCCCCATGTCCCTGTTTTTCACTCCCCGGTTACAGTCATTCTCTCCTCAATACTATGTGTGCAAACATCATATTGTCTGCTCTACTGCAGCATTTCCCTTTTGGATTACATCTAAAATGGTTGTTTATGGTTTTCCACACATTTTTGGAAGGGGTGTTTTGTGAAATATAGTTTTTCTCTTAAACAATGCAAAACAAAAAATGGTCGAAAGTTTGCTTTAATGAGAGATGTATTGATCTTTTTCCCTGCTAACTGCTTATTTGGCTAAACAAACTTCATCAACCACACATTTATTTTATTTTTTTATTACTGTTATAGCTTTTATTTAATGTCAAGAATAGGCCTCCTTTCTAAAGTATCCATGCTCTGAGCAATTTTTATTTTAATCCAAAGAAAGGATCCGTCTACAATTGACATTGTTTTCAAAGAACGATAAATAAGGACCACTTTGCGGAGCTAGAGAAAACGCAAATCAGATTTTTTTTCCTAATGGGTTTTATGTCCATTTTTGGTTCCTTGCTTTAGCAAAAGGAACCTATGCAGTCAGGTTGGCGTGTGTGTGTGTGTGTGTATGTGTGTGTGTGTGTGTGTGCGTCTGTGACACTTGCTTGGGTACGCTCTATCTCAATAAGGGAATGTTGGATTGAGGCCAAACTTGGACTATAGATCCGCCATATGGAGAAGGTGTGCCCTATTGTTTTTGGTGCTCACAAAGGTCACCAAAGGTCAGTTATGGTCCAAAAACCGAAATTATTAAAACTGCAATAACTCTCAGTGCCAATGTGCGACAAGGTTGATATTTTGGGACAAGTTGTGAACTGGTTAGGGGAACATTTTCAAACTTAACGGTCATGTGATCCGAGGTCACCAAAGGTCAATTAATGATAAAAAACTAGTATTTTTGCGATAACTTGAGAACAAATTGTCCGTTTGGGTTGGGAGTTGCCTCAATGTCATCCAATTGTCGACCCGCATCTTGGTGACCCTTGACCTCAATTTGACCTCTGGTGACCTTTTCGTGTTTTTGGGATTTTTACAGTTTCGATGCTATTTTCAGATGTCAAAGGTACCTTCTGATCATAAATGTCAATAGGTTGACCCCGTGTGACCTTTATGTGCGAAGTTATATGAGGTCAAAGTTTTTCGGTCGGAGTTAGGACGGTTGTACAGACTTTTCGTTTTGTTTTTTGGAATCAGGAGATTAAACTACATCTGAATCCAAGGTCAAAAGGTCAAAGGTCACATCAGAAAAAATGTGCTTATTTTGGGAGGAAACGAGCAAAAAAGAAAATGTTTGGTTTTGATGCTAGATTTGGATATCAAAGGTACCTTCCGATCAAAAATGTCAATTGGTTGACACCCGTGTGACCTTCGTGTGCGAAGTTATACGAGGTCAAAGTTAATTTTCAGACATTTAATGCAACAACTCCCAGTTCCAAGGTGTGACATGGTTGATATTTTTGGACAAGTTGCAAATGGTATAGGGGAATATTTTCAAACTTAACGGTCATGTGATCCGAGGTCACCAAAGGTCAATTAATGTCAAAAAACTAGTATTTTGGGGGTAGAAAATGGGCAAAGAAAAAATTGTTTGAATTTTTATAGTTTGATGCTCTAATTTAGGTCTCATCAATCAAAAATGTCAATAAGTTGACCCAAGGTGACCTTTGTACGTTAAGTTATATGAGGTCAAAGTTAATTTTCAGACATTTAGTGTAATAACTCCCAGTGCCAAGGTGTTACACAGTTGATATTTTGAGACAAGTTGCAACTGGTATAGGGGAATATTTTCAAACTTAACGATCATGTGATCCGAGGTCACCAAAGGTCAATTAATGATAAAAAACTAGTATTTTTGCGATAACTTGAGAACAAATTGTCCGTTAGAGTTGGGAGTTGCTTCAATGTAATCCAATTGCCGACCCGCATCTGGGTAACCCTTGACCTCAATTTGACCTCTGGTGACCTTTTCGTGTTTTGGGGATTTTTACAGTTTCGATGCTATTTTCAGATGTTAAAGGTACCTTCTGATCATAAATGTCAATGGGTTGACCCCCATTTGACCTTCGTGTGCAAAGTTATTTGAGGTCAAAGTTAATTTTCACACATTTAATGCAATAACTCCCAGTGCCAAGGTGTGACAAGGTTGATTTTTTTGGACAAGTTGCAAATGGTATAGGGGAATATTTTCAAACTTAACGGTCATGTGATCCAAGGTCACCAAAGGTCAGCTAATGTTAAAAAAGTAGTATTATGGGGGGAGAAAATGGGCAAAGAAAAAATGTTTGAAATTTGTATAGTTTGATGCTATATTCACGTCTCACCGATCAAAAATGTCAACATGTTGACCTCAGGGTGACCTTTGTGTTTTAAGTTACATACAAGTTCAAAGTTAATTTTTTGACGTTTAATGCAATTAAATCTCAATGCCAAGGTGTGACATGGTTGATATTTTGGGACAAGTTGTGAATGGGGTGGTGGAACATTTTGAAACTTAAAGGTCATGTCATCTGAGGTCACCATTGTTATCATATCTGTTGACACGCTTGTAGGTGTCTTATATTTCTTACACTTTCGACGCCATATTTAGATCTCAAAAGTGCCTTTTGATAAAAAAATCCGATCACATTTTGTGATCACAAAAGTGTTGGCTGTAGTGTTCGTTACTTTATGGGAACATGTAGGACCACAATTACTTGGACTTTTTCAGCCCAATCTTGCTTGATAATATTATGTGTATTGTCATATACCCCAAGCAAGGAACCACAGTGCCCTTGGGCTCTTGTTTTCATAGGTACCAGGACAGAACTTTCAAGCTACAAATAGGAGACCATTTCACAAAGGAAGTGGTCCTCAAAATGTAGCCAATGTTGGGCGTGGCCAGCCTCATCCCGGATCCATCCAACAGAATCATCAACAGAGAGGCCGTGGAGGCACCAATAGACGCCTCATGAGAGGTCAATCAAGGGGTCATATGAGAGGCACAACCAGGGGTCACAACAGAGGTGCGATGGTACAGCAACAAGGACACAGTCATCAGACTGGGAATGCTGGGCCTATGGACCATCAGTCTATTCAACAGCAGCAGCAGCATCAACTGCAGGGCCAGCAGGGTAGGGTGCATGGCATCCCTCAGGGCCAGCAGCATTACCCCCCACAGCATCAGCAACACAACACACAGCAGGCACCTCACCAACAAAGAGGCAGGGGTCAGGGAAGCAAGATGAGTGTAAAACAGAGGCTTGGTCGAGGTGCAGGTGGTGGGGTACAGCAGAATCCACAACAAGGGTTTCAGCAGCAGCACCAGAGAGGAGGAATGCAACACAAGAGAGGAGGAGGGAGAGGTCAAGGAAACTTCCAAGGAGGGCGTAACCCCAACGTACCCCCCAATCTTCGTCATCCCCATCCAGGAGGTGGCGACGCACCCCTTCTAAACCCTCAGAGTGGGATATCCATCGAAGGGTTGGACCAGCAGACAGATGGGAACCTGGTCATGAGGATGATGATCTCGGTCGGACCCGTCCAGGTTTGTATATTTTACGACTCTTTCGAACAACAAATTAGGTATAACTTGTTTCAAATGTGGTAGTGATGATGTGTGAGGATCCAAAGTGGTGTAAAATTTTGAAAGCTTTGGTATCCTTTCTATTGGGCAGAGAGGGGAGAGGCTTTGGAAGACATTGATTGAGACTTGTTGGGCAGGGAATGAGTTTTTTGATAGAGCTTAGCTAATATAGTAAACACCATTGCAAGATGTATAATAGTTAAGTAAATATTGTCAATATTTTATGATAAATGAGATTTTTTTTTCCCCCCCTACTTAGGCTCTCAAGATGTACCCCATGCACGGAAAGGCCATTGGGTTCTTCATCAATCCCAACCATGCCATCAATTTCAAGCAAAGATACAACGGGTGAATATTACATCATTCTTTTGATTTTAAAGGAGATCCAGAATAAGTCATTCTTAGGGCATAGTTCTTTGCTTGGTCCCTGGGCAGTGTGGGTTCAACTTGTTTGTATTGCATATTTTGGTTTACATCACAACATGTAAAAGTGAAGTATCTGATTCAGTGACAAAGGAAATTAAGCTGCTTCTACATCAGAAAATCTTGGATAGTTCAGGTCGTTAAATTGAATTTAGTATTTTATTGAATCGAAAATCAACCACATAAACAGGTTGAGAACAAAAGTGTAGTTAGTGAAGTAACTGTGAAGATCGGTAAATCAAAGTTCTCATTTACATATGAGGATTGACTTATTAGAATAATGTGAATCTGGACCCCAATTCCCCAATTCTCTGTCAAACCCAAATTCTCCTTCTAGAATCTCCTCTATTGTGATGCGAAAAAGGGTTCGTCACGTAAAGAATTAACAAAATCTTCCGTGCGTTGTCCTGTCGCACGCTTTCAGACAGACACCAAGCTTTAAGAGAAAACATTTTAGTTCACCTCCATGTAGTAAGAACTGGCTTACCAAATACCAATGGAATAACCATATACAGAGGGGCTTGATATTGGAAAGGAAAAACAAAACTATTTGCAAAGCTAGTGACTTTGAAAGACAGAATCAACATAAAAGGGAAAGACAAATACCGGAGCAACGATAATCGTAATAAACCAAGTGAAAGTACGGAAATAAAAAGAGACAATGGGAGGAAGCGTGGTAAACAGGCAAAGAAGTCGATAGCAAAGGTGTTTATTAATGTGATAGAAGTTGGCAAAAGCTTACATTACGTAGTTGCGTAAGTTAATAATAGCTTTCGTCAGTGCGTAGATGCTACGCGCCCTTCTTGGTAACTTGTGTACTGTACTTGACATCAACAGAAGAAGGAGGGTGTGGGAAAGGAGGGAGGGGAAAAGGAAAAAAGGGGGGGAAATAAAATTAATAGATTTGTTAAACAAAACGGCTGTTCACTCATGCGAATGAATACGTCCTATTCAGTAATCTTTTTGTAAGATGTTCTCCTGTGTGTTTTCCCCTTCTGAGATGAAGAAAAGTCAACTAACGACTAATCTCGGAAGATTTAATCTTACTCTACCAAGTATCTGCCTTCTTAACAACTTTTTGCGTTGCAAATACTCTAATAGAAGTTGAATTGTAAAGCAATCATCCACACTCAAGAGGTTATAAGATCAACCTAGGCATAAAAAGAGACAACAACAGAATTGCTATGTTTGTTCAGGCAATTCCTTTTGCTTAGTAAAATCCAAATGCATCTTTCTTACATTTCAAAACAACTGGTTAATAAGGAACTTGATTTATTGCCATACTTGAACTACAATGAAATAGGGAGAGAAAAAATATTAAATAAAAAATAATCATATCAAAATGCTTCAATAAGTCTTTCCAGGTAAATTTATAATTTTATAGGGAGGACCTGAAGTTTGGATCTTCCTGGTGAGGATCTTTAGTTATTATTATTATTATTATCTTTATTATGATTATTATTTGTTTTATCACATAGTATAACAAGGTGAACAAGACACTATAACTGCAAATAAGTAAAAAATGTGAAAGGAAGTAAACTAAGAAACCCTTTTGGGCTTAATTGAATAGAGTACTCCCATCAAAGAAAATAGATAACCTTAACACCTATAAAAGAACTACCCCCCCCCCCAGACTTGTTTAGTGGCAGACTAACACCAAAAATCTAGAAGACATGTTATATAAAAACATGGGACGGATCAGTTTTCTTGCAACATCGGATAACATAATTATAGATAGAGTAGTCAATACAGTGGACAATGGGACGTTAGGATTCTTTTTTATACGACTATTCATATATTTTCAGGTCTGTGGTGGGTTTTAATCCAGTTAGTGTGAAGTTGATTGGTGGGAGATCTGTTACCTGAAAGAAAATAGAAAATGAAGATTATCGTTGTTGGAATTCCTTGAAGATAATGGTGCTGCTCAGGGTTGAAGAGAAGTGCTGGAAGTGAACAGGTTACGTAGAAACTGATGTACAAGATACACTATTTACAGTCCTACTGAAGACAAGAAAGCCTTGGTTTTTATAGCCTCTTTATTTTATATCTTCATTTTCATTCTTTCGGTCTTCTTTGTGTTACACTATATCATGTGATCGAAGTGACACATTGTTGCTGTGGTGATTGGTTACAGATTTCACATGTTTCTTCACTTTCACAGAAGTTATGACTCTTCATAGGGAAGGTGATAACAGTTGTGGAGAGAAACCATACCCTAACATGATAATGGTATCTGAAAAGTTAAGCCTACATTTCATGTTGAAAGGAGAGAGTGAGTGTAGTATAGTGGTACCACTCTTGGAGTCTTTCAAATGCAATAAGGAGAATGTTCTTAAATTCTCTTCTGCTTTCTCAAGAATGACTTTGTTAGCCTTTTACTCTGTTTTGAAGTCATATTTGACCTATAATGTGCTAGCATTTTGTGCTGCACATTTTTGGTCACTGTATGGCATGTTCGAGCAATGGTTGTAATGCTCTTGATAAGATAACTGTGTTGTGGCTGTTGTTGTTGATTGGTCACTGTTAGCATTAATGGTGTAAATGTTTCTATGATAAAATGTTCAAAAGAGGAAAAGTGATTAAACTCCGAGCAGAGTGGTGATTCAACAACAGCAAAGGAAAAGCAGAAAATGGTTGATGAAGTCAGAGGTTAAAGAAGACAGAAGAAAATGACAGATGAAAATGACATCTCAGCCATAGAGAAGGTGAAGCTGATACTTACCTTAAGAAGATAGTCCTTCTGCAATAACCAATCAGAACCATCTGTTCCTCGACACTGAAAGGAGGAAAAAAAGATGAAAGGAAAGAAAACGAACGCCAGTGGAATCTGGAAGGAATAGAATCAGAGAACAACTGTAAAAAGAAGATCGAAAATTTGCAGCCTTGTTATTGAACTCCAAAGATGAAGAACATTCGGTGTTGTGAAACAGAACTAGCCGATATATCAAACCACTGACGGAAACCTGTGTCCAAGAAGTAGCTGGAATTTGTAGCAGTCAAACCAAAAATATATCCAATTATGATAAATTGAAGGAGTGACTTATGGAGCCTCTGTGACTTGCCGTAGGGTTGGGTGGAGGGGGAGGGAGGGGGAGGAGGAGAGAGTGTAACATTTTGGATCCATGACCATTGTAGGAGCAATTTGTAAGATGACATTGGATTGGACGACTAAAGCCTAAAAAAAGGTGTGAGATGCAACTTGGTTGTGGGTGATAACACCATTCTTGTATTTATCTTGCGTGGCCTCTCGCTTCTGACTGAAAAAAACTCAAATGGTGTGAAATCGCAGGATACATTCGTTAGACCTGATTTCAACTCAACGGGAACAATAACACCCTGATTTTGAGTATCCATCTTTAAATAGATGATATTAGTTCAAGGCAACAGTTGTTGTAGAGACGATACAAAATGGAGACTTTTTGCTTGGGATTAAAACAAATAGTTTACCATCGTGTGTATATGGAGGACATCTAGTTATCACATAGGATGTATACATCTTTAAGTATGTATTTTTAATAAGCATATTTTGAGCCCATAGAGTGTTTAAAAGAGGTAGAAGGTGTGCACAGACTTGGACAGCAGCAGTTTGCTTAGTTAACCAACTTTATGTTAGAAACAAGGTTTCATGTTATAGAGGGAAAGGTTGAATTCATCTTAGATGATATCAGGTTAAGGAACCGATATATGAATCTACGATGATACCGGTTCCAAGAAAACCGATATTCTTGTCTAAGGGTAAAGTGTAACTTATACAACCAAAGTTAATTTGCTTCAGCGACTAGATGTTAGCGTCATGTCAGACTTTGGACATGAAATGTTGATGGGGAAAGTACTTCCTCAACAATTCAAATCGATTGTAATTGTTGCAACTCCAATGAAAACTAACAATTTCAAAACCCTGTTTGTTTAGTAAAACAGAAAGTTGAGGCATTGATTGTGTTGTGGGTGGGAATACATATAAGAACAAGATCCTTTTACATTCCATGTCAATTTTGTGAAAGGTCAGTTGAAGGGGGTAAAGTACTTTCTGAGCAATGATATCATTTGTCCAAGATCAAACAATTTAAACAAGATTTACTCCCTGAAAAATAAAATACTTACATGTTCCTAATTGATACTCATAGTTTATCTATGGCATTAGAGTGACAAAAATGAAAGAAAGACGTTTAGCATGAAAGTCAATGAATATCTCAAAAATTAATGATCCATAAATGATTTGGCCCAGTAAAAAAATTTCACTTTCCATTAGTCATTCTTGACCAAGTACATCTAAAGCCAGATAAAAGCAGGAACGTACAAGAAAAAACCGTAAAGATTTAGTTAGACACCACAAAAAAACATGTGTTTATATCATATTCCTATCCTTCCCTTCCTTTCGTCCAAAATATTTATAACACCTTATTACTGAAAGCTCAAAAAATGAGGAATTTTCAATCTGTCATTTTTGAAGAGACTAGAATGATGAACCCCGTAGAATTTTATTCCTTAATGATAAGTTTTAATTAGACTAGAATTGATGAACTCTGCATTTTTCTGCAATATATATATGTGTCATAGTATCACCAAAAAACTCTTTTATCCTCACTTTTTGCAAAGAAACATTAGTCTGTGATGATAGTGTTCTATAGCGTGAATAAACTTATATAAACTACATTTCATTCAAATGAAAAAACGTAACCAATAGGTGAACTATTAATTAAGAATGATGCCGGGGTGGGTGGAAGCCCTTCAATGCCTCATCTTAATTGCCTGAATTGTTTGCAGATTTAAACTTGCCAGAGGTAATTTAAATCAAGAATTTTACTCAACCACAATGAACAATGGTATTGCCAAGAACTTTAACAGTGGTGGGAAAGTGGGGGGGGGGGAGAGGGTTGCACACATTCACACAAACAAATGGTCTTGAATGAATAATATTTAGTTATCTCAGAATCAAGTGTTTTCTTTAGAAAAAAGGAAAAAAAGTTCTTATTTCTTGTGTTGCCTTTTAAGGGTAAGTTGTCGTGTGCAAACCCAATGTTTCCTTCCATGGGAGTGATTTGAGTTAACTCTTCTTAGCTTTCTGCAATGCAGTCTTAACTGTCTGCAGTGTTATGTTTAATATTCCGATGTTAAGAGTAGCTAGGAATCACTAAGCCATTTGGCTTTCTGGATCTATACTTCAAGAGATACCGTTTCCTTTTGTCCTTAAAAGTGGTAAATACTTTTCAGATCAAATATCCAAGTTAGTAGGACTTTAGTCACTATCCCAGTATTTATTGTGCCTAAGTCTGATTTGCATGTAAGATTTGGAGCAATTTTTTGGTCTTAATTTTAGTTTAGTGTTTATTAGATTAAATACCAGTTAATTAACTGTGACCTAAAGGTCACATTATGTGGCAGGAAGATTGGTAGTGTTTGGAGTAGAACATAGCAAGTCCTATCAATAGTAGCCTCAGAAACCAAACAAAACCTTGGTTGAGTTATATGTCATGAAGCCCCATCAGCATACTAATTCAGTTTCTGGGTCCTAAAGTTTAAACTGCACATCAGACAAACTTTTGCTATACAGCTAATATGAGCTATTGAAAGATTAGCCCAAATAAGCATCAAATATTTTTACTGTTTTTTTCTTCTAGTTTCATAAATTTTTTTTTTTTTTTTTCTGTCTTACATATACCTCTGAAACAAATCAGGTATACAACAATTTTCATATTTCAAAAGTTAAAATCTTCATTATGAAGTCAGTCCCTATACTGTGTGCATGGACGCAGTGCTACAGTCCCTATACTTTGTGTATGGACACAGTGCTACAGTGTTGACGACAATCTAGTAGGTAACCCCGTCCCTCCCCCATCATACTACTTTAAGGAGCTATTTTATGAGGAGGAAACTTAATCAGTTCTCCCAGTCTATGAGTCACACAAGGTTAATAGGAATCTCTAACAAAAGATAAATAGAACACATGATGCTTTCTTTAGCGGTGGGTGGATATTGTTTCATCTATCGCTATGACCGGCGTTCCTTGACCTGCCAGATTTTCAAAAGCTGTACCGGTGAAAGACAACTGTATGTACGAAAAAAAATGTGAGAGAAATTTGGCCGAAATGCTTTGTTAAAAACTTTTGGGGATATTCCACATGGTATGGTTTTCATGCCTTTACAAACAAACGTCTTAGGATGTTTTCTTTTCTTAAGAGGTGATCATTCACATTTGTCCAAAACTAAAATTGTACAGGGAAACCCAGATAGTTTTATTATATTATTATGATTATTATTATATTTATGCAGAAAGAAAGTGATGGATAGCATTAGAACAATCTAAACGTGTATACTTAATGCATGCAACTTGACATCCCAGCACATTGTACCTTGTTGGTGTAATTGCTATAGGTCATGCTAGTACTCAAAATCACAGCTCCCTCATTTTATGTTGTGTACAAGAAACTTGTATAGAATCCCTTTTTTTATTTTTTCCTTTATATTTTTTCTAATTATCCCTTCAAAAAAATGACAGGATATTTTAAATTTAAAACAAAAAAATTAAACAAAAATATTTCCAATGTGAAAAGAGAGCTCTCTGAGTTATTCCTTATTCCTTCTATCCTCCACGCACCCCCCTCCCTCTTCCCCGCCCTCATTTCAGTATTCAACTCTGGATCACACCCGCCTACCCTTCAAGAAGGTACACCTGCACATTTGACATTTAGGATAGTCATAGGTAGGCAGCAGTCGACTTGGATAGTTCTTAACAAACTTTGCTTTTCTGGAATTAACAGAGAAATCTGTCTGATATCCTGTCTGGTCATGCTCTGGTATGTCGTGTTTATTTAATGTAAAACCACAGACCATTGTTTCTGATAAACTTATTTTGGATAGTTTGATTCAAAATTATGTGATTTTTTTCCCCCTTACATTCTTTATTGGAAAAGAATGTTTTTGTTCTGTTAACAAATCATTTTTTTACACAGTTCAACCGGTGAATCATTTTAGTTTTTTTTTTTCAGTGAGTCACTTTCATTTTTAATGTCTTTTAATATTGAAAGCAGTGGTTTGAGTCAATTTATATGAAGTTTAGTGAATTTTTGGTTAGCTAACTTCCATAACCAGTTAGTAAGATTTTGAAAATTTCTGATTTTTTTGAATTTTAGGATTCTAGCACTGATATGAAAAAGTGTGTGTGTTCGGCAAAGTTTTTAGAATTAAAATTGAGAGTTTTGATCAGCCCCGACTTCATATATTGAAAATTTGAAAATTTCTTGTAGGATGTCTTCATAATTTTGAGTAGAATTTCAGGAATTAGGAAAGCGCTTCTCTTCAACCCATGAAGCGATTATCAAAGATATTTTTTTCTCTAGTTTTGTAAACGAACCTTCAGTGGTGGGTTTGCTTTGTGAAAAGTTGTCCATCTCAGCAGAAAACTAATCCTTTTAAAGCATTCAACTTGCTTTGACAGCACTGAGAGAAAAGTATTTTTTATTGTTCATAGGGATCAATTCTGTTAATAGGTTTAGTTTTGCCTTTGGTTCATGTTCTGTAGTTGACCTTTCATATTTATACATCAAAAAAAAGGGCATCAATCTTGCTACTTAATATGCAAAAAAGAACAAAGTGGTCACTTGTTGGTATTCAGCTGTTCAAATTTATCTGCCTTTCCCGAGAAAAATTCTGTCGAAAACTTTGAGCAAAGTTAGCTAAGTTTAGCATGAATGTTAGCATGCTAAAGTTTGAAATTAAAAATTTGATGGCAAATGGGGATTTACCTTTTTATCCAATGGGACAGTCCTCATTGATGGTTTCAAGTATAATGGCTGTAAATTTGGTATCTTGATACTACAGTATGATACTACGTTTTATATGTTAAAAAAATATGCTATATACACATTTCCACTTGTTGTATAGCAAGTTTCCCATCTTTGCATAGCATTTTGCAATGCGATACCTGACGATATTATTCCATGAGTACTGTATACGACTACACAGAAACATCAGATTCCCAGTTTTTAACATTCCACTGTCATCTCAAGTCAACCTCTAAGTTAATGGAATGATCCAATTACTTTCATTTGATTCCATTTGAATGCAGTATGCAATAGTAAGTCTGCGAAACTCTGCTGCTGAACAAAAGTCTGTGCACACCTTGATTAAGGAGAAATTGGTTTGATGGGAACAAAGACAAAACTTTATGAGAAGTTTAGATATACTTGGGTATCTTTGTTCATTATGTTTGATTATTGGAAGGATGTCATTATTGAATATTCACGAACTAGTGGAACATTGGCAGGAGTTATCCATGATTTACCGTTCAAGATGTTACTCTAAGTGATAAAAAGAAATGAATAAAAAACCCAAGGTTTTCTAGTTGCAACTGGAGCTTGCTGATGGTGTGTGTGGTGGGGGGGGGGGGTGGGGAGAGTCATGGGAGGGGAAGAGAATATGGGAAATTACAGTCTGTTATGTTTCGTGATTAGTGAATGTGAAGTAAGATGTACAAGTGAAAGACCAACTGTAGACTAGTTCAAGGAAAGTCTAAATATTGGGTTAAGTGTTCAATATATTGTTAAGATATTTCATTTACCCAGTAGCAGAAGTAGACTGTTCTGTTTTCATTTCTTTGAGAATGAAATAGTGTTCAATTCTAGCTATTTTCTGGCCTTAGACTAGATGTTGAACTCCATGCTTAAGAATACTTAAAGTGTTTGTTGCATTTTATTCTGAAAAAGGATGATGTGCATTCAAATGGGATTCCCCCATCATATTTGAAGTCTGTTTGGAGTATGATAAGGACATGATTACAACTGGATTATCCCATATGAACATTTATAGAGCAATTCTTTCTTTAAGTAAACAGAACAATAATCGTGTGTTTGTATGCTGTAACATTGATATATGTATACCAAATGTAATTGGCGATTTTAAGGACTTCAACTTTGTAGGGAGGGTTAGGATTGGGGAATATCCCATTTTGAATTTGGGGGTAGAAAGATGCATGATGTACATGTTTGTTAAATATATCAATTTGATCATTAAACGCAAGCAATTTCATTCATGTCTCTCTCTCTGATGTTATGTCAACTTTTCATATAAATTATTCAAACCTTTTGTGTACTTTGTCACATACATTACTGACGTAAAGTGGAGTGCTGTCACAGTCGTGACTGTTTTTGTGACACGTTTGGAAGACTTATATATTTGACTTTTATGGAGCATCTGTTGAGTGGTCTACCACATATGACTAATGTGACAGTTGACTGTTGTGACGTTTGTGGAGTATTCTGTCACACATGTGACACTTGTGACAGGGTCTCTCTCATCTACAACAATTACTAATTAAGATTTGGAGGTCACATTTTGTAGTCATGTCTGTCACATGTGACAAACATATGTCTCATCTACATCTATCAAGACTTGTGCAATAAGATATGAGACGACTGTCACATTTCTTTGAAGTTAGTTTGTCACATGTATGCATGATTGTGGCATATGCTGAGAGTACTGTGACAACTCGTGATTTCATTTTCTGTCACTTTAACGTAATGAATATTGAACCATTGTTTTAGTGTCACGATGAATAACGTGAGATTTGGTTACTTTTATTCATATTTTTACCCAAAAAATATGCATGCATTTTTCTTTTTTCTTTTATTTTTGTACTTTTGTCTTTATTTTATATTCTGACATTAATAACTCTCAAGGTTGAAAAAAGCATTACATTTATTTGTTACTCAAATTACAATTGGTAGGATTTGTGAATATTGAGAAACTGCACAGCATGGTATCTGTCAGTAATGCATTACAAATGAGTACCTCAAGAGTGTCAGTTGACTGCAAAGCTTTTATCACTTTTTCTCCAATAAATTTGACAGATGTTTGAGTACAAACATTGAAGTACCTTAGATATACTTTGAGTTTGGTAACTGTGTTTACTTATGCACTTGTTCATTGACGAGTATGAGTACAGAACTGAGAAAACACAACTCCAAGGTTTGGAGTGAGCGACATTTTGGTTAAAGAGTACACGTTTTATACAATTGGTATGATTTTTTATTTTCATTCAGAGTTTTATAAAAGGTTATTTTTATATCGTTTTCAAATACTTTTTGGCTATCATTGACAGATTGGTCAAAAGTAAACCATTTTCAACATATATTTTCTACTTTTATTTTTTTATACCATTTTTTTTAATGTATTTCATGAACAGCAACCATTAATATGGATCAGAATATAGTTGACTGCATTCGAATATCGCATCAGGAAACATGGTGGAAGAATACCATTCCAACATGTGCAAATACCTACCACTTTTTTTCTCCGCTCCAAAAAGGCATTTTTTACATTCCGTCCATTGCTGGTAATGTTTCCTCATCACAAAAGTACTACTGACATGTTAAAAACTTCATTCCATCATGTTTTGCTGTTAGCAAAGAAGACTTTTTTATTCCGAGGAGCTATCTTTGTGCAATTAATTTTCACCTTGCAATAAACATGTAAATACTTATATTTTATATTACAGGATAACGGTTAGTATTTTACCAATTGAGAGTATATCGCGGTTAATAGCATTCATTTTCTTACATGATTGTTTGTTTTATATTGCATACAGGTTTTAAAAAACTGTTTGGTATTGAGAATTTACTAATGGTTATTATCTGAATCTGTTATTCAATTTTGTAAGATTGCAATATTTTTACTGCACCATGCCCAAGCTGTCTTGGGCACAATGATTGGACTATGTATACTGGAAGTTGCAATAGTGAAGATCAAGTCATTTTTAAAGTGTTCGTAACTTATAGTTGAATTTATAATGTAACAAAGCCATTTGTAGGTGTTTATCAATTTGAAATTAACCAAAGAGTGATACTTTTACTTTATCTGGTTATCTGTTCAGTGGTTCTCAACTTAAGGGGGGGGGGGAGTAGATTAACTCAGGGGATGAGGGTTTACTGTGTGAATTTGTGTGGCGAGGGAAATGGTACAAAAATATATATCTTTTAAAAACTGCAATAAATTCATGGGGTTCAGGCCTGTTGAACAGTGTTTAATGACCATTTGACATAGATTGGATAATGGTTGGGGAGTTGGTACTGGGCTAGGGAGGAGAGGTGGTTTGGGTAGGATATACAAATAGGTTTGGAACCACTGGTTAGATTGTAAGCATTAAGTATTGATATAATGTGCACATGAAGTTGGAGTAGTATTTCAAGTTTAGGCTACAGTGAAGTTACCAGTAGTTAAAGTTAGGATACTTTCGTTGTTGCACCATGCAATATCGAGGTTGGAAACCTTAAAGTATCCTACATAATTTCTGACAGTGAATTTAACCTCCGAAACCCCCCTAGGTCCACACTTAACAAACTGTGGGACACGACCCACAATTGGATATTAGCCAAGCATTTACTTTAATTTGGTTAAACAATGTTAATGATAGAATCTGAGAGTAGATCTTCCTTCTCCTGTCACGTTTTAATTATCTTTCCCAAGTTAACAGTAGGTTTTAACTGACTGACCACACTTTAATTGAGAGTTCCATTATTGGAAACAAACTTTTCATCCGATTCACCAAATATAACAAAGCATTTTCTGATGTTTGTTGTAAACATTAACTTGCTTGCTTCACTGGACTTCTTCAATGACTTTACCATGTAGGATACATTTCTATTAGATTAAAATGCATTGTCTGTGAGATCCCATTTTTCGCTTTAATACAATTCTTCACCTCTGGTCTTCATCCAGTCGGAGGGGGGGGGGGGAGGAACACACTCCTTCTACCATAGAATGTTTCTTCTTTACGAACAAGTCTGAGCTACAGGAGTTAACTTTTGTTGAAATTGAAATGAAATCTTAGAAAAAAAACACTCTGTAAAGGTAGTCGGTATAGGGCTCAAATTATAGCACGCTATATTTGCTAGAAGTTTTCAAAAGTACTTTCCTGGAGGTCTTTACTTTCCAAATTGTTCTCAGACATTGTTAAGGAACACACAGAGGACTGCATGTCCCAGTGAAGAAAATTTCCTTGAGGGTTGTAATAAAAACAGTTTAAGAATTTTGACTAAAGGTGGCCATATTTGAATATCTAGCATATTTGGGGCCAATACAGCATACCTTTTAATAAGGTCATTGTGTTGCTCCCAGATATGCTAGAAAGTCAAATAATGGTCTCCCTTGCTCAAAGTTTAAGAGTCATTTTACTTTCACTGTAACAAGAGGTTACAGACGTTGAGTCATTGAATGGTCTATTTTAGTACTTCTCAATGTCTGGGAGTATTATCGTGGATTCCGTGCCTCTAGAAAGGTACTTTTGACAACTTCCAGCATATTACAACAATTATTTATAATTTCTTCAACTGGTTTGATTCCACATTTAAAGATCTTTCAAAATGACTGATTCGCTAGAAACCAGTAATTGCTTTCCATGGCCAGCCAAAAGAGCAACAAAGAAAACTCAGCAACAACGTAATATATGTTACCTATCTTGATCTTGTGACTTGTTCTCCTACATTAACATCTGACTTGATACCTTTAAGCACCAGTGATTGATTGAAATCAAGAAATTTCAAAAAAATATTAAATTAGCCAGAATTTAAATCATCCAGAAGCCAGTTCTGACATCCCTTTAAGTATAATCGGTGGTGGTATCCCTAAACCCCCATGTGACTAACCCATGGCAAGTGGCTTCCTCTGAAAAATAGGTTTTATAAATAAACAACGCATACCAGCTTGACAAAAGATTTCTGAAACAGATTGTCGGTAAAAATGATGTTCTGTCATGTAGAGTCTGGATTTAAAACAGAAACTGTGTCACAAAAAAACATGTTGTGATACTTTTATGTTTAGACCGTTGCCAAGTAACTAATCTTCATCACACTCCACAAATTAAGGCAAGAATATATATATAGGTTTAGTTCTATAGTAAACTATTTAAATTGAAAGGCTAACCACATCTAAACTTTATAATTATATTACTGGGGATATATGTCATAGTTGCAAGGGTAAGTTGAAAAGGGGGAGAACAAAAAATTAAAATCTGTTAAAGTTATAAAGTTTCACTTCTGGAATAAATATCCTTTGTTTGTTTTTCAGGTAGACCTAATTATTTTTTCTCTTTGTGTTGATATCAATTCAAAGCATAGAATATGAAAAATGACAGATGTAATATATAGTCTGCACTTTCATGATTGTTTAATAGTAGGTCCTGGCTTAGATTAATCATTTCGACTCTCTGGCCTGTTAACTTCATTTCCTTTCAGCGTGAATGAGAAATTGGTCTGCAGACAGGTCCCTTGCTTCTTTTTTTTTGCTTTTTCATGATTAATGAACCGAATCTATTGTCTTGTTGTTTAAGGATTGAACTGTAATTGGTGATAGAGGTAATTAAGATTGTCATTATAGATATTAGCTAAGGAGGATGTTAATGACACACTCAGACAAAAACACTGGCTGAATCACTGGTCTGGTTCAACCACCTAGCTGTGAAAATGAGGATTCAATTTGATTGTTGTATTTGATCATTAAAAGGATTGTTTCAAAAGAGAAATTGAGATACAGGATTGGGGAGGACATGAGAGAGACTTATGTCAGCAGCAAACCAAAGATATTTAAAAAAAAAAAATTGTTATTTGAAAAAATATTTAAAAATGTGCATGAGCTTTCAGTAACCCAGACATGAGAATTTACAGGTACTTGAAATGGCTGGATTATAGATGTGACTGGTTATTAAATGTGGAGAAAGACTTTAACATTCAAGAACATTTGTTAAGAAAATGAGAGGATAAAAAGAAGTTGGATGTATATTATATCCCTCTATGCCCTAGTTAAAGTTTCAGAGACAATTCACTCTATTCATAACTGACCTCTCCCCACCCCTCCCTTAAGAAAAGTTCGCTCATATCAAGTTTTTATATTTTAGGATTACCTCCCTCCTCTATACAACTCCCCCTTCCTTCCCACCCCCCCCCCCCAGCACAAACCCATCCCCAATACTTCTGATGGGGAAAAATCGAAAGACATGTCAAACAATATAGAGAATTCACTGTTCACCAAATTCATTGAAAAAATATGTTGGTATAAAACTTTCAACGGTTGAAGCACTCATATTCACATCCCATTAAGAACGGATTTTAAGATCCAATTACTGTAACATATTTTTGTGTTATAAAAATTGAATATACAGATTGATGTAGTATTTGATGTGTCTGTCAATCTTAGTCCCCTTTAATAACTCATTTACAAATGAAATAGTTCTGATCTTTGAATAAAGTACCAGCATAATTCAGATAAGCACATATATACATCACATGCCTGTACTTATAAGCCCCTTGTGCAGAAATAATAAAATTCAGTGATCATAAATTGAATCGACGCAACGGAATACTTTTTTGAATAATGCAGTTTTTGTATCCGAGAGGTTCGCTTGTAAATCTGTTAAAAGAGCAGTTTGGTAGAGTTAGGATCGGATATATAGTATAGTATACAAAATGGCAGTTGGTTTGGATTAAGTGTACTTTGTTCCGGCACCAGATAAAATTGATGTGGATAAAAACATAAAGGATATGTTTTGCTGTTGTAGGACATTTTACTCTGTAGAAATGCAAAGCTTTCAATAGGGTAATTTTGGTTGAGGGACCCAGCTCTGGGGGTGAATGAGAGTGGTGGACAGGGGGAAGAGGAGGAGGGGAAAGGAGGGCAAGAATTGGAACATGCATATTTAGATATTACCCTTATTGGATATTACTAACTGTTCAGTTATGGAAATCATGATGTACTTGGTAAGCTCCATCATTTATGCCATCTATTTTTCTTTTTTAGTAAAAAGACTTGGTTTTCACATTGCAACTTCCAGTGTATTTACGTTTATCTTTCATATTATGTTTCTATATTCTGTGTGTGTCTTGTCAGTGTTCTGTTATACATATATATTGAAACCTGGTTAACAAATTCATATCTTTGGCAAAAACAGTAAGATAAAAATTGTTTTAATATATTTTATTTTTATATTTCTTATTTATTTTGGCTTGGAACTTTGTCATGGTAACTCTGCCATAATACTAATATTATCAATATATTAAGCCTGTAGAAGCAAGGAAAGCTAGCATCTTGGACATTGAGGGTTTAAGTTCTGGCTGGCATGAATAAGGTATAGTTTTCATCCTGGGGAAATCCAGTCTTCCCATCTGAATGATCTTCCAAATTGTAATAATAAAAAAAATAATGAGCTAAAAGTCTAGTTTTTATTTTATCCTTGATGTGAAATGTAAGGTATATGCCATTTGGCTTCTTTCACATGCACTTGTGGCTGTTGTAAAGTAACTGCTTTCCAGGTCGAGATAACCAGGCCAGGTTATCCTCAACGAATATTTGAAAGGTTAAAGGATTTGTAGGTGATGTTCCTTATATAAGCTGGTCACTCAATGGTGCAAATATGGTCACCTTTTGAAACTTTCTGAAAATAGGGTTACATTTTGAACCTTTCTGGAAATATGGTTATCTGTTGTACCTTTCTCAAAATATGGTTACCTTTGGACTTTTCTATGGCTGTGTTCTGTTATGGTGAACAATCCTGTCTCTGAAAAGTTACAAATTGCAGTAAAAAAGCTTTACCAATAAGAAATGCCATATGTCCATTTCTGTATATTTCTACCTACCCACCTCTACTTTCTCAAATTCCAAGTTGAATATGAACTACCATGTTGTGTACATTCAGATCATATTTTATAGTAAATTTCACCTTAGTATGAACCTTAATCTTTTTTAAACTGTGGTTTTTTGTTTTTTTTTCAAAAATGCTAGAAAACAGACTTTTAGGTTGAGTTCAACAGCACGGGTACTTGTTACCAGTAAAATTCATGCTGTGGTTTGAGTTTTAAGAGTGTATCTGGGACAAGGCTGTGACCGACAGTACAAAAAGTACAAATCCTTGACATTGTGAGTACGAGTACCATCAACTATGCTTGAAAATGAGAACAGACTCACTGTCAATCTGCTAGAATGTCTAATACTGGTCACTTATGTTCACTGCCATGGTTGAAAGCATCGTCAACCTACACTGAGATATTTCTTAAGTTTTGTTGGATTTGTAAAAATTTGTTAAACAATTCTCGTTGCAGTACAGGAAGAAATTGGAAGAAAGGTCATAGCATCCAGAAAATTTCTTTTGAAAAAGTCGTGGCAACTTTTAATCGGCTTAAGTTTAGCTGCAATATTGGTGACCATTTAACCATCCAAACTATATATATATATATCTATGGTATAACCCACTTTTCAAGTGTTCATACTTGGCGGGTGCCATCACTTACAGACAACCTTTTTAACTTTTGGTATGTGCATGTGTATGTTTTAATCATAATTTTTTTTTTGTCTGCAACGCTACTTTCAGTCCTCGTGAACAGATGTTTCAGTATTCCAGTTCACATACATTACCTACATGAGCAATGTGTACTGTGGGAATCCTAGTTGAGACAAATTAGGCCTATTCCTTACAGTATTTGAAAAGATTGGCCTTAAGTTTCTTGTAAAGTCATGAAATGTGGGAGTCGATAAGTTGGAAAACTTTTGTCGTGACGACATAAATTGGCGCTTACTAAGAAAATAAGCAGTGTTGAATGAGCTGTGCACTCATGAATGGTCTTTTCGTAACACATGGCAAAGTATGTACTAAGTATGGTTTGTACCTGATTGTGTCTGTGTTTATATGATTTGATCTATAAGCCAGACTCTGACATGCTGAACATGTCCAGCTGGTGCAGCTAAGTGGTATAGATTTAATGGTAAATACATTCTTGATATTATACACCAGCAGGTACCTTAAATTGTAGAATTATTTTGATAATTAAACATAGTGAATGCATGTGTAGAAATAACGTGATATGCAAAACTAACCATTGGATTGTGGTTGTTTTAATATACCGATTCCAACACATTCATCACGGGTCAGTTGTGCAATTAGCATTTTCAAAAAAGTGTCAGGTATTCGGATTTTACAACTTTTACAATGTTTCTTCCAATTTTCTTTGTTTTTTTGTATAATTTCTATAATATACACATTTGGTATATGTTAGCATTTTAACTGGTAGTGTGTTGACTGTTTCCTCAAGCAACGAGCTGAAACTCAAATGTGATTTTTACGATATAACTGACCAGAAAGTATTTCTGTTAATCTAAGGGTTTCTGTAGTGTACAGATGCAGGTGTGTGTTATGTTATCACCATTACATTATGTAGATAGACTTTGACAACAGTCTCATAGACTGTATTGTTTGCGTAGGTGGGTGAGTATCAATAGTTAATATGGTATGATGAAAAATTTCTGTCAGACTGTGAATAATGAATAATTACAGATTACAAACTTGCTGTAAAATAAGATTAAGTAAGTAAGACTGTGCACCAGGTGAATGCCCCTATGTAAATACCTGACTATCGCTAAACTGACCTACCCTAGTTTATCCATCCTCTGCCTGGTTGTTTAACACCTTCCTCTCTCTCTCTCTTTGTATCACCCCACCCCCCCCCTGCGACTCCCACTTTCCACATTTTCTCCTATATACTGCTACCACCTCCAGACACACAACTATCAGTCTCTTACAGAAACCTTCATGAATTGCAAAAGGTTCTTGTCACACAAATGCAAAACACACATTTGTTGTTTAGTAAACAACAACTTTCTTATATGGTATTCAATCTTTTTGTGATAAAAAAAAAATCTCAAAATTTGCTGTGTAAAATGTTTAAATGTGAAATGATTTCTTGCACAGAACCTGATAGATTTGTGCATTTTCTTCTTCTCCCCCTGTCTTTCCTCCCTACCCCCTCATGCCCCTTCCGGCCCTGCCCAATTGCTACCCCTCTGCCTCCTAACAGCTTTGCCATCCTCTCAGTTTACCCTGATCTTTTACTCAGGGTCTATTATATACTCTCTGCTCCTTCAATCTTTCTGATGTGAGGAAGCAAGCCCAGCAAATGATGCACTCATTCCAAAAATAAATAACTATTAAAAACAAAACAAAATAAGTTGGTTTTAAAGTTGACCACTTCACTCCATTAATGAGAATGATACTGGGGGGGGGGGGTGAGGAGTGCACCAGGGTGGTGGGATATATTGTTCAAATTTGTACTCTGAGTATCAAAATACTCCCATAAAAATTATTTTGAAACTAGATTATTCTTAGATATTAATTGTATTTCTTAATTGGAATGGTAACAAAGATTCCTATGTAACCATTTTGTTCTCAGAGAATTTCTTGGGTTTCAAAATGGAATCTTTTATCCGTATTTTTGATGCGATGTCACTTTCCTTGTAATCCGTATACTTGCATGGGTCATATCCTGTATCTTCCTGGTCCATTTCCTCCATTCACTCTTCCTCTGGTCTGTGTTCCCCATAGGATCTTGCTGCCTCATTCATGTTCTTTATCCCTTATTCATCATTTGAACAGTTTCCCTTTTCCCCAGATGTACACAATGTCCCGAAAATCCGTATCTTACCATGCATTCATATTTATTGCTTTTCCCTAAATTTCACCGAGTCCAAATTACCTTCCCAAAAGTTTACAAATCTGCTTTATACCTTACACTCAAATCGCAGTCCTCTCCTTTCTTGACATTTCGCTTTTCTGTTCGTAAAGTAAAACTGTCAGTTGCGCACCTCATCCACACTTTCATCACAGTAGGACACCCCCCCCCCCTTATTCTACGTTTCATGCACCCCATAGTAGTTCCTACTGTATACAGTTTACTGTCACTTGTATCCATATTTTCTTTGCTCGATTTTAACTCGACTTTATATTTGAACAAAATGAAAGTCAAATGTTGGTCTAGCTCATTCAGTTATGCGGTTGATGAAGTCAGAGGACGGCTTGTAGTTTCTTGTAATAACTACCTTCCTACTGTGTGACCCTTACTGTAGTTTTAACTTTTCAGAGTCTTAGTTCAACCTTTCTCTCTATGATGAAGTTCACTAGATACATTACTCAGAGTGAGCTGTCAGGTTCATGTAGAAGCACTTCACACCTTGCATATCCATGAAAGAAGAATGTATGATAAATTTTCCTGATTCACAGGTGTGGGTGTATATATATGTGTGTGTGTACCTTGTAGGCTTGTACACATGGCATCATAATATCACTCTTTCTTGTATGTATTAAACAATTCATACATTAGCAGGATGAAGGGGGAGAGCTGCAAGGTACACTCTGAGAAATGAAACAGTATTATCTAAAGTGATCTATTGAATTTATTATGAAAAAGTGTGAAATATTTTCCTCCAAATTTTGCTCCAGAAATCAAGACATTTGCTAGGGTTGTGCCTCCAAAGAAAACCAAGGATATCCACATATCAGTCTCATTTGTAAGGGGTGGGGGGCAGAGGAGGAGGGGTGGGGGCAGGAAGAATGATTAACATCAATTGTCATATTTGTAGATGCCACAGAATGAACGAAAAATATCATTTCCTTTACCTAATATTATGAATCCCAAGGTCAATGTACTGCAATTAGTTTCAAGTTTGTTGATGTAGAAAATCCTCTTTTGGTCATCTTGTGAAATAACTGTAGGATTACAAAATCCTTAGTGATTTTTATCTGATGTGTTGTGTTCTTTTTCTTTCTGCTATGTGTCCCTTTAATATACAACTACCGTTCCCTTTCATTCCCCAATTTCTCAGAAGGAAAACAATATATGTATAAAATAACTTAATGAAGTGTTCAACAAGCTATGTATGTAGAAGATCTGTTTTATAGTGTATTTTGTTACTGCAAGTAATATCTTGTCTTACTTGTAAAGGTTTGAGGTATTGTAGGAAGGTCAACACACTGCCCAGTTTTTAATGTTACTATAGCAACAGGTGTTTGCATCTGGGAGAGGTGTTTTTTTAAAGGAATACTTTGGCAGAATTTTAGTCTTGATGTGTTATAGACCAAGAAAAACAAAGATTGTGTTTTTTGCTGGTAATGTTGAGACTATGGCTGTTCTGGTTGTCAAGATATTTCAAAATACAATATGCTAAATGACTTATATTTATTCCTGATATTGAGCTATGCATTGCATTTGTTTCAAGCGAACTGACCCCGTGGTCTGTGTGTAAGACTATGGAAGTATTATCCTGACTCCATGGTTAGGCTAAGTCGTCCAGCCACTTTCATTGAAGAGCCTCAGATATTGAAAGGGTCATTTCTCTAAAAGTTAGTTGGTAAAGACTTTATAACCTGGACTGATAGCAATGTTTTTTTTCTTTCTACCTGTCTGCTACATATATGAAGATAAGTTTTATTCCTTAAGTCATCATCCATCCCTTACATAAAAAGTGGATGGTAAATTTCCAATTTTCTTTAATAACCGTTCAAATTTAATTGTATAATTTGCATACACATAATCTGCATATGCTGAAGTATGTCTGTTGAAGATTTATGTTAAATGGGATAACTTTATATTCACACATTTGAATTGTCACATTGAAGAGTTAGCTGTTGTTTAGTTAGGCTACTTACCGTGGAGTTTTTTCATATTACAAAGGAATCCGGGATGTTGAACTGTGATTTCTCTGTTAGGTTTCATTTTTACTGCTAAGCAGTTGGTTGTGTTTCTCTCACTGTAAAATCATGTAAGCTCAAAATATGTTATTACTATGCACAGTTTGTGGTGTAATACTGCAGTGCATTTATTATTAAAACATGCAGCAGATTAATACTTACTTATTGCTGTAAGTAGAGATATACCTGTTTGCTGTGCATAGTACACTTTCATAGTGCATACACTTATGCATATATTCTAATTTGCATATATTTAAATTACCAGCTTACTCTACATACCAGTTTTGACAAAAGGACTTTAGATTATCCTAACAATATGTAAGTCTTTCATATATATGAATTGTGAATGAATTTTGTGGAGAATGTGTTATTTTGATGCAGTTATATAGTAGTGAAACACAACTAGCTGTACTGCTGTTACAGGGCATGGTAAAGTGTGTGGCTATTTATCACTCCTCTGTTGTCCCTCCTATCTCATCCTCTCTCACTTCCGTTACGTCTCTGTCCACCCAATCCCTCTCCACTCACCCATCCACCCCTCCCTCCACCCACCCTCCCTCCCTCCCATCACACAAAATAATACAGAAGGGACATAATGGTTGACATAAATGCTTGACAATTCATTAGACATATTTTCGTGCTTGTAGTCAACTTGCTTTAAAATCTAATCAGTTCAGTTGAAATCCATATAGAGTTCAAAACAATGTGATTGGCTTTGTCATTAGGATCACCCTCTCCAACAAAATGTCAACTATTCCAGAACCTTCAACTTCTTATTACCAAACACGGTCTGTTGGAAGAGAGACTTATTAAGTAGGCTGAAGATTTTGCCATCACAAAAACTAAGAAAACAGAAAATTAATTTGTTTAGATTAGGTGCAATTTCAGAATTGAAACAACTTAATGGCTTTTTTTTTTTTCTAGTTTTTTTTTTAGTTTTGCTGTGAGGTTAGTGACATATATATCAGACCTGGATGGAAAGAAAGTTGAAAATTTAGTTTTCATATTCCCTGCCGGTCTTTTTCCATTGTTGATGTGCATTGATTTTCAAAATGAACCAGGCTTCTCTCTGGTGACTGAAGTCTCTCAAACTGAATTTCTACTCCCTTGAATAGCCACAGTATTTGCGATCAAGTTTATTTTGTGAACCGTTTTCGTTCTGACTTTAAAATGAGTTCGTATAGCTGTTGGCATGATGATTGATTCCGCTCTCAGCAAATTGAGAGCTTTAATAGCCAAACATTTGAATATTCATAAAAGTATAACATTAATTTAACATATGGGAAATACTAATTATTACATAGATAGCAAATGATAACTCAAAACCATTTTGAATTTTTATTGGACAGTGTATATATGGAAATGATTGACAATAATAGCTCTCTCAACTGATAGTTTCAACTCAATTAAAAAAGATAAGTTATCAGAAACAAAGCGTCTGGCAACATCGTTAACTTCTCAATCAACAGATATGATCAATACCAAAATATCTTGTTTATTTGATCTGCTGATTATGCACGAGTGAAAGCAACGATTCGTTAACTTGTTTCGTCAGACAGTCTTTAATTGCTAAAAGAAATCCTCCCCTTCACGTCTAGCAAAGATAGGCAGCAAATTATTGTATGCCATGTTGGATGTAGATGGCAGTTTTGGAGAGTTATTTTTGAAGCACTTACCATAGCTTATAAGCGGCATGGAGGATTGCTACTGTAGGGTGATATTAGCATACGTTACAAACATCACACTGTTCCTTCACTCGATGAAATTCTATCAATGACTGGTATGGATTTAATTCAGTTGAAATGTTTTTCGCCTCGAGTACTAGCCGAATATAATTTACCAAAGTGCTTTCCCTCCATGTTTTGTTATCCTGAATTTCTTCTGGACCCAGAAAGGAGGGGATGGGGAAGGGATAATATAAAATAGTAAATTTTGTCAACAGTTACAATAGTTTTAAGGAAGACTTTAGACCTGTGTCTTATCATTTGGTAATAGGTGACCCTTGTAGGTCCTAAATACAAATAGTTAGGGATAGGGCAGGGGCGTAGAATGACAATCATTTTGCCTTCTAGTGACATGGCTATGGTTCATTTCCAGCCTTACACTGTATGCACTTACACACAGACTAATTTTTTGTATCAAGATACGTTTACCAAAACCGCATCGCTCTCACTTTTGACCCATTTCATTTTTCGTTTTTTTGTCCGACGTTATCCCCTTTACCTTCAAAGGGCCTTCTAATAGAACATATACCGTAGATGTACTTTTCAACACCTCTCTTGGATTTGTAACCATTCATGTTGCGTTTCTGTCCTTGAGTCACATTCTTACTCAGCTATTAGAGAATTTCTCTCTCTATCTCTCTCTTTCCCAGCAGGAAATCTCTGTGAGTCATGTGTTATTATAACATCCACCATGTGCTCTCCCTATTTCCATTGTTGTCTTAACTAAGAGGGCTCAAAGGCTTACTTATTTCTCATCCCTGTGTGTTTAACCCCTTGCAGGATTACCATCATCAATGTATCAAAGCAAAATTCTCCAGCTTTTGCTCTTCCAGCTTTTGCTCTTCCAGCTTTTGCTCTTCAATTCCGCTTTGAGC
This sequence comes from Apostichopus japonicus, assembly GCF_037975245.1. NCBI lineage: Eukaryota > Metazoa > Echinodermata > Holothuroidea > Aspidochirotida > Stichopodidae > Apostichopus > Apostichopus japonicus. The sequence goes on from NC_092578.1 coordinate 4,455,860, forward strand.
AAACGACATTGTCACTTTCACTGAGCCCCACTATTTAAATATCCGCCTACTATGTCAAGTAGAGAAATTTGCTAACAAATAGTAGTTGTGGACATCATTGTGTGCGAGTTCCTTTTGTCTTTGATCAGTTGGGACATGTTTTGTAAATGTAGAAGTTTTGTGAAATTGTTTGTAGAGGTTTGTTGGTACATTGGAGTGCTGTGGTTGTTTTGATATATATTTTCCAGCGTTGTAATGCCAGTGGGCTGAAAAGAATGGGAAGCCCCAGGCCTCAGAGAACTTAGTCTTACTCTAAAAAGAAAAACAGGTGCACACATCAGCATGCTATTCACAAAGTGACAGGTTCAATGTGATCAAGAAGATGTGGGAATCCGAATTTCAAAAGTGCTAGTCCGATCTCGCAACTGCTCGCTTCCCTCTTTATGCTCCCTCCCCCCCCCCCCACCTTCGTACCTAATCCTTACCTCCAGGGCCACCAAGTTAACCATTTAATAGACCCCTGATGATATAGAGAAATACAAGGAAAATGATCGCCACAAGCTTTACAAACTGCAAACTCTCACGTTACAAGTTACTTCTCTCGTTACCATTTTTGGTAAGGTAAACTGAATTATTTGAATTGTAGATCCAAACCTGAGAATTTTTTTTATATTTTACCAAATCTTTACCCGAAGTGCAGATCCAGATCCGATAAATGAGAATTTATTGTAACTAGAGTGTACCTTTAATATCTTCATTAACAACAGCATTGTCCCGTTTTTTCAGCTGTTTTCATGAATATTCAAATTAGTCACTGGTATGCATTTATAACCCGACAGACATAATTATAAAAACCGATTTATTTTCGTAGGGTTCAATGTACAAGAAAGTAAATACGGTATTTTTCTTCCAATTTTTTCTTGTCACATGCTAAAGAACTTGATTACTACCGTATGTTAGATCTATTAGAAATTTGTTCATCAACAGGTTGCTTACTTCCGGGATATTTCAATGACCCGATTGATTCAATTTTTTTGCTCACTGAAATAATTGTTAGGATCATGTTTAAAAGTCATGTATATGTCTTAAATTTTGAGTATTCGTAAGAAAAGTTTTTCTTATGATATAACATGATCTTCAAGTGCCAACGGACTTTCACAAAATATCTCTTTGCAAGTATTTTGATATTCTAATGATCCAATGATTGTTATGATAAATCTGTACTGTTTCGTTTTCATTTTTACGCAGTCTGTAAACGAATGATATTGTAAATCTGTATATTCATACATAAGTCAGGATGTATGAAAGTCTCATATTTTTTTAGAGTTTCGCATTCGAATTGAAATGCGCCTTGTTGCATATTTTTTGAGTTTGACATTCCAATTGAAAATGCGCCTTGTTTGTGTTAATACCCGGACATTTTCATATGACATGTTATTATTCTCCATCCACCGATAGCTAAAAATGTCAATATCGGAGAACTTCTCCATATCTGCATAATAGTTGTTACCGTTGAATGAATGTTTTCGATGGTAAAGCCCCCCCCCCCCAAAAAAAACTTGGTTTCTGACGATGATACAGTGTGAATGAATGCTAGATTTGTTCCAGCAGAGATTGTACTGTACCTCCATGATACAGGTATAGAAGCTATACAACTACCTTGTATAGTCAGGGAGCAGCTGCTGCTCCCTGACTATAACTACCTTGTATAGTCTGGGAGCAGCAACTGCTCCTTGACTATACAAGGTAGTTATTTTATAAATAAACAGGTGAATGATTAACTCTGGGTGGTGACGAGTACATACTCAGTTTTTCACGATGGGATTTTTCTTATCTCTCAAGCGATTTTTATTGTCTTCGCTTTGGTCATTATGGTCATGCAATTATCCCTGTTTTCATTTTCCACTGTTAAAACGATCACTCTATCACTTCCATGACAAATAAATTGATGTAAAAGAAGAACACTCGTTTGATGTGACTAACGTCAAGTGGCTGCATTAGACTGTGAAGAATTGTGACTTATATGGTTGGATTGCTTCGTTGTCATTATTAAAAGCTATTGGGAATATGAATCTGGAACACTGAAGTTTGTCTTTATGGGTGAAAAATTATTTGAATTATTAGAAAATGTCTCTGTGGGAGGAATTTATTGAGCGAGGACAAAAATGTCAAAACTTGACTTGATAGGTTGATAATGTGTAGTATACATTATATGCAAGTTGTATTGTGAAAGGCAAAACTGATGTGAAAGTTTTATCTTCAACGGTGACCAATATTCCATACGTTATAACAGCTGTCATTTCCATAGTAATATCAAATTTGATATTATGTTCAGTTCTGAAGCCCTATATGTTGGCAGGGTAAAACTTTATAGAGAAAAACATTAGTGGAGAAGCTATGTGGCTAGTATGTTTCAAGTTTCTTTATTACAATGGTCACATGTGAGACTAATAAATATGAAAATGAAATTAATAAGAATTTGGAAACATGAAAATCAGTTCTGTGGGACCTGACCTTGGTAGTCTTCCTTTCATGGTTAAGGGCAGGCCTGACATTTGGGGCATCAGGGGGTTGAGAGGGGGGTGGTGGATCCATAAAAATGTGGAAGAATAATGTCATAATCATATTAGTCATAATATACTTTTAGAACCTGGGAAGACTTTACATATGGGGCTGGGTGACATATTTGTCCTTGGGGCTTGACCTTGCTCTCAATGATCCTGGGTAGGGGGAAAGAATGCTGGGTAGGGGAAAGAATGCTGGGTAGGGGAAGCAATGCTGGGAAGGGGAAGCAATGCTGGGAAGGGGAAGGAGAAAGACATGATGCATTCATCACATGAATGCTGTTGGTGAGCTTAAGAATTGGGATTAGAGAGATTGAATAAAAGCTTAAAAGCCTTATAGTAATCGTGGGTGAATCAACATAGATTGTCACACATTGCACCTCTGTGATGGTTACAGAGAGAATAAACATTTGGGTCAGGAGAAACTATTTTACTCCTTGCATTGAAGAGTGTTAAATGTGTGTTTAGGTGATGTCCCAGAAATCATGCAATTTATATCCATTGTAAACAGAAATTCTGGTTGCATAATATATAAAGGAAGATAGATACCTTTTCTTTAATTCACACATAAAGTCAAGTGTGATGCAGTGGCATAGGAATAAAGGCAAACGGGTTGTAGGACGGGTGGGTGACCATGAAAAAGGACATAAATTAGAATTACTAACCAGGTTAATTGTTATATATTCCTGTTCAGACTGTAAAACATTCCTCCATTTAATCCAACGTTTTGAACATATTGCAGATTCAGTGATAGTCACAATTCTTCTTGGTTTTGGTAGTATTGACTGTTCTATGCAGCAGTTATGTTGATGGTGATACAGTGGTCATATTGACTATCTTTACAGTTGGTCAAGACAAGTTTGGTATGACTGTATGTTGTTCAGGATTACACAATATGATAATGTGTAACAACGTAATCCATAAGTATTATTTGTTGCTCTCCTTTAGTCAACCAGCCACTTGAAACTGATTTGTCACTCAGAGAATATTCAGTGAATCCTTTCATATTTTCTCTCATATGGGGAGTTCCCTTATATGGGCAGATTAAGATATGCCACAAGTCGATGGATTACAAAGGTTTATGCAATTTATATTCGGGTATCCTAAGCAACTGATGGTATGAAACTCGACAAAGCTTACACACTTCTATGCAACATTTGTAATTTCATTCTCCATTGGACTAGTTTGTTTTTTACTCTACATTTATTAAACTGAAGAACCCATCTATGTAAATATTGTCAATGAATATAGATGAATTTATACACGTTTTAACATTCCACTATTTTACTCATTTAGTTATTTTCATTTTTTTTTTTGGTATGTGGATCACATTTTCTTTTTCGATTTTGTTTTATCGTTACCTTAATGATATGAGGGTCTGAAAGGAAAGCTAACATATCTTGCCGGTGAAGGTTAGGACATGAAATCGAAAGACCATGCCTGATGTAATTTGCAACACTCATATTAACGTCGTCGAGATATAAGGGACGAGGTCATGTGACGTCATGATCACAGGTGCAATTGAAAGAGAGAGTTGACAAATAAAGGCTGAAAATGATACGAAGTATGTTTTGTACTTTTTATTCTGATTTTCAAAGCTTTCAGTGGTACAGTGAAAATGCATTTTTTTTCTTCTTTAAAGTAATATTCATCTTTTGCTTGAATGTGTTAATAGTTAAAATATTACAACCTCTTCTGTAATAATACCCATGGCTAACTTTATATTTATTATCATCAAAGATAATCGAATCTTGCCTGAAATGGCAACGAGTATATGTACAGTAAACAATCTCAACCCATGGTAGATCTGTTCCTTAAGATACAAAACTGTTGTGACAATCAACTTTGCTGTTCTGATAACTTTAGAAGGAAATTCTGGAGGAAAAAAAAACTCTGGAAAATAATTTAAAACTCAACCCTGATAATATCAGGTCAGCCGTTGGTGGGTGACAATCAACTGTAAACATACCGTGGGTCTCCATCCTCCAGTAATGGATGCAGGGCAGATGGAGATGGTACCCTTTGTCTGTAAATATTTGTTGTAACTATTTGCTCAAAATTCTGACTGAATAAAAACCATCTGTGTTAATTGTACAATTTGTACCAAACATATAAAAACTGAAAATATTGTTGATAACCAAAGTAAATACTAAAAGACAACAAAATAATCAAATTTGTAAACTAACTCTCTTTTGGTTTTTTCGGAGAATGTTCAACTTAGGCACAATGGAACAAAATTGATTTTGGTGACGTTTTTGGCTGTGAACAATAACTTAAAGAAAAAAGAACGATAGTTTCAAATCCATGCCATAGAATGAAATTTATACACACAAAACAGATACCAGATGTTAAAGAACAATAGAAAATAATGATTCAGAGAAAGAGTGGTGATTCATACACATTTACATTAGTGACAGATAAACATGTGCATATTCCTCTAGTGAGAATTTTAGTGAGTAGTTCATACATTAATAGTAACAATGGGTACACATGTGCACAACTCCAAAGAAGTTTTCTAAATTGTAAAATTTTAGCTTTTCTAAGTAAAACTTTTGTTACTTCCATCACACTCATAACTGAGCTCTTCTGATCGTTGGTTTCAAGTATAGTGTTGTTTATTTTTACATGTCCAATTCCTCCCCCCCCCCACCTCCTATGTAATCCCAACTCTCACTCAGGCACCACAATGTACCTCCTACCTCCCCCATCTCTCCTCCCCCACCCCGACCCCCTCCCACATACACACCATCAGTTCAAGCCTCTTTGCACAAGACAAACATATCAATTGTCCTCAATTATTCCTAATATTTAATGAACTGTTTCATTCCATCTGTAACTAAAACCAAACATTTATCTGACAGATATTACACACATTGGATTGTCACAACTAGTTAACCTTATGTTATGGATTTTATCAGTTATTAATTATATTTTTGTCTCAACATATGACAGACTTAACCTCTTGCAATTTCCTCCCAACAATTAATAACAAAAGACGTATAAAGCAAAAAGTTTGTTATTATTGAAAAAAAGATATTGCATTTATAATATTACACCCTGCATATATAAAGTACAACATGTTTTAATGTATTTTATTATTGTTGAAGGCACTGAATGTACAAACAATTGAAGCATCGCTAAGCAGAAAGTGGAATATTAAAAACAGATTAAAGTAATTCTGATATTTTTTTACAATCATTCACACAGATCCATACGGTCAAAGCAGACAATAATTGGTTATGACTCAGTAAAGGGTGAGCTGGTGCGGTTCTTTCTTAAATTTAAATGGAATTTGTTTGTACACAGGACCGACCCTCTTACCATTTGACAGCAAGTTTGTTGTGATAAATCCCAAAGATCTTTGTCATGAGATCCTTATATTTTAAGCAATGACTATCGACGCCCCCCCCCCCCTCCATTGCTCATTATTAGCAAATCCTAGACATTATTTTGTATCAAACCTTTCTGAAGACACTCCTTTCTCGTTTAACGTTCCTTGCAACACAGCCAAGGAATAACCCCACCTGGCTTTAATATTACCTAAGCGCCTTCTGCCTATACTTTTATTAACCTGTATAGATCGCAGCAGCTCCAAGTCCCCTTTTAGCCTCTCATCTATTCCCTTACCTACTGCAAGTGAGTCACGTTATTTTACGTCAATCCGAGCCCTTGCCCTGGTGACATTTCCTTCAGAATCCGCAGGAGAGCTTTATCCTCTTGAATCGCAGGGGCTGGCAATTGTAGCAATTCGTATCGAGGAAATGGTGATAAATGAACACATGCCGACTTAAAGAGGTCTACTCTATATGCCAAGTATTAGAGAGGGACTATCAAATGAGCTCAAACTTGTAAAATAAGCTAAACTGGCCTCAATGTTTTCAAAATTATAAGAAACATTTTGAGCAAATTGACAGTGTTCGGAGTAATTCTTTTGATGATATTCAAAGCTTACAGAGAACCTTGTGAGACTGATACAATTTGAGCAAGATATAAAAAAAAATTTGGGGAGGGTATAATTTCAGTATTATCAAGCAGTACTTCTGTTTGCTCCATATTTTAAATAAAGAAACTAAATTGCGACTTTTAAGGCAAATTCCTTTTTTTTCATCTAAAGTAGTCATAAAATAACTGAAACAAAGGAACTTTATTAATTTAAAAGTAATGTCAAAAATTGCAAATGTTGAACTAACCTTGTCATAAATAATGCAGAAAAATGTCTATACATAAGGGGTGCTATTAAAATATGCGCAGTATAAACACAAGAAATGCATTTAAAAAATTTTAAAAATAATATTGTTAAACAGAATGATGGAATTTCATATCCTGTGCAAGTTAAACAGTAAGATTTATTTTAAAGTACATTAAATTTTGGCAACTGAATGGATTAAGTCACAATTTAAACAAACCTTTTCTTGCCTGTTATTATTATTATCACTTTCAAATGTGATGCACATGCTGTTACTGTATGTAATAACATTGTATTGAATAACATTGAATAATTATTTAGAATGTTGGTTCTTATTATACCTTCTCCTTGATAGTGACATTTTCCCTAACAGTGAAAGATTATGGTCACCAAAAAAACACGAGAATAACCAAAACTGGTCACCTTTTGATCAAACCATGCAAGAGATATGCCAGTCGGAATATTCCACTATTAAGTAGGGGTGTTTTGTATTTTTGTTGAATATAAAACAGTCGTTGTTTTGTCATTCTCAAATTATTTTCAGAATGACACTTCGTATCCCTAACCTAACCTATTTAATTCATTGAATTAATATTACTTCTATTATTATTAATCCCTAACCTATGCCCAAACTTTTACCATTGTTGAACTCGACGCCAACCTATTATCGAATGTTACATCCTCATACACCTTTATATTGCAAGAAAACCTGTTAGCAACAAGAATACCCAGAAACCTAGGTGTACGTTGCCTTTCCAAGGTAGAAAAATGGGATGTGATCTTCAATGACCAGTGTGTCTTCTAATAATCACTCATAGCAGAGCAATTGCTGATATGTATCACCTCCAAGTTGAAACTGATTAGCTCGTTAGAGAACACAGGGTATAATTCATCCCGTCTTGCATTGCAAAATGCTGTGCAGCATAGGCAACCTGCTATAAGAGAACATATGCAGAGACTTCCAAACTGCAATGCAAAATTTATATGCAAAATTTTGACAACTAAATTATTCCTAAGAACAATACTCATAATTAACTAATAGACAATGGGTTCAAATCCCAGTTGTTACTTTCTCTAGTGATCTTTTACATTTGTATAATAATTTAGCCTGCCATTTGTAGCCAAAGAGCAAATCATTTTAATGAATTTAACACATTTTGATAATTTTTCATGTTCTTTGTTCTGAGCGGTGATGACAGTATTGCTATCATTAGTTATTACATCATTAATTCGTGCCTACTAATTATTACCAGACGTAAGACACAGCTTGAATATTGCTCGTTGTCGTGTACTGATTTGTAATCGCTGCGAATTTCACTGCACTGGTAATTTCCCATCTGTATTATACACTGCATTGATAACACGCTGTGCACTATTACAAGGTTATCTTTTCAGCCGGTGTGACAACTGGATTTGTTTTTTCGTGAATAATCAAGTAGGTCGCGATACAAAGTCATTTACAGGTCACCGGTTTCCTCTAGATAATTTGCCGATCTATGATTCTGGTTACCCAAGCATAGAAAAGCTAGGAGGGGTGTGGGAACAACATCTAGAATCTATTTATTGTTAGGAAAAAAGTCTATGTACCACTTTCATGCCAATTAATACAACATGACAATATTGGGCTATTGTTAATACACAGTTAAACTACAGTCTCACTACGGTGAAAGTTACCGTACACCAAGACCTCTGCCCTCAGAAAAAAAATCATATGGGGGGAGGGAGGAGGGTAATTAATAGAGGGCAATCAGTAATGGAATGTTAGTATTAAACTTATAGGTCAATTTTTTAGTCTGATATTAAAAAGCCTTGAAGAAAGGATTTTGCATAGTCTCTTATAAGAAGGAAATTGCTTCTGCCTCTATTTTTGTAATTCCTGATACCGATGGGAAGTTGGGAAGTATATAGTTGCTGGCATACTGAATGTATCATGCTTAATATGCTTGTTTCAGTTACAGCCAGCTATAGAACAGGACATGAAATAGTATACTGGGATGTTTAAATATGCATAAACAAAGAAAAACAATACATTCAATGGAGAGAATAAAGCAGTATTTAAAACAACAAGGGATAAAAAAAAAAAGTCTACTTCATCAAAAGGTAAAAAGCACAAGTTTTTTTTAAGTTCAAAAATTATGTTTGCACATGTAGATCTAAATATAGCACCAGAAATGAGCCTCAGCAAAGAGTTAGAAGAAGGATACAAGAGCAAAGAAAGAAATTGTGCAACAAATGTGAAATGAAACAACATCTAAAAATAGTTACAAGGCCATTTTAGTTATACTGATTTCTTTTCAAACATTTTTGTTAATTGACTTTGGACTGAGAGGAGGGGGATGTGGGGGGGGGGGGGAACAGTGCTAAAACAGGGGTGAAGTAAAAGCAGCTTTTTTCCCTGTGGTATTTTATGAGCGACGATACCTAAGACCTGTCTCCAACCAATTTATGCACTTTCCTCATCTACTAAACCAAAACCTACAAGATTTCAACCCTGAACCTGTAAGACCTATTTGGGAGAGAGTTAAGGGAAATGACAAAGTATATTCAAATAACATTCTCTCTCAAAAAATTAATAAACAGAAGAGGAAAGGCAGAACACTGGGGAGACAAGGGTCTTAACTTCCCATAAGATTGAGGCTTCTTTAATCACAAGCTATAAATATGCCTAGAATGACAGATCAGAGGAAATTCTTTGCTTGCGTGCAGGATGTCGAAGATACGTAAGGGGTACGGCTAGCACTAATTAGTCTGCACTTTTCTTTTGATCTTTTTGTGTCTTTTTCCCTTACACATACCATTCAGATGTAGAGAGATCCCTAGGGTACCTTTAATCTTATCCATCACTGCTGCTTACATTTCGTGAAGCAAAGAATGATAAAGGTTACAGAGTTAATTTATACTCTGATCCTAATCCCCATCCTCACAGTCATCAAGAATTATCATGACATTAAAGAATACTCGTCACATCGATTAACCCCCCCCCCCTCCCCCGTCTCCGTACAGTACAGACTTCTAAATAGCTAAACTGCTTCAATTTTCCACATACAAAGAGCAAAATACATTGAGGAAATTTACAGGTTACTTTAAAGGTATTTAATAAATAGTCTGGGGTGAATATTTAGACATATTCAGCAAAAGGAGAGGAATGGAACAGAATATGATTTTTTCAGAGATATATCATTCTGCTTTAAAGATGTCTACAAGCTGAGAGTAATTTAAGTAGGTATGTGACAAATGTTTGAATGTTAACACATGTTACATGAAAATGACTACCCTGATTAAAATGATAACATTAATGTCACCTGTTTACACAGGAGAGCAAAGACCTGTCAACAGACAAACAGCCGAAGGGCTTTGATGGATTGCATTGATTTCAGATGTATTAGTCAAAACACAACGAAACAAACCATTGCAAGATCAACGTATATATTGCCCTTCACATGTTATATTCTTCCCCGTAGCATCAAATATTTGTTGAAACATTCATATTTCACAATTTTATTAGCATTTTAAGGAGACAATTTATGTACATGTGTGAAACAGAATGCTGGCTTGATGCATCGTTCTTTAAACAAGTCATTAATTTAAAACTTGGGAATAAAGAAACCTTTGCCCCTGTATATCCTATTTGCTCTTTTTATTAACAATATTAATTAATCAGTGCACATGGATTAATAGATCTTTAAAACATTGCTGGTATAATCTCACTTTCACAAAATGTTACAATTGAATCATATTTTAATCAGCCTTGCGATAAGTATGAATCTTTTCACAATAAAGCACACACACATATCGCTGTTCCTTTGTTCATCCCATTTCAATTTTCTACTGATGTTTAACATCAACTTCCAATTTGTATGTATTTCTTGTTTCATATCAAAACCACCAAATTACTTTGTCCAATAACACATTCTCAATGATGAATGCTTCTGTTTGCTCATCAATTACAACCTGCATCTAACGACACATAGTAATTATAAGGTGTATTCTTGTCAGGTGGGAGCAGCCCATGAGAGCGACCAATCCAGACAGGAATGTATTCACAATTTCACATTCCCCATCGATGTCCTTACTTACTGCACCTTTCACTTCAAAAGCACCTCACAATAAACAAAAAAAAAACAACCTGTGACAAAATGTATCACTAATAAAGGATGTTACATTGTACATCTGTCATTCTTAAATGCTACTGACATGACCGTGTCAAGATGTTGACTTAAATAAGTGGTCATGTTGCGAAGAGAGATTAACTAGCTGTTAATACAGCATAGATCTTTATATTTCTCTCACGTTGCATTCTTCTTTCCGGCGGCGATTAGCCGATGCATCGGACATTGTTCAAACCTCGGTCATGCCTGCTACTTTCACATCTGTGATGGGGATGTTTGTCTGCAGGGGCAAGCTACCCCCCTCCTGTTCCTTAGGTGGTGGCTGCTGGCTGACCTGTAGGTTAGGTTCAGATGGTATATGTTGTAGGGAAGCAATCCGTTGCATCTCTGGAGACAGATGGTTCTGAATACTCTGCAGGTAACTCTGTTGGGTGAGAGCAAGATGTGAAAAGTTGGATGAAAATGCATTATTCGGAGATGGGTGGGAGATGGGGGGGGGGGAGATGGCCCTGGGTGCAGGATGGATTGGATAATAAAAATCTTCATCTGCAATAATCTATGAAACAAAGAAAATTCTCAAAATTTCTCTCAAGAATGAGGATTCTGAATACTCTGCAGGTAACTCTGTGGGCGAGAGCCGGATGTGGAATAGTTGGATGAAAATGCATTATTCGGAGATGGGGGGGGGGGGAGATGGCCCTGGGTGCAGGATGGATTGGATAATAAAAATCTTCATCTGCAATAATCTATGAAACAGAAAATTCTCTCATTTTCTCTCAAGAATGAGGATTCGCAGGCTTACCACATTCTCAGTATGTTTTTAAAAATTTTCACATATTGGGGACCAAACCCGCAAAAGCTTTTTCAAAACACGATTCATAATTTTTGCCCCTGTCGATAGAGACAAGCTACCACCTGATACTGACTGGCTGTCAGATCAATTAAAAGCATTAAACTTTAATCAATGCAAACATTTCCTGTGATATTTCTCTGACATCTAAACCTATTTATATTTCTAATAGGTGCACAAGACTTGTCAACTATCACAAAGAGCAGGGTGTTGTAAACTGTGTCATATTTATCAACTTGGCGAGAGACCAGCCTGGTGCGCCAATGTTCTACTGTTTTTATTTTTATTTCCGTCGCTTGGTGACGGTAACAAGTTTGCTGGTATATTAGGGTACTAAAATGAGTGGGTAATGGAATAAATGTATTGCTAGGTAGGGGGTTTATAATATGATAAAGAATTTATCTAGATAAAACTTGTATATGTAGTAAACAATATATGTTACATTCGAGAGACTATGGTATGCCTCGTAAACTGACCACAATCTTCACTATTAAGTTCACTATCTTTCAGCGTTGCCAAGAGAGAGGTAGTCATGTCAAGAGGGATAGTTATGGGTTAAGAATACCACCTCTAACAATAGGGAGCCTCTATCTATTGTTCACATAGCTAGTACATGGGACAACAACTCCGACCTTCCCATTTCACTTGCACTGTCTATTGTAATACTGGGAGAATCCTCAAAATTCAAAATTGTGGATTCATTTTAGTAATTGTGAAAGGGCCTTCTTGATCTGTAAGACATGTTTGTCTCCCTCTCTTTCTGGTCTTGATATCAGCGCTGTGGAACAAGCGATTTGTTTGAGACTGGTCTCAATTCTGAAGTACAGTAATATGGTTGTGGAAGAGCCTGCTTGATTTATAAATTCGTCTGGCATTTAGTATCACAGCAGTAAATGGAATGGGTATCAGCGCTGTGCAACAAGCGTTTTGTTTGAGACTGGTCTCAATTCTGAAGTATTATGGTTGTGGAAGCGCCTGCTTGATTTGTAAATTCGTCTGGCATTTAGTATCACGGCAGTAATGGAAGGGCCAGCTCGGTTTCTAGCACAGATATCTCCTGCGATAGCATTGACCCTGTTATAAGCTTATTCATGATTTGCTATAATCCAGGTTTGATTCACGACTGTGACCTTCTCCGGACGAGAGTAAATCATATTGTTTTAGTTAATTTCAAAGAATCCACATCCCTCAAACCATGTGTTTACACTCACCATCTCCCACACAATGAAATATTATATCAACGAAAAATCATACACTATATTGTACTAAGATAGACAGTCGCCCGCATACATGCATGTCAAGCACCACTTGTATGTACTCTGGCCATCTGTCATACCAACACTTCCAATAAACTATCAATTCAATGTCACTATCAATAACTATAAATAATGTGACTATCAATAACTATAAATATAATATGACTATCAATAACTAGAAATATAATGTGACTACAGTACCAATAACTAGAAATATAATGTGACTAAGAGGCCAATTTAAAGCATATGGTAGGGTAACAAGTTTAAATAGCATTACAATTCACCAAAGGATTGTAAACTTGACAACATACATATCTTATTCTTTAACTTCCAACAAATGTCAAGTAAATCATATCGTTTCTAAGAGCATCGAAGTAAACAAACTTGAGAGGGATTTGAGTTCTGAGGAGAGATCAGGTCCAGTGTTTGATTAGCTGGGCAACTACCAAAGTGATGACCCACAAATAGTTCCCCCCCCCCCCCCGTTTAGACCTACTGGGACTCACACTTCTAAGTACCATCCACAGGGGTTACAACTGAAGTATGTAGGAGCAACTAAAGCTCTTTTAAGCTGGGTTCAAAAATGTACAAGAATGCACAGAAATGCTCCTGGCTATTATGATAAAAGGCAAGGAGGATTAGAGGGGCTCAATACTTCTACACATTCTTATTTTGGCTTTAATAGCAGCTCGTTCAGAATCCCTTTCCTCAAAAGTCTTTGCGACGCAGAAGTTGTCAATATGAATTTAAACTATGTATGCATTCCAAAGAATCCCTTCAAAAATGCATGTAGGTATATATGTGTTTGAATTTTTTTCAACTGTTGGCATGTTTTCTGAACATGTGCATGAAGCTCATCTTTTAACTTTAGAGCTGCATTTTACATTTGAGTAAATTTTGATGTCTTGACTCAAATGTGTAAAATCACAAATAATAATAATTCAGTATATGGTAATAATGAATATAAATATTGTCTGTTCCTGATTTGCCAGTCACTTACTGCTTAGTTCAAAGCAGGACATTGTGTGTCCCTCAGATTTAATGTAACTGTTTCATTTTTTCCTTTGCAAACCCTCAAAATTTATGCAAAAATGTGTCATTTCTGGTGAAGGTTTGGTGGATTCAACTAGCAGAAATGTATTTTAACTTTTTTCTTCATTTGCAATGGTCAACTTATTTTATTAAAATACTGAAATTTTCAAGTATTCAAACAAAGACACCCTGCTTGATTTTTTTCCTTATGAAAGTTCTTGAGCTCATAATCACTGATGGCCCTCAACATTTTGTGGCCCAGACCCCCATTTTGTAAGTTTTAACATTTCCTTAAAAGGCATATTGCTTGAAAGTTGTCCATGTTAAGATTAGAACCCCATCCTCAAAACATTTTGTATGGCAAAGATATGTATTCTTCAAAATTTGGTGATATTTTGTGACTGCATCTGGCATTTTGATGAAATTATAAATATACCGAGAAACTTTGTCGCTTAACAAACATTCTAAAATGTATCAAATTTTCAAGGATAAATCAACAGGACGATTATCATACGAAAGTACAGCTTTTGAAGAACTTCTATCTTGATGACATCACAGACCACCCACTGTGATCCACTCCTGGTCAAATCAGGGGTTTCTTAGCCAGTAAAAATAGGCTCCACTCAATCAACCATATCTCTTTTCAGTTAGAAATGGATATTAAGATGGAATTTTCAATTAACAGCTCTAGTGGAATATTTTTCTCTTTAGGCTATTTAGCCATTTTTATTCATTGTCTGCTAACAGAATAGCCCTTTAAGCATGGTAAAATAGAGTAAATTTATGGAATAAATAATGGAATAATAACTAGTCTCCTCTACCTGTGTCACTATATCTGCATGCCTACTCCTGGCTCTGATTAAGTCGCAATACTTTTGCCCTGGCTCTTCCATTATATCCTTGGATTCTTTTTGCTTCTGTCTGATCTTTTGAAGTTCTACTCTTCTTCCTTTCCTTGTTTTGCCAGCTGGTAGAAAAGAGAGGAGATGAATAAAATAAAGAGAGAAAAAATGAAACAACAACGTCAAGGTTAACCTTTCCTTCTGAAACTGCTAAAATCAACTGCTGTACATTTCATTAAAGTGTGAAATTTTCAGCTAAATGTAACATACTAATGCAAAAATGACATCTCCTGATAATGGTCTGGTTTAGTGAGATAATCATCAAAAAGGGAGGGGGGAGGGGGGGGAGGAATAGAAGACAAGCTATCATTATCGACGTAGTAGACGTGTACAGCGCTGATGTGAAATGGCAAGTGATAGTGTATAGCAATGAAAAGGATATCTATTGCATTTATTATCCATCACTAACGTCATACTTTTCACGTTTCTTCGTACGATCTGAAAGTGCGCTTCTAAAGTGATGTTAGAAAGTATTTGTAGAACCATTACTTGTTATATTTATTGAGCAACTGCCATCTTTTCTCTTGCTTGGGTAATACTTGCTAGGTTTGATCAATCTTGGAGATCTAAAAATCTACTTTTTTTGTCAATTTGTATTTGTGGAGTTTGTCAAATTTGAAGGTTATTGGCTATTTCACATATTTGAGATTTGATTTGAATTTTTTCATAATTTTTAAGTTCATTGTTTGACCAAGGTTAGGTCACTAATTCAGAGGTTCACTGAAACAACCCCCCCCCCCAACCCCCACTTCCCACTTACTTCCCTTGAGTCATTATTGTCTCTTCAAATCTTGGCTTGACCACCCAAAGATACCATTTGCCCAAACAAGCATAATCACGTTCTTAGTTCCTGTAGTAAACGTTTCAGTGCGATTGAAAGGAAACTTTTGATTCATGGCTAGTAGAACAGACATGGTATGCAAAGATACACAAACCAAACCAATCACCTTTAGCTTAAAAAAACTATTATATGATAGAGAGCTCTGTGAGTACGAACCAATTCTCCCGTTGAATTCAAAATCTTACAAGAGAGACAGCACAAACAGTAAGCTATTTAGTGCCAGCCCTAAGAATAACTGCGAAAACTTTCTGCTCCGTTGGTCTGAACTCAGCCATAGCCTGAAGTATGCCAGATATTTTGTAAGTTCCCTCTCTCAATGACAGCGGTTGGTCTGGACTTTGTAAAAATCCTTTCAAGTGAAGATTGTAATTAGAGGGGGGGGGGGGGCAGCATGAAAAGGGGAAACTCCAGGGTTGAAAAGATAACATAGAATGTAAGATTCTTTGTCACAGTACCGTTTGACAACTACAAATGTTTGATTTTATGCATGAGCACTTTGCTGCTATGTCCTGCATCATGTTTAATACAAGACCGTGCAGCTTCTGACAAACAATCTTCATTAACTACAGTAGATCATCTTAGGTACAGTGACTCTTCTGAGTTGGGACTTGGGAGATTTATGCTGTGAATCAACGGTCAAAATTCAGTAACGATGCAGTTCATTATCTAGAAAAAGTTATATATTATTTCAAATAATGATGACAAATCAAAAACTTTTTGAAAATTCTCTATTTGTAAGTTTTATGGCGGTAATGCCTTGCTAGAAAAAAAAAGGGTTTTATGCTGCCGAATCTTTTAGCATCAGATACAATTCTTTTTATTTTATTGTTCCTTAACAAAATGTCATTTGGTAAAAAAAAAATAGGACAGGGTCTTAGTTGAAAATCCAATTGCATTGAATGTCACGGGTTGTGTGGTGCGTGTCCCCTTAAGACGGCCACACATATTAATTAATGATATTGACATGGCTATTGGCCTATAGGAACTGACAAATGAGGTGAATTAGGGTTGTTTTTTTGCGTCATTTACCGTACAAGTCATCATAGAGTAAGTAGGAGACAACATGCTGTTCAATAAGACACTTCCTGTAATACTGACTGCCTGTGGAGGCCAAATGTTATGCACCTGACTTTTTATTGTTCTGTGATATGTACAATCAATTTATCCTAATGTATGGTGGAGATAAAGATCATTAAATCGTAATCAAACATGTATTTCTTCCTACTTTGTTTGGTGTCTGATATTCTAATCTGATGAAGGTGTTTTACCGACCAGAGTGAGAGAAACACTGAATCCCATTACCAAAGTCATGAATACTGAAATTCACTGTGCACTGCATGTGTACAGTATAACATACACTAATAACATGAGGATAGTTAGAGGGAACATTAATGTAACTACATGTAGCTATGCGGTCTACCAGGTTGTCAATGATAGGGAGAGGAGTAAGTATCAAAAAGTAATACATGGTGTGGGAAGGCAATGCTGAAATATCCAATAGACAGATGAGTCTGGTGCCTTTAATAGTCGCTCCTGATGTCAACAAGCCAAAGGCATGCCACCTTCTTTTTTTCTTGGGGGGGGGGAGGGTAGGGTATGCGTGCAAATTATAAAGGTAGGGCCTCAGCCCCAGATGGTAAGAGGTGGAGGAAGAAGATATGCCAGGTAGATGGGTAGTGACAATTGATCCTTCCATCGCTTTCCCAAATAACATCAAAGTTAGGCGGGCCTTAATTTGCCTCAAGTTCTATGAATATAGTACCTTGGTACTGTTCAGTCAGTGCACACGTGTCAAACACTTTACATTTTACTTAAAATACTAGTTTAACTAATTTGATATTCACCAAAATACTGTGTGTTTTCCAACAATGTAGAAATGAATGGTAGGATGAGGAGGTCAGAGAACATCACATTGTTGTGATGTAAGTGATGATTATGCCATGTGTTAAACTGCTGAATGAAGTTCCTATTAAAACCGACTCGATTCTGATTATGGTTTAAGACTTCTTAAGTATGTAAATTTTTAAATAACGAACACAATGTCCAAGTATATTGTTATATGTAACAATAAAATTCTCTAAATGTACTTAATATGCTGTAAAAGGTAATTAATTCCATATTTCTACCCAGTACCCACCCACCTACCAAAATCAATGGGACATTATCATACTCAAGTAATGCTTTTGAAGAACTTCTATCTTGATGACATCACAGACCACCCACTGTGATCTACTCCTGGCCAAATCAGGGGTTTCTAAGCCAGTCAAAATAGGTTCCACTCAGTCAACCATATCTCTTGAGTAAGAAACAATATATTGAGCTGGGGTTTTCAATTAACAGAGTGGAATATTTTTCTCTTTAAAATACTTAGCCAGTATTATTCATTATCTGCTAACCCACCTACAGGCTACAGATTTATGAAACTTGATTTGATCAAATTTTTCCATCACTGATTCCGATCTTCATAAATGGAGGCCGTTGCCTTTTCTTTGCCATTATTGAAAACCGTTCCACTATCTGAATCGGAACACACAGGTATATTGTATTTTTTCTTCACAATTGAATGCCAAACCCATAGGTCACTACCACGAATCGGACAATAAGGTGTGATGACTGGCTGGTTAAATACAAAAGGATTAAAAGCGAAATCACAATCTCAAATATGATAGTACTCAGAAAAGTATAACATTTGTAAATTGTCATTGCTTTGTGTTATTCTACTCAAAGAACTAAACAAACAAAAAAACCTCATTTATTATGTGTTTAATGCTTAGAATGGGCTACTTTTGGCAGGTGATATTTAATGGTTTCCATTTGAGTTGTGACATACTTACTGTACTTTGCTTTACTCTGTGCCATCCATTAAAGCCTTAAAATAGTGCATGTGTGTAATAGTTTGTTACAATCATTAGGAGTGATATTAGCTAATAATGGCTTGGTGTTCATGAAACCTTTCCTACAAACAAGCTTGCGAGCTGCCTATTAAAATTTCCTTAATTAGGTATAAAGTCTAGCATACTTCCCGACAAATCAGATAGCTCTCAAACTCTGGTGAAGCACGTCTGACATTTTCATATACCAACCCTTGAGAGTAAACTTCTTTTCAGCTAAAAATGTGAAATTAAAAGCCAATTAGCCTAATTGTTAAACGACAATTTACTCCTTAAGATTACATATCTGCAATGTAGGCTAGACTCACGGGATCCTCTGCTGTGTAAACAATCTATACTGTAGATCTTGTCCAATAACAAACAACCTGAATATTTACTTTAAAACGATTAACTTTTCAGACATTGAGGTAAACTGTCCTCCTTTTGCATCCTCATACACTCTACAACACAACCAGCTTAACTCGACAACAATTTGCTTTTTTTTTTCTTTCTATTATTTACTTTAAAGATGAGCTACATGCCGAAAAAAAAAAGAAAAAAAATTCAATAGTTATCTTGTATTTGGCCTTAGTATGCCATTTAATAAGAGCAGGTTTAATCATTCATTGATGTGTGTTTTTGCTGGAATAAATATTTGCACATCTTATGAGAAACCCTAATATTCCATTGCTCATAAATGGTCAAGGGATGTTTACCCAGCATACCATACATACACACAAACTTATCTCTCTCTCTTTGCCATAACCTTTACTGTACTGTTGATAACGGACATCCTTTCCCCCAATTAATATTTACAACTTTTTCATGCTGAGCACATAACGACCGATCGGTATTAAGTAAAGTCTCGGCTTCAAATATGCAAACAATGCAGTTTGGCCATTCAAAGATGCAATTCCATGTTACCATAGCAACAGAGAATAACCACACACACGTCTACTTATGTGTGTGTTTAGATTAACTTTGTTGCGACCATTTCTGCCATAATTAAGAAACTGTTGCATCAAAGTTAACAAAGGAGGCAAATGATTAGATGGCATGTTACGTTTCGATGCAATTCTTCCGGGAGGTGTGTAAGGCTGCGATTAACGAATCAGATGTGCTGATATGTTATAGGACCACAACAGTGTATATATATGCTTGTGGAATCTTTATCTTTGCCTATATACTGAATGATGCTGTGTGCTGTGCCGATACGCTGCAGACATGTTAAGGACATTATTATTACATTAACAGTGTTGTGCCATGTTGTAATCCAATTGTTAAAGGCTATACACTTCAATTTACAGAACCATTCCACACATGTAACTATTTTGATGGCACCTCTTTCTGTCAATGAGAAACTAATAATTTTGGACTCAGTTCATGGGTGCCACATTGTTTCAAAAGTTCAACACAACTAAGAGGAGTCATTAAGTGTAAGGCGATATCGGACTGCGCAGCTTCATGCACTGAATAACTTAGATCTTTTGGGAAAGGTTCTGTAGGAAAAGTACCATGCCTAGGGAAAAAGGATAGAGGAATATGGGAGGAGGGAGAAAACTGGTGTGAGAGGATCTGTTTTTGACATGCATCAATGGATAAAAGGAATAGGTAGATGAAACACCCCAAACAGATCTGAACTGTTCTCTTGATTTTTAAAATCAATTTTAATCCCTTACATCGTGTCTTTGTTGACTTTGATCCCCTTTTACCTGTCTTAAGATTCACAGCACACAACAGCAACCAATGTTGAGAGCATGTTTGTATGTATGGGCATGACTTACATTATGTCAAATTTAGTTCATTACTGTCACAAATGAGATTGAAGGGAAAGACAACTTCGAAAACCACAAAATGTATGGTAGAGCGAGAATGATAATGTTGTGAGGAGATAGGTAAGCGAGGTAAATCCCCTACAAAATCCCAAAATGCAGCTTTTAGTCTGCAAATCATTCTTACCATCTTTATGGTTGTAGCCTCTAGAGGTGATTGTAAACTGGACGAGCATTCCGATAAGCGAGATGAAAGGCCACACTCCGAATACCACCCAGCTGTACCAGCAGAGCTCCGCGGACTGGCGTAAGCGGAAACGATCGTAGATATATTGCACCATCCTCAAGATTTCCAAGAAATAATCGGAACAGGAAGTCACTATTGCACCACCGATTAGACTTGTGGCCAGAACCACGCACTCTTTCTGGAATTTTAAAGTCAAGAGAGCAAAGACGATACAGAGGCCAAACGTTATGAGCAGTGGTATATACAGTTCGGATGGCATGTAGAATTGTTCCATAACGATTAGCACCGCTACGGCCATGAAGAGGCCCATGTGAACTCCGGTCATGAATAGACCGACGACCTCGATGATCATGGTGAGGAGACCGCACAGTAGACCGATCCCGAGGGCGATGGCCGCGTTGATGGTCCGGTCGAGACTGCTCTCCTGTTCGCAGATCATGAAGATGATCCCCGTAGCCAGGATGAATCCGACCAGAAACATGACCGCTTTAAAGCATCTGTAACCTGTAAGGAAAGACAGACAAAAATATCATTTTTGCTTCTTGAACTTATTTGAATTATCAAAAGAATCCAATTTCAAACTCTGATATTATAAAACTTACTAGTTTATGTATTTACGAGTGACCCACTTACCTGTCTCCCCACAACTTATGCACCACATTCTACCGTGTCTAGAATGCCCTGGGAAACTTTTAACACTGTACACCCTCACTGGCCCTAATGGCCTTCCTTCATTTTTCTACCCACAAAGTGTCTCACTGTGTTTTTCGGAGTTAGGAAAATTTTCGCGAAATTCGCCCGGAATACCTTGGATTTATACTCTAGAAGTTTCCTATCGGGACTTCTGCACTTCCAAGGATCTTTTCCAGCCTGATAAGTATCCTTTTCTTGTAGGGAAGGGTGTTTTTGGGGGCTGTTTTTAGTGTACACTCTCGCCCATGCGTTCAATTTCAAACTCTGATAAAATATTTACAATAGTATATAATGTTCAGTGTTGTTTCTCATGCCATTAGTTTTATTATTAAGATTGAAATATCCAGAGGTAAAGAGATTATAAAATGGAAAAATATGCACAAAAAAGGTTTTAAAAAAAAACCTCTTACGAGAACCAGATTGCCAGGATAGTGAACTAATCCAACCCATATAAAGTCAGACAGGCAGACCTCAGACTACCCTCATGTTTCACATGTGGCTCATCCCCCCCACCCCCCCCGCTTTATTTAATCCCTTATCTAATTCTGTAAACATTAATTGACAGATAATTCCTGTTTACATTTATCTTTGACAAGCCTGCAGAAGACAGTGTTGAAAATGTTATTTATGGCATTCAAAGCTCTCAAGCAAGCAGTTTTTTCTTTCTGTCTATGAAGCAGATTATTTCAATCATGCACTTTGCATGGGGTTCCAGTCATACTCTGGATATATCTAACAGACAAGAGGCAGTGTTTATAAATTTGCCAGTGTCCCTGTTGCCTTGTTGATAAACAAAACTTCAATTTGCCCATTCTTTGCAAAAAAAATGGACTAATTTAAATTTCCCTACAAAAAAAGTACACCATAATAATATGATTGCAAGGGACCTGTCAAAACTGAAGAAGAAATATTTAGGCCATCAAGAAAGGAATTTCTTTGTGCATGTTCATTACAGAATGCAGATTGCAGCTTTAAATTGCAGAGTAGCTATGCATTATTAGTCCCCCTGTAATCTGTATGTATATCTGTATGTCTGCATATCTGTATGTCTGCATATCTGTATGTCTGCATACATAAAGCTTTAAGCAAAAGAGAGTGGTTCCCTGCATTTCTGATATCTTTCTATGTCCATATATAGGAGTACGTCCATATAAAGCATATTTAGGAGAGAAACTTCTTTCAAATTGTGTAGTCACCTGTGTATTTACCTACATCTGTAAAATCTTTGTATGTCTGTCATTGACCTTGACAGTATTGTTCTCAGGTGTGAGGGATCAGAAAGGGTCATCCATAGAGTAAATAGACCTTAGGGGACACATTGGGGGGTTCTACAACCACAGGATCTACAACTATTCACAGAAATGTGCAAAACTCTTTCCCTGAGAACCTGCCCTGAAATATTGTTTTAGCAAGTCAACCAGTCAAATCAACACACTTCAGGCAAAGTTTGTTGTTACAATGACAATTACTTAAAAAATTGTCTAAAATTTCTCATTTCTGTTTATAAGATTTAGATAATATAAATCTGATGCATTTATTTTCAGAGTTAGAGTTAGAAAATTCTAAACTTTCATTGAGGTCATTCATCAAAGGTTTTCACTAACACAGCCTATACTGAGTGAATGGTACTACAACTAGTATGGAAATACAATTTTCAAGATGTCTTCTATTATAATTTACACTGGTGTTTCCCCCAATTATTCATTTACTTCTTTGTTTTTAAAAGGTTTGGAAGGGAGGTGGGATGGGGGGGGGGTTGGGGAGGAGAGGGCTTAATTGAAAAAGAGTACCTCACTTAGAGATCACTGGATATGAAATGAAGTAATCAATTCTTTAGCTCTTCAAGAAAAAAAGAGAGTTTTGGTTCCACTGAGTCAACTTTAACTTCTTATTTGGGGCGTAGATATCCCGACTATCACTTAAGTGTCTTCTAGTACATCCTTAATAGGTAAACAATCCGTTTCCAATTGCTGTCTAAATCACATAATGTTGCGACATCGATTCAGCTCTAATGATCATGTTTTCTGCAATTTCAGGCTATCAAATAATAAACAGTCTTCTCAACAACTTCCTGTACATCACAATAAGTCTGAGAATGCCTGCCAATGGCAGTCTTGGAGATATTCTCAATCTCTGATTGCTTTCTTGTTTAGTTTGGTATGGTTTGGTTTGGTATGGTATGGTATGGTTTGGTTGGATTTGGTTTGGTTAAGTTTAGTTTTTCTTTTCTCATCTAGTTGTCTTTGCATATTTCTCCCTCCTTTACTTTTAATAACTTGTTTGTTATTTTTTTGATGATCTCATAGTTTAGAACTATTAATTTGTGGACATCTACTGATCAAGATTGATGTCCATGCTGACATCTAAACAATTTATGTCAAGAGCTGTTACTTGCTTAATTATATGAGGTAGGATACATATATATATACATATATATATCTATATATATATACACACATATATATATATAGAA
This sequence comes from Apostichopus japonicus, assembly GCF_037975245.1. Classification (NCBI taxonomy): domain Eukaryota; kingdom Metazoa; phylum Echinodermata; class Holothuroidea; order Aspidochirotida; family Stichopodidae; genus Apostichopus; species Apostichopus japonicus. Next base: position 4,479,634 of record NC_092578.1, read on the forward strand.
CATATTAAAACAATGTATTAATTAATCTCTTAGTAGTCTCATCAGCCTCAAGTCAAAGTTACTTATAAGACACAGTCAATGCTGTGTCTGCTACTAAAGCAAAGTGTCAAAAACGGAAGCTGCAGGAGCTACAAACTACAAAAAAACACAAAAGATACCATCCTCCGCAGCCTGGCTGCAGGATGCTGCATCCCCCTTCCGAGTCCTACCTTTCACTTGCTACCTACCTGAGAAATGGCAAAGATGCATAGAGAAGTTTCCACTTTAACAAAACATTTTTTGAAAGGCAACAAAGGAATGTTTTGAGGATGGTAATTATGTCGGTGCTTCGTAATCTATCAGTTGTTATTTACTTTTTGAGGAGTAGCACTGCAACTTAAAGTAGAACGATAGTGACAGAAAAAAAATCTCTCATTTTCATATATAATGTAGTTTATATGTTACCAAGCAACATATTTTTTTAATTTTCCAAATAGCACACCGGAAAGTTGTAAAAAAGGGAATTAAAACATCGTTTTTTCGTCTCCGTAATTTAGGAATTTGCGAATACTGCAACGACCTTGAACAGCCCTCAGGTCAGTGAATGACGTCACTGTGATGATCTTTTCTGTTGTGAACTGTTCAGTACGGAGCTGTGCGTGCATTTCGTGTCAGCATAACTGTTATTATAATGAATATCACAGTGTTTCTTGATTTCATCACCACGTGTTTACAAGTTTTTTTTATACGAAATTTGCGGCGATTTCGCAACGATTTCCCAATATCTGAAGAGGTAACTCGCAAGCTGACCCAAAGTAACGTAAATCTCAAGATCACGTTTTTGGCGGGTTTTATACAGAGTGATGTATGAATGTGCTCACTTACCAGTCAAACTGGCACAATAACAAGAGTGATGATAGTCTCAAACGTAGTTTAGTATAACATCCGAAAGAAAATCCAAAGTTCTAAACAAAGTAGATTCGCTTGTATGCACTAGGCCTACTGTAAAACATAAACGTTCCTTGTTCCGTGCGTCATTAAATCCAACAGAAAGGTTTCATTGAGCTTGAAATACAACCGCATTTGAACTCAATCGAGTAGTTAGTCTAGCTCGAACAATTTTCTCACTACATGCAATGCCTATTGCGTTTATTCACATGCATGCCTCGTGGTTTGGGCTTCGGGAGGAATCGTATTCTAGCCCAACTTCACGTAGGTCCGCAAACGGTACTTTCACACTGTGCAAACATAAGTGACAGTGTGCGCTACCGTAAGTAATACACGATGTTTTGTTTCGCTCGAGCATACACACATTTCCTATTCGTATTACATTTAAAGTGGTTTGGAGGGTATGAACACCTCTCTGCCCAAAAAGACTCTGCCTAAGCAACGTCCATGCCCCAATTGAAATTTGCACGTGGATTCTCTCCTCACATAGTCATTAGGTTGCAAGGGCGTAGGAACCGGGGGGGCTGGGGGGTGCCAGCCCCCAGTGAAAAATATGGGGGGGCGGAAGTATCATTCTGCCCCCCCGCTCCGCAAGTTAGAAAACCCCTTTTTCAAATGAGAAAAAAATCTCATTTGGAGCACCAAATTGCATCTAAGTCCAGGTGAAAATGCAAAATTATTTACAAAATGGGTGTTTGAAGTGTGCTATATTGCACCAAATTGCATCTGAGGCCACCTGGAAATGCAAAAAAATTCCAAAGGGGAGGGGACACCCCCTCCCCTTAGACCCCTCCCCCAGGCCAGCCATCAGTCTTCAGCCCCCCCCCCACTCAAAAGTACCTTCCTACGCCACTGTTAGGTTGTTCACGTCTAACATGTCTTCCAGTTCCAACACTTACTGTAGCATTTATCGGGATATATATAAATAATGCGGCATAAAAGCATCAATCTTTCAAACTTTTTTTACTTTAGTGACCTTGCCACACGCAAATTTCAATTGGGCCCGAGATGGCTCTATGACCGATTATTCCGTAATTTACATTGGGGCAGTCGGCTTCACTAAAACGACAAGAAAAAGCAGGAACAATAACACCTTATTAAAATTAGACCGTTAAATGTCTCACGCAGTGTATCAAATCTCCTCTATGGTTTAGTTTGTCGAGTCCAATATAGAGTAGGTTGCAACTAAACTTACACACTAAGTGCACACTGCTGAAGTACACTACGCCGAGCTCACTTTGTTATCATCATAATGACGTTACATGTCACTGTAGATCACGTGATCATCATATTGCTGTTCGCGAAAAGCCCAATTTTTGTTTAAAAAATCAACGAGTTTAGGAATTTTTTTTAAGCTTTTCCCAACATCGGATTGACTTGAATTTTCACATGTGTAATATGGAAACCAACTAGAATACTCTTGAATAAAATCGTATTTTTTCGTCGATGCTGAAAAATCACTATCGTTCATCTTTAAAGGACAGTTGTGTCGTTATTATGCCATCACTTTTTGTCGCAGCTTCTCTTAAAGAAACACATTTTTTTTTATAGCCTAACATCTTTTAGGATACTCAAAATTACCATTATGACATTTGCTTTGTGAATTTGACATTTTTCATCATAACCACAATTATTTTATTTTCTATCAATTAGGGATATTTATCGATGCCATGAAGTTATATTACCAGTGTGCAAGACATTTAAAGTTCAAAGTGACAGACGACCACACATGTATAGTACATATCCCATTCCCTGTCACAGATAGAGGAACAACGTCAATACAACACAAATAAAAGATGTTTTGTTAATTTCAAAAACTCCTGAAAACTGCTTTTCCTTTAGTTGAATTGTTAACTTCCTCATCTTGTCTGTTTCCTTCCTGTAACCTATCTAAGTACAAATCTCTTCAATTCTACATCAGCCTCCTATGAATCATGTTCATCTTTCAGTGTTGCATGTGGGTCAGGTGTGCTAATATTAAATGTGTGTAGGTATGCCTGGGTGTCTGAAGAGGGATGGGGGAATATGCAAAAACTTGTCAATGGATTAGGAAGGTTGCAACACTGTTTTATGTGACAAGAACTGTTGAAACATTTCTAAAAGATAAGTGAACTCTTTTAAAACCAGTTTACCTAGAAACACCATTCCGAACCATATTTTTCAGTAGAGCATGAAACCTTCAATTCTTGTCTCTCCAACTTGTCCTTTTTGTGACTTTAGGCTACTAAACATCCCAAAGCTACGAAAACCCCAAAAAACTTACAAATCAATAACAATAGGAAACCCATTTTGTCAATTTAGAGCACTTCACGGTCAGTTATGATTACATGTCTCTGCCAGACAGTATGTTTTATCATTTCCTATAGTATTACCATATTACGAGATAAGAGAACCATGTTCACACCAGAGTGACCAGACTTGCAGTGAGTCCATACTTGCACTCATATTCTAGTATATATAGTTACCTGTACTCATCATCACAGACTTGTACTCAGCTTCGTACTGCTGGGGTACTAGGAATTCTAGTACGAAGAGTGAATACTCATACACACCTGCTTAGAGCTGCCTTGTAATTATTGTAGTACGCATACCTACGTGACTGGACGTTGGAACTTAAAGTTTCATATAGTCTCTGTACATTTGCAGTTTCAGATGCTAGCTGTGTAGCCAACTAATTTCTGAGCCTGTCACGGTGCTCACAAGCGTTCTCCCTCTATAGGTACCTACATGACTATACTGCCTAGTGTGCTGTCTGCCCCAACAAATAACACCATGATCAACTGAAAAGTTCTTCCTAATACTGCAAGCACTCCATGCGCACTACAATAGTGCTAGTTGTTTTCACACCATGGAGAATTTATATTTGTACTCATGGTGTTGTACTGGCCCTTGCCGTCTGCAATATAGTGTATGCTGGTTGCCTGGTAGTCAGATGTGGGTTAATATCATGAGTTTATGTGGTGGAAATATTTTAACCTCTCCTATTTCCCCATTATACTAAAATGTAAATTATGCAGGATAAAGACAATAGATATATCTCAAATTGAAGACAAATACTGGTTATGGTTGACACATATATAGTAAAGCTGAACAGTGTCTGTTATCTCTCACCATGAAGATTAAAACGATAAAACAGATTTAATTGTAGACAGGCGACAGACTTCTGTCTGGAATGCTGTATAACCATATAGTACTATATATATAGTGGTAGATGGTACATATCACTGTGATCTGTGTCTGTTGTACCAAATACATCACATCAAAACCAATAAACCATGAAGGAACACAAAATTATAAAACAAATTGTAAGAGCTTTCACCACCAAGAGATTTATTTTCAAGTACCCAATCAGTTGAACATTCTCAGGAGTCTACTTTAGGTACTACAAAGCATTTGCCACAGTAAGTACTGTTCGTGACTAGATTAAAGGGATATTATAGCCTCTACAGTAGATCTCTCTCCTAAATCTGTGTAAAGTGTGAGCGTTAAGAACTACAATGTGCTAAAGTAGGTTTGCTGCCATGCTGTTCATCCTATCTGAATTACAACAATTTTAAATAAGGAAGAAGTTACATTCTCTTCCTTGCCACAAACACCCCTCCCTCCCTCCCTCCCCTCCCTCCCCTCCTCCCTTCCCCCTCTCCCAGGTAGACATATATATGGTGTATCCCTTCTCCCTTTGTAAGCTACCTGCCATGAGAGTGGGCATTAAATAATAGGCAGACATTGCTCTAGATATCCCAATTCCCAACTTTCAGGAGTAAAAATTCACTTATGTGACAAACATCTTCAACAATAGGTCATGGCTGCCTCTTTGAACAAAAGGATGACCACTCAATCTGATGAGCTCCCGGTCATCTGTGTGAGTCTTAAATATTCTATATCCTGTGTTAACAACAAATACTGTTTGGTTTATTCGGGGCATAATTGAATTGGGTGAGTAAATTCCACCCAATTAACTACCAGGCCGATGCGAAAGTGCCACATTGATCTAAATAAAACAAACTGTAGGGCAGGATACTGATGAAAAACAAACCGTTCAATTGATGGAACTGTGTTTGCAAAAGCGGCGAAGATGTAGAACAAATGCTCACACGCAAATAAATTAACGGTAACGAGGAAATGTAGGATTAAGATTTTTTCAGAATCTTATTTGGGGCTCAAATCAAGAGCTAGGGGAAATGAAAGCTTCCTGATTTATAATTAGAAAATCTGGACATCACATAAACTGATGATTAACTGTAGACAATGACAGGCTCAGCGGTGTGTTTCTTGTATGAAGGGAGACAATGGTGAACCAGGATGTGGTAGGATTATATACTGAACTGAAATAAAATTATAATAGATAATTTTCAATGTCAAATATCTCTAATTTAAGCATAAGAGTATCAGCAGGGGATATTTTACATCCATTGCCTGACATATATACAAACAGGGAAAACGTGATCCTTCATCTTCGAGTAGATACAAATTAAAGTTGATCTAGCCTTACAAAAACAGTCGTTGAGTTTGTTGGGACGATCTGCAGAGCAGGTTTCAAATTGAAGAAGAAAACAGTATTATAACAACACATCACTTTGTTAGTGTGTATATATGTGTGTGTGTGTGATTTGTGATTTTATTTGATATAACTTTTTATGCAATTTTCATTATTTTGAGTTATTAACAAATTCCCCTACCTTCCCCCCTCCCCATTAAATCATGTTTAAATGGAGTTGACATACTCCTACAGTAATGTACTTGTCAACAGAAACATACATGCTTCACATATCATCTTCGGATCTTTGCGACAAATAAACTCAATTCAGGAATCTTTAACCCCCCCGCAAGTTTGTAATATTATTCTTAGGCACCACATTGAAGACAACTGTAAACAGAATAGACAGAACATGTTTACCACACAGAGAGTTATAGAAATGAATGAAATATTATTTTGACATTTTCAGATATCCTATCACTCAGACAGCTTTTACAATACCCTTTGAAGTTTGAACTATATATGCAAGATCACTTCTAAAGTTCAATTTCTAATTTAATTCTCAATTTAAAAGCGACAAAAATAGACTTTACACAAAACAAAATTATTGAGAACTCCCAAAAAGTCTTGTAATCCATTTGTATTTCAGTCTATGTAAATTATACTCTGGTGAGGTTCAATTTCAATAGTTACAATTATAGCTGCACTTAAACTTACATCTGATCTTGTCGCAGAGAGATGGCAACAACCCAGAAACATGCTGTTGTATTGCATCCCGGGGAGAACTTACCTGGCTGTAATTAACCCCTCATAGAGCTAGACTGAAAGCCCTGTACCCTGTCTGAGGTAGTTGCATGATTTATTATCTGGACTGAAGCTGAGAGCATCTTAGCATTATAAGCTACAAATATGTCACCTTATAACCGAGGGATGATACTTCATGTCAGGTGGAGGCCTAGTACCATCATCCATTATTGTCAGCTTGGCTGATAGTACCATATCATTCACTTGGTCTATGTGAAGTGTCCCATCAAGTCGAGTGGAATGACTAACATGTTACCACCGTGTGTAGGCTCATCTACTTCCCTCTGGTAACTACTTCACATACATGTATGAAGCTGCTATATACTGATGTACAAGTGAACCTATTACCTAGCATTGCTATATGCTATTATTAACAACAGTGCTTCAAAAACTTAGAAAAAATTACAGGAACTTTGCTTGACAGGCGTGGCACGCATACATACTTCACATTATTTTCATGCCTTTGTGCAATCGTTTGAGTCAGTAATGTTTTCAAAGTGTCTTGCACTGAACTTTGGTACCTCAACTTAAAATCAACAATGCTTCATTTTGCTAAGCATATGTTCAATAATCAATATAAACAAACATGCAATCAGTCCTCTTTAAAGCAGCATATTAAAGTTTGCTACAGTACATTTACATGACATTTGCGCAGGCCACACTTTGCCCACCTGTGAGATATAAAAAGAGATTTTGGTGATCACCAACAGAATTCCAGATGGAAACCAGAGACAAATATTTTGTGAAGAAAACAAAGTCCATGACCAAGAAAGGCATGTCCAGTCTAAGCACTATGAGTGGTAAATAAGGAGGTTTGTTTCTTAACTTCTGAAGCCACTGGTCACTATCATGAACAGGGTTAAAAATGTTAAGTACATCTACTCTAGGCATGTTACAATGAGAGTGTTCAAGTTGTGAGGAGATAGGTAATCAAGCTAGCTAGCAGTGTAAATATAACTTTAAATAGCATGTTGTCATGTCTTTTGATGGAAAACTATTCTCCAACAACTACAGCATTTGACATGTTAAAGGGTGACATTTTGGAATACTAACTTTTGGAAGAATTATACCACAGAACGGTATGTTAAGATGTTAGTACTTTTGTTCTATACTGGGTAGGATCTGATTAGCGGGGGTTAAGGGGGGGGGGAGGGGGGAGGCAGTATTCCAAAGGAAATGATGTGTCTGCAAGTTCATTTGATAGTTTTGATATTTAAGCTTCAATAGATCTCTTTAACAAGCAGACTCCCACACAAATGGGTTTACTTAAATTCTATGTGTAGTGGAATGCAACGCTGAGAGATTCCATGATCTCTGAAACCAGTCACATTATACATGTATATGTCAGCTACGTTAATCTTCATAATTTAGGAATTCTGGATGAGAGAAATCAGTTCACTCAATAATTCGATATTAAAGAGAAATATGATAGCATGGATCAATCACTGACAGATATGATATCTTATTATAGATACATACTTCATTAAATCCAATATTAGCTGCCAAGGTTGACAAGATCTTTCAGTGAGATCAAACACTATCAGTACTTATTGTTCCCCTTATATATATACATATATACGTCATATAAGAAACAAAGGAATAAAGGGCTTCATATAGTACTGTAGGTCTGTCACCGTAATATTTGTTATCCATAGATATATAACAGAAATATTTCTACATGGGAGAGACTTTGGGAGGAGGAATGGGATTGAAGAGAGCTGAAGTGAACACAGAGTGCTAACATACATTTGTTGATGCTACAAAGCTTAACTTAATATTCTGATGTTGACCTTAAAGAACTTTTCCAGCTCAAGAGGAATTATTAGTTTGCTATAAAGTAAAATTAATCAGTTATTCATTGACTGGTGAGGTCCAGTCATAGAGGGGGTACAGTGTTATAAAATGTTACCAGTTCACAGATAGGTACGGTAGAGCGAGTGTTGAGGTTGTGAGGAGACAGGTAAGCAGGAGACACAAAAGTTAATTTCAAATAATCAAATATAACAGGCAAACAACCAACAAATAAACAAAAACAATGATATTTATTTACCCTATAAAATAATTAAATTCAATACCAAATCAGATTTAACTTTTATCGGCTATTATAAGCACATGAAACCCTTGCATCATCTTCCCTCCATTCTGTGAAAAGTCACACCCAGACTGATAACATGGACCAATACTTAGACATTAGTCATCAATCCACTCATGTAGTTACCAGACATGATTTAGTAACCTCCATATGTCTAGTTCATGGGAAATCCATGGATAACTGTGGAATCGTTAATAAGTCACCTTTTGTATTAATGGAAGGGCTCTGTACTCAGCTATCAATTGTAATATAGCTCAGAGCAAATACACCTTTTTTGTTCAAGCATGGAGACTCCCCTCTGCGAACAATTGTCACGGTAAGCTTCCAGACATCTGGAAAAGCTTTCATTATAAAAGTCCAATACTCTACTTAACTGTACATATTGGAATACTAAATCCCAGGATAGACCTTCTGAAAACAATCAATCTAGCCATGAAAATTGTATTAAATAGACATTTGTGGATCAACCAGGTACATTTCAAAACTTTCCCACAGTATTTTCAGGATAGTACTCCACGCTTCAGGTTTACAAGATTGGAAGAACAGTCCCATCTAGATTTAGTGACCTCAAATTTCAGACAAATGGATAGCTAAATCGACACTTTTGGAATGTTAGAATCAGGGACAGATTTACATATATAGTGTAAATTTGCTCCTTAATCCATATTTTCATACATAAAAACAATGCATTTGGATTTAATTATCAATTGTGATAAACCAAGTGTCTGTGCACAGTGACGGATAATGCTTACATTTATCAATATTGTTCAGTTTATTGACAATAATGACAAATAATACCATTGCTTACATTAGACAATAGATCATTGTCAGAAGAAATTTTCCATCTTTGATATAACTCCTCTCCGATATAAAATGTTCAAATGAAGAAAAAGGCTTCTTTAAAGGTATTGAAGACTCGCCCCAAACCGCGTGTCGCGCTCTGAAAAACCTAACTTTCCGTTGCTTGCAAGTGAAGTTTTCTTCTTTTCACTACAAAATGCAGACAGTAATGAAACGTGATACCTTGTTATCTTTTCTCTAGACCTGAGATGTCCATCCCTGCTATGTTGTGGGTATTGACTGTAGCTTTATGTATTGACTGTAAACTAGTGTCTAATTACTACGGTAGCAAGCTGTGTGTGTATTTTCTGGGATCGATGGTGGTGTCTAACACTTCTGTTACAACTCATTTGAAACTAGGTCAGATTAACGGCATGAGACGTTTCTTTGTGCGTGAGTCTTCACAACCTTTAACATGAGTTGTGTGTGTCTTACAATACTGAACATGTGATCAACTACAGACAAACACTGCTCAGGGTTTATGATATATTCTAATATGTTCAATATTCACTTTTTGAGTTGAAGGCAGCTTCTTTTTTTTAAACCTGACAGATTTGTTAAATTGATTGTAACCAGTAGTTGAAACTGAAACAGCAATGCTGTTTGTTTAATTTCTGCCTGATTACCAAAATACTTTTCATTCTGTTTACAAGACTTGTAATCATAATATCATAATAATAATATTTAACTTTTTAAAGCGCAGACTACTTCACCGATAACGGTCTTAAGGCGCATCACAATATAACCCTAGTCAACGATAACCTGTCAAACATAGAGGGAATCCCTCCATATGGCAGCAGCTAAACAGCGCCTAACTGACAATTTATCACACTGGTCCCCTTTTATACACCTGGGTGAAGAGAGGCAACAGGACATAGTGTGTGTGCCTTGCCAAAGGACACAGCGTAATGATCTGGCCAGGACTCGTACCTGCAATCCTTAGATCACAAGTCCCCTGCCTTAACCACTCGACCACAACGCTCTAGTAAGTTCACAGGCTGTTTCCTCAGTGAACTTGAAGCAAACAGGTGTGATTTCATAGTTGCACATAGAGCTCTAGCATTTACAAACAGCTGCAAATGGAGAATTAATCATTGCTTTATTGTGGAATGCATCTTAAAAGTATAAAAAGTGGAATCCACTCGTTAACACATATTAGTGCACTTTGTCAGTTGGTCAAACTGGCTAGATTCACCAGATGTCTTATTATTCAGTATATTCAGATAAATTGCACGGCAACTTTGCCATTATTGCAGGAAGGCGGCATAACAACATTTATTCCTACCAGATCAGTTTATAAAGAGTCCAAGGAATGAATTATTCAGACTTAAAAGTTTTACTTTTTGTGAATTTATATCATGTGCAAATAACATGGATTAATTGAAGACAACCTTGAAATGTCTGTAAAGGAAATTATAAGGACTAGACTACGTTGACAAGCCTTTTTTCCCTATATAGTCAGATGCAGACATAGTTAATGCACTACCGAACAAGATAATGAGGTTACTTCCATGCAGCGTGTATAAACAGGAAAGTTTAATGGATTCAGAGTCAGGTGAGGTGGTTCAAGAAAAGTTGTACTCTGTGTTTTTCATCGCGGCCAGTCGTAGTACATTGTATATCTTACGGGGTTGTAGCTAGGTTTTTGAAAGTGGCGGTTGAATTTTCTGGAGTGGCGGTTGCCTGCCAATTCCGTGTCCTGGGGGAGGGGTATAAGGGGCGAGGTGTCCTCCTCCCCTTTTGACAATTTTTCCCTTATGCACGATGCTCAGATGCAAAATGGTAACTTATATGGCCATAATTTGAGGTATATCATTCCACTACTTCAGACCATTATTTCGTGACACTATTTACTGAATTTTGTACCGGTCGATCAGAAGCGCGAGTGTCGGTTGGTATTATAACTTTTTACTTGGAGTACGGGTCAGCAAACGTTAGTGCTGGCCAAGTCCGACCGGCGCCAACCGGCGTAGCTACAACACTGATATCTTGGTGGCCTCATCTTTCAAGAGAATACCCCTTTTAAGAGAGTATTACATACTACTATAATCTGAGGACTATTTAAAGTTTATCTTGTATACATAGAGCACACTGACTGTAGACGCTTGTGTAAAATAAGGTAAAGTTTGGCCCTATCCCAGGGGAACACATTCATTGATTCAAGCTGGATATGTGTTATTTCTCCAGGCTTGAAAACAAATCCTCTGTATCTTGTTGTTGTCATGAAGACAATGAATCATCCAAAAAGATCAGCTATTAACAAACCACTCAAGTGACATCTTCTAAGACAAATTCTAGGGTAGAAGGTGTTTGATATTATTTGCATAATATCAAAGAAACTTTGACAGATAAAATATGAGCAAATTGTTTTGATTGTCTTTTCCTTGTACCAGTTACTCTCTTCACAGACCTGGAATAATGCCAGTCTACAAGATAATTTTGCATACAAATCAATGTACAAAAATTTAAGAGTTTTGTAAAAACTTAAACAATCTTATTATAATATATCTGCTACATTCTGTTGTATTCATGTCAAACACACTTGTAACTTGTCCTCAGACCTCTCTTATTTGTCTCCAACAGCCTACGTATTCCCACTAAAACGGATATTAGAAAAATTTCTGAGGGTAAGATTATTTTCAGGAAACAAAACAACAAGAGTGAGGCTTTGTTTTGTAGTTCTGATGGCTGTATGGTTGTTGCATTTATACTTATAGCACAATGAGACAAATCAAAGGCAACAGGTTTTCTTTCCTTTTTTTGTTGTTGTTGTTGATGGAATGTCAAATCAAGTTACTGTAGACACCTCCCTTTCATATGGTAAACTAAAAATTTATGTTCCTAAAATACCCGATTCTTCTCATTGGTATATTAAGTGTATGAATGTGTACATAGATATATGCTAGTATGCCCTTTGGATTCATTCTACAACTTGATGGTTAAAAGTCCATACATGTCTGTGTGTGGGTGTGTGTGCTGTCTGTTTTATTAACGTAACCAGAAACCTTGCACTCTATACACAATATGCAAATTTATACAATAACAAATAAATCTTCAGCACTTGCTATCTAGTTCTCTCATCAAACCCCTGAATCTGGCTGACCAAATCAAAACATATCTCTTCATACGTACAAAAAAAAATATCCATGTTTTTCCAATGGGGGGGGGGGGGGGTGAAGAGAAAAAGGACCCTTAGGGTTATGTACAAATACTTACCAAAGAAAACAAATATGATTCCAAACACAGAGCAAACACCGCAGACGATCGCCGTCGCCAAATCATATTCGTATCTTATATCACTGCAGTCTTTGTTGTAAGGAAAGTCGGTCGGCGTGTTCGGTTTCTCCGTAAACCAGGAAACAATGGGGTACTCCACGTCCACTGAGCTGGTACTCATCTTTGCTTCCTGTGCATTCCTTTTTTTACCGGAAAAAGGAAAATCTGAAAGATAACAAACAAAATAAAATTGTATGGGTAGTAGTGTGTGGCTTTCTCATCAGAGCAATTACGGAAAAAAAAAATTATAAACTAACAGCATTCCAAAATTGTATTCAAGAATGCAGACATGTTGATTGTTTAAATACTCGCAAAGTCTCAACTATCTGCTGCACGAATTTCTAGTTAAATGTCAGTAATAATTTCAGTAAATGGACGGATAAGTTCAAGGGCATGGCACATCCAGGAGGTTCACAGAGGGGAGGGTGTGTTGAAGCAGATGTCCATGTAGGCTTGGGGGTCTGGGACCCAAAACTGTACCAAAATTGACCAAACATCTGCTGTAAAATAGCAGATTGAGCAGCAGTTTTTGTCAAATAGGAAGATCAAACTTTTATAATCAATCCTTTCGATTTTACAAGTCGTAAAGTTCTCTCAGCTGAAAGTTATCTGGTCAGACTGCCAGATATTTTACTGTAACACAGATTCAGAGAGGCTTTTAGTGCTTTGGAAGTTCCAATCATTAAATAGCAGGGAAAGTGAGTGAGAGATTTAGAGAATTTGGTAGTCGGCACTGACATATATGACCAGACCATTATATCACATTCATGACAGATTTATAGGCTAAAGTAAGTGCCCAAATTATAACAACTAAAAAACAAAAATATTTTGAGGTCTTTGAATAACAAGCTGTACCATAAATCAGCCATGGGGTTCCAGTTCCCCCCCCCCCCTCTATGGCATTATGATGTAAGGTTGCAGTTATACAGATTTTCCCGGGGGAGGGGGAATGGGGGGGTGCTACAGCTGGGCTTTTGAGAGACAACCATCAGTTTCACTCTCACAGTCCCTACCCAGATGGAGAGGACAGTGATACAGAAATATAAAAGTCGGATGGGACAAACATGACCCAAACTTCCAAAGATAAAATATTGTGAGAGAACTTAGACTGACAGGTCTGCAAAAGAAACCTTAATGGTGCAGAGTTGGAATTCCTTTCACCTGGGTGATTAAAATCTTCATATAAATCACATTTACTGAGATAGAAATGATTTGAAAAGATGTCAACTGAAGTTGACTATTTGGTCACAAGTTTATTGTCATATACAGTAGAGCGAATAAGAGAAGAAACTGCATTAGTTTCTTCTAACTGTCAGTGGCGGAGCGTCCATACAGTCAGAGGGGGGGGGATGACCCCCGACGGACTCAAATGGACTGCTGGCGCCCTTTTCAGCTTTTTACCACTTTTTTCTTATTTGCGATTATTGAGATTTTTATTGCGCTCTCATCTACCTATTAACATTTGTCACATTTTATTGGTGTAATTTTATGACAAAATGCTCTAACGGCGGTCTTTAATTTATTGGCACTTCCGTTTTACGAAAAAATTTCCAAGAACTGTACGGGGTTTTCGATTATCTGCAAATTAGCAAGGCCCGTAAAGGGTCATTTCTGGCGATCTAGAGAGTATCTTTACTCAAAAAATGTCTGTATGCTCCGCGCCAACCTGTGGTGGCGCTCCGCTTAGATAGTATCGAAAGCACCCCTACAGACCATTCTCGCCCCCCCCCCCGACCAATACCTCTAGCTCCGCCACTGCTACATGTAACTGTATATAATATTTGCAACTAGTGACAATGTAGCAATGTGTCATATATTGTAAAGTACAACATATAGCACAGATGGATCAATGTGGGAGGGGTGGGGTGGGGGAGAAGGACACAAAGAATGGTTATATACTCAGCTGCAAAGCAAGGAAAGCTCAATTCCAAATTACCAAAGGTTCAATGGACAAATTTCATGACCCAGAAATAATTGCTCAAGTTACTTCCAAGAGTGGACCTGATACCAATTGGACTATATTCATGAGAGCTGGGTACCAGCACCTTGGCATTAAAATGCATAAAATATTCCACTTATTATGCAGCTCATTGAACTCATGTCATCTGAGATGACGCCAACTTCTCTCCATACCGAATGCCCGTTGTTTGTTTGCCATCATTAATTATGTATGATGATCTGACAAATTCTGCCATGCAAAATGAGATACCAGAAGTAATTTCACGACATGTTTTTAGTTTAGATTCCAAAATGATCCAAAAATGATTGCAATGATGTCTGAAGTGTTGAAAGTAACCAAACCCCAGCCTTGAACAGCACCTTCATTTTACTGTTTTTTGTTGTTGTTGTGGGATGTAGGAAATAACCAGCTCTATTTACTATATGTACTGCAAAGTAATAAAACAACCCTGAGTAAACTGTCTGGTGTCCACCAACAAAAGAACCCTTCTAGGAAACCCACTCATTCATAATCCAGACAAAGCTGTCTCCCTATTTAAGACACTTCAACAGCCACAAGATTCTTATTGTTGACAATCATTAGCAAGTAGGCCACAAGGGAGGCACCAACTGGAAACCAATTTAAGCAAGCATTAGTCATGGTTCTGTTTGTACCTTTGTGTTCTTCAACTTTACCCACAACATGAATACATATACAGGCACTTTTTGCCATGATGGAAATTTTTGGCACACTACCTTCAAGTGACCTTGTAAACATGGTATAGGCTCTGTGAGTACATATGTTACCAAATGAAAAGTGAATATTTTGCATTCGTGTTGGTTAAAAAAATTATTTACAATTCTGTTGGATACAAGAAAATCATACGACAATGGTGTTCACCAGTTCAAGCTACGTCTAAGGCAACTTTCGTATCAAAATGAAATTTAAGAATGAAAACTATGAAGTTAAAAGTTTTTGCTTTTCTGAATTTCTGTATGTGTATAATAGTACTAATACATGGAAATTGTCTATCTATTTTTTTTTTTTCGTAGAATGCAATGAAGTCATTAAGATCTCTTATCTCCTTCATGGAAGTTCATTTTTTGGAAGAAAAAACAATATGAGATGGTAACTCAAGTTGATAAACTGAAAACTCATTTTGTTTAACACTCATTTGTCCTGGAATTAAACTGCTCATTTGTCCATTTGAACTGTCTGTCCTGTGTCTCCTAATTGTGTTCTTTAGCTTGTTTCTGTTTTCAGTTAGCCTCTGATAAAGATCCAGCTAGGATCCAAACTTTGTCAGACCCTCTCACTTTTACACCTTTAGCTTCATATATACTGTCAGGAAATGACTACTAAACCAGCTGCTTAAAGTTGAATTGAATTAAAATTGAACTTATCCTGTATTATCAAGGTTCCGGCCCCCCCAGGTTCAGTCCCTATTTTACATTCTGTACCATGGTGACTTTACTCTTTCCAAATTTGTTTACGACTTGACCGTATCAAGTTTTGTTTTATGACTCGCTCATCCATTTACTTAATTAAAAATTTACAGTGAATCTACCTTCTGTATATAAATATACATGATAAGAGCTCCCTTCTGGGGCTGAACCAAGCCATACACGTGAATACAAAAAAACGAGGAATACATCTTGTTGAATGGAGGAGAGATGATACTTCGTTAACACAGTAAAGCTGCACTCTAAGGCAGTTCGCATTATATTTAACAGCTTATAGCCTTTCAAATCCGATTCAGCGATTCAGTGACTCCACCAGGATTATTGATTATTTAAACTTACAATTAAGACTCGGTTCCAATTCAAGCCATATCTATGAATTACTGTTCAAACAGAGCTTGCTTATAAGCATAGAGTACAATGTATTGTGACATTTATTTTAGGAACTAAAGGGGCCTATATACTGTGCAGATTTAAATACATCCTATTAGACTGAACTTCTTCTTCTTCTTCTTCGATAGGGTACCCTGGGAATTGATTAAGCAGCATTCCACAAACCAGTACCCCAGATAAATGAAAGGTAGCAGTACACAGTAAGTGCTATATTATTTAAGATATAAACAGGGTTGCCTCAATGGATATGTATCAGTTCTAAGGTATGTATTCTACTGTCACCTCTGGGAGTACCTTGGTTGAAGGTTTAGCCATTTAAAGTTCATTTCTGATCCTGGCATCATATATCTAAATTGTACACAGTAGAGATTGCTCACTAACCTTCCAATCTGATCATGTGTAGTATCTATTCCCCTTTCCAAGAAGACTTGTGATACTCACTTAATATAACATATATACTCAAGATCATACAGTTCAGGTTATAGTTGTGATGCAAGGGGATTTGGGCTGAGAGTGGATCAGGCTGTCTGTGTTTCGTTCCCAGGATCTATCTTACTATCTATAGGTGACTTTTTCTTTTTTTAATTCTGCTCCTGAATGTGTGTGTAGGGAGAGGGGCTGTTGGGGAGGGAGTGGGGATTTGAGAGGGATCAGCTTTATGTAGGTAATGGTCACAACTCAAGAAGCAAAGAGTTGGTTGCAACACACTGTGCTATAATTCTGTTAATCGTACCATGTTCGACACCCCACCCTGCCCACTCCCCATACCCACATGTACTTTCTTTCTTATTCTTTCAAGTGCTACTGATCCCACAATTTTATATTGTGCTGCACTATGTATGATTGTGAGTTCATCAATATTAAACAAGATTTACAAGTTTATACTAATGAACAATTTAAACTCACACTTCAAATGTCCTAGATTCCTCTTCTTCATCTTTACTTTTTTATGCCAAACACAGAATCAAAAAGAGAGAAAACTAAAATACTGTACCACCATCACTGCTCAATTTGCATTCATGTTTATTAATCTACACATTAGCCCCCCCCCCCCCCCCCTTTACCATCTCCTCACCTGCTCGTGTTTGTCAAAGTGTGTAACCATGGAGCTTCTGTTTATAGCTCCATGGTGTAACCCACCATAGACATGATAGCAATAGTGGGTGTGTTTCTACTTATCAGAAACCTGAAACCAGCTATATACATGTATGTGTGCATTAAAACCACTACACTGTCAATTGTTCACAGGTTACAAACTTCCTTTTCTTTGAGATCACCATTCCAACAACTTATTGATGACTCAAGTGAAAATTGGCAATTTTATGAACCATTGAAACTATCTGAAATGGCCTGCAAACTGCCACAAGCAATAATTTCAGACACAGAGCAGATTAAGCTTATTATTCACAACTGACTGAAGTAGCGGCAAAAGTGTTAACAATAGAGAAACAAAGTTACAGTGACTAACCTTTGTATTTATTCTTCCAAATCCCTTTCAGCTCAAAATTTGGCCTTTTCAATTTAGTTTACTCCTGACTGAACTATGAAAACCGAAGAGTTCTAAGAAATTTTGCTTTTATCACAGAATGTTATACTGACAACTGGTAGAGAAAATTCCAAACTAGGTCAAATTAGTATTTAACTTAGCAAAATAAGGAAAAGAACAAAACAGGCCTGTGCTGTGTAAAAGTGGATGAATCAAGATCAGTTATAAAGTATCGTTTTTGTTTTCCTCAGCATTTTGCACTGTGCTTCAATATCTAAAATACTGACTCATTTTTAAGTCAATATTTATCCAATTTTATATTGCACTGTAAGCAAGAGATAAAAATCAAATACAAACATTTGAAAAAATTCAAATTGCAACATGTGCATTATAAATTAAATATGTGTACATGCTTGGGAGTGTCTATGAATGTTAATAAATGATTTTGTCCACAAAGTGAAAATTTAAGGGACATATTATACATATATATTATCATATTGTTCACCCAGTAATGACTTAATTAACTCCCATTAATAAAGACACCTGGAGGTTTGATTTGAGCCTTTAAAATTATTAGAGAGGCTGTTAAAACCATCTGGAAGTATCAAGTTTTAAGATAACTGTATGTCAAAATGACTTTCAGTTCAACACATGTACATAAGAAATACACATACAGTATGCACAAGTACCTGATAATTTCCTAAATTCCACAGACAAGAGACATCACAAGCGGTTAACACTTTGGAATTACAAAAAAACAAGCAAAACGAGGCATTATTTCAAGAAAAAACAGTAATGGTACCAACTTCAGAGTAGACTACCAGGCAGAATACAACTATAACCATGAATGTTTTCAAGCACAAAGTTAATGTACCCAAAAAATTATGAATACTATGCATAATTAACATTTCAAAACTGTGGAAAAATGCTCAAGTGTCTTCATTTGGATGCTCTTGCAACTTTGTGGCCAATTACACATCTAGCAGTCTTTGCATTGCTATATAAAGTAACTCCCTTTACTGACAAGGAGATTAACACTGATGTAATGTATATCAACTCTGCCACCTCCATAGCAGTATTTGTTCAATACCAACTGTATTGTTAGTACTACAATACCACATATTGCATGAAGAACCTGGGTCAAATGTCATTGAAACCAAATTATCAGAAGAATATGGAAGATTTATGTCTATGCTGGACAATGCTGACAGTATTACCAAACTTTTACTAGTCCTGAAGGGATAGCCACCTGTTTAGGGTCAAAGATCATAGTCTTTATCACAAAGCATCATCTTTATATCATTTAGGGATAGGATGAACTATAAAATCAAAGCTTGAATTTCACAGTTCCATAATAAATTACAATTCACATACAGTATACAGTAGTACACACTGACTTCATCATTTACATTCTAACACCTTAACTCAGACCATATTTCTATGCCCAGAATACCACTAGCTGTACTGTACCTTCAGGCACTTCTACGATCCTTACTCAAGTAAAACTAAGATTTTATATATTCTCCCTAAATAATATATATATTTAAACCTGAATTCTACACTCAGACCATATTTCCATGCTCAGACTATCACTAGATGTATCTTCAGGCACTTCTACAATCCTTACTCAAGTAATCTATAATTGTATATATTCTCCCTATGGATTTAAATCTGAATTCTTCACTCAGACTATATTTCTATGCTTAGACTATCACTAGATGTAACTTCAGGCACTTCTACAATCCTTACTCAAGTAAAACTAAGATTTTATTCTCCCTAAATAATATATTATATTTAAATCTGAATTCTACACTCAGACCATATTTCCATGCTGAGACTATCACTAGATGTAATTTCAGGCACTTCTACAATCCTTACTCTTGAAGTAAAACTAATAAATTTTGGGTAACTTACAGACACTCATAGTTTCAATTGTTATCCCCTCTCCCTTCACCTTCCCAATTTTCAAATTACTTGTTGATTGCAAAACCAAATCATTTAGGAGTTACAGTATCTTAGTTACCAAACTGTAGATGCCAACAGTTACAAATTTATAACTTTGTTATCCACATTAGACAACACACGAACACATAATGAATATGATACAGTCCAACAAATCAGGACATTAAGTCCAATTTTGAACAAATATTTGCCTACCTGCTATGAATACCAAATGTGTCACTACAAAAGTCATTGTTCTTTTTGCTTTGAACAAGTTTTCAACAACTATTTATCAAGTTAATAAAGGGCGCTTAAATACCAGCAGGCAGCAGCTTTGTATGCTACATATTGAAAAGTCTATGAACTCAGATCTGTGTTCTGAAACTTCCAGATCACTTTTTAATTTTGTTTTGAAAGATGCAAAGTGCAGCAGCAGTGCAATCCTTAATTAAACCGCCTTAACCTCAATGATTAGACGTTTCAAACAAGTTTGTTCACAATTTACTTATCAGAACTTAGTAGTAGATACTGTATAGAGTTAATTAAGAATGGTCACGTTTTGCATCGTCAATTTTCTTGCGCTACCAGGCTTTTAATATCAGTTCATTCATATTAAATACTACTAACTTTCCCATATAAGGTAATTATCAACTTCTCTTGTTTTCTTTTCTTCATCTTCTTCTCCTTTTTTTTTATCACCTTTTTCTTTTGTTTTCTCTCTCTTTTTGTGCATTTGATATCAAATTATCATCCATGTTCGACACTTCCCCCACCTTTTGACGGGAAGAGTCTGAGTCACTCTAGACAATAGAACAAAGTAAATAAGCAACTTTCTAAAGGAAATTTCCTACAGTAGCCTTGGCTCTTTTTATTTTATTTCATATACCGGTTTGGTGGCCTTGAACATGTACAGTAACACCTCTATTGAATGTGGACTATTATCTTCAATATATTTGCTGACAGTTGTAGTCACACACTAATTAGCCTGAATTTTTTACAAAAAAAATTCACTTCTTGTGGAAGGAGAGATATATTCTGGTATGTTATATAAGAGTAACTGAAAACATATTATAGACAAGAATCAATAGTACACAATACATGACCCACATTACATACAGTAGCACTGGAGCAGAGATGATGTGTACCATACACACACAGTACTTAACTGTGTGCGTATACTGATAGTTATAAATTATGCACTGTGGATATTGTTTGCTGTACAGGAGTTAGGTTGCAGTAAATATTGGAGGCCATTATTACATGGTAAACTTGAAGAGCACTATAAAGGCAACTTGAAGATCATTAATACTTCAATAATTCCTAGCAGTGTGCAATTATGTTTTACATGTTTCAAACGGTAAGGTCATATTTGTGACACAGATCAAGGAACTTTTTAAGATTTATTCTCAAAACTGCAGTACAGTTAACATTACAGTAAAGTACAAAGTAACAGTAAAGAATGTAATAATGTGGAAGACTGCCAATAGAGTTTGACATTTCAGAAATTCAGACTGTTTGCCCGTTATTCATTTAACAACCTTTTTCAAACTTTCTTTTGACGTTGATCAAACAGCAAAGACGATATTCCAATTGATGTAAGCGAGTGACACTGGTTGATGAATGTGTAATGGGCAGTACTGCAATTTATTACTACTTTCCAGTTGGAAGAAAACTGTTTGCCCTTGCGAGAACCAAACTATCCTCATGGTTTGCAGACAAGAAACACAGTCATCTCAGATCAAAGGAGAAGAATCGTTTACCAGAGTGACAAACCCTCCTAGCGATTACTTGCCAGATATTTAAAGCTGAATTGTAATGCAGTTTTAGGTGTTGATTTTGGGTAATTCTAACTGAATTGGGCAAAAAATGTTCATAACAATGGAGTTGATAAGCATATTAGTAGTCGATTTGCTACACATCATCAAAGCAATCAACTTTCAACAAAACATTGTATAAAGGTAACTTAAGATTTTCACATTTGACCGTTGTTAAAATTTGAAAAGCTTACTTAAGACAGAAAGGACCATAGATGAGAAAGCCACATGCCAAAGTATGGCAATTTACCAATTCTTGTATATAAAGTTAAGAATATTTATAGGTTTGATTTCCACAAAAACTGTAAGACGTTTTGCCCATCATACAGTCAATTATTACATAATGCAAACACAAGCATCCTGCAAGATATGATTTTTAACTGATAGCTTTCTACATTTTCACATTGAGGCCTCTGCTCCCCTCACATGACCTTTGGCCCAGGCAAACACAAGGAACTTGTACTCATTATAGGCAATTAGAGGTTGCAATTAGAATTTTTCTAGCCCAATATCTTTGATATCTGAGCAATTACACAAGATGAGATCATTAGAATTTCCATATATTTATTTACCAGCCAATCTCATTGGAAAGAGACAATATGATATTCTATGGACAATTAGTTGTTACTCCCTCCCCACCCCCCACCCCCTCCTTTTAACAAAACTGTTTACACATATTTACATGTATATAAGTACACCAAATGTATTTGTTGTTTTAACTAGCATTTAAAGTTAATAGATTGTAAACCACTATAACTGATCAATTCTGAACTACTGTACTTGTAGACTGACAGACTTATCATTGGTCAATGAGATGTTACAGACATTTGTAACAGTTTCACATATAAAGAAAAAATGAACACAGAGATGGATTTCTGTCTTTCCTCTTTTTGTCAATAAGTCAGTTACTTATAATCATGAATACTCTTATGCCTAGTACTACTTCTAGGCCTACCTAATGTTAGGCCCAAGAATACTTAAGTCATCATAGTTGCAGCCTTGCGAAAATAAGCATACATTAGGCTGTGAATAGGCATAAACCATTTCAGTCTTTCAGCTGTAGCCTATTCTGGAAATTGTGAGGCAATCATCAATAATATGTTGGGTTAGACTTAGGCTAGACAAATGATCAAACCAGGGAGCTGCTACTTAGAGTAGCAGCTACCTGATCAAACTAAAGTCCAAAGACAGACTGCTGCACATTTCTCGTTCTAACTTGGTTTGCTACATGTGTTGCATTTAAAAGCAAACTACAGGTATACATTACAGTCACACCTCTCACGAATAACTTAGCCGAGGCTCTTCGTCATTAACTCTAATCAAATCAAATGAACTGGAAGACCTTATCCAGTTGTCTGGTTGTGAGAGATATGAACAAACAGCACAAAGGTGGACCTTTACTGTAGGCTGTACGAAGCCACTGATGAAGGCTAAGACTAACACTAACAGTAACACTACAGACCAAATGCTTCACGTACAAACGAACACAGTAATATTCGGAAAAGGAGACTGTGTATACTAAAAGTCAGATCTAGCTAAAAATGACACTTACCGGTCAAATATGAATATTTTTCTTTACTATAAATCCATTATTCCACCGAGAATACTCCAAGAAATGTTTACGGTTCACTATATGGATGCTGTCTGCCGGAGCTCGGAGATAATATGCGGTATGTATATACGTACGTACGTAAGGCTTATTACTTATTTGCATGTAACCGTAACGGCCGTCTGCTCGGTACAGGTGACTATTAGTGGTGATCGATCCCGATGTATCTTGTACTTTTAGGTGGCGCTGTGTGGATACACGGCTCTGACACATCCATTGGTAATTTTCGGTTAAACCCCATTGATGATCTGGCATCAATTTATTCTTCATACAAAGGTCTTTTATAATCTTTGCTTATCGAAAATGCTTATCCGGAACCCTTCCCTAAACACTTATAGGATTTGTTTTATTCCAATTGGGAGATAACTCGCTTAATGTTCATTCCTATGCGACTGTTGACAGACTTTTTACGCATGTTTTCATCTGTATTTCCATTATCGTTTTCCATACATATTAAGCAGGTTACTTCCAAAGCATTTGTTTCTCAGTCATTTGGGTAACAGTTTTCTTTTTATTCGAGGCCACAGGGGCAGTGATGAAGCTTAGCCTGGAGAGTAGGGGTAAAAATGTCGTGGGAGTGAGATATGTGATATGGGAGATCACAAGTACCTAAACACTTTCCGATAAAAAGAATCCTCCGTGCGTACCAGTATTCAAATGTTTTTTTAACAGAGAACAAGTTTAGTTGATTTTTGTCTTAAGTATTCAAAACAGACCACTTTCTCATTTCCAATAAAACGACAAATATTAACAAATGGGTCGACTTGAAATTTTGATTAAAATATGAGGGGAATGTCCTTTTTGGTTCCTTGCTTTAGCAAAAGGAACCTATGCAGTCAGGTTGGCGTGTGTGTGTATGTGTGTGTGTGTATGTGTGTGTGTGTCTGTGACACTTGCTTGGGTACGCTCTATCTCAATAAGGGAATGTTGGATTGAGGCCAAACTTGGACTATAGATCCGCCATATGGAGAAGGTGTGCCCTATTGTTTCTGGTGCCCTCAAAGGTCACCAAAGGTCAGTTATGGTCCAAAAACCGAAAATATTAAAACTGCAATAACTCCCAGTGCCAATGTGTGACAAGATTGATATTTTGGGACAAGTTGTGAACTGGTTAGGGGAGTATTTTCAAACTTAACGGTCATGTGATCCGAGGTCACCAAAGGTCAATTAATGATAAAAAACTAGTATTTTTGCGATAACTTGAGAACAAAATGTCCGTTAGGGTTGGGAGTTGCTTCAATGTTATCCAATTGTCAACCCGCATCTGGGTGACCCTTGACCTCAATTTGACCTCTGGTGACCTTTACGTGTTTTTGTGGATTTTTACAGTTTTGATGCTATTTTCAGATGTCAAAGATACCTTCTGATCATAAATGTCAATAGGTTGACCCCGTGTGACCTTTATGTGCGAAGTTATATGGGGTTAAAGTTTTTCGGTCGGAGTTAGGATGGTTGTACAGACTTGTCGTTTTGTTTTTTGGAATCAGGAGATTGAACTACATCTGAAACCAAGGTCAAAAGGTCAAAGGTCACATTAGAAAAAATGTGCTTATTTTGGGAGGAAACGAGCAAAAAAGGAAATGTTTGGTTTTGATGCTAGATTTGGATATCAAAGGTACCTTCCGATCAAAAATGTCAATTGGTTGACACCCGTGTGACCTTCGTGTGCGAAGTTATACAAGGTCAAAGTTAATTTTCAGACATTTAATGCAACAACTCCCAGTTCCAAGGTGTGACATGGTTGATATTTTTGGACAAGTTGCAAATGGTATAGGTAAATATTTTCAAACTTAACGGTCATGTGATCCGAGGTCACCAAAGGTCAATTAATGTTAAAAAACTAGTATGTGGGGGCAGAAAATGGGCAAAGAAAAAATGTTTGAATTTGTATAGTTTGATGCTCTAATTTAGGTCTCATCAATCAAAAATGTCAATAAGTTGACCCAAGGTGACCTTTGTATGTTAAGTTATATGAGGTCAAAGTTAATTTTCAGACATTTAGAGTAATAACTCCCAGTGCCAAGGTGTTAAACAGTTGATATTTTGAGACAAGTTGCAAATGGTATAGGGGAATATTTTCAAACTTAAGGGTCATGTGATCCGAGGTCACCAAAGGTCAATTAATGATAAAAAAATAGTATTTTTGCGATAACTTGAGAACAAATTGTCCGTTAGGGTTGGGAGTTGCTTCAATGTAATCCAATTGGCGACCCGCATCTGGGTGACCCTTGACCTCAATTTGACCTCTGGTGATCTTTTCGTGTTTTGTGGATTTTTACAGTTTCGATGCTATTTTCAGATGTTAAAGGTACCTTCTGATCATAAATGTTAATGGGTTGACCCCCATCTGACCTTTGTGTGCGAAGTTATATGAGGTCAAAGTTAATTTTCAGACATTTAGTGTAATAACTCCCAGTGCCGAGGTGTTACACAGTTGATATTTTGAGACAAGTTGCAAATGGTATAGGGGAATATTTTCAAACTGAAGGGTCATGTGATCCGAGGTCACCAAAGGTCAATTAATGATAAAAAAATAGTATTTTTGCGATAACTTGAGAACAAATTGTCCGTTAGGGTTGGGAGTTGCTTCAATGTAATCCAATTGTCGACCCGCATCTGGGTGACCCTTGACCTCAATTTGACCTCTGGTGATCTTTTCGTGTTTTGTGGATTTTTACAGTTTCGATGCTATTTTCAGATGTTAAAGGTACCTTCTGATCATAAATGTCAATGGGTTGACCCCCATGTGACCTTCATGTGCGAAGTTATATGAGGTCAAAGTTAATTTTCACACATTTAATGCAATAACTCCCAGTGCCAAGGTGTGACAAGGTTGATTTTTTTGGACAAGTTGCAAATGGTATAGGGGAATATTTTCAAACTTAACGGTCATGTGGTACAACGTCACCAAAGGTCAGCTAATGTTAAAAAAGTAGTATTTTGGGGGGAGAAAATGGGCAAAGAAAAAATGTTTGAATTTTTACAGTCATTCTCTATTTAGGTCTCACCGATCAAAAATGTCAATTGGTTGACCTTCGGGTGACCTTTGTGTGTGAAGTTATGTATACAAGTTCAAAGTTAATTTTTTTTAATATAATGCAAATTAAATCTCAATGCCAAGGTGTGACATGGTTGATATTTTGGGACAAGTTGTGAACGGAGTGGTGGAACATTTTGAAACTTAAAGGTCATGTCATCTGAGGTCACCAATGTTATCATATCTGTTGACACGCTTGTAGGTCTCTTATATTTCTTACATTTTCGACGCCATATTTAGATCTCAAAAGTGCCTTTTGATCCAAAATCCGATCACATTTTGTGATCACAAAAGTGTTGGCTATAGTGTTGGTTACTTTATGGGAACATGTAGGACCACAATTACTTGGACTATTTGAGCCCAATCTTGCTTCAAAAGTGCCTTTTGATCCAAAATCCGATCACATTTTGTGATCACAAAAGTGTTGGCTATAGTGTTGGTTACTTTATGGGAACATGTAGGACCACAATTACTTGGACTATTTGAGCCCAATCTTGCTTGATAATATTATGTGTATTGTCATATACCCCAAGCAAGGAACCACAGTGCCCTTAGGCTCTTGTTTCTATTACCTCCACCAAAAGAAGATTAAGAACAAAAGAAAAACACGTTTAAAGAAGAAAAAACAAAACGTGTCTCTAGGAAATTTAGAAGGGCCAAAACGGGTATTAAGTGCACAACACGGGGAATTATAGTGGGCAAGGGTACACGTACGTCCTACCTAATGCCACCACCACCCCCCTCCTTAATTGGTGCCACCACTGGCAGTCGGGAAATATTTAGACCGAGGCAGGCCCCGGACGCCATTCCAGATAGTTTCAAGCCCCAATACTAAATCAGTCAGGGGGATTTCGCATTACCTCCCCCCACCACCCCCCCCCCCTCCGCATTTTGGCATTCACCCACTTTTTTATCATTTGTGCTCGTATTTGAGATTCCCAAAGGTCAATGACCTATGTGGACGCCGCTACACGGACGATAAGTCCGACGTAGACCCAATTTGCGAAAGATCTTTCTTCTATTTTACATCATTGTGGCCTGGATATTACAGTTTAAACGCGCGGAAACATGATCAAAGTACTTTCTCCATCTCATAACTATCCAAGTTATCTTAGTTTGTAATTCTTTAACTCAGACGGATACTATCTGGATTTTTCTTTGGGATTTTGTTACTTTTGACCGTTGAACCTAGTATCCTTCCCATCATGCAACAGTCAATCATGCTGGTCGCGGGAAAAATGATTACGAAAACAGTTCAAGCAGGTTTCTACATGTTTTTTTACGTACTGTACTGTACTTATTATCGATACGAGATACGGCCTTCATTAACTAGTATAAAGCACTGTTCAGGTAAACAGCTGACATTTTACGCATATGATATGCAAAGACCTGAAATTTGATTCTGTTGCTGATCATTATGGATGACTGTTCGAATTCCATTCACAGAAGCAATTGCATCGTTTTAGGCTAGTTGGTAAGACTAAAGATAAAATTTTTAACGAAATGACTCGTTTCATTTATCCTAACTTAGGCCGGGTAGCCTAATGTTAGGGGCCTAGTCTAGGCCTAACCTACACCATGCTTTGGTTGTGATTTAATTTGTTAGGCCTAGGCTACACCCTGGCAAGGCCTCACATGCTTCTTAGGCATTCAATCTTGATGGTCTAAACGATCTCTTTTTTTGTGTAACCATTAGGCATGACATGCCATTAGGTCTGCCCATTTAGTTCCCCCCCAAAAGAAACAATGACACATCCCCCCCAAAAAACAAAAAAAAAAACTGACACAATAACTAGGATGAGTAGGGAAAGGCTCAATAATTAAATTTAAAATAGGCCTAAAACAATAAAGAACCAACATACAATAAGATTGTAGTTGGCCTAAGCCTAGGGAGGAAAGTGGAATCCGTCCCCATTGTCTTACGGCTGCCCCTCACACACCCAACGACTGATATAAGTGCACACAACGACTACGGAACTGTTAACGACCGCTGCTGGTTAGGTCACATCTAAAGTTACTTTCCTGTGAAGGGTCAGCAAGGTGGCTTCAATATGACACACTTAAGAATTTGAATCGGCAAAGTTTACTCATTAATGAAGGAAATGACTTTTCTTTCTACAAATCTAACCTTTATTTAGTTAACAACATGCACATAGATCTACATTTTCCATAATTTGACAAAATATTGAAACAGCAATTTCCGTGTCAGTGTCTTCATGAAAACATGGCACCATACAGAGCTCTGTTATGACAGTAGAAGAGCAGAATGCGAGCGGAAATCACTTGCATGATCTTAAAGAAATGATAGTACTGTATTATCCTTTGATTTTATGCAAATCTAATAAGCATGCATTACTTTGATTCAGAGTTTTATAAACAGTACTGATTCATGCTGCACCTATTTAACAAAACCCTCAGCTAGAATGCTGGGAAGTCCCATTAATGAAAATGAAACTTTTCATTGAAAATTTGAGAGAAACCCTGAATCTTGCTCTAAGTTGACATGTGAGATTGAGGGCTTCCCTTCGGCGCACCCTTGTTTTTATCCTCCATCTTCATCATTACATTTTTTTTTCCCCCTTTTAGTTTTAGACTGATTGTCTCTTGAATATTAACAATGGCTGACATTTTGCCGAGAGTCCACAATACTTTGTCACAGATGCAGAAGAACTTGGAATGTTCAATATGGTCAGTATTCAAAGTAATTCTTTTATAAATTTTGTGGGGTGCTTTATGCTTTACAGGATGGAGACCCTAAAAGAGGTCAAAAGTATATGTAAAAATACTGTATACAGGCTGTCAAGGAATGTTGTTGTTAATTGGTTCTTCAGGTAACAGTCTGATGGACAAAATGAATTTGTTGCTTATTCAAATAAAATTTCTGATTAATTAAAAGAAGCCTGGGATTATTGAAGGGTTTTAAATAGGGAATTATTATATATGTTTAGCTGACAGTATTTGAGCCCTATTTGTTGAAATTTTGCCAAACCATTGTTCATAAGATTGTTATTGACCAAGTTAAGGCACTTCCTAGATTTTTTTATTAAATGAATCAAATTTTGTGAGTAGTAAATATAAGTGATTCTGATTGATTTTGCAAATGTGTTTGCGAAAAGGGAATTTGTTCTCTTATTTGTATTTATCACAAAGAGAAACATGGAAACTTGCAACATTTAGGACTCTCTCTTTGTTATTGTACATGGTAATTGACTACAGTACAGTCATACAGTGATTGCATAAATCTAGACCAAATGTTCCCAGATGCAAACAGGCTACACCATGCCCGTCAAAAGATTCCTGTTTCTTGCTCTGATCAAATCAGTCTGGCACTGATTGTATCAGCCTTAGCTTTTCCTTATAATCTTGCTATCATTTGATGTTCTGATGTTGTTGACATTAAGTTTCAGTTTTCTACTTGTGTCTTCTTCAGCCTCGAACTTCTCCAAGATCCTGTCCTGACAAAGTGCGAGCATCATTTTTGCAAGTAAGTTCCTTCATCCAGAAAAATTGTTAGAGCCTTGCAGGGTTGGAAATGATATAAGTAACCAACCATTGGAGGAAAGTCTTATTACATGAGTGATCTGTCAAGGATTATTAATTGTTTACCTTATTGTTTTTTATGGCAATTTTCAGGTTGACAAATTTGGCTTAACAAAACGTACTTTGAAATACTAAGGTTCTGTGTATTTAAACAGCTTGGCATCTTTGCACTTGTGCTGTAGCTTCTTGTACAATGTTTCATTGCATTTTACTAACAAAACCAGATAGGTTATTGTCTACCTGTACGTTTATCTAATTCAGTGTCATGTGATTCCAAATACTCACCATTTGTGACATTGCTTGTCTTTTCTGAAAGGAAGCTCTGAAACACTTGTTCAGGAACTCGCACAGATGCATTAAAAAAATGTTATTCAAGTGTGCATATAGTTGACCTACCTACACTGGAGTTCCTTTGAAGGCTTCTGGGCATAAACATTAGTTATGCAACACTATAATGTCAGTTGGACAACACAAGTTTTTTTAGCAATACAATGGATTAAGTTTCTTTAGATCGCCAGAAAATTCTTCAATAGCCGCTGCCAACACTCAATATTGAAAATTACATATTCATCTCAGCATCATTCATGAAAGGATGCATCATGCTCCTTTAGTTAGATCTTCTAACATATGTGGTTTCTCTATAATCGCCTCTCTTTTCTCTTCCAGTTTTTGTGTGCTGGCTCTGCTACAGAGCAAGAAGAAAGGTTCTGCTCCGTGTCCATTGTGCAAAGAACCAGTCACAAAGAGGTAAGATTAGTGTAGGGGATGTAGGCCTGAGTCAGGTAGCAAAAAACCGGTCGGGTAACAGGTACCCAAAACTCCGGACCGAATATTAAAAAATAATCTTGCAATTAGCGATCGTCAATTGTTTGGAAGGTATGTGCTATGTTTTGAAGAGGGAATTTTAAGTACACTGTTGCAGTTTTCACTGATATAATACTTTTGTTTTTTGTGGTGAGCAATTTTATCCACACTTGAAAAGAATCATTAAGAATGGCTAAAACTTCAAATAGTAAGTAACCCAACCATCTACACTACCAGAAAGTTATTTCATGAAATTTATGTTCCGTATTCGCGTGTCTTGATTAATCAAAACATGCATACCTACAGAATTATTGAAAGCACTCGCATAGCAGTTACATGTTTTTCCCACCCAGAAAATAGGTACCCATTTTCAATTTGAATGTTTGGTCGGGTAACCGGGTACCCGACTCAGGCCTAAGGGAATCCCAAGGGTGAGAAAGCCAAAAGAAGCTCACTTGAAACCCTATCTATATCGTGGTCATGGATGAACACCGGCTTATATTGAGCCTGCTCTTTTCGACGAGTGTTCTGGAAATAATGTTGCACCCATCCCTGCCAGCGGAAATTTTTAATTTTGGCTGATGAGGGAGGAACATATTCTCAGCATCAAAATCCTACCTACCACATTCGTGATGACAGCAATTGAAGTTGACAAGTTTTGCTTACTGGCAGCAAAGTGTTTTGTTTCTCTTGATATTTGCTCTTTACTATTTTGACCTTGTATTAGATAGGTTTCCAACTGTGCATTTAAGGGGATGTTAGGTTAAACAATATATCAATGACCGTATTGTTTTGATATTGAGACAAATCCCAATGTCGAGGTATTAAATAGGATGTAAATATAAAAGAAAAAAAAGGAATTTGACAGTTTGCTTCCATGTCATCACACGTGTTTGCTTCAAGTTCATTTATGGTACAATCTGTGACAATTGCAAGTATCAATATCTTGATAATGCTATGAAGGAACTGCTTTCAAATTTCATACCTAGTATATTCCTCTTTCATCAACCAGAAGTAAAATTTCCTCTGGATTATCCTTTTAAGAATGCTGCAACACTGAACACCCTGAGTATTTAAGACCCATCTCATCCAGCTCATGGCGTAGGGTAACATCAATGCCACGTGTCCACTTTATCACTATGTCCACTTTATCACTATGTCCACTATATTCTTACGTCCACTCTATCTCTATATCCACCCTATCTCTATGTCCATGCCTACTATGAAAAAAAGGTAGCTCTCAGTTGTCAGTTCTTTTAGTAAGCATCAAGGCCATGTAGAACACAGAGCATGCCATGGCATTAATTATTTGTCTAGATGCAACTGTCCTAATATAATAATGGTTGTGTGTTTCTTTTGCTTTGACAGAGGACTCATTAAGCATGATGCCTTAACGAATATTGTCGACGCCTTCCGTAACATGGTGACTGCCGTGGAAGATGACACTGGACATAAATGTAAGTGCAAGAGATAGTCCCACAATCTGCAGGAACGTGATAGCAAAAAATTAATTAATGAACAAATTGCTACACAACATAAAAGGTTAACCCTATTATTCCTCAACTGTGCTTTATCTCCCATTCATAAATGCCTAAACCAACTTTCTGTATACTGGACCAGTCTCGAATGCGATTCGAGACTGGTCGAGTGTATAGAGAGGAGAATTGCTTCAGGATCGAAATGTTAGACAAACACTGGTTTGTTGCCATGGCAATCGTGAAGTCATAATTAAAAGAAGTGTAACGTTGCCATGAGTATATGCAAATATGTTTATGGGCAAAGAAATGTTCCAAATTGCAAAAGAATACTGTACAGTATATATAGCCTACTTGCAATTGGTTACAGCAGTACTGTATATGTTTTCACACACACCGAGTCTCAATACACACTGTACGTACTTCTTAAATCATCCAGCTAAATACTTCGAGTAACATGAATGACTTAGGGATTAATTTTAGGCTTAATTTTGAGCTAGAGTCACTAGATGAAGATAGTCCTACTCCTAGTCCTTCAAACAGGTTCAAGGAATTGAGCAGTCAAGAAATCGATAAAATTGCTGAAGGGAAGAATGAGAAGGCAGCCCTTTACAACACTACGTTGTTGACACTTACAGAAGAAACCTTGTCGCTAAGCCTAACATAGTAACAATAACGTTAGCACTACTACTACTAGCAGTAACGACATGACTGACCAGGGACTAGGCCTAGCGATCTTTCAGACTCGCAATAACACTGCGGATACTACAAGTACAAACCTGTTGAACAATGGGGCTCCGAACCTCTTCAAAAAACTGCTCATTCTCAGGCCCAGTAAACGTTTATTTGAACGGTTCATCTACCGACCAGGGATAAACGAGTTCTACTCAAAAGAATGTTAGCAACAGGCAACGTTGCTAGCCTAACTGTTGTAGCGTTTACGGACTTTCCAGAACACACAACTCAGCATCTGTTTATTGCGCAATTTGACCTTGTAGGTCAAAAAAACGTTTTAAAATGTTATCTTTAGAAATTTGTTCATCTTTTCTTCTTTAATTTTGCATTTCTCTCCATTTTTTAGTGTTTGAATTGATAAAACTACAACAATTTAAGACCAAACCACACTGCTTCATTCGTATTTTTCACTATTAATGTTTGTTGGAAGAAAATGATGTTTTTCAAGAGGTGACTATTACGTCATTCAGGAAAAAGATCAAGGGAGGCATAAGGAGAATTAAATACAGATCAGCAAAAATTATCGAAAAATTGCCATTCTCTAACATTTGTGAAGGTCGCC
Source organism: Apostichopus japonicus (assembly GCF_037975245.1). Classification (NCBI taxonomy): domain Eukaryota; kingdom Metazoa; phylum Echinodermata; class Holothuroidea; order Aspidochirotida; family Stichopodidae; genus Apostichopus; species Apostichopus japonicus. The sequence continues at coordinate 4,512,845 of NC_092578.1, forward strand.
TCGGTCCGCTCAGCCTCCTCGATGACATCATCATCGGTCTCAAATCAAATTTAAGACCGGTTCCCCTCGTATTTATCCCCTAAGTAGTATCTGTAGACTTCAAGACTTAAAATGGTTTGTCTTCAAAACAGAGCATGTGCTCTTTATATAAAAGTGATGAACCACTCATTGGAAAGAGGAAATAAATGTTATGGTGAAATTGCAGCACTAAGTATATGCCAAGTTAACCACCTCTTCACACAATAAAAGCTAAGGAACATATTTTTGTTGTGAAATCGGTTTTCATCTGTTGGTTTTTGCCACCCAGGCACCCCTCCTAGAGGACCCGTTCGGTTTTCACAACCAGAACCTCCATCTCAGCGACGAAGATGTTTACCCAAGAGAGCGGAGAAGAAGAGCAATGTACGGAGGGGTAAAAGTAGGAGTGTACCGGCCATACCCATCCATCTCGATGAGAAGGAAGAGGACGACGCTCAGGTTCAAAGTTCAAATCAATCAGGAACTTTTAAGAGCAACATCAATATCAGGTGAGTTTAGTATTATGTTCATTGTTTGTAATTCTGTTCATATTCAGATGGACTGTAAAGTCGAAGTCAAAACCACTTGCCATTACTCTTGTGTAGAAACAGTTAAAACGCCGCCCTAGCCCCATTTGTGTTCAAGCAGAACAGTACAAAATGTTTGGGAGGTGGGTAAAATGTTAATGTGAAGTCATATTGGATATAAGGATTGATAAAATAATAGATTTTGGGTAAGCAAGGTACAAAATGAAACTAAGAAGAAACAAGAAGAGAAAAGTGTGAGAACAGGGTGGGGTTTGTAATCCTCTAGAAGGAGGAGGGGGGCGGTAAGGTTAGAACCGAGAATGTCCCCAAAACTACTTTCAAACAGACTACATTGATAATTTTTGTCAATTCAATCAGTTAGATCATTGTCGACCTTCCAGGCTGTATTGTGATATTTGACAATTAGAAGTGTGGAAACTTGTCACATTTAAGCATGCAAGCATTGACACAGCAATTTATTGATAATGCAGTGGAGAAACTTACTACTGTTGAACTAGCTGAGTCATTAGCAAGAGATTATTGGCATAACACTAAATTCTCTCTCTTGCTGAATGAGGATATGAACTTTGACTTTGGAGAGAGGGCTGGGGTAGAGGCGGACTGGTGAGTGGAGATGAGGACCTATACATTAATGAGTCACAATCAAATTGTAAGGAGGTATGAATCCCAAAGGATTCTTAGGCTGTCTTTTGGCCCTTACTTATTTTCGGTCTCTTGGCCATGATCCCAGTAAACTGCAGTTCTTTGCACCATTCAACCTGCATTAAAAATAGACAGTAATACTTACCAATAAACCAAGCAAAATTTGCATTAAAATCAGAATTTGTTTTGGGTCTACATTCATACTATAAATGCTTTGATAAGTCAATGATCTGGGGGTTAAATATCTCAGAATCCATTGAAAGTTGAATTTGATTGTTTATTAGGGATGAATTGAGTGAAAAAGCTCACTAGTATGGGATCTTAGTAAAAAATCAATTCCTTCCCTAGTTTGGATATGTGTATTTGGTGTACCTACAGTTGTTGCACATCACAGATCAAAGGCAAAATGTGGCCTCATCATTGTCGTTGTTCTTAATTTTTCTTCTTCAGATCATCTTTTCCTTCAACAAACAAGTCTAAAAAGAGACCACAGGATAAAAAGTCAAACAAAGGAATCGGAAATGCTTCTGATAATATCTGTGTTGATCCAACTCTTATCCTCGAAGTTCTAGCGAATGGATCTCTCGGTGAAGTGGGGGATGAATCAGAGAAGATTTTGTTCAATGGAACGGAAGACGGAAATGTTAAGGCAGCGAGTCTGCAAGAGAAACTAGAAAGAGCTAAATCTTCACCTCTAGATCCTTATGAATTTATCGCTAGTCAGAGAACACCAAGGAAAATAAAGAAAAAACATGTTAAAGGAAAGAAGAAGAAACCTTGGGAATATTCATTTGGCAAAATTTCTCGGAAGAGAGTGGATCCCGAGGAAAGTGGGATGCAAAAGCGGGAGAGGTCAGAGACTGAGAGTGATGATGACGAGGAGGATTCGAGTTTGATTCATCGGGAGGATATCCAAGAAGGAGAGGGGGAAGAGATCGAGAGAGAAGATGGAAAGGGAGGACCAAAAGAAGAGATTGAGGATGATAAGGAGAAGGAATCGCAGAGTAGAATAATAATGGTAGATGAAGATGATGACATGGTGTGGTGCATGGATGGTGTCGAAGAAAATGAGGGGAAAAATGAAATTCATGAGGAGGAAAATGAAGTTGTGAGAAAAGATTGTAGGGGTGTCGTTGAGAATGGATTTGATGGGTCTAAAGATGAAGAGGTTATAGTAGCAAATATCGTCGAAGCTACTGATTCAGGGAAGACATGCGGAGGGGAGGCAACTGAAAAGGAGACTGTGGGAGTTAATGACAAAGGTCTTCTAAAAGGGAAAAAGACGAGGAGATCAAGGGAAGCTGCTATGAAAGCTATGGAAGCCATTAAGGTACAAAGGCACTCTCAGAACAGCGGAGAAAGCATGCCAAACAGTTCATCCAGTAACCCGACAGATGTCAGCGAAGTGTCCTGTGACATCGATGAGAGTGTAGGACACAATAAGTTGCACATCTTTCAAGAGACACAGGAACCTCAGGACGATGATGTCAGAAAAAAGAAACCACTGGATGTTAGATTAGTTTCAAGACCTTCTTCTCCTGCCTGCATACAGCAGGGGATGCCGCTGTCCCAGCCTCCAAAACTCAATCGTAACCACGGCAATAAGCTTTTTGCTAAGACCTACGGGAGATCAAAAAGTAAAAGTCCACCTCAGAGAGGTACAAAGCCAGATAAGCTCGGAAATAAAACAACTCTTTTAGATGACTTGCCAGATGTGACAAGGATCGCAGAGGATGAAGAAGGAGATGTAGGAGAGGAAGTCCACTTGGAGGATTTGGGACTTGTCGATCCTGAAAATGAGGTAACCAGACATATGGAGAAATCAGAAGGGATGCAGACATCTGATGTAATTGATCTTACATTTGAAGCGGAAGGTGAAGATGATCCAGTGGCAAAACCTGTGTCTTTCAAATCCACAGATGCTGAACCGGAGAAGAGTGAGAGTGGACCACCTCAAGAGGTCAAAGAACCAAATGGGAGTAAGATATCTGGAATGTCTGGGAAAGAAGTGTCTGTCTCTGAGGTAATGGTAACTGAAGGAGGACAGGAGCAAATTGGAGGTGGAGTCGATGATGGGGAAGGCTCTTTGACTGGAAGTGGAAAGAAGAGGCAGACTTTAAAGGAAAGAATGAGAGACAAAGAGGGTCTGACACTATCCGAGATGAATGACAGTCCCAAGCAGGACCCAAACGAACATATTCAAAGTGACTGGGAGCTAGCTTTAAAATTAGCTCAAGAATTTGGGTCCGTTCCACCAAATGTGGAAGTCTCATCTTCAGGGAAGGATCTTAGAGATGTCAAAGGGAGGGGCAAGGGGAGGGGGAGAAGAAGGGTACAGTTGGATATTGAGAATGTTCCTGAGGCATCCACAAGGAAAACAAGATCTAAGAGGGGTGGAGGAAAGAGTGGTTTGGCTTCTTCCAAGGAAAGAGAAGATTTGGATGTGGAAATCAGTAGTTTTAATGAAGACTCCAAACATAATTCAGTAAGTGAACGAAAAGATAAAGGACAAGAGGATGAAGGAAAGAGAAGAAGACGAAAGAGTGGAGGACAGGGCAGAGGGTGTGATGATACTCCAGACAGTGATGGTGAAGGAAGAATCAAGAATGTTCCAGAAACTCCATTTATGCAAACGAAGTTGATTGACACGAGTGTAGCTTACAATAATGATGCAGGTAAAAGTGATAGACCAACATCAGAGGATGGGAAAAGGTGTACTGAGGGCATTTCCGCTGAAAGTGAATGTGAAATGGGTGGCAAAGTAGAGAATGTTGAAGGCGAAGATGGAAGCAAAATGGGAGGGATGAGTGGAAAAGGGAAAAGGAAAAGTCAAACGAAGAAAGACTTGAAGAAAAAGATGGAGAAGAATATCAAGGAGAATTTACAAAAGAAGGAAACTCAAGCACAAGAGGAGATCTGCGGAGGAAAATCTAGTCGGAATGCAAGAAGGAGAAACCTGCAAGCAGTCCAAGATGTCGAACAGGTAATAAATGAGAAGGTACAGGTGGAAGATGAGGAGGAGCACGTAATAGATGAGGAGGAACAGGTTGAAGTACCAAGCAATGGTAAACATTCTACAAGGAATAATAAAGGAAGTGTTCCTCTGGATGAGAGCCAGGAAACTGTTAAGGATGCTGTAGACACTGATGAAGTAAAAGTGAGAGGAGGAGAAGCGCCACCATCGTCAAAGATGGGTAATGTTACTCCCGGAGATGAAAGAGAGAATGTTACCGAGAGCAAATCTGGTAGAGCAATGGAGGAAGGAGCAAACGAGGAGAAAAGATTCAAAGAATTGGAGAAGAACGAAATTGACGAGAGAAAGGGAAGAAGGAAATCTTCACGTTTGTCAAAGTCACAAGAAGGGAGAGTGAGTCTTGAGAATAAAGCTGGGAGTGAGGGTCAAAAGTCAAGCCCTCAGAATTATTCTAATGTGGATGGAGGAGATAGCAAAGAGGGTAAATCGGGAGGTAGGGAAAGCATCAACGAACAGAATGAAGGGAAGAGGCGGTCTACACGATTGTCAGGGTCACTGAAGAAGTCTCAAAGGACTGAAATAGCTAACACTGGAAGGAAAACTTCCCGAAGGATAATTCTGGATGACGATCAGAATATCTGCACAGAGGACAAAAATGAGGTTGACGATGACACGGGAGGTAAACAGAGATCGTCCAGATTGTCCAGATCAGTGAGATCACAGGATCAAGAGAGTTTGGAACAACAAAATAAAGCAACAAAAGAAGGAGAAACGAAATTAGAGCCAGTTTCTGCTGATTTTGGTCTTGCAGACGAAGCTGATGGTAGTTCAAGAAGACTCTCTGGTAGAAAGGGAGATGGTGAGAGTTCTGAAGGGAATGTTACAGGGACAGAGTATGTCAAGCCTTTCTCTCCTTTGAAATTAACTTCGTCAGAGAGCGTCACAGAATCGATAGAACTGGATGACACCAACCCAGTCTATGCAGGAGAAGGTTAGTGTTTTATTTGTGACAGTTGAGGGAAGGGGTGGTGTAGGGGGGGAAGGAGTAATGGCAATATATGGCTACTGCAAATAAGTCAGAAAATCAATCTATCAATATGCTATGCAAATTTTTCAAATTGCTACACAGGTGCAAATCTGTATAGCAGATTTTACTTTTCATACTTCAATATTTTCAAATTTTTCAAACTTATTTCAAAAACCTCAAACCTGCTTTACAAATTATGAACACCAACTTGTTCCTTGGATGAATTGTAGAGATCTCATTAAGAGGTTCCCTTGAGTTACTTGAGCAATGGTTGCTATGGAAGTCTGTCACCAGTTTGTTTCCTTCAAACAAACAAAAATATTCCAAAATGCAGCATACTAATCATTAACTTTATTACAGTGGCAACTTCAGCCCTGATCCTGATATACCAAGAAGTCTAGGTTACATATTTCTACTATGTCTAGGCGAGTAAATTGAAGTTTGTTTTGCAAAATCTTGTCAAGACTTTCAGATTTTTCCAAGATTTCTACTCATCTGTTTTGTCATTTGTGAATTTGATGGGAAGGAATTAGGTTAGAAAATGCATGACGCTGTTGGTGCCAACCAACATAACTGAGTGTAAGAACATATATATCAACTTGTTTATTTTAATCTTGCTATTTTTATTCTTGCTTATTAAGGTCAGGTTTGATATAGTGTTATAAAGTTCTTACATGGACTGTTTGATTGCAGGTATGATAAATATGTAGAAAGCACTTTGTTATGTCATTCCTATGTATGAAATTGGTAAAATGAAGCATACTCTTTCTCTATTTTTAAAAGGTTCTGGTGGATACTCTGAGTCAACGAACAGTAGCAGAAGGAAGACAAGAAAGAGCCAAGAAAGAAACAAAACTGAAGAGAGCGTTTCCTCATTTCAATCTAACGATGACAGAGTAGGAGGAGGAGGAGAAGATGGAGCAAGAAGAAGCCACAGAACACCAAAGTATTCTAATGCAGCAGATGAGAGCAGAAAGACTGCAGAAGTCTTAGATGAAAATGGAGAGAGTGTAACCGAAAGAACCAAAGATTGTTCAAAAGGCAAAAGGGAGGAGATATTAGTTATAGAAGATGATCATGATGATGATGTTGTTGTAAATTCAGCCAGAGGCCAAAGTAACACTTGTGGAAACACATCATTGCCAGAAGATTCACAAAGGAGCAGTAGGAGATTAAGGTCAAGATCAGCTGGTAAAAATGAGTTGAATGCAGGCGAGATGCAGGCGAGGAAGGGTAAGGCAGAAGGTAAGATGTCAGCAAAGAAGAAAGGGTTCCACTCGGTTGAAACTTCTAGTTGTACGAGAGAAGAGAACGAAACATCTGTTGGAAACGAGAAGGAAGTTGGCAAGCAAGATACACTTAGCGGCAAGAGCAGAAGTAGATTGAAAAGTCCTGGTGGACGTGAAGACTTAAGTCATGAAAGTGAAGATGTACATTGTGATGGTGTCTTTAAGGCAGGTAGTGTTCCGAGGAGGAGCCTGAGAAGTCGTAATAAAGATACAGAGCTAAAAGCAGAGGAGAAAATGGGATCTTCTCGACATGAAAAGAGGGGAGCAAACGAGGACATGAACAAACGTGATGAGTATGCAGATGAATTGTCGGCTGAAATGAATTCAGAAGAACAAATCCTGAATGTAGAGGACGACAGTATTAATTGTGTTGCAAGTCAAGAAAAGAGAAACGCCGAACAGAATTCTCCAGATATCTTTACGATGCATCTCGAAAATGATGAAGTAACCGGAATCTGTAGTTTGGATGATTATAGCAGAATAGGTGAGAGTCAAGGCAAGAAGTCGATGGAGAACGGTGATGGAGAATTAGGAGATACTCCTAAGTCCGGGAAACGGAGAAAGAAGAAACGAAAGACTTTCTCCTTTGGCAATGAGGTCAAGGTAGAAGTTGACAGAGAACAGTTGGACGGATCCCCGGTTGTAGGGATGGCGATTGAAAACAAGCAGAAGAATGATGGGAAAGGAATGGAAGGTGGGCCAGATGGGGTACTACAGATGAGAACAGAAGAAGGAGAATCAGAAGACCAGTATGTTCCTGCTACTATGGGGGCTTCAGAATCCCCAGAAGATCTTTTAGAGATTCCACTTCCACGTCATCATTTCAGATGGAGGAAGAAGAACAAGTCTAAAGCAGCTCCCGGAGATAAAGAGTGCCTCGTGGTTGGAAGTTTGTCTCAAAAGAAACGAGGCAAGAGAGCCAACTCGGGTGGAGATGATATTTCAGACACAGGGAGAAAGAGATTCTGCCAAGAGGAAGAGGAATCCCAGAAGACGGGAAGACAAGAATATGTCGACGAATGTTCAAGGTTCTCTCCGACTCCTCCTACAGTTGGCAAAACATCTAAATCGTCCAGTAAGAAGAGGAGAAGTAAGAGAGTAACACGCAAGCAATCAGAGGAGGATGGAGATGGCGAAGAATCATTGGTAGAAAACTTTCAAAAGATCCAGAGTGGCAAGTCAAAGTCTGGAGGGACTCAGAGTGAGGTACCCATGAGTTTGGGAAGTCCTAGCATTAGTCTCCTGCAAGGGGTGGACATCTTGGAAGACGGTCCAGAGAACGAAGACGTCTGTGATATTGAAGACGAGGAGGAGACTGGGAAGGAAAAAGATGAGGATGAGTTGGAAGTTGTGGAGGACGAAGCGGAGAAGATTGGCGGCGATGAAGACGTCAGAGACGACGATGTTCAAAAGGTGGCAAACGAAAGTGACAAAGAAGATGATATTATTGACTGTCACACTGATGGGGAAGAGTCAGAGGATGGAGAAATGGAGGAAGCAGAGAAACTGACTGATGCCTCTAGCAAAGAGAGAAGGAAAGAGAAAATTCAGGATTTTAAGGAAGGCCAAAAGTCTGATCTTGAAATTGCAAACGTAGAAGATACTGCGTTGGAGAATGAACCAGTCCAACCAGCTGATGATGATGTTGAGGAGGTTGATGGTGAACAACCATTGTTTGGTGAGTAAACATAATCTTTTTTATGGAAAAAATCAAAATGGTGATCCAACAGTGTTTTTTTCAAAGGGGATAGAGTGGTGGTGGTGGTGAGGGGGGGTTGGGTTGGTTCCTTGCAACAGTCACTGTGAGTTGTGAAAGCAGCCCTAGGGAAGTCTGAACTAAGTGTAGAGTGTTGGTGTATGGAAAGGTTAGCTGACAAAAAGTTGGTCACCCAGAGGTCACTGGGTCAAATCTCATTCCTAGTAATGAATTTCTTTGCTATTTTCTATTGTTTCGTCACTTTTCCGTTGTTCATTTACTGATACTAGACTGGTGGGCACTGCTTGCACATTAGAGATCAGATACATGGACATGACCACCTTGTATATTATAAGTTACTGAAGTGCAGTAGGAGCATATATTGTAGTTGGCCATACTGCCACATCATGTACAGTTTGTATCCTATGGGCAAGCCTGTCTGTCTCTTTTCTAATGAAGGAATGAAAATTTTCAAGCAATTTTCAGAGTTCTGTGATTTGCTGTTAGCTGTCATTATTATATATCTATCTTTTCTCTGAATGCCTTGTGGCTTCAAAGAAATTTCCCTCTGAGCAACGTTAACCTTTTTGCCGCATGGCCAAACAAAAAATCAATCGAAACAGACTATTGTTGTCAAACTGGAATAGCGCCCTCTCTTTGGAGCTCACATGCTGAGTTCCATTGCTTTTCAGTAGCACATTGGTCACTAATACGAATCCGGTGTTTGACCATTTATTGTGATGGCAAAATGGAAAGTCAAAACAACGGTGACACTGAAAGATTTCTTAAAGGACTGTGCTCTTTCATTAGTTAACTTTATAAATAAATTAAAAATAAATCATTATGAATCAATGGAAAATAGACCGTTTTTGTTGAACTTGAATAGCTCTTTGAGCTCACACTCTGAATGTAGTGCTCTGCAATGGATCATTGGTCACAAATGATGAATCTGGTGTTTGACCATCTATTTGCAATGGCAAAATGGAAAGTCAAACACTGGTGACACTGAAAGATGTCTTAAAGGACTGTGCTCTGCCATTAATTAATATATTTAATTAGTTTTGTCATGGTTCCATGTTTACCCCCTCTGCTCATTTTGGTCGCATTTGGACGATGTGCCTACAGCTGAAACTCTCTTCCCTATACCAATCACTTCAATCATGGACTTGTTATCTGTCATGGTGATGAAAACTTGAAGATGGAGAAACTGATGTTGTAGTCTGGAGTCATAAATTTCTTTGCAAATGCTTACGTTCTCTGTCTCCTCAAGTATGTTGCTCTCAATTCATCAGAGACAGACGTATAAATGTAAAAGTCTTAAGATTTAAGATTAATAAATATGTCATAGCACGATGACTTCATGCAGCCTGGCTGGTTTTTAATGAGGTGATATGTGCATGGTAAGGTATCTAAAAGCCAGCCTCCCAGCAAGACTGCAGTATGCTTTGGATATGGGTTTCCAGAAAGACTGCAGTATGCTTTGTGTATGGGCTTCCAGCATAACTGCAGTATGCTTTGTGTAATGACAGTTCAATTCATTAGCACAACTAGATTCAAATTTTATGTCAAATAATGAAGAAAAAGTCACAAAAGTCTGAAGTTTTCCAATTTGCAAGTCATCAACTTATAAGTGATGAAAACCAGATACAGTTCGTGCAAGCATCTGCAATTCTCAAGATCTCAAATGTAGTCATTTATTACAAGCTAATTAACGTTCAATGGATTAATTACTAGCTAAGCAATGTTTAGTCTCTAATGACCATGTCCGATGATGCATTGAAAGTTTCACCATACATGTGCAATCTTAGCATGAGTAATATTATAAATTTGGAGAGGTTTGGTAAAAAATTTTGGTAATTAAGAATAAACTACAAGTAGTCCCTTCATAGAAACCTGCATGTCTGTCAATGTTTGCAAAAGCAAACATCCCAACAACATACTTCACTAGATATTGTGTTTCTGCTTTCGCAATTTCTTCAGGTGTGGTTTTGAAATAGGTGAAGTTATATGTACTGTACCCTACACACTAACAAACATGGCCCTTGTATCCACCACCCCCTCCCCCCCAAAAAGAGCCCCCAAAAAAAGCCCCCCAAAAAAAAGCCCCCAAAAAAAAGAACAAGGGAGTAACTCCAGTAGTTGGAACAACCATTGATAATGTACGAGCAACATAGCTGGCGAAATTCGTAAGTAAATATAGGAAGAAGTAGATACTGTTATGCTGTGAAGAACTCTGATACAATTACTATTACACAGATGTGTGCACATAAGGTGATTCATAATCAACTAACAGATTCATATATTCAAATTTATGTTCATATTCATATTGATTCATATTGATATTCATTTTATTGATTTCTTAGTATTCATTGATATTCATCTTCATATTGATTCATATTTAAATAACAAATTTACATTCATGTTCATACTGATATTCATTTGATGGTTTTTTTAAATATTCACTGATATTAATTTTATTCATATATTCATATTCAAATACCAGAATGCAAGAAACAAGCTTAATGAAGAAAACAGGTGCATCCTTAACTTATGCATGAAGCTTTGGAAGGGTGTATGTGTGGGGGGGGGGGGTGTTGGGGTGTGGGGATGTTTATTTATAAAAAGTATCGGTTTGACATTTTACAATAGTTCCAGCAATTACAGTTTGATTGCCTTTGGAGAAAAAAATATCTGAAGGAAAATGCTCTCTTTGCATTTTGAATGAACTCTTTTCTTATTATGTTTTGATCTATTTTTCTCTATATTTGTCTTTTTCAGATGATGAGTGCATCTCTCAAGACAGTTCTGTCGGCCGTCATAATCTGACGAGTGCATCTTCTGTGTTATCCAGCCAGAGTGATCTGATGAATTCACAGGTAATAAAAAACAACTTTGACAAATCGACACATGAGAATTTGTCATATCTATGAACTGGTACAGGGCAAATTTTTCACGGTCGTTCCAACGTCTGAGACAACCAGGTTTCCATAGGACAACCCAAAAGATCAGTAAAGTCCTGGTTCTCTGCAGGACCACTAGAAAAAAAATCCTTAAAAAATTTGCCCAGCTGACATTTTAATATATTTACTTCTCTTTTAAGCTGATTGTAGCTTTTTGCAATTTATTGCTATATATAGCACTCCTTTAACTTAACAGAAATAGCTATAATAACACTCTGAATGCTGGGTTAACAGATGACGTTAGGGACAAAAGTACTTTACATTTTTGTTATAGACCTTCAATATAGACTGTTGTCAGTCCAGGTTGTGTTTCTATAAGACCATTAAACTTTTGAGAAATGACCCTTGAAGCAACTGAGGGCCAACAATTAAAGTGACTGGATTGTATAGTCTAATACACAGACCATTAGGGTAGCATACGCACATTAAAAGCCCCATTGACTTACACACTAAATCACAAAAGTAATGTGGTCTCTAAGTCTAGATAGAAGTTTTCACTAGCTAAATGCTACCCATCACCGGATAGCTGACAAGTTGGCCTTTCATGGCACCATCAATTTTCCATACCGTGACCGCGCAGATTTTTTGCTATCCGAGCCGGAAGTTTTCGTCACTTGTAAACAAACCTCTTCACTCAGTAGTAAACAATTTTCCTACGCTGCTCCTGGGAGGCCTAAAGGGGTCTAAAATTGTCTCAATTGACCCAATTTTCTCCCCACATGTACTTCCATTCATGCTCTTCAACATGCAAGCCACAAAAAACTAGATCATGATTGATAACAGGTCAAAGAAGATGTTCTCCTGCGGCTTTTTGGCACTTTTCCTGAAGGAGAACAATCGAGCAGATGGATATAGACTCTAATAGGAGTATGCCATCTTAGGTCACTTCCTCAGATGCAATGCAACAGGAAAACACAAACCTGTTATGACCTCAAATGACATGTTGACAATGTAGTACATATTTTTCAAGAATAATAAATGGTAGCAAATGTCATCCAAGTGCACTCTGTTGTGTACAATAAAGTGAAACAAATATATTTTTGATCAAGTTATTAGAATTTGTAAAACAATAGATTAGCAATAGCATTTATTACTACCCAAGTCATCACTTTAGCCTTAAAGGAGCCTTTCAGAGATTAAGCATATTTTAAAAAGTGCATATATCTTGAAAACTGGAATAGCTGTAAAAAACATTACATACTAGCACTCAAATTTATCCTATTCCTTTGTACTATAATTTGACTATTATAAAGTTTCTACCTAAAGTCATATATTAAGTTCAAAGTGATCAACGATACCTATGGAGAGTTATTTTAATACCTACCTTTGAAGTTTCTCAAGCCGTCCCTTGACATGTTTCCAGAAATTGCCTCACATAGTGCTTTAACCAAAGTTGCTCCCGGGTTGATTTCCAGCTCTGGAATAGCTACTCCTTATCTATCTTCTTCTTTCTCTCTTTGGAGGAAACGTTTTACATCAGTGACTCGAATGCTTCTTTTGCAAATTTTGTTCTAGGTTCAGAGATATATACACGTTACTGTTGGTAATTGAGACAGCTTTGATGGATAACTCCAGCTATCACTAACCAGACCAATATGTTTCTCGTCATTAATTTTATATTGTATAAGGTGGGAAGTTTGTCAATAATGACCAGTCTACTGTATCAAAAAGTGAACAAAATAAGCAGTCCTGTTTCTCTGTTGTTAGTTCGGTAGAAACTATCCCCATTGTTGTTTTACTTGCATACAGTGATAACCTTTCAAATTAGGTCATTAATCCTATGTATTCAAAGGCAGAGTAAACTGTGGCAACATTCTACCCTACCCTCCCCCCCCCCCCCTCTTCAGCCGATACCCAGAATATCCCAAGTTAGTTTTGAAGGCAACCAGATAGCCTCGCTATTAGCCAGCAATGATCTTGTGCCTAACTTGCAGATGCTTAACGCTTAAATTCTATTTTGATCTATGCTGGAAAGTGGTCCGCTTGCATTGAGTCATAAAACCCCACATTAGCATCATCCAAGGCCATTCCTAGACTCTTTTCACCCCAAATCCCCCCCTCCCCCCTGATACCCCTTAGCTTTGAGCTCTCTTCTTTATCGGAGCATAACCACTAAATAGTTATTAAAAGCTTTGAAATCTATGATTAACTTGGCAGCAGTGAGATAAACTTTAAATGCTCACCTAACTATAGACATATGTATATGTGTTAATACTGGGTACTTTGTAACAGAAGAGTAAGTCTGTGCACATGTTAGTTAAAGAATGGAAAAAAGAGGACTATTTCAGATTTATCTGTCATTCAAATCCACAAATTCCTTTATACCATCCTCCTTCTCCTGACCCCCTTCCCCTCCCCTCATAAAATAATCATAAATGATAAAACAACAAACTAAAAATAAACACAAAAGAAATCAATGCCTCATTATAAAAAATATCATGAAAGTCCCACCACATAAAACCTTCAATTTCGTAACTAAAATTTATCCCACCCTTCTGGCCCATTTTTTATCCTAGAATATCCTGCAATTGTTGCTATAATTTATTCCCATCAGTATTATTTCTTGCGTCCTCGGGGTGAATCTCTCACTTCAACAGGAGTTTACATGTCTTTGATAGAGTTGTAGTCACATAAGGAGTGAGGGACTCCGAGAGGTGGACTTGAGAAATTACGAACGTGCTAGCATATCGGTCAAGTACCATTTCACACTTTATGTAAGAACTAAGAATAGCCAGAGGGGAGGAACTTGACCAATCGACTTAAATCTTGTCCGTCGTGCATATCGTTCAAAGAGTTTCGTGTTCTCGATGGGATCGTGAAAAATTTGTGATGTAACTCTCAAGGGAGCAAAGCTTTTATATAAATTTTGTTCCTATTGACTGAGTTCTTCAGATTGTAGCATTTTACGATGTTTTGATTGGCCTGTCCTGAATCTTAATCTGTGTTTTTGGCGCCCAATGTAGTCTGAGGAACTACCTTAAAATTGTATCAAAAAGTTAAAGGAGGGAAGCAGTCTCAATCAATCTCATCAACGTATGCGACAGAAGTGGCTTGTGATGGATAACTCCCTCTCTATAGCTCTGCAAATAATGTATTTTTTTACAACCAAGTAAACTCTGGTTGTCTAATATCGCATGCATTGCATAGCGCAAGAATTTTATCGGGGAAAAAATAATGATGCTGTTTATACTAGTCATGATGTATGCCGAAGATTTAATTGCCAATGAAACAGGATATAAATTGAAATTAGAATGAGCTTTTGAAAGTCAAGTATTTGTTTTCTTACAAAAATTGTTGGCCTAGGAAATTGAAACTTGTCTCAAAATATCTGTTAAATCACCAATTTCAGCCACTGGGAAATTGCTAAGCTCATAAAACGAGTGACATTCATCAAACTATTTGTTCCATTCTAAATTACTAAATTTACTAATAAAAATATACTTAGTGAGTAAGCAGTGATTTTTTACTTTTGTAGTCCAAATTTTTTTGTTATTAAATTTGTTTTATTAATTACTTGCAAATAACAAATAAGAGGATTCTTTTAAAGTGCTTTCCTCATTTCATCATTGGAAATGCAATTTAACCATTGAGATTATTTACGTCTATGAAGGGCATGATTGTTAGTGAAGAAGAGGAAACATTTACCAAGTTATGACAATTCTTTTCTATACTGTACTTTCTTGTCCTGCTCCAGAGCACTTGTATTGTCAGTATGAGTAGTATGAATACCATGCTGCTGTCAGATCAAGACTACAAACTGTTAATACTGTCAATACGAGTGCTTTGAGGCATGATAAGTAAGGACAGTATAGAGAGGTATCAGCATTAGAAAACTGTCCCAACTGGCAGGAAAAATTTAACGAAATAAACATGAGACAACAGCGTTATTATTATACTCATCGACCCTAATGTATACTTATGATATTTTATATCTTTATAATGCAACTCATTGTGTCACCAGTGTACCCCCATCTTTCCATTCATTATCCCCCCTTCTTTTTGTCTTGTTCTTATCAGCAACAGGAAAATGCCAAGGAAACCCTGATGAAGATGGAGCGTGAAATCGCCGAGATGGAGAGAGCTCTGAAAGACGGAGGAGAGACGGATGAGCGAGAGGGAGGCAAAGTGGACATTGCGGCTGTAAGCGATACAGATGGGGAATCAGAGGATGGTTGCCATGACAATGGTGAACTCGAAAAGGAAGAGGTCGCAGACGAAGACTCTGCCGAGGATGAAGTTACAGGAGTGAGAGTATCGACCAGGAAAGATCGTGAAGTTGGAAAAACGAGGGACCGTAGTGGAAATTACGGACGTAAAGGTAAAAAGGAGAAAGTCATCGAGGTCGATAGTGATGATGGGGATGCTGACGATAAATGTGATGCCAGACAGAGGAAGGTTGAAGAAATCGGTAGAAGGCAAAGTCTGGGAAGGGATGAGAATGGCAGGCAGAGAGCTTGTAGGGAAGATGATATTGAAGAGAGGAATCTGAAAGTTACAAGCGAAGAGAGAGTCGGTCCAAAGACATCAGAAAGGGTTTATGAATCGGAGGTTACGTCAAAAGATGGAGATGAATTGATCGACATTGACGACGAAGAAGAAGATGGAGTGGACAAAGCAAAGCCTAAGAGGAAGAAGGCTTTGGGGGAGTCGAGTAATGGGAGTAAAGCTAGGAAAGCAAGAAATGGTAAGCTGGATAAGAGCTTGAAAAGGAGTCTGGGGAAATACAGCGGATACAAGAACGTCGATGACATCGAGGACGAGGATATTGCTCAAAATGTGAAGCAGAACTTGAACGAGATGGAAGCCGCCGAGAACTCCTTCAACTCTCTTCTGAAAGTCCTCTCAGAGAAAAGACGGAAATCTCAGATGAGTCTGGAGGGAGAACGAGCGGAGAAAGAAGATGACGACGAAGAAGAAAATGAAAAGGTGGCAAGTCTCACTCCTCCGCAGGTCCGAAGCTCTCCGGCCTCCCCCCGCTCACCATCTCCCCGCTCACCGTCTCCCCCTCCAGTGCTATCCCAGAGAACTTTACTAAAGAGAGTCTCACCTTTGTCTACGAGCATCGAAGTAGTAGATAAGGTAGCGAAGAGCGTATCCAAGAGAACTCCTTCCCATCAAAGGCCATCGGGAAGCCAGAAGAAGCGAAGGAGGGTTGTGGTGGAGGAGAGTGACTCTGCGTCAGAGGATGACACTAATCTAGAGGAAGATGTAAGGAAGGTTTTAAAGATGGGATCTCAGGAGAGCGAAAATGGGCGGGGGATGACAGTGGAACATGGTGAGCCTTTGAATGTGAATGAAAGTGTGCCTGGGGAAGTATCGACGGGGATTGACAGAGAGACTACCAAGAGGTACAGCAAGTCTGAGAATCGTCCAGAGGTGACCATCAAAGCACCACAGGAAAAAGCTAGAGAGGAGAAGGAGAGTCTTCAGACGGCACAGGTATGAAATAATAAATTCAAAGAAATGAAATCAAGAACAAACAACAAAAACAGAAAGAAAAATAGTAGGCTGACCTGATTTTGTCTCAGCTCTGATCTTCTTTTCTAAGGACTACGATCATGATGATGGTTTTACCTGGTGCCGTATCCTGGAAGGCTCAAGTTCTACACATGTACGAGTACCAAATCTAAACAGGTTGACCAGTGAAGTGTTTAGGCTATGAGAGAATTTGTCTGGGAGTCAAGCAACCCCATATAGTGATAAGAATCAGATTTGATATATAGCAGTATTGCAGATTATGAAAGCAACTATCACAAAAGAAAATAATTTAAAGTCAGATTTCACAGTGAAAGCAGAAGCATTCCACTGGTTATTCTTGTCACAAGACATTCTTTAATAGCTAACCATTTAATGACAGTCACATTTTATATAAAAGTTGAATCCTTAGTTTCTATATAATCTTTATAAAGTTTACCTTTTCAGTTTCTTTTGGTATCAATTTCAGACAAGCAGCGCAGGAAGCAATGTCGAACCAAGAAAGAAGAGGAGGAAAGGTGAATCGATGTCTCTCATCGCTTCAGGACTCAACAAACAAAAATTAGTAAGTAACCACCAGCTTTATTAGAGGTAAAAGCTTCTTTTCAAGTACTTAGTGTGACTCATTTTTGAGTTTCTGAAGGGGTACATGGATGGGAAGGTTTGGAAAGGGGATGAAGGGGGAGGGGCTAGGATGGACGGGGTGAGCAGGGTGGAATCAGTCAAGATTTTTACCCATATAACACTGGATGAAAGTAAGTCGCATTAGTTGTGGGGTCAACAGAGATAATTGCAATCTTGCAGAAAAGCTGGTAGAACTGAAAAGTCGGTACAACGTGGATAATGAATATGGTATTTTGAGTTCCACCGAGTACAGCAGCTGGTGTAATATCAAGTTTTGAAACTTTTTAGGTTGGTGACCCACATTTTGACCTGCACCTTCATCCTGGTGATCCTCTGGTGGTGGATGTTGCCTGGCCTGGGGAAGTGGCACACAGGAGGAGGTAACCCCCCCCCCCATGATTAAGGAAGCTTAGTTCCAAAATGGTTTTTCATCTCTTGCAACTTTGAAGTTATTTATGTCCAAGATAAATTGCACAAATATCAGCCTTTTTTTTGTCTTTTTTTCTTGCAAATTTTCTGGCAACCATGAAGAAGGTTGCAACCACTTCTTTGAATACCAGCTATTTACCCTTTGTTATACACCCTATTTTTAATTTTTTAGTTCAAGTGCATCAAATTCTTTGAAAAGCCAGTTTTACCATTTTTTTCTCTCCAAATATTGATGCATTCTTGTTTTGATAAGTTTGATTAGAACTGCAGATATTTTATTGCACCATTTGGATTCCACAACATTTCTTTATTTATTCGTTCACAGAAAATGGTCTCACAACTTTGCAAGAAGGCTGGTTGTAGATTCTCCGGCACGTTTTCGATGGATACAACTCACGTCATTGTAAATGCAGGTGGGTTGATTATGTCATGAAAATATGCCATGCCTTAGCGGTGAGCAGTTGACAGAAATGATGCTGTAGAAGGGGGTTGGAAAGTGGGAGACGGGGGAGGGTTTGTCCAGCAAGGGAGGAGGGAGGGGAGGAGGCTTGGGGGAAAGTGGGATGAATGAATCATTCTGCTTCGTTTCCTGGTCACTCGTCAAGAAATTGTCTCTTCTCTTAAAAAGAATAAAACTTCTCTTGTCTCTTCTCTTAAAAAGAATAAAACTTGGTATCATGAAATGTGCAGCAACTTTTGGCTATAACCAACTACATATAACCAACCAGCTTTTTCTTTTTGGGAGTGGGGTGGGCAAGGCGTGGTCTGCTAAATTTGTGAACATTTTTTCCAATTTTAAGAAGTCTTTGAAATTTTTGAAAAGGATCCATGCTCATATTTTGCCCCCTCATATAAAAGTTAAATAAGCGAGTAACATAGGAATCTGTTATGCCGTTAAAAATTTTTTGCCAACAGGGCCGGTGTTATATTAGTATTAGTAAGCGAGAAGGAAAGTTTTAAAATTGTATGACTTTCTCTTCTCTGTTTCTCAATTTAAAATGATTACTCAAGCTGATTCACTACATTGTATTTCAAAGAAGATGAAATTTGACCAAAATCACACACACATGCACACACACAAAACCACTTAGGAACTGTGTGATAAAACACCATCTTTTAATTAAAGAATGTTTCATTATGGAACGAATTTCAGTTAATATACCTCATTCAAAAGAAGCGTAATATTCTTGTGACGGTCATAGCCACTCAGTTTATTGCCTTGTACCCTTTATAAAACTCGGGGAACGTTGCATAAAACACTTTTCAGTGACAGTAATGTTGGATCGATGAAGGTAACTCTAGACTCGACATTAACAAGCGCATCTCTTCGGAGACGCTTTTAAGAAGAGAGATGAGGTTAACACGTCAAAAGTCTCAGAAAATCCATCATTTTCTCACAAAACAATTACAATCAAATGACTTCCCGTTTCAACACGGGAACGGTTTTCCTCCTCCTAAACTGAAAGCCGAGGCTTCTCGCTTACAATGGTAGGACTAATAAAGACAGTCTCCAGGGGTGGATTTTTGTCTCAGCTATGGTTAATGTTTCAACACAACTTGTGCCCCTGGTTGAATTCTGATGTCAGTCGAGTTTCATTAAATTGATTGCATGAGAGGATTCCCCGTCTGAAGCCGAGAAAGGCTGTGGATAGCATTCCTGAAAGAATATGAGACATTTCAAAGTTTATCTCTGAAATAGAAGTTCTCTTTCTCGCTTTGTGATTTTTTTTTTTTGTACCTCTGTCTTCTTCAAGATGACAAAGGTAAAAAAAAAAAAATTATCTTTTTTAAGATTTTGTTTGTTTACTTTGTTTGTATTTGAAATTTTGCTTCTAATCTATACAATACTTTATTACAAGAAACATTAGTTGAAAAGTAACATTAGCAGCAAAAAGACCCTCTCAATCAGGAATTAAGCTTGTCAATGGTTCATCTGATTTTGAAATAATTTCTACCTAGCTAAAAAGGTCTTAACACATCACATGGCAAGATACACCGGTCACAAGAGAGCATATTTACCTTTTCAAAATCCACTTCGAAAAGAGAACGTTTTCATTTTTATCCTGTCGTATGTGTATGTCTATCACTTAAAACAACTTTGATCAGCATAAATATTCCCCCTCCCCCAAAATTTAATAAAAAGCAAGCAAAGAAAAATTGAAATTGTTCAAAGTAAAACTTTAAAAAAAAAACAGCACGTGGGAGATATGTCAGTTTGATTTGATTATCAACATTTTGTCGCCTGAACAAATTTCATGTTAGTCGTAATTACTTGGAAAGTTTCAGAAATTTTTTGACTTTGACTTCGACTTCATTATTTTGAATGGAAACTTAGCACTTTAAGCTAAGAAACTTGATTGTTACGGGATTCAAAGACAACCAACAGCTGTAACTATTTACTCGGGTTGACGAAATACTTGAAAATGGTCTTGGTTCAAAGAGAGGTCCAGCTGGATCCTATGCAACCATTAATGTTTGTTTTGCTTGCATTTTTCAAGCAATAGTTTAATTTTGTTGTGGCGATACCTCCATGTGGCAAAACGTAGCCAAGATATTAGCTTGTGTTGTTGGTAAAGTTTCATATAGTCATCACTAGTAGTTACATAGCCTTCAATTTTAAAAGAAAAACCAAGAATTTGTCTTTATCTTTTAGTAGCTGTTTGTCCATAACTCCAAATTTTACCTATCATTTTGCAGATGACAACTTGAGCTGTGAGAGAACTTTGAAGTATTTTCAGGGCATCGCTGCGGGCAAATGGGTGATCAGCTCTCAGTGTGAGTATACAGGGGTGCTCTACTATTGTTTAAGGAGACCTATTGATTGTGGGACTAATAAACGAAGCATGGTTGATATTTCAAAAGACATCAATTTCTTTTATCAGCTATCAGTAAGTTGTCAGATTCATTCTGGGTAAAGATTTTTATTACCACATTAACCATGCTGACTTTAAAACTCTTGGTATTTTGAACATCAACACTAGGGCTGAACAGCTTCGTCTTAATCATGTTTTTAATGTTTTCCATGGTACCTCTCCAGTCTATATGAGGGAGAGTTTTATTAGAGTAAATAGTGTTCATAACCATAACACAAGAGGTAGTAGTTTTAATTTTCAACTTCCCAAAATTAAAACGCACTGTGCTGGGTCTTTTTATTACAATGCAATTAAAAACTGGAACAGGCTACCTGAAAACATAAAATCCATCCTGCTGAAATACAATTTTAAAAAAGATGCCAAAGCCTACCTTTTAAATCATATGAATGTCTAGCTTGTAAATATCTTTCTTTTTTACAGTGTTTGTATGCATGTTTTAGTTGTTTTAATAGTTTATTTCTTATCTTTTGTATTTTATTGGTTTTAAGGACCCCTTTGGAAATAAGCTTTTAGCTTAAAGGGTTATCCTTGGCATGTTATCTTCTTTTCGATGCATTTAAGTTTATTCCCTTCTTGTATTTTAAATGTTTATCTTTATGTGCAATTTTTTGTTTGTATGCAGATGAAGATTGATATCTTGCCGAATAAATCAAATCAAATCAGTACAAGAAATTGTTTTTATAAATGTGATCATGTGAGTGAATTATGCGTGCTGTTTCAAAGGCAGTGATATGATAAACACTGGATGAGGTATTATTAGTGTAGTGCGCATGGAGTGCTTGCACTATTAGGAAGAACCTTTTCGGTTGCTCATTTTGTTATCTTTTGGGCAGACAACACACCAGGGTGTATAGTCATGAAGGTACCTACAAAGTGAGGGCGCTTGTGAGCACCGTGACAGGCTCAGAATAAATCTATGCAGCTAGCCTGTGAAACTGCAAATGTGCATGAAATGTATATGGAACTTTCAACGTCCAGTTATGTAGGTATTGTTCACTTGGCCAGTAATGCCAATATTGTAGCACACATGCAATAAATCGAGTACTACAATAAATCGAGTACTGCAATAAATCGAGTAGTGCAATAAATCGAGTACCGGACCACATCCTCAGCAGCTCTGTCATTGTTCTTCTGTCGACAGGGGTCCACGATAGCCTGTCAGCGAGTCGTCTGCTGCCGCAAGAAAAGTATGAGATCCGAGGAGATTCTGTTAACGGGAGAAACCACTGTGGGCCCATGAGGTCCCGGTTATGGAAAGGTCCACCACTCCTGGGAGAGTACAACTTCTTCTGTCTGGAGCCCTACACAGGCTTATCCAAAGGTAAAACTGTCATTTACTTATATTCCAACTTTAAGTTTCAATCTTCTTAGGGTGTAAAAAGTCTAATTGGATTTAACAGAACGTTGTTTTGTAATGAGCTTTCTGTAGGAAAAGAGAAACAAACTCAGCCGTCATTATTGGCCTTTGTGATAGAAACAATACAACCCTACCAAACAGAACAAAAACGAATAGTCTAAATCCATTTGGAGAAAATTCATCATGGTTTTAATGTTAAGATAGGAGACTATTTTAAAGCAAGTCTAAAATACAAAATCATTTATCAATATGAGATCACTGAACTTCTTGTGCTTGACTTTTTTTTAAATTGTTTTCTTATTTTCTGCATCGTTTCATTGTTTTACAAATTCTGATTGGCAAAATATTATCCAATGTTGGTAGTGTTTTTACTTAAACCACTCTTATGTTTCACTTTGGAAATATGTATTAAAAAAAAAAAAAAGGTAAAATGGTTTCACCTTCTATGCCATCACAGACTGACAAAATGGCATGCCCCCACTCCCCCCCACCCCCAGCCAATTATGTTAAGCAATCTACTTTGAGCCACCCCCAAAAATTCTTTTAATGGGCTTTTAGTTTGCTTCTCCATTACAGCAACTTGAGAGTAAATAAAGTCATGTCTAGACATGAATAAATGTTAATAGTGAAACTTAGTCCAACCGTCCTGTAAGATACACTCAGATGTTACAGACAACTTGTGCTTCCTCCTTAAATCAAGTCAAGCACCTCTTTGAACCTTATAGGGATACTCTGATGGCAAACATTGTTTCAAGTTATATTAAAGAGTCTAAACAAAGAACAACAATATGCAATGCCACTATCTGAAAACACCTGTTCAGTGTTTGCTGTTTTCAGAATTCCATCAAAATTGCAGACTTTTTGTAAAAAAAATCATCTTTTCCTCTGTGGATAAATGATTGCAATATTATAAAGCAGCTAAAACTGCCAAGTTTTGTTTCATTCATTCTGCTGTTGCCAGATTCAATTATAGACTATTACGAAATTTATTACAAACTTTATATCTTAATGATACGGAATGCTATGAGGACGTGGTTTTTTAGCCGGAAGGTGCTGAAAATTTCCAGCCAATTGTGTTAAGCAATCTACTTTAACCATCCCAAAAAATTACTTTGATTGGCGCCAATAGGTGTTGTACGAAATATTTCAGGACATCTCTCTTTCTGGGAGAAATAGTTGGTTTCATTCCCACAACCCTCATTCATGCTTCTTCAACCCTGGTGATTCTCGTGAAGGCCTCTTCTGTATCGTTCACAGAAAGTGAATATGATTCCATTGAGTTAGCTAGGAATGCAGATAATATTGCAGTTTCATCCAAGCCTGGAAGAACAACAAACATATCAAATCTCATGAATGTGTTATCAAATTACGCGGCAAAAGAAAATCACATTTCAGACTCGTCAGAGTGATGTATTTCATACAGTTTGTGTCACATGGAGAGTGAATCCCCCAACTGGCGGTGCTTAAAGAATGTAACATTCAACTTAATGTTTTCCGGGGGCAAGAAGCATCTTACCTAGTGTATTGAAACCAAGGTCTCGCAGTAGTGTTAAAAAATAAAGCCAAATTTCCACAATGTCAGACAAAGAGTGTTTAGATACATATATATATATATATATATATATCCTATCAGTTGAAGTGGCTGTTACTTAAAACCCTTCGACCAAAACTTTTAGAAAATCCATAGGCCCATTAAAACCAAACTATCACTGAAGATTTTGTCTAGTTAGTTTCAGGAGGACCCAATCCAGGAAATGGAGAGTTGTACAATGACTTCCTTTTATCTGTAAAGAAAACAATCAAAGTTTCAAAATGTCTTCTTGGTTTCCCCCCCGTTAGGTATCGAATGAGTTTACTGGGAAGTATGAAATGATAAAACCAATAGGTAACTCGGTGACTTAATTAGTTATGGGCAGGAATTAGAGACTAAATCAACAACAAAGGATTGGATTTTGTCCAATGTTATCCTGTTCAAAATATCGGAGACGAACGTGTCGGTAGTTTCTAAGTAGACAGTTCAAGCAAGGCTAATCTAAGAAAAAAATGACCCTGGCAGTTTCTCTGAGAAATGAATTATAGTTTGTAAACAAGGTAGTTTCAGAAGGTACAATATCGAAACTGCTGATTCGGTGTTTTCAATAGAACGGAGGATAGTTTGTGTTGGTGTGACTATCAAACTAGAAGAGCAACTAGAAGCAACTCCGCAGCATGATCTGACGTGGAGATATATCAGTTTGAAACGTTTAATTGTTAAAATAATACAAAACTGTTAGCAAACTACTATAAATCCATTAAAGAGCATGTGTAAGAGAATGTGGGAAATATAGAGGGCCTGATGTTTCGATCCTAATTGTTATTAGAAATATGCAATGGTTTGTGATATTACATAGCCCTCCCCCCCCCACCCTTCTTCTTCTTTACATTCAACTTATGTATGCGCTGAGGACCACACCTCTATTGAAATTATTATTTAAATTGTTAGGCAGTTACTTGATCATACTTCTAAAATGGGATATTGTCCATTCCAACACCGTTGATTTATTTTCCAAGCTTTTATGATCATTTCAACAAAAGGAGTTGTTGATGTTGACAACATATGCTGTGAAAGATGATATAAATAAAATGACTGTTTACACAAAGGTAGCCAGCTACAAGACAACATTCTGGAAGTTTTTTACAAATCCTACTTACATCAGTTTTACTTAAAAAAAAAAATTTGGTTGCTTCTTTTAGTTCATAAGACCTAACAAATGACTTCACAGCAAAAAGCATATTTATTTTTATATGCCCCGAAAAGTTGGATAGCACAAAATATTATATTAAACTAAATTTAGTTGATGATTTCAATTCTCTTCCATGTCACGTTTATATTTTCTTAATCGAAACATCCCTTGCACTGCAACTTAAAGGTATGCTGTATTGGCCCCAAATATGCTATATATTCAAATATGGTCACCTTTGGTCAAAATTCTTAAACTGTTTTTTTACAACCTTCGAAGAATTATTCCTCACTGGGACATTCAGTCATCTTGTGTGTTCCTTCAAAATGTCTGAGAACAATTTGGAGAGTACAGACCTCCAGGAAAGTACTTTTTGAAAACTTCTAGCAATTATAGCATGTTATAATTTGTGGCCTATACACAGACTACCTTTAAAACCTTCATCAGTTATCCAAATGTTTTTTTTTCCTTCATATTTTATTGTGTTCCTTATCATAAATAGATCAACTGGAAGGATTATTGATGAGCAGTGGGGGTAGCGTGTATTCTCATCTATCAGAACTCCCTCGTGATGGGAATGAAAAGGAAAGCCTTATTATTGCTCAGTCAGGGGCACAGGAGACAGACGATGATTATAATGGTAAGACAGATGTTTTATTTAAAACTTGACGTACTACAAGTGTGTACTTTTGTTGTGCTGTGTTATATGGTTCCCACAGTCTGGAAAAAGTAGGGAAAAGGGGGGAAATGCTTTTCCACATCTCGAAAATTCATGAATTTTGAGATTAGGTCTGGAAAATGTTGGGCGAAAAAAAATCCTAATTTTGAGCACTTTTTGTTATTGATACATTTTCTACTACTTATAAAAAGTTTCTTTTTCAGCGGGGGAAAAAAAACACATTTTGTCAATTTTGTAGATTTCCAAGACAGCCCTTCATGCAATTTGAGCGAAGGCCTTGCATTGAGGATCCTTGTTACTTTGTAGGCTAAATAGCAACCCATGAAAGCATTTGTTCGGTCGCAAAGTCTGTTATTTAATTTTTTTGACCGTTTGGGAACCATGTTGTTTAATACTGTTTTATTGGTAATTGGTGGAGCAGATTTAAAATTCTCCAGGTCCAAGCTGTCAAATGGTTTATTATGCTTCCCCTTGCTCTTAATCAGCTTTTTTTCTTTTTCGGGTAGTCTCCAGGGTGTCATAGACATTAATCAGTATCTGCATGTTGGATGTCCTGATTAGCCATCATCATTTTGTGTTGAACTTATAAACATGAACCTGGCAATGTATGTTTCTCTTTAATCTTCAGCACTCTATCAAAAATACCAAATCAAAATTATCTCTCGCGAGTGGGTTTTGGACAGCATCGCCATATTCACCGCCCAGCCAATCGCAACCTACCTCTTGTGTGACGTCGCCGAGGACGATAATCTTGACGAACTGGAGAGCGACGATGAATTTTGAGAGCAGCAGCAGAGATATATTTAAACTGGGGAGAGGGGAAGGGGGCTTTATTGGTTACACTTCTGCCATACAAGTTAAGCCACAGAAGAGACCAAATTAATAGAAGAAAAAGAACAGAGAAGAGAATACCAGTGGTATTCAGTTTTCATAAGATTTATTTTTTTAGCAACTTTTTTCCAATATTTGCATAAATTTGGAATTATTTTACACATTTTATGTACAAATTTTCAAAAGCAAGCGGTGGGGCACTTTTTAATTAATCTAGACATCAATACACATAGAACTAGACTTTTAAAAAGTATGCCTCTCCCACTACCCATGTAACTCTTAAAACTAGAAACAGAACCACACTTAAGATTGTATTTAAACATGAATTTTCAACACAACAAAAAATGCTTGTGGATTTGTAGTATCAATTGTTCCTAAACTCATATAAAAAAATTCCTGAACATCAATTTATTACACAAAAGTGGCAAAAAAAGGCCATTAAAAACTCACACATGTACTGTTTTGACTGGATGTCGACAAACCTCTTAACTTGATCGCTCAATTTGCATTAAAATTGAGTATATCTAGAGGGGCGTTAGGAAGGGTACAGAAAGTTTGGATTTAACAGTGAAAGAAATCTTATCTAAGTTGGCTCACGTTGTTATTCATTACTATTCAAAGATTGAACAAAAAGACTTAAGACAATTAATTTCATTAAAATAATTTCCCCCAAAAAAAGTATCTACAGACTGCCTACCAACTGTACCAAAAGGGACATTTGTTATATTGTTAACTTCATTTACAATGAAAATGTTGTAGAAACGTTTTTGTAAGTTTGCTTGAAATGGAAACAGGTCTGAATCAGAATTACCCTTACACATACTAGAAAGACCCAAGGACAACTATTTTCCAAGGCATCAAATTTGTCTGCTAGTACGAGAACACTTTTTCCTCGCTGATTTTTAATTGTTTAATTTTTTGACCCTCCTAAATAAATATCTGACTAACTTCAATACAGAGCTACTAGATGTGTTCTAATAAAATAGTTACATAATCATATTCTATCAAATTCATTCATGTAACTGGTAACATTGAAAATGACAGTCAACCACTTCATAACAAACATGCCATAATAAGATTTTTAAACAAGATGTAGTCGTACCAGTTCGTAACAAAGAAGCTTAGCCTCTATCTCTCAAGACGGCTTAATACCTTACCAACATCAAGAGATGTTTGTAAGCCTAGATTCATAATAGCCCCCCCCCCCCATTTAATTAAGTCACAGATTTGAAAACTTGTTTGCATGAAAACGACTACATTTGAGACATTTTGGTATGTCATACTATCAAATTGTGTCGCGTCGACTAAAATTTCAAAATGTTTGCTCGTCTGACAAAGAAGTAATGACAACCTCCAATGTCATTTGTAAACTTATGATCTTATGTGCAGTGGAGGGAAAAAAATTGCACGAGTCATTAGAAATTGCAAATTAGACCCTGGATCCTCATTTTAAGTGTTGATATTTGTTTTGTTATCGTCAAGACTTTTGTAAAAAATACTGTCAGCCACTTTTTCGGCAATTTCTTCTTAAACCTTTTGGGTGGGGGGCAAAGGATTGACAAAAAATGTTTCCATTAAAACAGGGAAAAGAGGGGTTTTAATTGGCAACATTTCTTGTAATATCATTCTTGCGTTACTTGTAAGATGATGCATAGTTGAAATTGTTTAAGCCTATGTTGTAGGTTTGAGCCTTGCATCATTACCGGTAACGGTAAAATGTTAAAGCATTCATCACGACAGATGAGCTATTAAGGTAATTAAATCTTCTGTACCCTAAACCACTGAGGCCCAAGACAGTTTACTTGCTGTCGTTAATGTACCGTGGCATTCTGGTTATTCCTGTCTGGGTTTTAAGTGATGTTTATTTTGGATACGGTGCTCGGCATCTCATAACACGAACGGTTTTTATTACCGGAATTCGTGAATTGAGGGTTACCAGAAGGGGTTGAGAATCATTCTTTTGGATCTCTGAAATAATAAATGTTACTTTATATGTAAACACCATCTGCTTAAGTAGGCTTGAGGTCATATTTTGCATTGCTATTGTGAACTTGCAAAATTTAATATACCAACATTGAACCATTTAGTGAAAAAAATATACATCTGTGCATTTTCTGTAGAAATTGCTCATTTTGAAATTGCTCATTTTGCATAATATGTAAAAACCAGATAATTTTTTTTAGTAATAATTATCTTCTTCTCTCCTAATTTGTTAAACAAATTATTCCATAGTAGATTTCTTTGAAACAAAGAAGCCATTTTTGAAAAGTTTAGACTGAATATGATTTAACATTTTATAATCCAGTATGACATCATCAGAGGAAGTGAATACAAAATAAATATGATGGCAACAAATCCCAAAACCTTTGCTGTCATTCCTTTTCACGGTCCGATAATTTTTTTTTCTTTGTAACAGGAGGGTAGTTTGGGCATGGGGGGATACAATGTGATATATTCCATTGTTTGTCAGTTATTTCAACCTCCTTTTCTACAATCATGAATATATTCCTCTGTTGTATTGTTGTAATGATATGCAATTGTTTAAATGTATATGCAAATAAATTCCATTTATATGACTTTGATAGATCGTCATGGTATTCTCTTGAGTTTCTCCCGTGCATCAATATTTAATCAAGATACAGGATTTTTGACTTGACACATAAAAGCATATAGGACATTGGCAGTTTCAAATAATATTAAAGTTTAAGGCAAGACACTGCAGGACACTACATTGTAAAGTCAATGTTGGGGAACTTAAAATTTGAAATTGGATTCTCTTTACAATTTCTCACAGAGTAAACCACTTCTTTAAAAAAAATTGAATTAAAGAAAATTCCACCAAATGTTGACTGCTACATTAATTTTTACAATAATGCTTAAAATGTGCCATGTCATTAGGAACCCTGAAATCCTGCTTTTTAATGAAATTGTCAATGCTACTATAACTAAACACTGTTACTTTTGTTCAGCCCATGCATAGCCTCTGAAATGCATAGATTCAAATGTTCCCCATTCTTAAATTAGACCTTTCCTTTTATTGCTAAGAAAGTACCTCTTTTCAATGTTTGTAATTACGAGGTATCCTTTAGTTATTAAAGGATGCCCTTCTGGTGAAACATTAACAATATTGTCTGTGGGACTGATTCTAGTCCATTTGGCCCTCCCTCCCCCAGATTAAGCCTACTTTCTTCTCACCTGTGAGCACTATGCACAAATCTGTGAATGTGATCATTCTCCTTCCCCACTGGGGAACTCTTTACTGACATAGATTCTCCTTACTCTGAATTTACCAGTTTAAGATCACTGTTAATCAGATACAAAGTTACCTGTGATGATAATTTACATTGGAGTTTCTGAGGATTCTTTTAATACAACTTCAGATTCCAGAGCACAAACCGAAAAGGCCACCCAGCTAACTCAATGTTATGGCAAGTATAGGTCTGCCACCCACCATTCATGGCACTTTCTTTCCAAAAAAAGTTGCTACAATATTTCTTTGTAGATGCATTGACAAACTGCCATTATTTCTGCAACTTTCACTGCCTAGCCCCCCCCCCTTCCCCACCTACACACACCATAGAATATAGCATGTTCATATTTCATCAAAAAATTCTCCACCTTCTCTAGTCATGCCACAACACATTTAATCCTCAATGTCTCCCAGCGGTTTCCCCGAACAGTACTGATAACCTTTACAATGTGTTGGTTTTATGAAACATTACGTCATCTACTTTTGAGAAAGTAATACAATGGCAGGATCTGATATGTTGTCAAATGTCAACCAATATAGCACCTGCTAACTTGAACTTCATCTGTCTTGCCTAACTACAGTGTTCCACTTAATAACTACCTCATGACCTTTTTATATTATTATCATTAATGATATTATATACCACTGTAAAATCATTTAGTTCCTGAATTCTAGGTACTGGTCTACCGCAACAACGACAGAACCATATTCTGTATTATTTTATGAAGCCTCTAGACATGAAAATGATCACTTCCACCTAAACAGACCGGAAATGAGAGGGAGAGCAAAGACGGTATTAAAATGATATCCAATCTGATCTGAAATGTGCGGACAATTTAAGAAGACTATTATTAGCATTATTTCAACCATGAAGGATTATAACATTTGATCGAGCGTGGCGAACAGAATCCACGGAAAACTTCTAGGTAGCCTATCCTTATTCTGCCATGTACTAACTTGCCCAAGTATTCTGTGAAAATGCTTGCTTTTGCAGCAGCATCGTAGTCAGGGGTTACTGGAATGCAGCAACGGGTTTTTATTCCCGTCGTTAATTGTAGACAAAGTTCATCAACACATCTTAGATTTACCAATCTTAATCAGGACTCGCTACACTACATGACTATTAGTGTTTACTCTAGCAGGCCTTGTGTATCAATTCAATTGAACACTGAGAAAGGTTGCAGAGGTACTGGTACATTCCCACTTTCATTACTACAGCCAAGGGGTGGTATCCACTCTCGTACAAACCCACCCCCCACCCCATCCCCCTTTTCACCCTGTCCCTACGACTCTTGATACATACATAACGTTAAGAAGACATACAGCCCCAGCATAGTTGCTACCAGATGGTCAAAATGTCTAAATGATACTAAAAGTAACCATCTGTTTTTCAAGTAACGTTATGTCGCCCCCTCGCAGACTATAACCTCATTCCAAGATCCCACTACGAAAGGGGAACGAGTTGCATTGTGCGTTTTTATTTTCGAGTACTGATCGAAAAAGTCGAAACTCAAATTTAAGGGTCTATTATACAGAAAGACAGCACAAAGTACTCAATACCAACTAGATTCCTCTCTTAGTTGGAGCCTCGGTAAATTCCATTTGCTCAACACGACAACGCGACGATACTCTACTACTCACTACTGTACACAACAAGAATGTGAAGATAACCTTTACCATAGATATAGAGATAATCGCTTATTTCATTAACAACCCTTTACCCCTTTCCCCACAGAATTTAAAAAAAAAAATTGACTAAGAATTGTTTAATTATAGTGCCAAGGTCACCTTATGTTTAAAAAGGTCAGTGTCAATTTAGTATCAGTGTTAATACTGATTCTAATGTTACTTATCAAAAAAAGTTAAGACCATACAAAGTCATTCCTCGATCTTTTCATTTTGGAAAACAAGCTATCAAACCTCCCCCCCCCCCCCCCCCGGAATATTACACAAAGTTTGCACGAGAATTAAGCACCGTCACTACAAAATGTTTCGAAATAACGTAACTTACGTAAAGAAACCAAAATTAACATTAACTGATATTGACACATAATTGTGGCAAGTTGGCAATTGTGCTTCATTACACTTTCACAAGGCAATATGAATACTGGGTTGTAATAATGTTGTGTACGAGTCTAATGTCTTGTGACAGGTTTATAGTATAACATTGTAATAAAGTTATTCGACATCACCATAGCACGTGAAGAGATTTACGTTTGTGAAAACGACCAATCAAATCACTAAAACATAACATTGATGAAGCTACAACGGTTTACACTGCTTACCCCTAAGCAGTTTACTCCAGACAGAATCACCAAACTCTAATTCTCATTTTAAAAGAAGTGAAAATCCTGATAGGCATAAACTTACTTGGAAAGCTTACAATGTAGTAATATTTATACCTAAGCCATAATTCGGGAGTGAGGCAAGGGATGTTTAGATCGAGCTACGACTATATCACTGAAAAGGGCCGACAAAAAAGTTTATACTGTAAGACCTTTTTTTTTGACATTCATAGCACTCAGTAATCACATTATTGCACATTTTTTGTCCTCGTCTTCCTCGACCGTGGAAGCCCTGACCCTCAAGGAACCGTTGACTGACTGCGATCTCCTCATCCGGGTCTGTAAGGACGTCGATATACTTTTTCTTCGCACGGTCGACGATAAATCCACGTAGGACTTCTGTAAGTTGAGCTTGCCGATGGCTGCTAACCCTGCCATTTCAAAGACTTCCCTCACGCCGGGGGAGTTAATCTTGGCTGAACATTCGACGTACGCTTGAGCTGACATTTGAGATGCTGCCATGGTACCCTGCAGATGAGAGGACAAGACATGTAACCGTTATGGTCTACGGCATGCACGTGATGTGTGAGAAGCATAGAACAGGGCAAACCCCGAAGACCGGAAAAACTAATTGGTTTTGGGTATTTAGGAATTTACCAATGAAGATATTTACCTGTAGTTTCGTACTTCAATCTACCAAAGCTAACAAGAAATGGTAAGTTTTTGGCGCTGAAATAATTAATGGAGCGTGTATAAACAAGTGACATATGAGAGCAGAATGGAGTCAACTTGTGGGAGAGCAATGAGGGCATAAAGGGGGGGGGTTCGGGGTTGGGGTGGCGGGGGAGGGCAAAGTTTCGTAGACATGAACAGGTTTTTAACATTTGCTAACAAAGATGTGTCACAGTGGTTATAATCATATCACCATGTAAAGTTTGTTCCATTTATCAAGCCACATGAATCATCTCACATTGTGATTGGTTTATTTTGAAGTTTTTTTTGTGGGAGGTGGTGGGTGGTGGATGAAATCCATCTAAGTTCTCCCACTAAATCGTCATTTTCTTGCTCGTTAAAGTAACGCACATTTGAAGACCTTTATACTATTTATTACTCAAAGTCCAAATGGCTGTCACTGTTACCTAAACAAAGATGTAAAACAGAAGGAACAAAGAACTAATATTTACAAAGCAATAAAATCTTTTCCGTTCGCAAATAGTTTACACAGAGTGATTGAAAAAATCTTAGTCATCAAACACAATGTTAGTAATAGCTTTTCCATCGTAACAATAATCACAGTAGTGGCTGACTATGCATGCACATATATGTATGATGGAGGTAAGATTGGGCATAAGTGGCATCAACTCAATTCCTTTAGATTACCACGGCAACAATCCCTAATGAAGATAATATGGCTGTCTAATCAGATGAAATGAGAAGCATGGACACGTATGTATCTGGTTATTAGTCAAGATGGGAGCTAGCAACATCCTTGGAAGTTATGGTTATAGAATTATAGAGCATATTAACAGAAGTGCTCTCTACAGACATAGAGGAATGCTGTAGGGCATGGTCATGCCAGTACACCACAGCAAAAATTAAAGAGTGTTGATGTGAAATGGTGCATTCTAAGGCAAATAAGGCTAATAACTACTTTCATTTTGGGTGTAGGATTGGAAAGGAAGGAGGGGTGGGGAGGGGGATTTATATTCCTACACCCACTGGATATGTAATTTAAAGAAAATAATCAATGAATTCCGCCAGATCATTCTCAACATTTTGTGCCTCAGACTTTTCATAATCTTACAATTTGTAACATGTTTTCAATATCACTTCATTTTATGAAATGCTTCTTTATTGACTATAAGTCCAATAAATGACACAGCAATTATCTCTTGCGCCTATCAAGGAGCTATTAACAATAAAAGCTCCATGCCCCAATGAACTATATCAAAGAAGCAAAATCATGGCATCCTTCACATAACCATCCCAGAAATACTACAGTGTCCTTTCCCTACGGCATAGTCTGCATAACAGAAAAGTCTCAATCTTGCTGTACTGTCATACTGCCCCCACCGCACTGTCCTTGCAATACCATACTGTCCACATCCAGTTAAGTAAGAAATTTCAGATGAAAACAAAACTGATAAAATTTATGATATAAAATACCTGGCATAATGAAAAAAGAGGAAAGAAGGGTTTTTGGCAGGGAATAATTTACCCGGTAATTTCAAATCACAAAAATGCTGGGCAAAATGGTCAAATTGGTATAATAGTAAAAGTGCAAAGATGTAGCAGGTTTTTACATAGGAACAAGATACTATTAAAGATACAATATTCAGTCTTCAAAAATGCTAGTTAAATTTGAGCCTGCGGGCAGCAAATATGCAAAGACTTTTGTCACATCCCACATTCTGATCTTTTTAGATCATAAATTCCTTTAAGAAAAGAGCTCTACTATTTGACATAGAAGAACTAGTCAAGCAAAGGTCAAGTAACGGTCAAGCAAAGGTCGAGCAAAGACAAAGGTTTTAACCCTGACATCTTTGATTTTTGTCTAAATCTCTTAAGCTTGATCATTCCCATATTTTTAACAAGACTCTCAAGATTGCAAAACCATAGCAACCGAATGTTGAATGCTGCTTTCATGCATCTAATCCCGACAACCCAGTAATATCACATTGTTCCAGCTAGTCCAGAAACAACATACAAAAAATGCAGTTCTGTCCCAGTGTTACAGAAACGACATGTAAAGAATTCGTATCCGTCCCAGCAACAGTGTCCTATTGCAAACTGTTCTGTTCAAAACTGACGAAGCAAGATGAGGCTACCACGGCATTCCCATCCCAGAAGTCGGACCCAGTAAGAGGGTGAAGGAGGAGGAGGGGGGATGGCCAGGGTAGCATACACCCCTGATCCTGTGGTCAATTAGGGGGTACAGGAAAATATGGAGATGGACTTTGAAAATATAGGATAAAGAAACGAAGGGAAAATTAGGGAAAACTGAAAAGCGTATTGTAGTGTGGGGACAGAGGTTACTTAAATTTCAAAATTGCTTAAATTTCAGCCACATCAACAGAGGTGGGTGGATCTTATTGTTTTTACATAACATCTGTGGTCATTAATCAATGCATTTCTATTTAGCAGTGTAACAAGAACTGCTGTGTGAGAAAACAGATATTATTTTTTTAACACCGATCGTTACCATGTTAACACACATTGGCAGAATAGCAAACCTAGCCAGCTTCCTCTAGACTATACCGCAGTATGTGAAAAGTTCAACAGACCAAGATAGAAGCTGTCTGTGCAATCCAATCCATTCCAAAATATCTAATTGTATGTCAACCGACCAGTACATCACAAGAACCGTACTGTCCTTGCATTGCCACATCCTCATGGACACGGTAACACATTCACACCATGACTGTTTGTTGTAGTACATATGAAGACACTTATAATAGCCAAGGTTTTATGTAGGTCTTTGGGTATTCAAACACTGTTGTATGGAGCTATAAACTTGAACTGCAATGTGAGAAATTAAAGGAAATTACTTGTAACCATGTAAACACGTACACTGACAGATTACCGAACCAGCTAGATCTCTCCATGCCACGATAACAAATGAATGTCCAAATATATAGAACAGCAATTCATGCAATCCAAAATGAGAAATATTTCTACATTTTTAACCAACTGAATCGTACTGTCCATGTACTGCCAATGTACTGCCACATTGGCCATTGTAAGTTAATACAGTTGCATTGTGATAGTTTGTTGCATATTATTAATAATGTTCAGAAGTTTCAATGTTAGTCTTTAAATGTCTTACTTTGTTTATTCATTATGTGACTTCTGCAGTCCTAGAGTAGAATTGATATTGTTACCTGTACATTGATATTTAACTACAACACCACAATCTAAAACCAGTTCGTTGCAATTTAACCAACCTTTTCATGCGAGACTGGATTCTCCACGCTACCGTCTGTTGATTCGTTGAAGCATCTGTCTTTCTTGTATTCGATTCGTTGATCCATCTTACACCCTGCTAGAATGATAGGGCAACCAGGACAGTGTTTCACGATTTCTGGATGCCACTGAAATAGACACGGAAAACAAGAGAAAGTAGACAGAATTTACGAAAAAGAAGAAAACTTTGAAAAATATAGGGTTAGGGTTGGGACTCGCCCAGTGACATTTGCAAGGGAAGGGGCATTGGGGCCATGCAGCAGGGGATAAAACATTAATTCCGCTGCCTAAATCAATTCAGGGGAAAGTTAAAATATGGGCTCCGCCCCTAGCCTCTTAAAATCCTTTACATGTCACACAGTCCTGCCCTATACATTCCATGATTTGGATCTGGTCTTTCCATTGGTACCCTTAGCTAGATTACACTCCAAGAACTATTTTATGTCTAAGAGGTCTAGCTCATCCGTTTCCCCTCTATCATTGCAGCATGCCGAGATTCACAACCCAGGGAATAATTTATTCGGTATTTTGCATCGCAAAATGCTAACTCAATATGAGCAAATTTATGTATAAATTCAAAGATGTTTTTAGTAGTCATGTCCACAGGAATCATAGCACTTTGTGAGAGACCAAATTCAGATACTTCAAATCTGCTACACAATATTTGAACACAAAATTTATTCCCTGCAACCTGGATCAAGTTGCTACAAAATGATATAAAAAAAATCTTAAAAATATATAACAGTCCTAGATTCAAATTTGGGTGACTATTTGATTATTTTCTCCTTTCTAATCTTTGGTCTCTATTTACAAATTAATTGTGATTTAAGTTTGTTACACTATAAGTTCTAAAAATAGTTATTCAGGGAGTCACTGTTGAAGCAAGAAGATATATCCAGACACAGGCAAAAGTTTCTCTGCCTCTCTCTCTCTCTCTCTCTCTGCTGACCAGTTTTAGATCAACTAGCAGATACAATTTGGAAATTGGAGCAAATTGTAATTAACTTCAGCGTGAAAGAGAAATCGCACTTTCTCACGACCAGTTTCAAGCACAATACCAGGTAGAGACTAGATGTAAGCCACAACACACAGACAAATCATTCTATCAACTATCCCATCCAGTTTCACATCTCAGTTTCTAAGAGACAATCAGGGGTTGGGTGTATTACCCAGTAGAGCCTGGAGGAATAACATTCTCGCTCACAATTCTTCGCTTTATGAAAAAAAATGATTATTTGAAAAGGGAAAGAAAAGTGCACTACTGAGTAAAATCCCCCCCCCCCCCCACAAAATGTCACTATAGGATCGAGAGAGCAGTCTGTGCTCAGATCAAAAGTGGATTTGTTACAGCTGGTTAATGCATTGAACTTCTGTGACAGTATGCCAAGGTTATGCCAAGGAAATATCAGGAGAGTTATTCCATCCTACACATAGAATTCCTTGTTCACATTTGAGAAGGTAAAGGAGGATATGAAGAGCTCGATGACCCCGGATACGTCCACATAAATGAGAACAGGTGGTCTTAGGTTCAACGACGGACGAAATAGTATTATACTGGAGAGTGAATAGGTTGTGTGATGATTGTTTACAATCAGGTAGGCATAATATATAATAGTAGAGTGTGCCCCTTCACGACCCTCGCCAATGTTTATGTGGATGTAGAACCAATAATTTCCAAAGGGTCCTAAAAGGTTTCTAAATCATTGAGAGGTAGGCCAACCCCCAGGGAGCAATTATGTTACTTAAATTGCTGCCCAGTTAAGTCTTCATTTTGCATGTGATTAAAGCATGATACAAAAATGAGAATATACACACAAACCTTTACCTCATATTTTACAAGGGCACAATTTCACTCACTAGAGCCTGGGCGGTTATATTCCCTGTGATCTTTGCCCTCCCCTTCCCCCCTCCCCACCGGCCCACTCATCAGGCCTGTAATACCAACTTGTAAGCACATATATACTCAACAATGTAACAGTAGTGTACATGTAGAATACTTAAAGGTTTACGGACACCTACGAACAACATCGTCCTAATCACTCTAATAGATATTAGAAATCATGAAAAATAGTTACAACTCCCATCAAAAAGTCTGACTTAGTTGTGCCATAAAATCAAGACAACTTCACTGAATTTCATTGTCCTTCCAAACTACCGTCTAAAATTTGTCTTTTCTGAGCAAAGTAGTTGAAAAGGCGGTTTCTTCATGTATCAAGTGGAGTCACGTGACCAATTCATGCCATTGTTGATAATCAAGTCATTTACTTATGTATGAAGTCACGCACTCTAGCCATTAAACTTTTATCACTCTTCATTTTTGTTGTTTATTTCTACTGAGTGCAAGGTAGCACTATCATTTATTTTATTTTTTGTAATTTATCTAAATATTATACTATATACACAAATAAATTAATAAAGGTACAAGGTGGGTGGGTGGGTGGGTATGTGGCAGGAATTTGCAAACTTCAAAGCAGCCTAGAATTATGAATACAATTTGGCAGTGAAGGAATAAATTACATTTTCTTGCATCACAAGCCATCGTATAGTCACTAATATTCCACGGATTACTACAGAGACAAGCTTTAGGAAGTGATGCATGCTGGGTGTAGTCTGGAGTCAAACAAAAACAACTTTTTCTCACAGTCCAGATATACCAATCGTACAACAACACATACCCTGGATATATATGAAGGACGGACAGAGGCATCCTATTGTTACAGTCATACTTGACTGACAAACAAGTGTATCGTGACTATATGTCTCACAAAGTGGAAATTTTTGAGATGTTATCAAGATTTAACTAGAAGCAGCACAATTACTAGATGTTCAAACAACTGTCAACGTTTTACGTTTTACAAGGGGAATTCTACTTTCTTTGTTCTCGTGCAGCTGCTGTTGCACTGGTACAACAAGCCCGACCCAATCCGAGACAGAGTGTTCGGTGAAACGATGAAACTTTTGAAATTCAAATGGAACTAATTTAATAAACAATATGAAAAGAGCTCTAATCATTTTACGTTCGAAGAAAAGTCATAACTTTGATCAACTATAATAAATCTGAAAATAAGAAATTAATACTCAGTATGTTTGGTAAAATTGGGGAATGTTGACAACCAAATTTAACACCAAACAGTGATTCATTTAAAGAGATTTGAATTCCCCCTCGTATGGCTTTGCAGTCTGCATGCATGAATGGACATGTATACTGAAAATCATGCCCAATGTACCGGTAGCATATATATAATTCATGTAGTGCATCTAGTATGCATCTCTGACACACTGAAGATTAACACATTTCATAGAATGAGTCAGTCAACATTAAACTTTACTTAAAATAAATACCCAAAAAACTAGGACACATGAAAGCTATATCTTATTCTAGTTATACTACTCATGCCTCAATTGCTTTATCAAGGCAGGTGCGGCTCTTACATTTTAAAGAGGTTCTGCTCTATTTCGTCAAGTATTCATGTGACAGTCTAATGAAAAAATCTGATTATTAGCGGAAGGATTTATAGCAGCTGTTTGGAGTCAATTTTGATCAAGTCTGTGGGTGCTTTGTGGATACTAAGCTTACAAAAAGAGCGGTTTATTAACTTGACTAGTCAAGTTTGTAAAAGGGACGAAGTAAAAGTCGAAAATTAAGTCAAACTTTTCCAAATTCT
The DNA here is from genome assembly GCF_037975245.1 of Apostichopus japonicus. Lineage (NCBI taxonomy): Eukaryota > Metazoa > Echinodermata > Holothuroidea > Aspidochirotida > Stichopodidae > Apostichopus > Apostichopus japonicus. The sequence goes on from NC_092578.1 coordinate 4,552,150, forward strand.
GATTAGCGGAAAGTTATTTAAAGCAGTTGTTGGAGTCATTTTTTATCAAGTCTGTGGGGTGCTTTGTCGATACTACACTCACATAAGATAAGAAGAGCTGTTTATTAACTTGACTAGTCAAGTTTGAAAAAGGGACAAAGCAAAAGTCAAAATATTAAGTTGAACTTTTGCAAATTCTGATTAGCGAAAAGAGTTATTTAAAGCAGTTGTTTGGAGTCAAGTTTGATGAAGTCTGTGGGTGCTTTGTCGATACTAAGCTCACATAAGAAGAGCAGTTGATTAGTTTGATTAGTCGAATTTGAAAAAGGGACAAAGTCAAAGTCGAAGAAAAATTAAGTTGATGTTTATATTGATGTCACAATTTGACATAGCGTATTACATGTGGTAAATACTGCATATGGAAGAGTGTATGGGCAATGCAATTTTTAGAATCAAATAAAATCCATTACTCAAATGTTTTTTACCATATTGGAGAATCTAGAAAGTTGCTTTTTAGATTCAACAATTTAATCCATATTAATTTAATTAATACTTAGCTTAGGTTTGGTAAGATTGTAACCCACATATGTAATAGGCTTCATCAAATTGAATGCAGTAAAAATGTTGTAAGAAAATTAGTTAGTGTTTGCCAATTTCAGAAGAGAAACAGTTTTGACCTATACAGCTCAAAAAGATTTAGATATGTGTGTGATAAGTGTCTGTGAGTACATATGTCAGTCTGTCAAGATGTATGTCTGTGTAGTTAGCTCATACGCTATCTCAGTTTATCTCTGGATCTTGTCCATAATTTAGGGCAGAGCTGTGATCACATTTTCCTTTTGTTTTGGGATTATTACATGATTACTAAAATGAATACAAATGATAAAAACTTTAGGGGCAGAATTATTTTGAGTAAAAATTGAGATAAAAATATTGAGTTTAAAAAATTGAGTAAAACACACTATTATATTATTTTGAGATAAACAGCTGAGGCTCATCAGTTAAACTGCACTACTGAGTCTAAAGATGTGCAGACTATTAGGTCACTATAACTCTGATGCAAACACAAAGCTCAATATAAGGAAATGGATTTTATGGCTTCACATAACATGTTTACAATGGCATCCTAACTTTGTCAAGGACAAATTGGTATGTAATATCATCCAAACGTGATCTGTTATCGATATGAAGTTAAAAATAGGACATGTTTTGGTCGAGTTACTAAAATTTATAAAACAAAGTAAATTGACACAAACACCTAGGCCTGCACTGAGGAGCTGACTTCGTCATCAATTACACCTCATAGGAGCAATTTCCTGAGATTAAGTGACGTTCCTTGAAGCTGAATATCTCGAAAACCAGAATAGAGCTATGGAAACACATAATTTGCCTTTAAAGTAAACCTCATATGAGCAATTTCCAGAGATTTAACAACGTTCCTTCAAGCTGAATATATCTCAAAAACCAGAATACAGATATACTACAAACTCTTAAGTTGCCTTCAAATTACACCTAAAAAGGAGCAATTTCCAGAGCTTCAGCGAAGTTCTTTAAAGCTGAATATCTCGAAAACCAGAATACGTACAGCTATGGAAACAATTAACTTGCCTTCAAATTGTTTTCCTTGGGTCTCTATTTATATCAAATGTAAAAACCAGACCTAAAAGCCACCCCTTTGATTTTGCAGAAATACAATACAGAGCGATGAACTCATAGTAGTCAATACCAATACAGCATCATAATGATCAGATTGATACATAGTACTTAAACTACACAATCCCTGGCCGGTTTACTAACCTATCTTGGTGTTACATCCGTGTTCGATATGTGACAAAGATGCCTGCCCTGGTTATTTAGTGGTTTTCCTGCCCAGAGTATATGATCCTAATAGATGCAAGACTTAATCCCCTAAATCGAACAAAACACTTGTGTCGGATTTAGCCACTTCCTGTGTCAGGTGAACGTTGGGTCACGGTTATCGGATGCACTTCCTATTCAGTCAACATGTGTTCATTTGGACATTCACCTGTGGATGCCTCATCTGCTCTGAAGTGACCAGGTGGCATGATATTACGCCAGTTTTTATACCAAAATCTTGTGTGTTTACAGTATTTTTTCATACCAATCTACATGTCTGTCACTATATAAAACATTATTTAGCGATGATTTCAGAGAATAATTTAGCATTTCAAATTTTGTGTAGCAGTTTTGAACGTTCTGAACTCCCCGTCCCCTACAAAATGCTGCACAACTTTTCATCAGTATAGCCATTTGCGCCTGTGGACAGAGCTTCTAGATAACAGCTGTGAGCATTTCGTGGCATATATTTGGCATCAAGTTTAATGCCAAAAGTCTTGTGTATTTACTCAAACTACACAGTCACTACACGAAACATCACATAGCGAATGGTGTTAAGTTCATAATTCCGCTTGGAATAATAAAATGTCACATTGGATTGTTAATCAAATAATGTATCAAAAGTCTATTAACCATATCTTCACTTCTCAGTTGACAAGTGAAGGTATGTAAGTATTTACAGTTAGCTTTTAATATGGGATTTAAGATTTAACAGATTCTATCTGGCAACAAGCATTAAAGGTCATTCGTGCTCACACTGGAGCTGCCCTCATTCTGAGTCCACCTAAATATTTCTCTAATTTTGCTGCCCCCCTTCCCCTTCCCCCTCCCCCTCTTCCAAATTTCTGGTACATCCATACATATCATATTGCTAGATGGTGATCGACCTTGCTAGAAGATATTCAGGGTTATCTTTTGAATGACGTCAACGCTTCTTTCTGCTATGGACTCAGAAAATACTAATTATTACACACGAATAATAAAGAGTCTTGGAAATATTGCAAATCACCTGAGATTTCAGTTAATACCCAGATCAGCTTAGCAACGTGCCTCTGAGCTTTGACAACCTCCGTTTGGTTAATTCGTACTATATTTAAGCCCTGATATACCTGGTTGAATATTTGACCTACTTGGAAGTGTGCAGTTTGCCACGGATTCAAATGCAATTCAGTTCGAAGTGTGAATAAAAAGCAAATTTGGGACAGATATGAAAAGATTAAGAATTATAGCCCTGGGAAAAACATGGCATGAATCAAAAGAACTGCTATAACATCAAAGAAATCAGATGAGCAATATATTTTTGCAAATTTCTATTGGGATTCCTTGAAGCTGGAAATTTAAAGTAATATAACCCCAATGTATAGTGAGCAATTATATCAAATTCACTTTGGAGCAAATTTGATTCCACATACATTGTGCAAAGATCGAGTAGGCACAGTTTCAGGGAAAACGGGACTATATCGTGGGTGTGATATTTTGACCATGGGTGACCAAATTGTTGGCCTAATTTTCCCAATTTAATCCTGAGGGGGCAATATTGGGTAATTAACATAATTAGCTCTAGTATACAGAACATGAAGCCGAATACTAATTCAGTTGAATTTTTAACAAGATCCAGATTTTTTAAGACAACATTTACTGTTTTTATCTCCGGGCTACATTTTGGCAATTGAAAGGACCATGGTTTACATGATGTTCAACATGAAATTGGTTTTAATCCTCTGCATGCTTACATCAGATCCACGGCCTCAGGATAACTGAGCAGGAAGTTTAGGTTCCTTTACTCGAAGAATAGTAGAGAAACCATAAGCCATGTGATGTGCAGTACTGCAATACTATAACCCCTACTACTATTGTGACATAATGATGTGTGTAGCAAACAACATTTGGAAGTTCACGACTGCTACCGGGTCAACCCCAAGCTGCAGGGTCTGGTCCTCCCTCGATTCCGAGCTATGGCAAGGTTCAAATTGTGATGTCTGATCCACATTTTAAATTACCCATTTAACACCGAACGTAGGGGTCAACACCCCGCTCAGCATTCTAAGGTAAACTGGGGGGGGGGGTCTCCTTTGCAGACAATGTTATCTTTACATATCTCGTACATGTTATTTTCATTGGAAACATCTTGAGCAAAATACCTGTGAATTCCAAGAAAGGGATATAGATGACGAATATAGTCTTACCTTGCAGACTGCATTGAAGAGAGATTCTGGTGTCATTATGTCAAAACAGATTACCACGGCGTTTGTTCCTTTGTAAGATAACGGCCTCATCAGGGCATACTCCGACTTGCCTGAAATAAAAAAAGAACGATATTATTCTAATGGGTGTGTGTACAAAGCAAATGTTTTGAATTTACAATATACCAATATATATAACCTCAGAAACCAAACATAATATTACTTTCCACCGGGGGGAGGGGGGGCGGGGGAGCTAGTCAAGCTCCCAAGTTTAAGACACACGAGAAAAGTGTCATACAAAGTTTTTAATGCCACGAAAAATTTAGTTTGGTTTAAAAATCATAAAAATGTAAGAAAACTAAATGAAGATCCAATTTGCATATATATATATTATCACTAAATCATAATATATTATATCACATTGAAACTAGGAGATGTGAAGTTGTCAATGTTGTCATCCGTTGGTTATAGTTATGGTTATACCGAATACAATGGCAAGTTTTGCATATTCATGAATTTTTGAAACAAAATAAACTCTCCTCGAGCTTCTCATGCTCTCCTAATTGACACACTCTCGAGTCTAAAGACCATAGCAACCAGAGTTTTTAAATGCCAGAGTCTTCTTTTGAAGGCTGATTCATTGCCAGTAATTTTCTTCTGATACTAGCCGAGTCATTGACTCAAATCATACAATAATTAAAATAATAATAATCGCTTAAGGGACCACAAATGTGGGAGAAACCCGCAAGGGCTTATGGATTGCAACTAACACGTCGGGTGGCTTCCAATTCAACATTTTCACTCAAATTTGGAATCTTTTCAATTTTAGATAGTCATTTCAGATGGGAAAACCGTAGATTGCTCTTGGATGAAAAAACACACCTAACTATGACCCCGACCGCGTATCGAACCCGGAACCTCCCGATTGCCAAGCCTCATTGCTTAAATGTCACTGCCTTTATATCCACTTGGCAACAGCACGGTTAATATAACACCGATCATATGGTATTACAATCTCCACGATGGAAACCTGTTCAAGTCATTTCACTTTTGAAATTGAGAGACTTGAGTCATGCATCAGTACAACACAGCCTACAGCTAATATATCTTCTTTTTTTTGGGCACCTTTTTCAGAAAAGTAAAATAAACCATCGTCCTGAAACGCAATTAGGGTTTCAAAACCCACCTCTCCCATCATCCCTTTTGCTCTTTGCTCTTATACACACCAAACTAACTGACACTAATTTATGCGCATCTATGATGATTATTCTCACCAAAGCTTTTTGTCTCACAATTTACCTAACCCATATTCACTTCCGCTCTCACTATCCCCATCTAAAATAAAAACATTTGAGTAAAAAAAAAACATACATGCAAAGTCTTCGATGAAAATCTCACAAACTTGCTTTAAGAGTATGATAAGCCCAAGGCACAAAGAGAGGGGGGGGGGGAAATTATCATATTCTATTTCTCTCTGCTTCCTAGCACCAACAGAAAATCATTTCAATGTGTGGGATGAAAAACCCATTTAAGCAAATTAAATTTACGCACCAAACTATAGATCAGTCTACCAAAGTACTGTCATTGAGTATGTTTCCCCCCCCCCCCCTCGCTCGTAGTCTGCTAGCTTGGAAACAAATTTTCAAGGTTTCACACCTTCTCACAATTTGCCTTCTCAATTACAATCTATAGAGACTGGTAATAAACCCCACTGTGTAAATCAATGTTTACTTGTTTATTTCGCAAATGCAAAATCACGCTAATAGCCCTTTCTCCAGAGACACAAATAACTCATGCAGAATTCTCTCTCTCATTCTGTTTTTAGATTCACTACTCTCTGCCAAGAGTACTCATTCCAATTGCCTGCAAATTAATTAAATTCGTCCGAAGGCTCGATACTTCGTGTCGGCCAACTTCGAGTTATTCATTATTCTGCCTAAGATGATGGACTTTTGATGTAATGGACTGAGTGGAGTGTGTTTTTCAAACAGCTGGTGACGTGAAAAATGCTTATTTTTACAGACTTTAGCTTGAAGCACAGAGATCTTGATGACGTTGAAGCCGAAGCTACAGACTAAGACAGTATTGCACTTCGGTACAATATTTTATTCAAAGTAACTTTTGAAATAACGTGGCGGAATTTTACGACAGAAAGCAAGATTTTCAGTCAAGGAATTCAAACGGTTGAAAGTATTAGTCACAATACAGACAATCTTGCAAGTTATTTGTCATTTAAAAAAAATTAATCCAAACTTTCATTTATTTCATCACAAACATGCAGGTTTTAGTATTCAAAGTGCTTAGTGTGCTTCTAATCTCTGTGAACAAGCCATACACTTGTCTAAAGAGAAGGAAAGGTTTGCAAGTGAGATGCTGATCCTCTTACTGGGTCCATTAAATTATCTGCTTGTGGGACTTTGGCCCATCAGCTGGTTTCAATCTATTAGCTTTATAGTGAATAAGGTTATCTTCCAAAATCCCTAACAGAGAAGTATACAAAATGTTGTTTTGGGCCAGTTTTTTTTTTTTTTCGTGTCACAAACGTTTCAGACATTCAAAGGTAAAATTTTATTTCTTAATATTTCTACGGTCGCATGAAGACATATTAAGTAAAATGGAAACAAATGATGGTGTGCAACATAGTATATTTTTTCATCAGCGGTTGTAAAAATAAATGAGGTGCTGTGTGTCAACAGAAATGACACCCGGAATCCTCTTGCAACCTGTTATTATAACAATAAACTTAAATAAACTTAGGAGTGTTAGCTCAGTGGTTAACGCCGGTGCCTTACAATCATAAGGTCCCGAATTTGAGTCACTCCAAGATTAATATGTCGTCCAGTTACAGAGTTGTAGACAATTGACAATTCATAATCATGGACGTTAAAATATGAATCTAAGAGACTGACTTGGGTCAGCTTGCAGCTTTGATAAGCCAATGATGGCTTCTTCGTGAGTTCCTGCTTGCAGGAGGATCTAAAATACATACATACATATGCAGGTGACAAGATGGGGATATTAATTCATGCACAGTGCTTGCTTGGGTAGGCCTAAAAGACCTCAATGTGCGGAAGACATTAACATACTGGAAGAGCTGATCCGTCGACAGAAAGTGAAACTGTATTTATGTTAAGATTACACGAAAGAATGCACATCGGTATTATTCTTCCTGATCCTAATTGAAGAATCACTTACCAGTTAGGTTATGGATGAAAGCTGTACAAGGAAATGCTGATAAAATGAGTTCAAATATGACACCAGGAATTCTAAAACTTTCATGATATATATTAACTCCAATTAACTGAAATTATTAATAATAAAACCCTGACCCAAGTTTGTTTAGTATTGAACACTTGCTGACCCTACACTATGTACAGTGTATAGTCCTGTCTTTGGCATGTTCTTAACTTCTGAAGTTATCGATAAATCCTCCATGTTAGCAGGTCTATCTGTGGTTTGCTTTATAATACTGTCCATAATGTATATCAGTGGTACTCTGATCAACTTTTAGGCCCAGGACCTTCAATGACCATCGCCACACAGCCCTCCAGTTGCCCACCCGACACCCCATTAAATTAACCGATCTCCACTGCAGAGCCTGCAAAGCTGCATATGTATTTTCATACCGTATGTCTCCATTTTTTCATATATTAATCAAGCGATGAGGCAATTCCTTCAAATAAGTTTCAAAGCTGCTAGATGGGGCTCTTTCTTGATTAGAAGACAACCTTTCCTCTTTAACAAACATGAACAAGGCAACTCCTCGTGACAAACATACTGGTTCAGGATCACTAAGATCTCCATTGCGACATTTTAGAAGTGTAAAAAAAAAAAACTTCCATGGACCAAACTTGTCAATCTACAGAATGAATTAGTATTTCTCTTCTGTTGATAGAGTACATCATACTTACAAACAAACAAAAACAAACAAAATTGCCAGGCAAATGAAATTTTTCCTTTGCAAACTACAGGGACATAACAAAGATTTTACAGAATATGCATAATTAATGAAGCTGTAAAACAAAAACAAAAACAAAAAAAGTTGCCATTCTACCGAATAAATTATCACTGGTCACCTAAGATTAGTATCAAAGTTCAAATATTCACTGACTTGGTTCTGCCAACAATCAATAAGAATAAAAAAAATAATAATAACATAAAAAAAATTGATATTTAGTGAAATAAATATAACATACAAATTTGCAATACTGGTTGCCATGAAAAGTTTGGGTATGACTTAGCATGATGGCAGGAGCTCGAGATTTCTGTTAAGATACCAAACTGGAATTGCGTAATCACAGCTTACTTATAGTCAAGTTTGGTATAAATATAATGCAAGTTACACACATTAAATTGTTTAATGAATGTGTGTGAAACGATAAGAGTCAGAATCTCCACAAATTACATTTGAAAAATGCAGCCACTTTTAAAGCAGCTAAAATCTGGGACTATAAGTCAAATGAAATTTAGACTCATGACAGATGATCATCGTGAGATATGTGATATTTAAACTATTTGCCGAATATGACCATAAAAAACATCTGTCTGTCACATTTACAGTATATACAAAGTACACACTGTATCCATACCTTCTTTGGTGACAATTAAACATCTCTTATCTGATGCCATTTCTCAAAGATAAAAACATTTTTGTGAAATGACTGTTTGATTATTTCTAGTTCACTGAATCCATGATGGGACTCATGGAATTATTTATCTTGTGCTTCTCAGATCTCAAGGGGTGTATCACCCAACTATCCCCAAAGGATATGGCAAAATGACATCCCTGAGGCTGTTATTACTCAATTTTGTTGACTCTCTGCTCAGCAGACAATAAAATTAAGTTTATTTTATGATTTGGTGATACAACCTCGAGAATGATAAGGCTAATACAAGCTATTCTGACACATAGATATTTTCATCGTGCTATTTAGCCGTACGCAGAGAGGGATTTGCTATGCAAATTGAGAAAATTATTACACAGGTAGCAAAGATGTGTTGCAGTTTTTTATTACAACCAGAACCATATTATGCTTATATAGAGAAAATGTTATGCTTATATAGAGAAAATGTCAGATCTTCTGAAACTGCTACAAAAAATTTTAGACGATAAATTACCCCTGCTTAAATATTGCCAGTAACTGTAGATATGAACCTTAAAGGTATGTTGCATTGGCCCCAAATATGCTAGATATTCAAATATGGTCACCTTTGGTCAAAATTTTAAAACTGTTTTCATAACAAACTTCTAGGAAGTTTTCCTAACTGGGACATTCAGTCATCATCTTGTGTTTTCCTAAACATGTCTGAGAACAATTTGGAGAGTAAAGACTTCCAGGAAAGTTCCTTTTGAAAACTTCTAGCAATTATAGCGTGCTAAAATTTGGGGCCTATACTGCCTACCTTTAAAAGAATAAATTTCCCCCTGGTAAAATATTGCCAGTAACTGTAGATATATGGACCTTAACACACTAAGTTAATTGGCACGTAACTGCCGACCTACGCAATGAAATGTCATCAGTATTGCCCCCAAATATGCTAGAATGGTCAAGTAATGGTCACTGATGAACAGATTTCAACTGTTGCCACCTTCATAGGATATTGCCTCGCTGATTTATTAAAACGTCTCTTTGAAAACTCCTCGTTGTCATGGAAAGAATTTAGAGAATCAAAACCGTCTGGAAAGCAATTTTTGCCACTTTTGGTTCCTTTTATTTATTATTTAAATAAAAGTTGGGCAGAAACTGATGTTCTCTATATATATATATACGGTTAGTTTATAGACATCCCAGTTAAATTAAGCAACAGGGAGATTCCAACGAAGTTCTTTGTCATTCCTACAAATTCATATTTTATATCTGTTCCTTGAGGCAGCGATTAACTGTCCACAGCTGTTTGTAACCAGACCCAGTGATTAAGACAAGAAGAATTCTGCCATCCTTAGTGAGGCATAAATATAAACACCGGTGGGAGTTTATGTCAGCATCCTAATGTTATCTCTATCATCTTAGAACAGCTTTACCTGACCAGTTTGCTTTGATGAGCAAGGCTTGTCTTTTTTCTCATCATACACCCAATTTGTTTTGAGTTTTGTGATAAAACTACTTAAATGCATATCAATCATAAAGTCTCAATTGTTATGACTGTCTGGGATATTGAAAGATGACCCAAGTACCTTGACAACCAGTTTTTCTAGGAATCTTAGCACATTTAAACACTAGGAGCCTTTCAATGCCAGTATCTTACACATCTAACATATATTCAGACACATTTAATATCAAAATTCCTTGCTTTTGATCTCTTGTTACAAGTCTAGCGCATTTCAATACCTCTATGTCTCTTAAAATATGAATCACACAGACATCTGGAAGTTACAAAATCAGACAAAATGCCCAAAAATATTCACAACAAGGATAAAACCTTCCAAAGCTACTGTCAAATTCTCTCTTTATAAGCCTCTTCTATGTCTCTGCCTCATCTTGTAATCGTGCAGAGTGTATTAAATTCCTCTATTAATAACAAAAAAAAAATTCCCGGGACAATGACATTATGGAATTACTAATACCAGCTGTTCTTTAGAATATAAATGACAGGGTCAAAAAATAGTTAATCTTCACCCTCTTGGACGCCAGAAATTTGGAACAAAAAAATTATTCACACACTATATGCAGCTGTCATTGTGTTATAATAATTCAAGGAATATTGAACATGGTTTTGGGTCTTTGGATGTAGAAAATCTTCGACATTATCAAGCATACAAGGAGGGACTGGAAGGCTGCAATTCTGATCAATAATGTAGCTTGATTTAATTAATTAATTGTCAAAATACAAAATTTTGATGAGTCATTGCCTAGATGTTTTTTTCTCCATTTGTTGGATGTCTCAAATTTTATGGACAAAAGGAGAATTTTTTTTGTTGTGCTTTTAGCCAAGATTTCATCTTCCTGGATTTGTGTCTTAAAGGGGCATGTGGAGTATGTAGAAATCGTAAAAAATCAAAGAAATATGTATAGAAATCAAAGAGCTGACTAAGTTACTTGAACAACAGTCCTTATAGAGATAATGAAAGAATTGCAACAACAATTAATGTTTTTTTTACATATTGTTTTGTGGTAGTTTATTACAACAATGGCATGGGGATCTCTAGCCCACATTAAATCAACAGAGGATCTCATTTTCAAGCTGAAATCTCTGATATCACTGAAAATTCCTTTGAGGAATCTCTGACGGACACTTCTGGGCCAAGTACCTGAACATTACCTAATTCATACTGTGACAATTTATTCAAAATATCATAAGGTTTCACCTATAGCTCATTTTAGCAACGAAATGTAGCCTACCGTTCATTTAAAAACTTTATACGCATCAGGTCATTAACCAATCAGAGAGCTGCTTTGAGGTAATTTCAATGACATCTGCTAACCTGAGCTGAAGCTTTGAGTATCAGTAAACTTGTAACCAAGTCTCCAAATTGGTACATTCTTGACTTTTACCTGCGATTCTTCTTGTAATTATTGATGAGACGAAGTCTCTTTAAACATATTCCAGCGTGCTCACACAGAATGAGATATGTTTGGTCGCTATACAAAATCTTTGGAGGTATGTGTGATCAGGATAGATCACACACGTTAGGACCCAGAGCCATATCTAAGGCACTGTTAGGACCGATGTGATAGCGCCCTCTGTGGAAACACACGCATAAAGTCCCCCATTACGATGCATGCTTTGGCTGAACTGTTATAATTTGTACAATGAACATGTATTCTGCAGTTAATTGCTGCTCTAGCAAGCCTGAGTGATGGTGTTGCAGACATCAACAGTAGTATGCAGTATTTTGTTTCTATGGAGATGTGTTGTCGAGTATGATATTCAATGCAATCAACCACACTAATGGAATGTCAGATGTGCGAGAGACAAACATTAGTTGTAATGCGTAATACTCCTGCCAAGTACAATGTGTGTACTGCTTTAATTTTGATGCTCACTCACGCCTCCAGTTTCCTTTTTTTAATTCACATTTCCGTAATTATTATGACCAAACAGCAACAGTTTGCTTCACGATTCTTGCCTGAAATCAATCTCCTTAAAATAGGGATAGAACAAAACTTGTGTAATTTATGTAAATTAGCACAAAACAGCCAAAGCTGGTGGCAGTCCTTCCAATATTCCAGTTTCAAAAAAGCACGATGCTAATTTACATAAATTTGTAAGCTGCCCAATGGCAGTAGGTATAGATTTCACGACCATTTGGAGAGCTCTGGATACGAGGCTCGATAATTTACAAATATCTTGCGATCTCATGTAACACACAGATGGAGAACGAAAAATAAAAATTCAAGCCAACATCTGCAGAGTATTTCAGGGTTTCCAATTCTTGAATTTCACCATTTTATGATGATGGCAAATTTAGCTGGGAGCCTGCAAATCTTACGGAGGGCATATAAAGTTATTAGCCAGGTTTATGACGAAAGAAAAGAAAGGCTTGGGTTTATATAGGCTCTCAGCTTGCAGCGCTTTTGCAGCTTTCAACATTCTAATTAAATGTGGAGCTTGAGGCACAGGCAGGAAGAAAGAAACAAACAATGTCAAAAATAAGTTTCTAGCTCTCTTTAGAAAAGAGTTAAAAGAATTAAAATGGTAGAATCTGCATGCTAACTTGATTTCCTCAATTTTTGAGTTTTAATGCATTGCATTCCAGCCTCTATAAGCTTTCTGAAGGAAGAAACCTAAGCTTTTTGAATTGTGAAGTTACTTATGTGGAGATTTTATCAGCTACTGTGTTCATATAGCCCAAGAATCACAACTTTAGCAAGGCACTTTAGGATGGATAATTTCTCATTCCTTTTGGTTCTCATTGTTTGTGAAAATGAAATGTTAACACTACATAACTATCTAGTTATCTGTCTGTCTAGTTACTTATCTATCTGCCTAAATATTTAGTTATATACAGTAACTGTCTAGGTGTCTGTCTAAACTGTCTGTCTAACTGTCTGTCTAGCTATTTAACTGTGTGTAGAGCTATCTAATTGTCTGTGTAGCTTACCTAACTACCTGACTGTCTGTCTAGCTATCTATGTAGCTACCTAACTATCTAGCTAAACTATCTAATTATCTAATTGTCTGTGTATAGCTACCTAACTATTCAAGGCAAATATTTAGACTTGGCAAAAAGTAGGGGTCTATTGCCCTTCCCCCCTCCACCCCTGTCTCTGTAGTGTATAGACTGTTACAAGAAATTAAGAACTTGTATACTGGTGCTTAGAGCCTTGCACTTGTACATTATACTATAAATTTATCCCAATGAGTCTACTACTTCTTATACTACTTCATGTTGAATGATATATGCTCACTGAATTCATATGCCACTACCAGTGTGATAAGAAGCAATGGAAAAAGATGTAAAACCTGTCTAAATTCATTAGAACATTTTAACATCTATGTAATCATCTGTGATTCACTGCTTAATTATATGTACTAGTACCTTGCACTAAAAATGGACTTGAATCAATAGTTATATGGAAGCATATATTCACACTTCATATAAAATGAAGGTTGACAAATATGTAGCCATGGCAACCAGCCTCATTTGTATTAATATACTCCACTTTTATGAATGGGCCTGCATGCATCACAGATTTTGAGTGTTTGCCATATACAGTAAATATATACCTCATGAAAGCATATATATATATATACTATGAAAATGAATTAGTAGCACTTTTGATATGCCTTGTGAAAGAATCTTGATGCTCAGTTTACAGCTCAAAATGTTTAGTTTCTGTCGAAATCACATTTGAAAAGAGAATAGGCACATAAGGAAAGTTGATGAGGGAGGTGGTGAGAGGGGGAAGAGGTAGAAGTGATAATGTAAATGAGAATATATTATCCTTCTATGACCCCTGACCATAGGGCTATAATTCCCTACCCCCCTTCCCCAAAAGCCCCTCTTTTCAGGCCTGAAATCCACATAGGTGTAAACCTAAGATTTTCCTCAGAAAACCTAGAGATTGGGTGTCCAAAATCTGGAGATTTTACAAAGTCGAATTAATAGTCTATTAACTCCCTGTAAATTTGCTTTAAGATACTTTGCTTCACTGGGTTTACGATTTTGTCGACTGAGTGAGATTCACAAACCTCTGAAGAATTCTGAACTGTAATCAAATTCCTCAAACACCTAACAGCTATTACATTTTTCAATGTGAAACATCTAATTAATACATAGTTACCCTAATTACATTTGACATCTTTCCCTCCCTTCATGTTTAAATAGTTTTGCGTTTTTTCCTGCTCTTTTCACACCAATGTTCTATCATACGTCCGCCACACTTCATTAAATCTAGGTTAAATCCATTCCACCAGCAGTCTTTACGTATGTACGTACGTCACCCCTTCCGGAATCGCTCCATTTCTTTCATATTTCAAACGCGCATGAGCCCGATCTGTTTTGCTAATTAATAGATCCATCTCACAAACAGATCTTCTGTAAAGTTTATTACGACGGCGTCGTCTACTACGTCAGAATCCTGCCACCGATACCAAAATATGAGTCACTATTAAATACTCTCTACACACAGTAAATCAATGACATCCATCGCACATCTATTTGCCTCCTCTCTACCGGCATTTTCTGGAATTGCGATCTCCGCTCTTCCATAGCCTCAAGAAGAATCGATTGCACTTGGAAAGCTGGGAGTTCAACGGATATCATGAGAGTCTTGGGAACGCTCGCTGGTTGCTTTCTCCGATTACTGTCGTGACTAATCAGCAAACAGCAAAATGAAGAGCAAAATGTGCGACCATGGATGGTGTCAGCTGATAATGGACCAAAATGGACAATTCCTCCTGAAGGCATTAATCCGGAGGAAACGGAAATCGTGTCCAGAAAAGAAATCCTTATTTGACTTTGGAATGCAAAGACAAACCTCTTGAAATCTCAAAGGCTTAAGGGCAGCCTATACTTATTAATGTACTAGAGGAAACGCCATGTCTAACATGCATAGCTCAAGCATTTGCAGTCTAAATATAGAATTCAAGTCCAGAACTGGGGCCATGGAAATATTTATATGTACATCTAAATCACTCCCAAGTACGTGGGCTTAAAGGGGACACAAATCCATGTTATCTTTGGTTTCATACGACAGAAATATTTGTGAAGAGCAACTCTCCAAAATAGCTAAAGAAAAATCTTGTTCCATTTTGGAGATATCGTAGTTTAAAAGACACGTCTGAGAGGTGTCGTTTTGTAAATCTGTGATGTCATAGTGCCACTGTAGAATCTGAAACCTCTATTCTCTCTTTGGTTTGACACTGAAACCAATGACATCATTAGGTCATGTTAAGAGGTTCAATATTTTAGATTCAGCATTTGCTAAACCCATCTCCATTACAGAAATTACACATTGTAATAAATAAATTTATTATATCTCTCATTTAAATTCTCTAAGTTTGGAATGGGGGAAAATATATCAAATTGTTATAACCATACTGGAGAAAAAGATGTCATTTGTATGTCCTATACCCAACCAGGGTGGACATAAATAGCACAGCTTGGCTAAAGGGATGTGGCTTAATAAGGTCATGCACTGGATACATGCATATTCAGTGCCCATGCAAACAGGTATTAGTTTGCTTACGATTGAAGAACTCTAAATATCATCTTTGATTCTCGACATAAATATCAGCTTTCATATAACATGTTTTTAAGATTAAATATATTTCTAGTTGATGTAGCTATTATATATTAGTTTGTACATAGGACAGATGTCAGATATCAGATCACCTTTTATTTTTTAAATTTCTTTATATGGATATGATCTTATTTACATTCAAAGTTACGAAAGATGATTATCAGGAAAGCAGACATGAGACATGTTAATGTGCAAAACTTATCCTTTTATCATTTTGTTATGCAAAGTTAACAACTTTTGTTACCTTTCAAGTTAAAATGTTTTCTGGCAACTCATAGTACAGCTTCACCAAACCAAAATAATCTAATAATCAACAAATTTAGCGACAAATTTTAAACAGCTAGAAGATTATTCCGTGGCCGAATGGATAAAGGCAGTGGCATTTGCAGCAATGACGCCATAGCAATCGGGAGGTTCTTGGTTGGATACCCCGCCGGGTCAGAGTAAGGTGGGTTTTTCATCCAAGAGCAATCTACGGTTTTCCCATCTGAAATGACTTTCTAATTTGAAAAAATTCCAAATTTGACTTAAAATATTGAATTAGAAGCCACCGACGTGTAAGTTATAATCCATAAACCCTTGCAGGTTTTTATTCCCACATTTGTGGTCACTCAAGCATCATAAAAATAACTGTTAATAATTTTTATCATTATTACATTATTAGTGGAATTCAATTTTTCATTAAAAAAATAATTTTCAATTAATCAGTCAAAATTTATACTAAATTAGCAAGTTTTCTCATTTATTTATGCTGTCTGTTGTTCAATGTTTGGTGCAGTAAATGAAAACAAAAAATAATTGCTACTGTTTAAAACCATAAGCAAGGCAATTTATAAGCAAATTTAGAGCACACTTCATTGCTCATTTATCACTTGAAAAAGTTCTCTCCCGCTCCCACTGGGAAGTAACAAAATCCTTCAAACTTTTCACCAGATCCAATTTGGGACTACTTAAAAACAGAAGCTGTTGGCAAACTCAACTCCGATCAATATTTGTTCTAGAACTCCATACTAAATTGGCTTTCCAAGGGTGACAGAAATTGGGGACTTGAAGATATTGACATTGCAATGTCTCTTGTATGTTAAAGACTATTTAGTTAATCCTGGTCTGTCTGTCCAAATAGCCGACTAGCAAATTTTCGAGTTCATGTCAGGTCACAAAGAGATAAATCTTTCTCGTCTGTTTAATACCAAGAATCTGAAGTTGACTCCCTTGGATAAAGACCTGAGCTTCTGTAGTCTTAAAAGTCATCAAATATTGTCTAGAATTTTCATCTCTCTAAAATTACTTAAAGTATGTTACGATCAAAGTAATTAGTTTTGCTGAGCTTCCCAAAAATCTGGATTATTATTTTATAAGAAACACGTCTTTTAATGAGATTTTTCTGAAAGCTAGTCCGTCCTAGACCTTTTGGATACGACCTCAATATATTGCCTCCAAAATTCAGCTGAATGCTAAAACTGATGAAAGTTATCAATCACATAACTTGTTTCCAACCTTTCAAATTATCACAATGAACTTGTGTTTTAATTAGGCAAGTGAATGGTTACATGCGGACAAATGCTTTGTGAGTGAAAAAATGTTTTGAAATTGTTGTAGTTTGAACATTAGTTAGTTGCCTTTCTAGCATATTTGTGGACATAATTCTGGCAACGTTTTTATTTAGATTAAATGAACAGATTATTTAGTTTAAATGACAGATCCTGCCAAATTAAATTGATTAAAAAGAAGAATAAAATTTAAGTATGCCTCTAGCAGGTTGCTACCAACCCCCCTACATGGGAAATCAACTTCAGCCACCCCAGGGCCATATATCCCGTCCTTTTAAAAGTCTGATATCCATAAAAACTTGGCAATAACTACGCCCATATAATGGGGAAATGTACCTGGAATGTGCGGTATACGTGCATGTGGTAGTTTGAAAGTTTCTATCATGAGAGATAGTTGTCCAACTGACTTAATTTTAATATCTTCATGATTCTGCATATATCATAATGGTATTTCTAGATGATAGCGATAAATGCTACTTTAATTAACAGTGCTTTAGTTATTGTTATGACAAAGAGTATAAGGAACTTGGCTGCTATGGCAACAACATAATAAACAAAGGTATCACTATGCGACGACTAGCTCTAATTTCTCATGTTCAAATACCAACTGAACATGGACAACGATATTCATGAAAATGATCAACACCAATCAATCTACCGCTGTGCTATTAATTAATGTAGTCTCTGGTTTACATTAGAATTACTAAAATGGATCCTTCAGTTTATGGGGTGGAATTGATAGGGCTACTCTGTAAGTACTAACAGCTTAGCACAGGTGCAAACTGCATGATGGCTGGTGAGGTTATAAATTCAAGTATCTTGAAAACATGAAATATATCACAGTGACCTACAGGTGAACTGGGATCTTTGCAGGTTTTAACAGTGAATTGTTCTAGTTGTTCAGAAGTAGATGACCTGCATGTAGTACATATAGCCTATGTTACTAAGTGCAGGTGCATGCATGTTAAGTGCAGGTACCACCACAGGTGCAGGATATATGGCTGGTCAGATGATAGCCTCTAAGTATGAAACCATAGCGACCGACAGGTCGACCTTAATGTACTGTAGGCTGAGTTAAAAACAGGTGTAAATTCACAGATGCAGGTACTGTATGTGACTATTGGTGAGGTCAACTCAATGTACTGTAGGCTGAGTTAAATGCAGGTGAAAAAACAGATGCAGGTCATATATCTGACGGTTGGTGGAAGTATGAAAATAATGACAATGACATGGTAAACCTAGATTAGTTGGATTAACCAGTTAATCCTTTTTAGCTATAAATTTAGAACTTGTATATGTACTGTATGCTAAAGTTCAGTGCAGTTGCACAATGGTGGGGATTGCAAATTAAAGTAAAAAAACATGATGCAAGCAGTGAATAGACCTGTGTTTGTTGTACATATGTAGAACAGTTTGGTAATTTGTGAAGTATAATCTACTGTGCCATGGCCTCTCTCTACCATGAGCAAAATTTGCACTTTCCCTGACACACTGTACTGATACAGTTATTTATTATTTACCGCATTCCTCTTGATAAAATTGCAAAACTAAAAGCGACTACATCAATTGATACAGGAGGTGATATATATCCGATAAAGATATCAGCAGTATATTGTTTGACGATAAAGCGACAAATTTTGCTACTTTTGTTTCAACAGGACGTAAACAAGAATTGTTGACTAAACATGGACGGCATCTTTGACAACTTTTACTTTAACTTTAGGCTTCAGGGGTGGGTGGAGGGGGGGGAGGTGTGGGAGGCGGGGGTGAATTTGTAATCACCAAATACTGTTGAAGGTCATAAATTATTTCACCAACTTTCCAGATTTCTTTGAACAACTATTCCCACCGCTACAGAAATATGTCGCACCTGGCTGTTTGGTCTCGGATTCAGTTGCTGTTTCGCTATCCTGTTTATCCCGACAAAAATATTGTAACTTTTTCATCATTCATTTAATATTGAGCAGCTATGAGGTACATGGCAGGTTTCATTTATTCATGATGGGTTCATTCTCGGAATACAAACACCCTACAGCATTTTTACAGCAAACATTGCCAAAAATAATGGAAAAATTCAATTTGAAAATCAAGGATACACACATACATCATGAAGTTTTCAAAATGAGCCTAGAGACAAACTACAGGGAAAAAACAATAAAATGGCATCAAACGTAATCTGGTACACCCCCCCCCTCATTGGGTAAGTTAAGGAAATAGATATAAACTTGCAACGTTATCAAATATGGATTATAGCCTCGGCCTGACACAAATAAGTCTTTATAACTCTATTTCTGCCTCAAGGCAAATAGGGTGGGGAGGGGAGGAGGTGAATTTTTTAATCATACCAAAAAATTGGATGAAAAATTTTATGATAACAAAACAAATAGTACATGAGACATCTGTGACTGATATTCACAGGATACCATAGATGATTTTGAAGGTTTAAAGTACGTGCTGGTTGAAGTGTCCTGTACTTGAACTTTCTGTGGTAGGCTAACTCTATATTGCAATTGAGAGGCCTTGAAAATATCCTGTGTGAATGTGTGAATTACCTTTATCAAATGAATTCTGGAAACCACATGGAATCGGTCTTTATTAGTACGTCATTTTACTTTGTTTGTTATTTTGCTTATTTTGTGCAGAACACTCAATAGTTGATCCAAAATGCGAAAAGATGATTTGAAGTAAATTTTGCAATTTTTCCTACTGCAAACAGAATTCATGGTAAAAAGTCAAATTGGTATGAAGAGGTGTTATCTCCTAGTGCTGCTCACACAATGTTGCACTAATTATAATTTGAACAGTTATTGATAATGACATCAAATTGCAAAATCAAAAATTTTTTCAATAATTTTATTTCCACCCATTTTGAAATAAACCTTCCAGTCAAGTTGATGAATTAAATTCTTATTTGTAAGCAGATTTCAATATTGAATATAATATTTACAATTGATCAAGAACTAGAATCAGTGTGGGAGGCATGCATGGCCAATATGTTACTATACCTACTATACCTTGTAGGCTAGGTAGATAGTATTAGTAGTGCATATTTTGTGTGGAGACAGGTAAGAGAGGAATGAGGTAAAATCTCTGAACATAAAATTAAGCTGCTTTAAGATCGGACGAGATGCTTTTGCTCCCACAGTGGTTAAATTTTTAAAAAATCCACCTGGCTGACAAGCACACCTCCAAATTGAATCTACAGTTCTCTGCGAGACAGCCTCCTCAATTATGCAAAACATTTCTGTCGTAAAACATCACTCTTTTCACAACTTTCCTTTCATTTATTGACAACCTGTCAAAAACCCTTACTGCATGGTATGCATAATTGCTCATTCACCTCCAAGTAAAAAAAAATGTTAAAAATGAAAATAAAAAATAAAATTAACAAATTTATTTCTCATAAAAGTTATGAAAATGCCCTCTATCAGTCTTCAATGAAAAAAAATTCAAGTAAACAAAATTATAATATTTTCTGATAACGACCTCCGGTGCACAAAAGTGATGCATGTTACACAGTATATTGCTAAAGTTGGAAAATGGAAATGGTGATATGACATAAATTGTCACACAAATTTTCCCTCTTTGGATTTGTTTAAAATAGTGAGAGAAAAAAATTAAAATATGAATGGTAACAATTGTTTTATTCAAGATATACCATTATTTACTTTACCTTTGAAGTATTTTAAATGAAGGGAATGGTCCTTTAAGATCGACAATGATCTCCGACTTATCAGCACCTCCGTACATATCTAAATATTTATATTATATAATCCTTTCTTTGATCAATTCTAAGAACCCAACCAAAACTATTCTCCTTTTTTATCATCATATAAACAACAGAAGCACCCAAGGATGACATCCCGACAGCGTTAATGTCATTTCCCGAGTGCATGAATTACATACAACATGACTGTAAGTTACACTAATTGCAAATGCTTCACTTCAATGACTTGATCCATACCTTATTTCTTTAGATTAAATAGTAAATAATTTGTAATACTGCTAGATATAAATCTAGCAGTATTATAAATTATTTACTATTTAATCACATGGAGAGACAACTGAAAAAATAAATAATACTGCATATAAGTATTACTCAAGAATAAATTGAAATAAATAACATGAATGTAAGCAACTAGAATCCTAGCCTCCTCCTCCCCCCTCCATCCCCACCCAGCATCATTTTCTACCCACCTCCCCCACCCCAACGGCAGACTTTTCAATTGACGGAGGTTTATGTACTATTAATTAATTAATTAATTTCAGGGTATAATTTAATGAGCACATTTTGTGAATCATTTCTTCAGATTTAACTTTATGTACATAATTTAATCAAAAAATTTAAAAAATTGGGTTGACGTGCAAAATCTACTGCCACATCTTTCCATATTGTAGGAACTAATTTGCCCATTTCGAATAGCAATTAATTTGCTAGGGGATAAATTAAGCCAGATGAATTTCATTCCGATCGGATTTCGTTACTAATTCGATTAATTTACACAGCCACACGATCCTGCTTAACCAGGTAGCAAAGTTTTTCTGTTTATTTGGACACAATTTTTTCCACGCCATTCGCTACGAAAATATCCCCACCGCATTATGTAGAACCGTAAAGCTTGACTGGGCAAATCTGATTTCAGATAACGACAGTATCTAAAAGTCAAAGTTGACTGAAATTTGCCAAGTTGCTCTGCACATGTGGTTGAGTACTTAACAATAGTGAAACTGACCAAGTGATTCAGTTATAATAAGAAACCTGTCGAGAGCACTAACTCAAAAACAATACTTAGGCCACAGATGACAGTCATGCAAAGAACAGATTTGGGAATTTGGCTATAATTATAAACCTAGTCTCTTCACCTGAAGAGAAGTTCAGTGTCAACTGCATCCTGTACGATGATGAATGGAACTAACAGACCGTTCAAAATAGAGTCACGTTCAACCAACCTTCACCTCAGATATAATACTGAAAGTTCTGTACAGATTAGGCCAAACAATTATCACACTCGTTGTCCACGGTAGACAATCTAAAAGCAATTTAACAGCCTGGACTTCAGTTCTTTCTTTCGACCGTCCTGATCTTGTCTGGACAGATATTGTGGAAGTTAATCAAAGGTCAACCCTCTTTAAATTGAAGACAGGCCTATAATTCTGCACAATTGCTAAAAAAAATGCCATTGGTGCATCAACAAATAATCTGCTCACTAAAATAAAAAAAACCAAAATCATCGTCTTGCTTTGTACAATGTCTGAGAAAGGATTGTATATATTTATTGCCAAATCCATTGGGATAAGTCATATGGTAATGCAATATCAATATTTCTGAGGCTTGTACAACTTACAAATGGGAAGTCATCAAATGCTGAATTTTTCTTATGAGTCTCGATAATTTTGTAGAAAACTGGGAGAACAATGGCCTTATTTCCTATAATAAGGGTCCTTCCAGCTACTTTTGCAGTTGATGTTGATAGATTTTGGGATTCATATTTAGAGTAAAATCCCATAACAGTTCATGTGTGTGACTATTCAAGAAATTTTTTTCAGTCGAACTAATACTTCATCAATTTTTGTATGACTAGTCAAATTTGGTTTCAAATTACAAATCTGGCTACTTTGACAAAATTTAATCTATTCAAGTACCCTTATCCATAGAAATACTTTAAGTACAGTAGGTTTTCCATGGATGAGAAAACTCAAGAAATTGCTGTCTGCTCTGGCGTCACTAACATCATTTTCTTTTCTTTCATTTTTTGTCCCCTTTAGATCTAGTAAAACGGTTCAACTTGTAAAACGCAGTAAATTAGTTTTTTTGCTGGTTCTTGGGTGAAGCCATTTCATGATAAAGATCTACATTGCCATTTTGCTAAATGCCAATCTCTTTTCTGTTAACATCATAACTGTAGTGTGGACATACTATATATCTATGAATATTCATACATACAATAGTGAGTTCATATATACAGTAGTGATGTCACTGATGTGACAGCCAGTTGGGACAATTTCCTAATGCTAATAATACCTCTCTAAACTGTACTCCAATATCATGCTCTCAAAGCACTGGTATTGTCAGTACAAACAGTTCCTAACCTTGATCTGATAGAAACATGATATTCATACTGCTCATACTGACAATACAAGTGCTCTGAAGCGGGATGACACTACAGTATAGAAAAAGTTGTCCCAACTGGGTGGATGTGATACACATGATATGAATATTCATAGAGAATGGCTAGGCCTAGAATCTGGTTGGCAAAGTCAATGGGCTGACAGGAAGTGCCTATATGTATTTATTATATGGTCTTCATTGTTAATTTTCTAAGAATTGGCCTATATATATTGATATAATAATGTGAAATTAATTGGCAGAAAATCTTTTCTTAAGAAGCCACTTGCAATTAAACTAGAATATTATGCCTATGTATAAACTGAGTAAATGTAAGATAATAATGGGCTGAAATAGAAGTCCCATATCAGGTTTCTGAACTTTCTGCACATTTTCATTTTCAAGTTCAAACGTATCAGTTTCCCCCTTAAAATTCAAAGCATTTCATAAAAATCAACAGAAACATCTTTGTATATATTTAACTGTACAGAAACTATCCCATATGTCAAAGTGTTAACAGTACCTATTTTTGTGTCACATCAGTGCAGCAAGCTCAGCCACGATTTTAAACCATAAATATCAAGCACTCATCGATCTTGGAATTCGATTCAGAGTTTGGGGTATTCACATAATCTTGCTATCATTCCTACTGGAAGATAATCTTTTCGTAAACACACCTTTCTAGGAAAACGAGGCCCTGTGTGGATGATGGGATTATTGGAATGTTTCTATAAATCCATACTCCATCATCACCTGAAAACCTCCTTTACAACCTCTCTCGATAATATCTGAGATGCAAGGGGGGGAGTGATGACATTATGTAAACATTGCTCCATATCTCCGCTGGCCAGGTGCCATGTGAAGGAAGCATTACCGGTGTTAATAGACTACATAACTGAACTTCGCAAAGTTTATACCGTACCCTGAAGGCAGACAAAATAAGAGTTAAATAACAGCGATGGTTTAAAGACAAGTCAAAGGTGATGTATCACGGAGTTGAGAGAAACAACTGTTACCAACCAGAACAGGCATACATTTACTGGTTAGGTATCAGTTCACTTCTATATACCTCCACAGGAGGTAAATATTTTATGACAATCCCTGTGGGCCCATATGGACATTCCCTGCTCGGTGATCAGAAATTAGTTAAGGAAAACCTGAATGTTTTAAATTGGCATATATAGGTACTGTATTTATTCATATTCACACTCTTGGGTATTTGAAATGGGGGGGGGGGGGGAGAGGAAGGGATACATGGTATCTTAGTTTCGTGCTCTCTAGAATTCTTTAACACATATTGTGAGCATATGGATATGCTGGTACCTTACTAACCACAAAATTGAAAAAATTTTCAGTAAAATTTCAACCGACCTTGCATTTAATAACTGTACAGTTAATATTTCTTCCGATTCATATTTTGTTCTGTTTATCTCGTTTCCTATTTTATATATTTTTATTTTCTGCTGGTATCCGGGTGTAATTAGGCAAAGGCAAAGCTTGCAGGCCGAGTAGTAAAGTCTTATACTGAACATTTGAAAACACATTGAAAGTTGCCTTGCGGTGTATTACAGTGAGAGTGTTTCAGAACGAACATTTGTTGTCAACAAAACACAAAAAGGATGACAAAACAGGAAAAAAATAGGGGGAAAAAGGAAGGCATTTGTATTATATTGTAAATTGGGAATTTAATTAATCTGGTATCTATAGGGTAATGCTATATCAGGGATTCAGGGCAATTGTATGAAGGACCAGGCCTTACAACTAAGTTCACTTGTCTGAACGGCAAATTTGGTTGTCCGAAAGCAGGCGCGTAGCCAGGAATTTGCCAAGGGAGAGGCGAAACTGTAGATTCGGCATTGAAAACTATCTAAGTGTAGCGCCACCATGGTTGGCGCGAATTGTACAAGAAAATTTTGGCTTAGAATGCCTCCCAGATCACTGGAAAAGGCACTTCCCAGGCCTTGTAAGTTGCATCTTTGCATTTTCTCTTTTGAAAATACTAGCGATATCATAAAAACATTGAAAAAAAATAAAAAAATTATGCTCAAGGGGGGGCGGCTGCCCCCTTCGCCCCCCCCTTGGCTATGCGCCTGTCCGAAAGCATGTCGTGAATGAAAATTGACAGATGTGTCACTGTGGAATGTACGCTGTAGGAGAGATGTGTAGGTTTGATGGATAGAACACCGATATGCACACTGTAGGAGAGATGTGTAGGTTTGGTGAATAGAACACCATAATGTACATTGTAGGAGAGATGAGTAGGTTTGGTGAATAGAACACCAATATGTACGCTGTAGGAGAGATGTGTAGGTTGGTGAATAGATTTACCAATATGTACACTGTAGGAGAGATGTGTTGGTTTGGTGAATAGAACACCAATATGTACAATGTAGGAGAGATGTGTAGGTTTGGTGAATAGAACACCAGCTTTGGGGGTGATAGCAATTCATCATTTTACCATATTTGAGGGTGTTTAGAATCTGATGTAGCTGTCCGCGGAACAACCAACACAGAACTTTGATTTGCTTGCCCTTAATTGGAAACAGAAATTTGCTCCTCTCGACTACCATTAAAAGTTTGCCCTCCATACATGATGTGATTAGTGATACACAAATGCTGAGACGTACGTTTCCCCACAGAACAGTGCTATTCAATGTTTCGTCAAACATCACAAAATTTGTGATGCTAGGAAGTTGCTATTTGCTCGATACATTTTACTCAATGTAAATATATTATCCAACCTCAATACATATTGTTTGCATATATTTATATTTTGTTCATTACAAGCACAATTGTATCACAGTCCCTTTTAAATTCACAAATGCATTATGCTTTATGCATGCAGAAGAATTGTAAACTGTATGTTCAGCATATATACTACAGTATAGGTAGCATACTTTCAAATTGACCAGTGCTAATGTACGTCAAGGTTTGTTTAAAGTCGCTCAAAATTAAGTCTGAATTTTTTGGGAGGTTTGACATGAAAATTGTGTTTGGTCTAAAAAAACTTTAATCACTTGGGTGAGTCATTTTGCAACTGTATATATATGCATGTGATGCCTGATAGCACATTACTCCTTGTGCAATACTTAAAGATACCACACATTTTGAAAATAAAATAATAATGACACATAAAACCTTTGAAAATAACATTTCATAAGGACTAGCTGTGATGTATATATGAGCACAAAGGCTTTTCTTCTCAGCAAAAGCACTTGTTAAACTTGGTGCTTTGCTATTGATCGACGAAAGAGTTCTTTCTCCAGGAATCTTCAAAAAATGGTGTGAATACGCACGAACGGCTCATTCATGTTGTTACAATATTTGGAAAGATCAATTTTGAAGCATATTTGGCCTTGGATGACATCATAATGGGTCTGCAGCCAAAATTTTTTGAAAAGGCAGTTTCTTACACACGATTAGTCATAGTTTTTTTAAGTGTGGGTGGGTCATGGGATATAAAAGTGGAGAACTATATATTTGGTTGAATGGATTAAGTGATGTGAAAAACAGGGTAGGCCTAATATTGACAGAAGTCTAACTGCAGAAAGGAAAGTCAAATATTGATAAAATTGTCCGTAATATTGATATAAAAAGCATATCCTGAGTGTCACAGACAGGCATGCATAATGTAATGTATACATGTATTCAGCAGTCTATGGATTCTGCACAAGTTATACAGTAGGAAGGTTCAATACTATGAGCGAAGCATACAGAGTTAGGCACAGATCGTAATTCTTTGTTTAACAGCAGACGAACAGTAACGCTTCGAGCCGCCCGCCACTGACTGTCGCTCTAGCTGCTCGCAACAAAAGTAATTGTTTCCTGTTCATTGGGGTATAAAGGAAAGTTGACGATGGGCGATGCAAACTAGCATTGGAAAAAGATTGACTTTTTTTTCCCTTTTAATATATAGACAAGGCTGACTAATGTATGTAGCCAGCTGTTTTAACCATTTTATTATCTAATATATTTGCAAAAATCTTGATGTTTGTGAAAGGAATAATGGTTGACTTTTTAGGGATTGATAAAAGCCGGGGTTGAATTGGGCAAAAAATCTGAAAAACTTGGGTAAGATAAAATAAAAAATAAAAAAATTAGTTCTCCATGGAAACCTTTGTCAGCAGTCTATGGGCAGGATTAAAATGCAAAATTGTAAATGTAAACAATGTGGTCTTTATGCAGTTTTTAAATAGTCTAGTTAGCAGTCCTGTCTGGCATTTTGCCAACATTGCCTATCATTCGAGTTACAGAATTGTTCTTTTTGGTGCTGTCATCGTTGTATACCTGTTGGCAGATCTCAAAATGTGAGTTATTATGAAAATTAAGTTCAAAATGTTCTATGCAACTTTTTTCTTTAACAGTACAAGTAGATCAATTGTGTGTGGATGGATTACAATCTTAGTCAGGAAGAGTATAGACTTGAAAAAGCTAAAAAAAATCTAAACATAATTCATCTCAACTGCTTCACTGAATAAACTATATAACTGTGGATTTTTACAACTATACATTCATCGCCAAATTCCATCTAATATACAATTTTAAGCGAGATGGAGGCTGCCCGAAAGATTAAGGTCTACGGTTCACGAGGTATCGTGAGCAATTTACCGTGACCTCATTGGATCACTCTCAACCATGTGATCTACAAATTCACACGCAGAAGGTCCATTTGTTATATCTCAAAGACACCTGGTTTTTAAATTATTATCTCCGAGCTTTTTTTGATATTATAGTTCTTTTGGTACAAATAGAGTACAGCGGTATTATATCTAAAGCACCAATCAGAACTTCTATAACTTCCTCTTCTTAACCGTCGTCGACTATTCCTGCCTGATTCCGTGGTCACACACGACTAATATACTAGCCGGATACCAGCTTATAGATGATATGAACATGTTTATTCCAATTTTAACAGAGGTTAGGGCACTCTTGTCATTGTTTATACCGCTTGGACAATCAAGCCAGAAAAACGAAAAGGTAATTATGGCTGTCATAAAGAAAGGAGACCATGTTAGAGGGTATAAGTGATGGATTTTAGATGATAAGAAATACTATCCATAGGTTTAGTTTATAATGTATTATGTGCGTGCGTGTGTGCATAAAGTGCTGCACTTTTAAGTGTGTGAATACGTTTCCATATGGAAGAAGCAACGTAAATTACAGTATGGCTTTATCTTACATGGGCTCAAATCCAATGTTTCTGTCAGAAAAGAGTCATGCCTAAATCCTGCTTTTATTTAAACTATTGGAGAGAGAAAGGGTTAAGGATCTCTTGAAAGGACATGACTTAAAATTTTGAAACTGATCATAAATCATAATACTACTACTTTATTCTTCAATCAAATTTTTAAATCAAGTTCTTAAATAGTAAAACAAGAAAGAAAATAAGAAAAATTCTTAGAAAAATTCAGGCGCGTAGCCAGGAATTTGCCAAGGGAGGGGCGAAACTGTAGATTCAGCATTGAAAACTATCTAAGCGTAGCGCCACCATGGTTGGCGCGAAGCGTACAAGAAAATTTTGGCTTAGAATGCCTCCCAGATCGCTGGAAAAGGCACTTCCCAGGCCTTGTAAGTTGCATCTTAGCATTTTCTCTTTTGAAAATACTAGCGATATCATAAAAACATTAAAAAAAAAAAAAAAATTATGCTCAAGGGGGGGGGCGGCTGCCCCCTTCGCCCCCCCCTGGCTACGCGCCTGGAAAAATTGGAATGGCCCCTAATGTGAATATTTCTGTAATGTATACAGTACATACATAGTCGATGACAAATTTACAGTACAAAGGCAACGGGGAGGGGGGAGCTGGTAAATTCTAGCCATTCCCTGGGGTTAAATGATATGAATGCAAGAACATGTGGGCAAAGGCAGGCAGGACTGACTTGTAATTGTTATCCAATATATCCTAGCATTCCATATATGCCACCAAAATTGGCATTTATGTTATCATAATTTATGTTATGTGTATAGAGCAGTTCAGGTGCTGTTTTATGCGTGTTAAGAACTGTGGATCCAAGGAAAACGATTTTTAGTTGAATCCAAACTTTACTTTAAAAAATCCTTCTTTTCTCTTCTTAACCACTCGATCAAACCTTCCATTGGAATTGATTATTCTTCATTTAAAAAAAATAATTGACAACTGAGGATCCTGTACTACAGTACACAGAAGTGTTATTCCATTTGGGGGGGGGGGAGGGAGAACTTGGCCCTGGGTTGTCAAGAGAGATGTCTGGCCTCATGGACAATTATTTCACTAGGCTCCCTTTTATGATTTCATTTTCCGCTTTATATTAATATCCCATATATTCCCAGGCCCCATTATTGACTCTGAATCCTGGTTGTAGCCCTTCCCCTCCCCCTCCCCTCCCCCTCATCAGGTCTAACTGTACCCAAACCTACTGCAAAGACTAAAGGGTAAAAAGGTATTACTTCAAGTGGAACAACCAAACTCATGTGATATGAAGGTTATCAAATATACTTTCAACTGCTGCATCTTGCTATAGATTAGATGTATCAAATTTGAAATGGCACAGTAGGAAATTTAGTTTCTTCACACCTGTATCCAAAGTTACTATATGCACTTCATAATTGCTAACCCTTTCTCCCAAATTACTTTTCGTGGATAAGGCTTTCAAATGATTAAAAAATATAATTCACATGGGGTTTTCTTCTTGGTTATGCTCAAAATTGACCAAAAAATGTGTATATAACAAATGTAGCAAACCAGTATTGTGCTATTATCTTGGGAGGTGAGAATTACTGGTGGCATTCGGGGATTTCTGTACACAGAATTACCAGCATTTGAAAGTAACACTAAAAATTTATCGCATATGGTAGTCAAGTATGTATGTATGTATGTATTTCAGATCCTCCTGCAAGCAGGAACTCGCGAAGAAGCCTCATTGGCTTATCAAGTAAATCAAGTAAAATAATTGAGAAAGACATGGAGACAAGAAGCTGACTGAACCTTCCTTAGAGTGCAAACCCATCAAATATGTCAGCCAGCCAGCTGTGAAGCCAATGTTTAATTTGGCAAATTATCAAAGCTAGAATCATTATGTTTCATTTTATCAATAAGCAAAGGCATCTTTATTTTCTGCTGGTTTAATGTTTAAAGTCGAATAAGTAAAACAAAATTAAATAAATATGTAACAAAGAAAATTTAAATGTGGAAACAGGGGAGAAAGAATGAAACAAGAATTAAAACAGTAACAGATATAATTTGCACCCTACCTGATGTATCCCATACACCAACCTGCATGGTGAAAGACCCTCGTTCCAAGGTGTGTGTGTAGGTCTCAAATGTGGTGGGAATGTATTTCTGCAAATGAAAGAAAAAAGAAGAAGTTTGATTTTTTTTTTCCACACAAGTTAACGGCCAGGCCAGCAAATTAATCTCTTGTGTCATTATATTTAAATGTGGTTACATCTTGAAAATGGAAGGATTTAACATTTGAAAATAGAGGCAATAGTATATGATTATTTGATTATTAAGGGTCCGGGATATTCTTGAAATTGTCAAGAAGATTTGTTATTTTTAACTGTAAATTTAAATGAAACTTAAAACTTTAATGGTCTTGAGAATATCAATTTTTTTATGTACAGTGTGTTGCAATAAATCAGTCTTACATTACTCATCACAGTGACAATGAACACCTGTGTCTTTAAATACCCCTCCCCTTACCCTCATCCAACCCCTTACCCTCATCCAACCCCTTACCCTCATCCAACCCCTTACCCTCATCCAACCTCTCCCCTCACCTCCCCCTCCCTCAGAGAGCACATGTAAGTTTCCTTTGTTACAGAGCTTAACATTAATTATCATAACATAATGTTTCAGAGGAGCTTTTCAAAGGTGAGAATGTTTTCTATTTACCTGACTACATGGGCCTATTGGAAATAAACTGTTAAAAAAAGTTCTCTCTATGTTACAGGTATTGTCTAACTTTTGAGTTGACAAATTATTGTTTTTTTCTCTCAAATAACTGTAAATAAATCAATAACTTTTGTTGCATTTTAGTAATGAAAATTAAAAAGTAATTACCATAATAATGAAGAATGGTGTAACTTTGTTTTAGAAACTTGTTTTAATATAAATAAATCAACCTACATCAAAAATAATAAACTGTCAACTTATTCTACATCCCCAAAAGGCATATATGCTGATGAGGCCTAACTAGACTACTGCATGTACGTACACTGTAGGAGTATGGTCAAGTCAATGCGTCAATGTGTTCCATGTTGACGTCACAATAATGGACTAGGATTGTGTGCGTAATTGGTACACATATTTATTTGTTTATTTGATTTTTCCACAGATAATATATATATATATATAAATGTGGAGGCCGGAAATCCTTTAAAAAGCCAATTCTAGGCTTAACAAAGTAAAGGATATAATATAGTAAAGTAAAGGCTATAATATAACAAAATCAAGCTGCAAAGGCTATAATAAATTATATGGTACATTTATCTGTCAGAAGTTTCATGATTTGACTTCGAACTGACAAATTGTGAAATTATAATACTCCAGTCGGTACAACATTATAGGAAAATATATATATAAACATATCGCAGTTTGCTCAACTGTACACTAACAGTTGGCTTCGTTGGCGTAATTGTCGTTAGTATTGTTTCTGGACATGTTTCAACATGTCCAGAAACTTTACTGGGCAAAGGAAGTGTTGTTATGGCTGGCCTATGTAAGATCTGGAAATGACAAGGTACGTCGGTTGTCCTTATGAAAAACGCTGGCAAATATAACAACCGTACGACTCAAAGTAATCCTATGACATGAGCGCAGGATATGAAGATCTATATTTCAACATAAATGATATGAAATTGTTCAATATTTTCGAAGCCTACCTCTGAAAATTCTCCATCGTTATGTCCTAGGAAAGATGAGATAAGCGATGATTTCCCACACTCGCTGTCACCAACGACTACAATTTTACATTTTACACTAGAAGTAGCTGCTGATTTTGTCTTTGATTGCTGTCCCAAAACTCTTGGTGCTTTGTCGCTTAAATCCAGCGAAAGTCTTGAAGAACTCCTTAGTATATCCCGAGACATTTTCCCGACATTTCCATTAAGTATTATCCAGTGCTGATATATTTTAGTTGTTCACTGGTCGTCCGTTTCAAGTTCGTAAAACAGTTATGTGCAAATATTCGCAAGTTCGTTATCTATGTAGTCTCAGCTGATTGTTTCCCGCGATTATATCATGCTTTTTTTAGATAAACATCTAAGCACCGCCCACTTTTTCCTTTCCTGGAATGTGAATGAAATGAGATTTTCGAGGGCGGCAAAGTTGCTTTTTGCAGAGATGTGAAAGCTAGAGGAACTATCTTCAGGAAAATACGTTAGATGCTCATCTGTGTGTGCGGTAATTGCTGATATTCCGGTAATTGCTGATATTCCGGTAATTGCTGATATTCTGATATACATCGATGCAACTTCATTTCATGACTTGCCATATCCATTGAGTATACTCAATAATTAACAAACATTGATATATCAATGTTTGTTTGAAAAGTTATTTACTTACTGTACGTGTGTTGCTCGTCGCATGAAACTGTGCTTTGGTTGTCAATGGGTACTGCAACTCACTCGATTCAGATCGTACACGCCACAACAATTTTATGCACAATCATAAAGCAAACAGCAGTAAGATTTATTTATATGTACATTGTTAAACCTTGCATAATGATACATATTATTTTGATTATTCTTGTGAATCTAGTGCTTGACTTATGTATGTATAATCAGGGAGTTCCATAACAACTCCCTGGTATAAATGCGATATATTCAACTACTCTAATATGTAGGCCTATGGTGCAGTACAAATAACGACATACTTGTCGACAGCATCGGTAATATATGGTTTACAACTTTACAAATTATTGCATTGTATTAGTATTTACTGTATTTCAATACAATGTTGATTTGGAGTATTATGAGATGATCTGTAATGTAAATTATGCACGTGAATCTGGCCGCTTGCAAATAATGCGTGTGGGTATCTGCATGACTTCAGATGGCCAACAGCAGCTGTTAACAAAGATATTTAATTCTGATAAATGTTATCCTACATAAGAAAAACGTTTAAAATTACAGAATGTTATAACAAAATATTGAACAGTCTCACAAGTCCGTTGTTATCTGAACGGGGTGTGGAAGAAATACATTCCACAAATTCCTGTAAACATTCAAGGTGAGGACGCTCTTCATGAATCAAAAGTAGAGAACCAACCAATACCGTGACAACCGTTTCCATGACCTCTGCGGTCCGCTCAGATATACGGCGTTGACCAATACGAGAAGGGACTGATGGTTGCAAAAGGTAGGGACACATCACTACTCATGGGCTTGGGAAAATAAGGGGAACCACCCAATAATTCGCTAAGAACGTATACTTTCTTTCAACATGTCATATATTTTCTGCTTTATCCGAAAATTCTGCAATTTCCGGGGATTTCTCCTCTAGAACCACTTCAGGTCTCTCCCTTGTTGTCCATACACACAACCAATAACAGTTCCCCCTTCCACTCAGAAATCCCTCTACCCTGCTGAAGCCTGGACAGGAAGTTAAAGGCAACTGCATTGTTTGTGATTTTAACAGTACCGCGCACCAGTTTTCTGTATTAGTTTCAAGAGGCAGTGGTAACAATTGAAAACTTGTCATTCTTAGTCTTCTGGGATTGATTTCCACATAAATCACTAGTATTCATTTCGTTGTTATGCAATTTAAAAGGCGTTTGCTTCAAACTCTTGGCCTTGAATACGAAAAGGGAGGGGAAAAGTTTTCATATTTTTCGAGGTACCTACTTTGGAAAGAATTAAGATGAATTATTGCTCGTCAATTATATACAGCTACAGGTGGTTAACACAAAACGTAAGAATATTGTAAGAATATTTGTAAGAATTTGTAAGAATATTTCAGTAAAAACATTTTAGCAAATATGCGTCGAAAATATGTTTGTCAAACAGGCTCATTCCTAAATTTGTTTCATGGTAATTTCAGGATTTAGGTTCAACAATCCAAGGGGGACGGGGGGACACGCCCCCCCCCCACATTTCGATGGGTGGTGGAAACAATATCAAATGTCCCCCCCCCCCCCCCACACACACACATTTGGAAAAAGAGTAATGATGTGGCTCTATTTGGTTAGGACTTACACATCTCAGGATTCATATCATCGAATATCACTCAATGTTGCTGAATGGAGAATTCCACCCAGATCTCGTGAGTTGGTACCCTGAGCTCTCCGACAATCTTAAGCTTAGTCTGCCTTTCTTTCGAGGCCAGTTCCAGTCGTCGTCGGTTGAAGGGTATAGACAAAATATTCAAGTTGATGAATCCAGCGATACGGGTTATGTTTGGTGAAGTCGAAGCTCTCTTGTGGTCCTCCTAGTCTCCTCCGCCAGTTCGACGGAAGCCGAGAGATAATTGAGTGCTTTGAGGCGTTTGAAAACATGGCTACGGAGCACCATGACTCAACATAGGCTGAACCATGTGATGGTGTGCCATATTCACCGCGAACGTCTAGCCCAGTTGAAGCCTGAGGAGTTAGCAGAGAAGTTCGTTGGTTCCTCGGATTACAGACGCCGCATCTTCGGGCGATTCCAGTAGAAAAATAGTGCGCTCCGTCATTATCATAAGAGACAGCACTTCATAGCTAGAGCCAAAGCTTGTACATAGTTGTTGTTTAGTTGTAGATGGTGTTTCAAAGACGGTGCCCGTTCCCTAATATTGGGGAAATGAAATAGGGAGCATATTCCGTGGCAGCGCATCCCATGCTACCTTGTTGTTGAGTGATACCGGAGTTTACTCCACAGTGAGAACACTGGGTACACGCAGGGACGTCGTTAGAAGGGGGGGGGGTGGGGTGTGGGCGTGTCTCACCCCCAAACTTTGTAAAACTGACGATAGTTGGAAAATTGGAGTGCGATAGTCGGAATTTCCGACTGTCGCACTCTAGTTTATCTAGGCCTATTCATTTATTCCTGTGATTGTGCATGACCTAAAAATTGAAAAATTTCGGTCAAAATTTACCTTGAACCTGTCATATTTACGACGTTTTCCTTGCCACTTTGAGAAATTGTATCTCGCGATTCTTATACTCCACCGTACAAAACTTCGTATGATTTTGAATACTCCAATCAAAAAATGCCTATAGAACTACCGTCATAGGCGTAGGAGCCCTATTTGATTTGGGGGGGGGGGGGTTGTAACGACTTGCCCGAAAAATATAAAAATATAACCAAAATTTTTCGCGCGCTACGCGCGTGTTCCACATGTGAATGTGCATATCATATACATATGCATCGATTTTTAAATCACATGCAAATAACATACAATCATTTCTGTCTTATTACCCTTCCATATTGGTTAGAGTTATTTGGAAGTCGTTACAATATTAATGGTAATAATAATATAAGTTTAACTACTGAAAAACACATTGCAAATTATCTTTCTTTCAGTAGGTGCCTGAAAAATTATCAGCATTTTGCCCGAAATTTCACAAAAATAATTGGTTGGGGTAGAGGGGGGGGGGGACTAATAAATTTGTGAAATGAGTGCCAGTGGGTACAAATGTATCGAAAAAAAGTTCGGAACAAAAGTGCAATCGCGATAGATTGGGTGTCTGACACTGACCGTATCGTAGACGAGTAGCGCGAGGGTGGGGGTACAAAGCAGCAGTCGGAATTTTCTGGCTTCAAAACCCATCCAGTTGGATTTTCAGCCACTACACGCTCCCCCTCCCCCCCTCTCAATCATTAGCCTTAGCTACGTTCCTGGGTGCACGGTGGTTACATAGTACGCTCCGACCAGAATTCACCCGATTACCAGATGCAGATCCACCTAGCAACCGAGGTAACTTGCGTGAGTACTCCAACGAACAACCACTGATTTATTTGGATGCCTTCATCACTTTAGCCACCACTCACATGGGACCTATTCTAAGTCTGACGATACATGCGCATGTGTGAGGTCCTGAAAACATAATTAAAGTGGTTTGTCTTGCTATCCTTTTTTTCAAATTTCATAGAAATGTATTCTCGTAGACCTAGCAAAACATTTAAACTGACACAGTCCCGTTGGAAGTGTGTCACGGGTGGTATTAAAAGTCATTGGTGGTTTAACATGCTGGCGTATGACGACTTTTGGCCAAATTTGCGCTAAGCTCACTATACGAACTCGGATCTGGGCTGTGCCTAATTAGTTAGTTATTTAAATTATTAATAATGGCGTATGAGGAAATGCACCAATTTTGTGGTACGGCTACAGGACGGCAAGTCGAGAAACTCACATGCAGTCGCGGCGGATAGCTTCCTTAGCCTATATGTCCGGGGACATTTTGGGACATCGTTCCTACAGGCCAGGGTGGGCAACTACGGCCCGCGGGCCACATGCGGCCCGCCAGTGATTTTTTACATCATAAAAAACGAACTAGCTGCCTAGAATTTATCTGCACTTATGATGCTGTCAGGTAGGTCTATTATCACCAATAATTATCAATTGGACTGTATTGACATTATGTTTTTGTGAATGCAGATTAGTACACACACCTATTTCTTGAACGTCCTCGGAAGCAAAGGTTTGAAATCATCAGCAGGTCGTTGGTTAGGTGCGGCCCTGTCAATCTTTCGCTTCTAAAATCTGGCCAATTCATTCAAAAAGGTAGCCCACCCCTGCTATAGGCCTATATCTGAGGCCCCGGGATCATTCCTTGACCGACTTGGTGCAATATAATGTGCCCATTTCGAAGTAAATTTATTCACAGATTGTTAGTTGTCATGGGTTCGAACAATTGAGGGGTATTCTATCCTGAAACATATGGCAAAATGGGGCTGGGGTTCCAGTTCGCCCCATCATTTGTCAACTTGCACTGGGTTCTAATGTTCATGTCAATTGGAATCACTAATAAAAGAAATAATCCACCAAAAATGAAGGTCGCATGAACTTTATTGCAGATTTCCTGAGTGACGAATTTGTAATTTTCACCCGAAATCACGCAACTAGATGGCTGCTATCCAGCCTGGCAAGTGCCATCTCCAGCGATCTGGCAGGTATTGAAATCTGAAATTTTCTTGGTACGCTGCGCGCCAACCGATGGTGGCGCTCCGCTTAGATAGTACTTACGGCCGGAATACTCGAATCGATTACGTCCCCCCCCCCCCCCCACGTTTCAAATCGGATTGACGCCCCTGCTCTGAACATAATAAGAGAGGAACTCTATAAACATAATCAGAGCAGTATTCTGAACATAATAAGGCACGAGCGCCATCTATTATAGCCTCTGTGCGTTATTTACTCTGACATCTGTTGTCTCCCAATATTTTTTCAAAAACCGAGGTATATATAGTCCATGTGACAATTTATGTTTCAATGATGAAAGAGGAGCATATGTCTAAGCATCCTC
Organism: Apostichopus japonicus; assembly: GCF_037975245.1. Taxonomy (NCBI): domain Eukaryota; kingdom Metazoa; phylum Echinodermata; class Holothuroidea; order Aspidochirotida; family Stichopodidae; genus Apostichopus; species Apostichopus japonicus. The sequence goes on from NC_092578.1 coordinate 4,589,933, forward strand.
GTAAAATTTCAATTCCAATGTATCGTTTTCGAGTAAACAGTTTAAGTTGCCATGTTATGTACCAAGAGTGAACTTGAAATAAAGAATTGTGATGTCATATATGTGCACTACCAAATCTGTTTTTCGTGGCATGTATTAATATATATATATACATTACAGTTCAAATCACTTTTTTGGCATTGTGCAACAATGACATCACACCGCGCAGGATCTTAAAGGTTGTGTGTGTGAGTGAGGGGGGGGGGGGGGGGCTTGGAGAGGATGCTAAACTATCGCGACCGATTTAGGTAAGGGCTGATGCTATATAGAATGGCAAAAGGCGAATTAAGGATTGTATAAAGAAGGGGTGTGGTCTTGGGGTCGTTGAAGCACACTCTCCCCTCCCCAAACACACAAAAATTAGACGTTAAATAGTGCATTCTGAATCATATTTAGACTATAAATTGGTCTACAATCAACTCGTAACGCAAGTTTGTGCTAATTATTACTAAGTTGTGCGTGGTTGGAGAGGGGGTGCATACCCCTAACAGTCGCCTGCTTTTCCATCGGCTGACTTTAAATATCCCTCAAACTGAAAAAAATTCCTGACTGGGAATGGAAGATGTGGTGTCCCCCCCCCCCTCCCTTCACTATTGAATATGGTACAATTTGTGATAACTTGAAATATCAATATTTCGAGAACGCAATAATCGAATGCAAATTTCAACAGGATACTTACAATTGCTAGTGCATGTTCTATCTTCATTAGTCAAAAATAAATTGTTAAAGGAAAGATAAGATAGCTGTTGAAGACATATTCTGTCCTAAATAATGGTCACTATAAGGCCCTATGTTTAAAAGTCAACAAGCATTACTCCTCAGTCCACGTCTGAACATGTGTTTCAACGCTATAACCAATCGGAGAATAAGTTATGAAAACAAATTATAAGAAGCACAATTTCTGAATACTAGAATTTGGGTCCAATAGTATTAATTAATCTAAATTACGAAGTTGTAAATTGAATTTTGTGGATTTGTAAGAGGAGAACTATCGGAGTAAGCATTCGTGACCACGTTATCACCTCATTATCCACATGATATCCAGCACAGCTTCTGAATGATTTCTTTGAGAAGGAAATGAGTTGTTTTGCTCACGGAAATGCATTTGCCTTCGAATACCATCTTAAAATTATACCTTTCTTTGATAATATAGGCCTATATTCTAAAAATGAGACTTACCGTCTGAGGAAAATATTATTCACTTTGGTTATGGATGCCCAGCACAGCAAGCGCTTCAGTATTGAGGATATGTATATGTAAATGTATAAGGTAGCCTTAACACACGCGCGGAATCGACCATGCATTACAAGCAACGTAATCACCACCTGTTTAAACGTTGATATATATGGATGGAGAACAATGTTAAGAACGTATCTCTTTCAAAAGAGAGGAATGCGCTAGCTGACGATGTCATATTGTTTAATCTGATACATGTTATTCCTATAGTAAAAACTTAAAAGACATATATAGCTCGCTTCTCGGCCTTTTAGCTAAGATCATGTTTAGTATCTGTTCACTTTCGAGGGGAATGGTGATACACACCCGGCTTTGCATTATTCTTTTCTACACAATAGTTCAGTTTCTCAATACGGTATCATAATATATCGGCAAAATATGAGATCTTTTTGAAAGTGCCGCATGCTCTGGTTGGTCAGTTATGTTGACGATGTTTCACACGTTCGGTTTTCGATACTTTCGGTTTCTACACCCTAGCTAATATAGAGCCTTACATTTTTACTAATCAGGATTGGCCCGATATTGAATGTAAATAATCGGCAATTGGCAGTTTCCGGTTATAACACACTCGGTCAAATACTCAATTTTACGCGATATCGTTTGGTGAGATTTTCAAACGATATCGTATACGCTAAAGTTTATATCAATATATGCAAATGATATCGTAATATCGTTGCAAAACTAGTTTACAAGACTGTTTAAACTGCCTTTCTGCTAAAATCATTGTTGGGTACGACGGCCCAGAATGGAAATCGAATATAATTAGAGAGAAAGAAAGTCAAGATTTCGAGATAAAATGTCGAACTTTTGATATTAAAAATCGAACTTTCACTTTGTTATTGTTATATTTTTTTTTCATATTGCTAATGTTCCTTCTGGGCTACTGTAGTTGTGGACCTACAAAGCTAAACTTCTAGGGAGGAATGGCCCCCAAACCCTGCTGGCTTTCTACCCCATCCGTTCTGGATTTACAAGGTACAATCTTGTCCAAGTTTTATTGGTCTTTCAGGCAAAAATATACTTCTTCTCGATCTCAGCCTCCCCCTTGTAAATTAATTAAAACGAGCGCCCCCAGTTACAAAATTCATACGGTTTCTTCAAAACAGGCGCAAACAAAATATATCCTCTACCTAGTACTCTTCAGTATGAAGTCTTCCATATACAGCTTTACCCATATCATTTAATATCTATCTCCACAACTTATGAGGAAGGTGAGAGGATGGGTTGTGTGTCGTCCTGATGAGAGGAGAGGTGGGCGGGGGAGGAACCACGGCCACGGGGGTCAATAATGCGGATCAGGCAAAATATGGATAATGAATAATGTCTTCTCACTTTCGTGTGAGGGATTCCGCCCACCAGAAATTCTTCATCCCCCCATGAATAAACCATGAAGTAGCATGAAAACTTAAAAAAAGGGGGTCACTTGCTGACATAATTGCTAGCACAGCACGAAATGACTCTGAAGGCTCCTGTAGGTTGAGGTCCAGCAATGAACACTGCCCTCTAGTTGAAATAACAAATACAAGCTAAACTAAGCTAAACTTGTAGAAGGCACTGCATAAAGAGTCTTGAAAGAAAGTGTTGCCAGGATGATGCCATGCATGATTTCTAGAAAGCGAAAAAAATTAGCCAACAGGTTCTTAAAATCCTTTCCATTCCAGACAAGTACCTAGCACTCATTGATTTCAAGTTTGCAACTGGGTACAAGATATATTAGCAGATGTTCCCAGAAACCCTGCTTCTAAAGTTTAACTTTTTAGCAAACAGCTGTCTTGTTACAAGAAGTTTATGAGATAAACATGAAAGGTTAATAACCCCCCCCCCCACCCCCTGCAAAACACAAAACAAAAACAACTATGGAGTTATTATGGTGGCAAGTTATTTTTTATTTCCATTATTACTTTCCAGCAAAAAATAAAGAAAACAAAATGAAACAAACTCAAAACAAAATGAAACAAGTTAATATCATAACACATAAACACAATTAAATCATAAAACACACACAACTAAACTAAACTAAATACAGCAGATAACTAGAGGCAGTTGGCTGTGTTTAGTTAAACCTGCTATCTGTCTCTCCCATAAAAACCAATAAGCACCAACTATGTTTCATTCATTAGCACCACAAACTGATTTGGTTACACCTCATGCAAAACCTGTACTTTTTCATTTATTTAGCATAGGTTTTCCATTTTATGATTTTTCCAGTAGATGACCCTTGACCAGCCCAGGCCTCTAGCCAGGAAATCTGAGTGGGAATGTCACCAACAATTTTAGGCAGGGCACAATATTTGTGTACTACAACTTGTCAAGTTTTTGCACATATGATGGTGGAACAACTGGGGGAGGGGGAGAGGAGAGGGGTGTAGGGGGAGAGAAGAGGGGTGTAGGGGAGAGGAGAGGGGGGTAGGGGAGAGGAGAGGGGGGTAGGGGGAGAGGAGAGGGGGTAGGGGGAACAGTAGTCTGCATTGTGGCCTGTGCCCTGCCCTGATCTAGCCTACTGCGCTATATAATCCTGGGCAGTCTAGATAGCACTAATGACTGTTGAGGCTGATTATCATCTAAGTGTACCGTTTCTGGCAAGATAATACTTGACCTAGCCTATTCTGAATATAGGACTCTGGTCAGTGTTGAGGTTGCCATGAGGGACTGTTAAGGCTATTTGTACAAAACACTTGCCGGTGAAGATAATGAACATTAATGTCGTCGGTTTGCTTGACCTTATCTTGATGAGAAGTAAAAACAAATAAAAAATTAGAAAGTAAACATAGCCAATCGCTAGAAATTGAAATATAAAAGCACAAGATATAAAACATCAAAATATATTGAAAATGTTAAAAATTAACTTGGAATAGTGTAATGGATAGAATTTGATAGGATTTGAATTAGAACAACAACAAAATAAATAAACTTGTCATATTGAAAGTAGGCATGAAGATAAAAACTGATTAATTATTGCAAATTCCATTAGCCGTAATCGCGTCTTGTAAAACTTCTTTATCAAGTCCTCAACACAATTTCAAACTGTCAAAGTTTGAAATATTTTATTTTCCCCCTTAAATACAGAATACGCAGCTGAAACTTCAGCACATTACTGGTCAAGGAAGACATTACGGTACTACCCCTGACGAGAGCTAATACAAGATAGTCAGCAAAAAAAAAAAAAACCAGCTTGGATTTCTTTCTAACTACATTACTTGTTAATCTTGTGGCAGAAGGGTAACTCCCTCATTTGGGGGAAAGACCCAGACGGATGAGAGACAGGAAGGAAACAACAGTGGAAAATATCTGAAATATAAGGAAGAGAGAATAATGCTTTTTAATTAATAAATCATAGAATAAAGCATTATTTTTAAAATAAAGACGAAACGCTATAGCAACATCTTTGTGGTTCAACAAGTATTTCAGTCCTCTCTGACTTATCGTTAAAATGGTTAAATTTTTCTGGGGATTGGCATCAAGCTGCAAAATACTGTGCTATGCCGCCAATGGAACAAAAAATGAATCTATTAGAAAAACAACAACAAAAGCAACAGGTAAGAAACTCACACATTATTAACTCAGTGATGCCATTTTTAGACTTACTAAAGTCTTTCATCTTACCCATTTTTGTGGTAAATCAAATCATGCAAACCTCCAAATCTGAAAACCAATTTTCTTGCTTTTGGGATGTGGGTGAGATGAGTGGTGGTGTAGGACCAGGTGGGGGTTAATGGGACGTGAGTGGGTGGGTGTGGGGGGGGGGGGAGGTGAGGGAGTGTAATTTACCATTATCATCTCCACCTAACAGGTTAGTGAAAGATTAGCAAACATTTAGCCTCTCTTTCAAAGTGACATACTAGACATGTCCATGAAACTAGTCACTGAACCACAGACAACTCTTCAAGTCATTCTTAAAATGGAAACTGCAGACACTGTGGAGAAAGTATATTAAGCTTGAGTGGATATATGTCTCTGTTATTGCCTACCAAATGGGACTCAGCTCTTTTGTTTTATCAGGGATGAGCCTGGGGTAAAAAAATATCAGGGAACTTTGCAAGAATTGCGGTATAGGCTCCAGTTTGTGTATGCTACAGTGTGTTAGCATAATGGTTTTTGTCCCCGAGGTAGAAAAGAAATTACGGATATTCCGCGAATTCGCGGAAAAAGCTCATGCCTGTTTATGTTTTTCTACATTCCAACAGCCAGATTCTATCAGAGTGCGTTTTAAGGTTATCACGGAAGTGGGGATGGAAGATTAAGATGCTCTGCAACTGGGAAAAATTGTCACATATTGTCACCATAGCAGGCAAAAACTTGAATTGATTCATTATGCTATGAAAGCTACTAGTTGGTATTTTATAGCACCACATTAGAAAGTTTCATACATTACACGGAAGTTAAACATATCATTTCATTTATAATCTTGTCCATTATTAAATTTATAATAATTTCAACAAACTGGTGAAAGTACATTGATGAAAGCGCTGATAAGTCCAGCTGTTGCAGCATATGAGTATGAATCACTACATAGTAAAATGCAAATATTTGTTGTATGTGTCATAGCAAATAAAAATTGTCTGTCTGATTGACGTGCCAGGTGTGTATTTGAATTCAACAGGGGGTAATGTATTTCTCAAGTCCACCAACCTATTGTCCCCGTAAACCAGAGTGAAATTATGACCTACCTTTGCTGGTTGTTTGAACTATTAAGTGCATTTGAGGTTCATGGGGAGGGGGGAAGGGGGGGGGGTGTGGGTAGGTTAAAATGTTCTACTACTGGGAGAAATTGTCATGTACTGATATTTCACGACCTCAAATATTCAGTATGTGAGAATATCCCAGGTTTTTCAAGCTGCAAAACATTTTAATCTCTTTCAGAATCTGGCTCTATTTAAAAAAAAAAATTCTGGCTGTTCTTGGTTGTATTAGGGTCACTTTGTTAAAGGGTCTATACCCAAACTGTTGTGATTTTCTACTTTTTTGGCAATGTGTAAACTCTATATTGTTATTCTATATATATATATATATATATATATATATATATATATATATATATATATATATATATGTATATATATATATATATATATATATATATATATATATATATATATATATGTGTATGTAGTATGGAGCAGCTGGTTACCACAGATGCTCCAATGTCATATAGTAGGATCTTAAATAGATCTTAAATAGATAGAGATAAATATATATATATATATATATATATATATAATTGAAATCGTAATGAGTTGGAAAATCAAGAACAGTGAACACTGATTGTATGTCCAGAGGTTCGAAACCGGTAAGTAAGGTCGTAATATATATATATATATATTTATATATATATATATATACATATACATACATATATATATATATATATATATATATATATTTATATATATATATATTTATATATATATATATTTATATATCTATATACATAGTCATATATATATATATATATATATATATATATATATAAACACACACAGATACATTGCATGGTACACAATGATTGAACATACCATGTTTTCAATCCGACATGACCTTCTTGATGGTCTTGACATCAATTTACTTCCCTCTGCCTCTGACAAAGAATCCACAGTGTCAAAAACTCATGTCATGTACCTGTTGTGAGGAAAAAACAGAAAAATGGCAACAATATGAGACAAAAGTAAACTTCAAAGAATTGAAAACAAAGAAACTATTCACACCACTAACAATAAGTCTGGAATCTTTTCAGGAAATTGAATTTAACTATGTGTTAGGATAAACAAAAACTGTGCGATATCGTAAAGATTAAAAAAAAGAAGAAATAACAGAAAAACAATTTGCTTGTTAACCCGAACTAGCTAATTAAAAACTGTGGCAGTTACTTTTGACTTTCTTTTCATTTGGCAAGCGCCATGGATGTGATCATATGACTGAAGATCAAGGTTTCAGAATCAATTCCGTTTATCATAAATCCTTTCCTTTCATTATACATCCTATTATGTCAGCTATGAATGACAAGAAACGCTGCAGACTTCTTGATTCATCTCAAAGACAATTATTCAGCTGTTCAAGTGTCAGACCGTGTCTGTTGGATTCATACTAGTGCAAACACTATTCAGCTCATTTCACCATTTACTGTGTTGGTCCATTGACTGAGAATGTATCTCTATTGCGTGTACAAGGGTGCAGAGGCTATCACATTTTATTCCGATCAATAAAGGATATTCAGCATCAACATTCATTTCATTAAAAAGGTCGTCAGTGTTGGCACATGAAATGTTTTGACAGTCCTTTTCCCGGAACGGTAGGACTCTTCTCCATTTCATTTCTAGTCGGTGGAGTGTTCCATTAGACACCTGATGTTGACCTATTCCTGCCCCCCGAGCATCCCCGCCCCCAGAGAAAACAAGTTTTGCAAATTGATCAAACTAAGGGCTGTAAACGAACCATCGTAACATTTGTTTGTTTTCTATATCCTGGAGTTGAATTCTGGATGACTTTTATAGCGCACAATGTTATAAGCAGCTCTGATTGGCTGTTTTTTAAGTTCAGAGAACTACCTGAATTCCCAGCCTGACATCCCAAAGACCACATAGACATCATAAAGTAAGCGAAGAAGTGGGGCAGTTATATCATCTCAAGTAGGACGTGATGATAATAATTGGTTTTCTTTTCCAAGTTTAATATGGTCATAATGGGGAGGTTTCTGAGTAGCCCACTAAACTATGTTCATAATGCATGCTAAATTGTGCTACTGTATGTAGGCCTTTCTATATTCATATATGTATATGTAGATATATATAAATATATATATATATATATATGTATATATATATATATATATATATATATATATATATATATATATATATATATAAATGTTTATATGAATATACATATTTCTATATATGGTAGGAATTGGGATAAACTTTTGTGGGGGAAAATGTATATTTTGACCGATTGACATTTTCTTGTCAAGATGACATTATATGTATTATCTTGACAAGTCCAAAAATCTTATGATTTTGTGTCATATTAAATGTCCTAACCACCATATTATGGTATTATAACAAAACATTTTGGGGACAAAAAAACTAGAAATGTTAGTTCATAAATTGGAGCACACACTGCCCAACTGAATGCGACCTGACTAAACTCGATAGATCAAAGGGAAAATGATTTTACATGTGTCCTAAATGAGCAGCGGACTTAACAAGAAAACAGTCGTTGTGTGCACTCCTTAGTCGTTTGCGTTCGTGGATGTCAGGTGGATCTTCGAGACTACTGAGAACTAGGTCAAGATGAGTGAGTTCAAACAGGGTCGTGTCCAATCTGGGTCGACATAAGCGAAATTGACAAAGATGGGAAAGGACATTCACAAAAGAAACAAAGTCTCCAAAAGAAATTCTTTTGTAATCCTGTTAAACACAATTTTATCTATTCTATACAACAATACAGAAAATGACAAGATCAAGATTTTTTTATTATACAGCTGAAAATTCTTAAATGGAAAACAAAGAAAGAAAAAAAGTTACAAAATGCAAGACAAATCGACTCGTTCAATAAAGCAACTTGGAAACCTGGAGTGCTGTGTTGATTCTTTTACGTGTGTTTCTACAGATCATTTTAAAACAGGGTTTAGAAAAAAACAAGGGATTCCCCTAAAAAATCAAATCAAATTGTTCAAAGAGACTTTCCAGACAAAAAATGATCATTTTTTTTTTCAATTTTTTTTTCCCCCAACCCTTTGGTCCTTTCTACCCCTTTTGATCTGCATGTTCTTGACCATTTGACCTTCACATCAGGTAAAGAAACTGTTTGTTGACACAACCGCCTGTATGCTGTCCTTGCACTTACCATGCACTGACATGTCCTTCATCATTGTTAGGGACACTACTCTTCTTTTTTTTTTTTAATTCTTCAGGAGTGTGGCAGAATTTTTACAGTTTCTTAAATAAGCCCTTCCTCAATAATAAAAACATAATTTAAAAAAAAAAAAAACAGAAAAAAAAAAGGGTGGGAAAAAGAGAAGCAAATTCCTACAACTGTTCTCATATAAGAATAATAACACCTATAACAATGCAGTTTATATCTTCTTCACTCATATTTACTTGAATTCACCAAATTTTCGACAATATCTGAAACTGCTCTTTGTGTGAAAATGATACCGGGTACAAAAATTGTCTGCGATGAAATTTCTTATAGTTTCTAACGGAAGCTATAATTTCTCACTATTTAATATTCCCTCCATGAGAAAATTTTACAAAGAACATCTTCACATAAGAAGGTACTTGTGATTTGATTTGGAACGGCAATTTGAAAGGTTTTGATCAAACTTTCAAACCATTGCAAAATTAATGCAAAAAGCTACTTGGATGCATAAATTATTACAAGACCAACATTTCAAAAAAGATATATATTAAAAAAAGTTGCCATTGAGATTGCCAGATATTTAATTACAGACAAATATAAATAATAAAATTAACTCTTAATTTACTGACCATTACATGTCAAAGTATGTGTGTAAACATACATACATAGGCCAGAGGATTTTTTTTTTTATTACAAGCAGGTGTATTTTTCTCCCCCCATTTTTTTTCCAGACATGGCTAAAAAAAATAACATTGAAAACAACAAACAGAGGTGCAGCATATTTTTCAATGTTTTTTTTATATTTAAATGGTGTACTATTTTTTCTTTAATTATTGAAAACACCCAATGCTAACTATAAACACCTGTCATGCTATATGCATTACTTTGTTTATTGAAGGTTTGATATTACGAAAGATTTTAACAATTTCATCAACAAAATTCACTGTATTTGTAAATCATTAAATGTTCAATGAAAGAGTTTAAAAAAATTAGATTTAATTCTGTTTGTATTTTTAATATTTGGAACAGCTGCTGGGATCAAATTAACAATTGTAAATCTGTCCCAGGTGGGGAGGACTGTAACCTTTTCTTTTTTTGGCCATTTCATCTAAATATTTCACTTTTAAATGTGAAATAAATTCACCGCAACGCAGCCACTATGTGTATGAAATGGGCTACTGGCAAAGAGCGTTCATAGAAACGTGTGACTCATTCTCTGATTGATTTATTTCTATGGGTGCACCCATCAATGAACAATTACCATAAATTCCAAACCATTGAGATTAATTTCATAGCAATTGTAGAGAAGGGAAAACTTGTAATTTTGTTCATGTTCCTTCACACAGAAGGCTGATGCTTGATCAAGTCGAAATATGACATCATTTGCTTCAGTTTATTTTTTGTCACCCTTACGTCCAACTTACAATGAATCACATTTTTTCGGTTGCATTTAAAGTACAACATTAGTCTTCTACTTGTGGGACAATAGAAAAATTAGAAAGAAAAAAAAAAAAACAGTGGAACTGATGTTTCAGCAAATGAAAGGGGGGGGGGGGATTAAAACAATGAAGAACTACAAACAATGAGCAATGACCAAATAAATACAGATTTAAAGAATTGTGAAAAGCATAAAAACTGTTCCATTTTTAAATGTATAGATCTCCATATTAACAGCAAGGAACGATGAACCTGTAACATAAAAACTCATTGACAAAACCCACAGGTGCATAATACAGGCAGTAACGAGGATTGGCTGAATTGTGCATAGCTACGTGGCCTTGAAATTTCAGGCTATTTAGCCGTGAAAAAGCGAGTGGAATCAACTGTTTGCCAGAAGAGAAAGGAGCACATACATTTTTTTTCTGCCGTTAAGAAGTTAAACATCAAAATCAATACATATTTATCCTGATGAGTGAAAGTGGGAACTTGGGTTTAGCAAGTAAACACTCTAACACATGCATTTCTTAGCAAGTGGCTAATATTTACTTTAAAATTTTTTTAGGCTTGTTTATAAAAATTATATTATTCTACATAACCATCCGAAGCAGCTTTTTGCATTTGATTGGAAATTTTACCAAACCCAACCCGAGTATTTTATATCCAAAATAAAACTGCAAATTTATCAAACTAACACAATCTACAAGATTTTTTTTCTCTCCATCAAATGAAGGTTTCAACTAGTGAAAAACAACAAGGATTGGATTCGATCCTCCATGCTTCATCGCACTTTCAATTTTTCATGCTAGATTAATTCCATGATGAAGATGAATCGCAGTTTGTTGTTCACTTTCACTTTGTAAATTAAATTGCAACTTGATCAAAACAAGTCCTTAATGACCTTAATTTTTACAGGATGTGAATGCTCATATAACTTGAATCAAGTAGCTGCAAAAGTTTTTAAACAAAGTTGGTGACATCATTTCCATGTCCTAGTGACAGCTGTACAACTGCATAGTACACGGCAGCTCGGCACCTCATCGCATACGTATGGTAATGACATACCAAGTACATAAATGGAACACAAATCACCTCCCAAGAAATCAACTTTTTTAAGAAGATATCGCAAACCTGTTTCCGTAAGCCATATCATGGTGCCAACTGCACACATGTGTGTCATATTTTCAGGCCGGGCAAAAGTGGTACAACTAGGTCCAGGCACTGTACCATGTACCATGGAAGGAGTAGGTCAGCTGGGGTGATGGGGGGGGGAGGGTCGGAGAAAGGTGTGAATAGCATGACGTATTGTTCGACATCATCTTCTCAAAAGTTAAGTGAACCTGTTCGCTTCAACACAGTCATTCATAGATTTCATACTTTAGGTAAGATCAAAGGACAACGTTGGTTGTGTTGAAGTTAGTTGTTAAGTTCGACGTGCCATTTCATTTTTTTAGTAGCTGTTGGATACACGAAACAGCTTATGGTTAGCGGGATGTGACAGAATGATCGGAATGGTAGAGTCATTCACTGCTAGCAGAAACATGGCGATACCGTAGGATTAGACGTTAGTGATCGCAGTGGCAGAGTGTCCATACAGTCAGGGGGGGGGATGCCCCCCCTGACGGACTCAAATGGACTGCTGGCGCCCTTTTCAGCTTTTTACTACTTTTTACTACTTTTTACTTATTCGCCATTATTGATTATTTTATTGCGCTCTCAAATACCTTATTGACATTTGTCACATTTTGTTGGTGTCATTTTCTGACAAAATGGCGTTGACACCTATTTATTTTTCATTTATCTACAAATTAGCAAGGCTCGGAAAGGGTCATTTCCGGTGATCTAGGGAGTATCTTTACTCAAAAAATTTCTGTACGCTCCGCGCCAACCTGTGGTGGCGCTCCGCTCAGATAGTGTCGCAAACCCCCCTACAGACAATTCTCGCCCCCCCTGACCAATACCCCTAGCTCCCCCACTGAGTGATCGCTTCTTGTTTTCTGGCACATCTGGTCTACTTCTGCTTCTACCATTTCAAGAAGGGAGAGTAACATACGACACCCTCCTGACACCCTACGACACCCTCCTGAATTTGAGAAGTGAATTCATAACAAATGATCAAACCAGGATGCTAAATTTGTATCATTTGAATCCTTGTTTCTCTTATTCTTCAGGCTCCAAGTTCATCCCATGGAGAGAAACAGCTCTTAATAAACAAACAGTAACATACGACACCCTCCTGAATTTGAGAAGTGAATTCATAACAAATTATCAAACCAGGGTGCTATTAATTTAGATCATTTCTAACCCTCATTTCTCTTGTTCTTCAGGATCCAAGTTCATCGCACGGAGAAAAACAGCTCTTAACAAACGAGCAGAAAAAATACAGAAAGCCAGAAACAGTAGTTTTTCTATCGGTGACTTTCCCTGAAATGCTCTTGAATATTGTCATATCATGGTAAAGAAAACTTTGTGAAATCACTGACAATTAATATCTTCAGAATGATAATTTCTTGAAACCAGCAAATTCTGGAATTTGCTTAGATACACAGTACATAAAAAACCGATTGAAACTATTGAAATTGGTAACATTTCTAATCAGTGGTTTACAATGTTAATAAAAGGTGAAACAAAGTAGAAATAAACACTGAAAATATGTGGTGTAATTATATATATCACAGGTGCCATTATCCTAGTACCTTCATTAATGTTAAAAACAATGTGAGTGAACATGAGCTCGACACAGCTCATTGTGTTAATTTTTTTTTTGGGGGGGGGGGTATAAGGATCCATAGATAACAGATTATAAAAGTCCAAATCTGCAATGAAATCAAAAAGTCTCTGGAAATCATGCTCTCTCGTCAGGGAGTCCAGTTTTTAGTGACCTTACTTACAAAATCTTGATGAGGAGTCTTGTAATGTTGCAGTCCTTACGAAAACTGCACAGCAGCGCATGTCACAAAAAGCCATTTTTTAAATATTTTCGTGTCACAGTAGATACTTAATTCATTCCGTCTTCTCGTTTGTCGCGTTTGTGATGTCACGCAGAGGAAGGCTGCTTCTGATTGGTCAGTTTGTCAGGTCTTTTTGTTTGTCTTTGTAACAACTGCACCTGTTGTGAGAAATAACCGTAAGTGAGAGCCGTCAAGAAGTCCCTGACTCCAATCGTCAAAAATGAAACAAATTGGAAGCAAACAGTTCTTAAAAAAAATATTAAAAAAAATCCTCACAAGTTTTTCTGTTTCACTGATGATTTTTAAAGTGATACATGTAACTGAGAGTTTCCATTAACTTCACAAAAAATGCAAATGATTCTGCATAATTATTCATTGACATGTCTGGAATGTCGGAAGCATTAAATGTCTGGCCTCATTAGGGCTAGACAACAACCATTATCTGGAACTTGACTGGAACTTGTAGGACAAGGGATATTGATGAAATGGTAAAGGGAGGGAGTGGGAGGGGGAGTGAGGGGAAGGAAGAATGAAGGGGAGAAGGTAGGGCAATGAGGTAGGGGAGAGGGACTTGGAGGGAGGGAGGGAGGGAGAGGAGGGAGGGAGAGGAGGGAGAGGAGGGTGGGAGGAAGGAGGACTGCGGGGAAAGAAGAGTGAATGGGAGAAGGGTAGGGGGAGGAGGTAGGGGAGGGAAGGGAAGGGAGATAGGGGAGGGAGGAAGAGGAGGGGAGGGAGGAAGGAAGGAGGGAGGGAGGGAACGGAGAAGATGAGGAGGTACTGTAGGAGTTACTATGAAACTAAAAGAAACTGCCTGTAATGTGTCAGGTTCACAGCAGATTAAACGTGAACATATGATTGGGGAAAAAAGTATTGTGAGGTGGGGGTAAACAACAGCCTGTAGATGGCATATTCAGATCTGCTTTGGAAGTGAGAATTCATGGAAGAAGGAACTTAACCACAACCACAACCAAATGTTGGAAATTAAGAATAATAAAGAGAATACAAAGACATCATATAATCAGCAAATTCTTGGAGATAAAAGTGAAGTCTGTCAACAAGATTCTTATTGTCCCGTTTAAAAAAATAGAAACCCTTTTTGTTAACAAGTTTTGAATGCTTTGTCACCTTATATCAAACAACATAAAACTTCATCATGCACGCTGTTCAGGCAATCGATACCAGCGAGGTAAACTCCTATGTGATGCTAAATATTTGTTTTCTCAAAAATGCTGTTAAATACAAACAGGATATCATAACTCTCTACATTTTAAGGCAATTGAGAAGAAAACAAGTTTATTTCATGTTTTTGCAAGCTAGCTTAATTCCTCTATATTCTATGTAGCGTGCCCCAAAGGTCATTTCAAAGTACACTCTTAAATCATGCTACCCTTGGCAAGCAGGAAGCAAGAGTTTTCAAAACCGAAACTGGATATGAAGGAATGAGCATGTGCGAGAAGCCGTGTATGACAAATGTCTGTTTTTGTGTGTGGTTAACATATAGGATAAATATGTTCATAAAAATACTGGGTAGTTTATTTCCAGCAGAAATTCAAAGCCCCTCACAGCAATCTCTTTCACTTTTTTTTTCTGGAATAGTGAGAGAGTTTTGAGACATTATGGAATCGTTTAGAGAATCTTACGAGGAGGAGACGTCAAGGAAGAAAATGCAATGCTGAAGGAGGGAGAGAGAGAGGGGGGTGGGTAAGTTTTGGGTTGTTTGAATAAAAATAAAAGGGGGGTTATATCAATTTATTCAGTTGTTTGTTATAAGAGAAAACACAACCAGAGAAGCCTGGTTTTTGCATCTGTTCCTGTATAAGCTATTAAACATCGATTGAAATGAACTCCACTGATTGGTCAAATCAACCAGATTTTTATTTTCTACCTAAGTTCTCATGTAGAAGCTAGAGGTCAAAGGGTCATCTGTGATCTTTCAATTTTTCCATTTGTATGAAAATCCATCTTACCGAAATTAATCTTTGTTCACTCCATTCTCTGCCTCTTGCTGGCATGATTGAGGCTCTCGGGTTCTGCGACCACGACCTTTAACCTTTCTCCGCAGACCTCTTGCCCATGGAGCGTGTCCATGGCGATTTTAGCACACTCGGCGTCTGTGGTGCAGCAGCGAGAGACAAAAAAAAAATTATGAGGAAAATGGCATCGATGATAAAACTAGAAGAAAGGTTCTGAGTAATTGATAAATAAATTTTAAAGCACTAATGGGCATAGAGAGCTGACCTTCTTTAATCTGGAATTAATTTCCAGTATAAACAGTTGTTTTTTTTCGAATGCAGTGCCACAGAAGTCTGAGAATATAACAGGGATGAGCCTGGGGTAAAAAAAAAAATTACGGAACTTTGCAAAAATTGCGGTATAGGCTCCAGTCTGCATATGCTACAGTGTGTTAGGATAATAGTTTTTGTCCCTGAGGTAGAAAAGAAATCACGGATATTCCGCGAATTCGCGGAAAAAGCTCATGCCTGAATATAACCAACTGAGTATTAAAATGACAGTTTCTTGATGGAAATAAGATGTACAGGAAGGCGGAATTTGATTGAATCACGTTCTGAAGATTAGAAACTTAAGATGTAATCCTGCCTGATATTATTCAAGGTTTGCAGTCTAGTCAGTCTGTACAACAGTAATACCTGCTTGTGCTACTGTATGTATCCGTTTCAACTGACCTGAAAGAAGTGGGGCAAGGGGAGGGGGGTAGGGGTAGACATGGGGAGAACCCTGGTTTGCCTCATAAGTTTAATAATTTTTCAAACGAAAAAAAGGCACCCCCCCAATAAAAACACAGTAGCAATTAAAGAAATGCAGTCCTTGTAAAGTAAGCAATCTGACAGAACATCATAAGAGAAACTAAATGATATTTCCACAATTTGGGTATTTTGAAAAGGTTGGGGAATGAAATAACACCGGTGACTCCTATTCTGATGTGTTGAAAGCAACTACTATGGTTTTTTTTCATCAGATCATTTATAGAGTTAGACACTACAATGCCGTTAAAATTCACTTCCTTGACTAATTAACTTTCAAACTGACAAAAAAACAAAAAAAATGAAGCAAACCTATATAAATCTAAAACTATTTTGAGACAATGTGTGTGCAAATTTTAGAATCGAAAGATTCACGAATTACTCCTTTTCTGAACATTCACAAATGATTGATCAATTACAGTTATCCAATTTACTCTTAATATTAATTTATTCTCGTTTTTTGATACGAAAGAAAAGAGATTCATTTGGATCGATAAAAAACAGCCAACACATTTGCAAACCTTACACATGAAAAAAAAAGAAAAAAAGAAGCTGTTTTAAATGAAATAAAATTATGTTTATAACTTCGCCTTCTTTCTCTTACCTGCAAACTTGGCATAGCCGTAATTTCTGCCTTTAATGTTGTAGTAGCTGATGAGCTGTCCGAAACGACAGAACACATCTTGCACCACTTGATCCGGCAGAGGGCGGGTCAGGATAACGAAGAGACGCTCCTTTACCTCACTGTGAGGAGGAAGAAGAAGGGAAGATTTGATCAAAGAAATGTCCTCAGAATAAAAAACGATGTGTTAAAATCCGTTAAAGGGACATTGCCACAGAGAAAAGCTGCAGCAGCTGCAAGATCACTAGCAGCAAGGCTGCACTAATATCAAAACAAATGGAGGTCATCTCAGCAGTGTCTATTCTACGCAACTGCAGAGCTCATTTTGTGAACTGCAAAGAACAAAGGATGATGCATTACGCAGCCTGGCTGCAGGAAGCTGCAAAGAACAAAGGATAGTGCATTACACAGCC
Source organism: Apostichopus japonicus (assembly GCF_037975245.1). Taxonomy (NCBI): domain Eukaryota; kingdom Metazoa; phylum Echinodermata; class Holothuroidea; order Aspidochirotida; family Stichopodidae; genus Apostichopus; species Apostichopus japonicus. The sequence goes on from NC_092578.1 coordinate 4,607,247, forward strand.
TGGCTGCAGGAAGCTGCAAAGAACAAAGGATGATGCATTACGCAGCCTGGCTGCAAAGAACAAAAGATGATGCGTTACGCAGCCTGGCTGCAGGAAGCTGCAAAGAACAAAAGATGATGCATTACGCAGCCTGGCTGCAGGAAACTGCAAAGAACAAAAGATGATGCGTTACACGTCCTTCAGAAAGCTGCAGCTCCCTCACCGTCCAATTCAACTGAACTTTGTAGGATAAAATGTCAAACAGTGGGTATCGACCGACAAGTAAATCTGAAGAAATGGAAGGCTACGGACACCTTTAACATTTAATTCTTGGCTCCGTAGGCTGCTTACCGATGCATCGAACGCCTTCTTAATTCCATTCCAATTTTGAGGGGGTTGTGGTGGGTAGGGAGGTGGGGGAGAGGGTGATATTTACCTATTTTCAGGAGCCAGCAACTGGTGTGGAGGGAGTTGAATCGAGCAGGTTATGCTGTCCGGTCCATTGAAACTTGTTTTTATAAAAGTGGGACTGCTCACTGCGGTGCCAGACGACATTAGAGGAGGGCTGTAGGAGATGAGGGAGAAAAAGTTGAACAACGATCAAAAACAAATCGTTGAAGTGTGAAATGAAATTGCTCTCCCACAGGGATGAGCTTCAATGGCTGTCCAAACTTCTCTGAAGATTCTAGTTTGCTCCCTGCACGAAGGACCAGCTCTTTTTAGACCGTTTCATACTGCGACAAGTTTTCCTTGGACGATTAAAAATGTAATTATTTGAAACGGGAACATATGGGATGCCTGAAGTATAATCTACATAATTTGTTTAAACATTAGTCTTAAATTTTTTTCAAAGAAATGAGGAATTATGCCAATCAAATGTAATAAATATTTTTTATAAAATGTTTCTCATAAAGAGAGACCCTCACAGATATAATGTTCAAAGTTCTGATAAAACAAGTACATATACATAAAATACAGAGCGAGTGAGTTGGGTATTAAAAAGGAGAGGGCACATCCCTCTACAATGCTAATTCTCTCATGAAATTATCACACTTTTGACTTGAGAATAGTCAGAAATTTGAAAAAATGACCATAGAGTTAAAACCAAAGAGATCAGAAACCTGTACACATTTTGATATTATTTTCCACTAAAACGAGTTGTTTTGAAACCTTCCATGTATTTTACAAAACACAAACCAGATTTATTGCAACGAACAACTGTTTCAAAACTTCCTCAATGAATTAAACTGCAACAATTCTTTGGCATTCTTGGCTGAGGTATCATCTATACATATGGCAACATTTCAGAATTTGAAGCAAACCCCCAAAAAGGTACGCTCAGATAGAGTTACTATCGATAAATCAAAATCAAGAGGAAGCTCAGCTTAAATATAAACGGAAAGCCAAGTCTGTGAAAAAAAATCTTTGGCAGAATTTTTTCTCTTTTAAATTGTCAATCACCTGCTCTAGTTTTGTTGTTATAATTTCAAACAGAGTGACAAATTTCATTATTACCGAGATACAGATATGGGAGATATTTTCCCATACATCCCAGCAAGAGTATTACTTTTCATATATATCAGGTCTGTGTTTTTAGAGCTGAACCATATATTGGACTATACCGCCCTTTATACAGGGAGACCTTGAGAGGAACATGTAGGGTTCAAAACATAATCAAGATGTCCAAACTGGTTGCTTACAAAGTACTGTGTCATGAAAGACAAATCGTAAAACAGGTTGTCGTGTTTAATAACAGCAAATATAAGAAAGTTGACCGGAGCTTTCACAGTAAACCGAGAAAAGAATGAGCTCTTTTAGTCTACTTGTTTAATCGCAAAAATCCATAGTTGTGCAAATGTTTACTTTACAAAACAACCCAGACTTTTAAAAGACTCAATAGATTACAGTGCATGGGAACTGGGTAGTTAAGTAGGGTAGGAGGTGAGGGGAAAAACAGATATTCCCATTACAGTCCATGGTGAACCTTGCCACATATCGTCAATGTTTTGCAATAGTTAATATTACATGAATGAACACTAACTTTCACACCCTGATTGGTAGTTTGGTACTCCAAGAGTGCGATTGTAGTGTAAAGACATGTAAGTGCATAACCTCAGTCTTCTCAAGTATATAGTATTGCAACTGAGGGTAGTCCCTTGCTATACATACACAGTAGTCTAATGTGGGCAGAGAATAATTATTTGACAATATCGTCAATGTTTTGCAGTAGTTATTACACAAATGAACACTTTCACACCCTGATTGGTACTCCAAGAGTGCGATTGTAGTGTGAAGACATGTAAGTGCATAACCTGTCTTCTCAAATATATAGTATTGCAACCAAGGGTAGTCCACTGCTACACATGATACAGAAGTCTAATGTGGGCAGTGAATAATTATTTTTACAAAAAATTCGTAAAGCAGTTTTGAAGTCTCTGAATTTTGCCTCTATTAAAAGCCACTATTGTTCCTGTGTACAAAACCTGCTACTTACTTTACCTTTTGGACTTGTATAGCAATTCTACAAGTTTGCAATGAGGTACTGGATAAAATATTCCTTGGTGCATTAACTCTACCTATTCAAAATCAGAGATAGTCATAAAAAAGTGCAGTTGTTAAGGGGAGACAGGTACTTAACAGGACTAGCAGCCTCAAATTATTTTCATTTTGCTCAATTTTTCGTAACTTTTTTCATCCTTTCTACCTAGAACCAAACAACTGAGCAATGTACTTTAAGAACCAAGGCCATAAGCCAAAATCTGAGAAATTGAAAAATGCTTTGAACAAAGTGTTTTGCAAAACTTGCAATTCTGCATAAACAAGAATCTATTTATATTCAACCAATCAAAGAAATCAAAACTCAAGAAATAAAAAAAAAAAATTCCATCAAAACCGTAGAAAAACAGAAGAGGACAACAAGTTTTTGTTCCTTATTCTGATGTAGGCTGACACAGTCAAAAAAAGGTTCTGACACTTCTCAAGGTATCTGTTGCAAAAATAGTATTCCAAGGACCTGGCTAAAAGTCCGCACACACAAAACGAACTCGGATGTTGAGAAATTGAAACTATAGTGCTTTTTTTTATTACATCCTTGTGATTTGGAATTTGCGGTAAATGAAGGAGTCATCTTAATCTGACCTTTTAATAGGTAACAGTACAGCATTATTGCTGCACGAATAAAATCCTTCACAAAGACAACATTAGCCAGGATTTATAGAGGTTCCAAAAATATATGTATGCGTATATATATATATATATTTATATATATATATATATATATATATATACATAATTGAATTTGTAGTGAGTTTAAAATCCAGAACAGTGACAAAACTTCCAGCCTGCACCGGGATTCGAACCCGGGCCTCTCGCTTTATATGCGGATAACCTACCCACTAGGCTATGGACACTGATTATAAGTCCAGAGGTTCGTAATTCCACTGTAGGTGTTTGTCACCTGTTTCGAACAATACAAGTTCTGTTTTGGTGACATATTTGCCTTGCTCTAGAGATCGAACATGATGCTAACCAACTCGAAATTATTTGTGATTCCTATTGCCGGATCTCGAAAGAGATACTTTGAACTACTATTAAATATATACATATACATATATATATATATATATATATATATATGTATATATAAACTTAAGCTAAAAGTAACAATAATCAGGAAAGAGAGATGGAACAAAATGTACATTAATGTATGCATGCTTCTAGTGATGTAGTGTTGACATTGCTTATGGTACAGTACCTTTTAGAAAAAGGTACAACAGAAATTTAAAAAAAAAGAGGAGAAAAGTGAGACAACACTGATACAGACTTTTCCTAAGATACTGTTTGAAATGTTTATGAAATTTTTTGTCAAAGGTTAGATCGACACCTCATCCTTAACCCCTGTCCTTTGTGCCACCAAATTTGAACGCAAGCTGAAAACTGGACTCTCTAGTTCCTATATCTGGCCAAGGTCCTGTTTCAGTGATAAATACAATTTAGGTACTACATTTATATTACATGAAGATTTGCAAAACACACTGTGTTAGTTCAAATTACGGTCTACATATGAGGCATGTGGTGCTCTCAATTGCTTTTTACTCTATGAATATTCATATGGTTAAATTTGCACAAGCACTCCCAACTGTTGACTCAATCATTGAAGTACTTACTCAACAAGTGTTTTTTTTTACTCTCTAAATTTGTCAAAGGCTCTTCATCCTCTCATCCATCCTGAGGTGTGAGCAGCTGAATCATCATCGAGGATGACAGGTGCTCACTTTTCGTTTACATTTTTTCCCTCCCTTTTTTGGACTATAAATGATGACTGGCAAAAAAATTGTCAATTTGGATATGATAGAGTATATATATATAAAAATATATATATTAATATACAAATATATATATATATAGCTCCAACTATCAAATGAAACAACTTCTGTCACTACAAGCAGCATTTTGTACTACCACAATGTTTTCTGAGAAAGCTCATCAAACATAGCGGCTGGAGTACCTAGTCTAGCACACAAAATACTTCAGTCAAAATCAAAGAGAAAAATTTGAACATTTATTGTCTGAAATAACAAGGATTAAACTTCACATCCATGTGGTACTTTTTGTGAATAAAGAACAAACATTTTTGTTTTCTACATCCAGTAGTTACTAAAATAGTAAGGAAACAGTGTATTAACAATGTAACATTAAAACATCAACAGTACCAGCTGATGTTATTTCCAATCTTACCAATCAAGATTATCAAAGGTGAAATTCTTTAAAACTAAAATTGATACAAAAGTCTGACTTTACATTAGGCTCAACTGTTTTTGCCCTTGTTTAAACACTATTACAAATTATTGCTAACCTTTTTTCTGAGTTTATCCTTGAAGTAAATAAGTCAATAAATCACTTAAAGAAGAAAGGGCGAAAAAGAAATTAGGAATCCAGAAATCCAGAAACAGCATGCAGCAAATGTCGCAGCTGAGTAGAACATGCACATATGAGTCGTATTTTAAAAATGGAAAATGGAAAAATTGGAAAAGTTTTAGCTCCATCCTTCCGGTAAACGGAAAAAACTTAGAAATTACATAGGAAATTTCCAATGATCAGAATACTGCACGAAGTACGAATCAGAAAGATGTCAAGAAAACTTTTTCTCTGAAATGACGAAGTGTTTCGTAGTATTCCAGAAACTGATATTTATATAGAGATTTTAGAAAAAAATATATGTGAGAATTGCATGAAAGAGTGACATATTAAAAGTTGTACATGTTGTACTGTAAGGAACAGAACTTAAACATGTTTTGTCAACATCTGCAATTTAAAAAAATTGTTCAGAACACAGAGGAGCACAATAAGTTTTTTTGTTTTTCTAGTCATGCATGGACAACTTACATTTGGTCATTTTTCTCTTTACTTGATTTTTTCCTGAGAATTATGATGAATAATAAAGTATCATAGAGCTCCCTTCACAAATAGAATGATTGACAGAGTTTGATGTACATAAAAGTCACAATTCTAGCCCAGAAATCAGAGTCCAATTTCAGGCATGGATGTTGCAAAAGAGGGTATACTGTGAATTAACGAGTTCGAGCCCTGGCCCAGGCTGGCCGGCCAAAGTAAGGCCACCTTGTTGTCAGGGAGAAATCCAGGGTTTTCCCATATGAGATGATCTTCCAAATTGTAAACAAAATCCAACACGAGTTAAAAAAGTAAACTGGATAGCCGAAGTACGCTTAGAAGCATTCAGCTTCGGCCACATTCATATGTGGTTACAAAGGTGTCTACCTTACAGGTCGATAATTGTCATATTACAGTAATATCTTCATTTTAGCAAACAAGGCTAAGCTTGCAAACCTACTATTAACATCATACAAAGACAATGTAATTATTCATCCAACCTTAACGTGAGCATAACAGAGGGTATCCTAAAAAAAAATATTTTTCAATAGTTCGAAAGCAAAGAGACATAATTGATTTTTTATATTACTATTTGTGATTCAGCCTCCATAAATGTCTTTAATTTGGTCTTGTACTTTCAAAGTATACAACTGTAATAGTGCTGTGACAAAAGATGGAAAATTACATGCTTTTTTGGGTGGTTCTGGAAATTGAAAACACAAAGACCTTTTCCAATTACCTGAAATATCATCATCCTGTTTCCACAGCAACAGAGTCTTGATAAATCTCCGTCTTTAAACGGTATGTTTATTAACCTTTATTTTCTAGACATGAAAGCTATACTTAAACTTCAAAACGAAATCAGAGCCTGGCAATATTGCTTCAGATAGATGTACAGATGTATACATAGGTTCACATCAGTAAATTAACAGGTGTATAGTGTGTAGTTCCTATCAATAGGCTGTAACATAATACACTTTACTTTTGAGCTGTGGAAGATATGGTTGCTAACAAGAAAGACCAGCCTACCTATAGCTTTGTAACACAAAAGTTTAGCCTATACCTAAAGTACATATATTTGACTAAGTGGTAAAAAGCAAAATGGTAAATGTGTTACTGACTAGTAAAGAAGTTGCGATAACTGGAAAAGTGAACAGTGCGAGTCCTTACAGCTGCAGGTACATATAGTTTGTGACACTAGAAAATGTGACATCTCAATGATAAGTGATACAGACAGACAGACATTAAATATTACACGAACAAGATATGGTTGCTAACGAGAAAGACTAGCTTAACTATTGCTTTGTAACACAAACTTTTAGCCTATACCTACAGTAGTACATACATATGTTTGACTAACTTGTTGAACGTGGCAAAAAGCAAAAATGGTTAATGTGTACTGACTAGTAAAGAAGTAGCGATAACTGGAAAAAGCGAACAGTGACAGTCCATACAGCTGCAGGTACATAAGTTTGTGACATTAAAAAATGTGACATCTCAATGATAAGTGATACAGACAGACGGACATGAAACATTACATGAAAAATGCATAGAAATGCATCTTTTCAACACATTACAACAAATTGATTTCATCAATCAGATGATACAGGGAACCATGTTACTTTCATGTTTCTGAAAAATCAAACCCAGATATCACAGATATTCTGCTTTCCATAACGAAATTCATGACGTAGGACATTTGAAATATATATACATGCAAAGATAAGAGCTGACATTGTACAGTATGTTATGTAATTGTTTTTGCCAAAGTCTGGATGTCACCGCAAAAAAACAGTAAAAATTAATGTACTGTGTAAAAAGTCTCATCAATGAAAAAGAAGAAAAATGCTTCAAATTTTTTTGGTTTTTTGGTCATGCACGAAGAACTTACATTTTATCACTTTTCTCTTTACTTGATTTTTTCCTGAGGATTGTGATAAATAGTATATAATAATAATAAAAATAATACAGTTTCCCTTCACCAAAAAGACCAAATGATAGAATTAAAGATAAAAAAGCCAGAAACAAGAAAAGCCTTCCAGTCTCAAAGTAGTACCTTACAGTAAGTGAACGCGTACACTAATATTAGTATTTCATATAGTGCTCTGTTGAAGTGTGCGGGTGGATGAAATGACCTCGTTGGGACGAAAATTCCCATGACCCACTTATAACGGAAAAATTTATGTTACCATGGCAATATTTACAGACAAGCATTGTTACTACGGTGATGTTAATACAAGACAACTCCCATGAAATTTTGAATGTTAACGGAAAAGTGGACATAACTGGCAACATCGATAGATTTTGTAATGAAGAACTTCCCCAAATGTGAAGGAAAATCTTACTCCATTTTGAAGATATCGTGGGTTTTTATTGGAAGACTGGAGACTTGAGGAGCAAAGCTGTAGATGATGTAAAATATAGCCGGTTGTACTTGAACATTTAATGTTAATCTTAATTATTTATCTTTTGTAGTCATATGAGGATAAAAAGTATCAGTGAGGGAGGGGGGGGGTATGGCGGGTTTCGACACAGAAGTGCAGATATTTTCTCCACCAAACATGACAACTTAGAGTATAGCTCCTCAAACTTTTAGCAACAAGGCCCAGGATCTTCCATGACGGCTGAGTCGCGACTCATCAGACCCACCCCACACCTCAAAATCACACTCAAAATGCATAATTTACAGCTATTGTATCTTGGACTTGATGTTTACAAAACAATTTTATCTCCGTCATCAAAACTGGACATCAATTTTTCGACATCTGGAAACTTATGGTTTGTGGTGGCATTCCGATCATAACTGAAGTATAAAACTGCTTTTCCAAAAAACAAAAAACACCAACACCTTTAGAACCTACACCTACCTACCCTATATGGCTAGCATATGCAACTATGAATTGCCTAATTTAAATTAAAGAATCAAGTATTTTTTCCCTCTTTTACTGATCAAACTCGTTACCAGTTACTATCACACCAATTATTTGGACCATTTTGAAAATTGTTCCCCATCGCAGATACACCTACCTCACGCTTACTTGTACCAAGGACTTGTTGTTTATTTCACTAACATTTTTAGCTCGCTACCTGTGAAAAATGGAACAATTTGAAAGTTGTCAACGCCTTACCTTCCCATCTTAGGGATCTCTGGAGCACCCATAAACTGTATCATTAACGGACATCCTTCTGGGAACTCTAACCCGTTCAGCTTCAGCCTGGCATAAGCTGCAAAAGCAGGGCTCTTGTATCTGACGTGAGCGGTACCTGTAGAGAGAAAATGTTTTCAGAATTAAGAGACTATATAGCGAGAGAAGAGAAACGGCCTTGTTGCTATCTGTATCCGCTGATTCAAGCGAATACGGAATTTGACGCTGTGATGAGGAGTAAATGAAACAGCTTTTAAATCTCCCAACTGTCAGTTTGCTAGAAACCTTTTTTCACAGTTGAGTGAATGAGCAGAACATGGGTAGATTCGGAAGGAAAAGGGCAACGACCTCAAGAGGTCGTCAGGGGAGGGGCCACAGCATTGAAATGTTATCCTGTGTCGTAGACTACAGGTGCACACACAAAGGAGATGGATAGGAGAGGAGTGTGGTATATTAACATAAAAAGCTGAATTTATCTTGAAACACCTGCCCTACCACTTTCTGGGTTGTATCGAATGAAAAACTGGGATGTGATCCCCAGTAACACAGAATGCATGTTAACTGTGGCTTCTGACCGGAACCCCAGCAAAGAAATGGCTATATTGGGATTGGCACCGACTTACAGATACTGTAAGGGCTGTTTTATACTGTAGCTCAGTTGATCTTTGAGGGGGTTTGTAACCCTCACGTACAGTAGATCACAGTTCATATCCTGTTCTAGCCAAAATATTTCGCATAAGAATACAGTACCTAATGATTAAATACAATGTATTTTATATTTGAAACTTTGCGTTACATGTAGTGGGTACTTTTAACAGAATGTCATGTTTCCTCATTCGAAATCAGTAAATACATATACATACATATGCTAAATAGCAAATGATGAAAGAATGGCTAAAACCACTTCTAACAACTGTCAAGTTAGGCTCTCAAGTGGCAAAAACACTGGTTTGCACTTTTGCAAACTTCAAAGCTTTATAGTTTTCAAGTTTATTTTCTACAGTCAATGGGTACTACAGTATAACATCAATAACATTTAAAAAGAGAAATTATTTAACGGCATCTAAATACAGTGGGCGATATATAGAATATTAAGTTTACTGTTGGTAACGCTGTTAGAGGAATGAGGAATACATATAAAGTACTCTTTTTGGTCTGGCCCCTTAACAACAAGCACATCAATATAAACTGTAACTTAACATATATCCATTCTCCCTTCACATTAAAATGTCTTTTATTCCCAATCTTTTAGCAAGATCCTTTACCAGGATGTGCTCAGTGTTTGTGCAAATAAATACATAGCAACTTGCTGTACAGAATCTCCCAGAGTACTTAACTTTGGTGACAGCTTGTGCAAGAATCTTGTTAGCCTTTCTTAGACAAATTAACAACCATGTAGCCCACAGTGTGTACCACGTACCAGGTAGATGGTACTGTGTGTAATGTTGTGTTGTTTCTGTGATCAACATAACAGCTGTGCAGTGCGATCCTGAGATATTTTTCGAATATTTATTTATGATAAATTCCCAGGTACTATCTAGCATTCCATGGACAAATGTAACCCTTAGATTCGGAAATTTATCCCAACTAGATCAGTGGCTTCAATGTTCTGGCATATTTATTGCAACGTTTCTTGCTGCGATATAATCCATGAATTCAACGATCAATTTAATAACCAAAATTTCTGTTTTACTTCCTCGATGATTTATTGACCTAGCCAAAAAAACAAGGCAGGACGTAATCACAGCCACAAAGAAAGCAGAATTTTTTTTTCATTTTGGCAGACAAAAACAATTCTTTACGAGAACGATGATACAGCATGTTATAGTCTGATCTCTTTGAAGGAAACAAATGATTTTAATAGCAAGACTCCAGGCCTGCAAACAAAGACAAACTTCCCCCTTTGTTTGCCTACGTCAGCAAAAAAAAAAAAAAATTTTTGTAAGAAATATTTATAAAGAAATAAAACATCAAATGGGAGACCGACGCCCTTCTATTGTCCTTTTAATTTGTTAAAATAACTTTTGCAACCACTTCTAAGAACCAGATAATAAAATTTGTACATTTCCACCACAAGACGTTTGCAGCGGTATTGGGAATGAAAGGAGACAGGATATTAGCACGGTTGACTCGACAACAATCCCATAAAACAGAAATTTTTACTGGGACCACAAAAGTCATTTACAAGAAAATATAACAATGGGGTGTGACCACTGTAACAATGAACTGTTGATTTTGATTTGTCATAGCCAACTTGCGGTGTTATTGGAAATGAGAGATATATAGAGAAAGGGGAAAAAAACGGGCAAAATAGAAGTGAAAAAATTGAACGAAAAGTACACCCTGAATGCTGCTTTACGGTTACAGTCATCTTCCACAAACGTTTACAACCGCAAAAGTTATTGCGGTTGACATGACTTCAAAAGCAAACTAGTCCCTTCCCTGCATAAACCAAATTCAGAATGACAAGAGGGAATGGCACAGTTGTTTTACACTATTTTGAACATCAAAATATCAAATTACACTTTGACAAAAGCTCTTCGATAACATCTGCTTAATTGAGAGTGAGATTCTTTCAGATAAATTAAACGAGGCATAAAACAACCTCATTTCCGACTCGTTAAATCTTTCCTCGAGTTGCCAGAGAAGTATAGATGCTACTTGAGAGAGTAATTTAGGTACTGTATACTTTTCGTTTCATGTTTGCCCTTCAAAACGTTGTCACAATTTCTTCCATCAAGTTTCAAATTTGCAAACTCGGTCCAAGTCAAAATACTCTTATGATCGGCTTGATTGAAAATGATCATAGCTTAAAATATCTTACTCCAATTGGTAATTTTGTTAAGTACTGTGTTTAATAATTTCCTAAAGCTGAATGTAGTTAAGACAAAGAAGATGTTGTTAGACTGTCGTCGTTATACTGTAGACTCTCACCGGACTCTGTCATAATTTATGACTGTAGAGTTGATCAAGTTGATAGTTTCAAGTATTTAGGTGTTTATTATATCCACCACAAACTGGACTGGTCTGTTCATATCAATAACGTCGATAACAAATTAAACTCTAGATTGTATTGCTTGAGGAAATTTAATTCTTTCCATGTAGATACCAAATGATTACAAATTTTTTATAACTCTGTTTTGTGTGGGGTTTGGCCTTATTGCCTAATTTGCCGGGGAGGCAATGCTACAATTACTGGAAAAAAGTGGATTAATAAATGTATTAGAAGGGCAGGCGGGTGATTTGTGAGTTACCGGAGAAGGTGGACTGTGTTTACCACTGCCTTGTACATAGCAAGCTGGAGTCCCTTTGGACTGACAGTAATCACCCCCTCCATGTACACCTTATGTGACAAGTAATCCCGTGCAGTGGTAGACCTTCTGTTACCAAAACCCGCTATCTTTCATTCCTCAGGCTATTAAAATTCATAATATCAATTTTAAATTGGCTTGTCTTTCTTGCCATTGCTGAACAGCCTTCTGCTTTAAACGCTTTTTTTCTTTTAATTTTATTTCTTACTCTTTCATGTTTCATTGCCTTGCGAGCACATGCCTTCCCGTTAAGGATCAATAAAGTTATTCTAACTCTTACTATGTGATGTACAGAACACATAGGATTTTCAGCTTCTGATTTTTCGAGCTCTTATAAACTAACCTCACCAAGAGGTGTAAACACCCATTGAAGTGAAGTCAGGTGTCACATATGACATATACATGCTAACTCCTACAAGCTACATCATCACACAGGTACACACACACTCAAACAGACAGAGAGATGTACTAGAATATACAACAAGGCCTTCCTGATTACAAATGTTTCTTGCCTGCCTATCTCAGACAACAAACCCCCCCCCCCCCCCCCCGCAGCCTTGTTACACCATAAAGCCTGACCTTCAAGATGATGCAAGTATAAAAGAAGGCACGCTTCACAAATCAATCATGACATTAGTTAATGAGAGTGATCATTCATGTGGTCTTATAGCAGAAAGACAGAATTCCTTACATTATCATCAAATTATATTATTTTTCACTTTTTCCACCAAAAATATGACACACCTTGTGCAAACTTCTCATGCCAAATGACATTGCAGAGTTACATTTGCCTACAGACTGCATTCTGCAATTTTTGTTGTAACGAATAACGTTGAGAAAATCCAGTTGATATAACGCACGATGCTGGCACTAAGGATGGTAGAATGAGAAGGAAGGGCATTGGCCCGAGGAGCCGGTCATAGAGGGCGCGCTGTGTTAAAATGTTACCGGTTCATTCGAGGCACGGTAAAACCAGAGTGCTAAGATTGTGGGGAGCCAGGTAAGTGAGGAGCAAACTAAATACTATATATTTGTCAATCTCACCATGCCATGTGATGCTCATACACAATAGGTTTACCTGCAATGCAGCTAAGGTATCGATATGAGTTATACATGGTTTTAATCCTTAACGAAAAATTCTGTGTCCCACAGATTTAGGCACTGCTGACCAGCAGTGCGCAGCGCAACTTAGGAAACTGCAAAGCACAAAGGTTATGTCCCATGCAGGGTGCAAGATGCTGCTTGCTGGCGGGCACACCCTTGGTCCTCCTCTTGAAAAAGTGACTTAATGGGCTTCTTTAATCTTGTACCAGTAAATTGCAGCTTAAAACAGATTAGTTTCTTTGCTAACTTTAGATACCGTTTTCGTCACTGGATCCCCGCCCCCCAGTCCAACCCTACCCCGGCTGACACCCCAAACAAGAAATTGCAACTCAAAGATGGCTCCTCAGCATCAACCACAAAGTACTGTTTTTATGATGATGAGAAAAGTTGCCATCACCAACGGATCTCAAAAAAGTGCACCTCGAGAATGAAACAGATCATTTTGAAATTCATTGGAGCGAGAACTAAATTGTATAAAGCTGGCAGCAAAAAATTCATAGATGATCGACCAAGGATTGCCGACTGAACTCACCTCGGAAACCCCAGGAGCTTTGTTCCTCCCTGAAATCACAGTACTCCATGTTGGGAATGATGTTAAAGAGAGCGTAGAGTTGCTGTTCCGTAGTCTTCCCTGTCACATCGACTTGAAGCCTTGACGTTGCATTGGAAGGCACAGAAGAACCTGAGTTGACGACAACGGTAAAGCCAGATACATGATAACGTTAACTTCTTCTTTTTTTTTTTTCTTTTTTTTTTACAAAATGAACAGCTGAATTTGACCCAGATAGTTAATAATTTAGTGCTTTTTTATTATTATTTTTTTAAATACATTCTTTTAATACATTCGTTTTATTCTTCTATTATATATTCCAAAACTTACTGGTTTGGATATTTACGAGTGACGAGCTTACCTGTCTCCTCACAACCTTAGCACCTCATTCTACCGTGCCTATAAAGTCCTGGTAAATAAATAACACTGTGCGCCCTCTATGACCGGACCCCCCTTCCGGTCCCTCCTCCTTTCTCATGAGACCATTCCTAAAGAGTGGCCTCACGGACACGGGAGTGGGGGTGGCAAGGTCTGGCCACCCCCAACGACCCCCGTCGAGTTAACTTCCCAAAGTGAACCCCTAACAAAAAATTCACTGACGCCTTCTTAGCAGGGGGGAGTGTAACCCTCTCCGGCGCAGCGGGAAGGGGGGACACTCTCCTGAACCCTGCAGGCGGAACTACCCCTTACACTAACAAGGAGCCTAAAGATTTACGGTCCGCCACTTGTTACCCTTAGATCAACTTAGGTGAGAACGTAAGTGGAAGACTATGTACGCAAACGCATACGGAAACACATAGGTACACTCACCGATAGACATAGTCGATGGCTCTCTGGTGGATGGTGGTTCTGTCTATCTGGTGTGAAGCTCGGAGTCATGAGTCAAGTCGAGCGACCGCTCCTCCGTCCGGCTGTGTCCCACCACCCTCTCGGGGGAGGGAGGCGGGAATGGAGACAGGTAAGCTCGTCACTCGTAAATATCCAAACCAGTAAGTTTTGGAATATTTACTTCGCTCCTCGCTTACCTGTCTCCTCACAACCTTAGCACCGAGTGGCACTGCCCGATGGTGGGAGGCCCGAGGGGTGGGACCTGTTACCCACCGGACCTCGCATCACCGCGCTACCAAATGCCGCTTCGGCGTGTAAAGTGTCGGTCAAGTAGCAGGCGACGAACGTAGTTGGAGTTTTCCACGCTGCTGCTTTGAGTATGTCCTCTACCGGGATGCCGGCGAATAGGGCTGTAGAGGCCGCGACCCCTCTGACGTCGTGAGCCCTTGGTCGGGAGGTCCCCGATGTGAACGGGCGTATGATCTCTACTAGCCACCTGGATAGAGTGTCTTTGGAGGCCGCTGCGTAGGGTGGTCGTGGTATGATGAAGAGAGAAGTTGATTGTCTTAACTTCTCTGTCTTGTTCAGGTACCACTTCAGTGCCCTGACTGGACACCATCGTTTGTCCTCGGCTACTGATGACATGGTCTTAATTTCCGGGATGAAAATGTCTCCTGGCAAGAAGGTCAAGGTCTGGTTCTTTGCAATAAATGACGGGTCTGGAACCATCCTCACCCCGTGGCCCTCAAATCTGATGTGATTCTGCTTGGTGGATAGGGCGTGGAGGCAACTCCTCCTTCTTGCTGACGCAACTGCGACGAGGAAGAGTGTCTTTTTTGTGAGGGCAGCCAGGGAGGCGTTAGCCATTGGTTCGTATGGTGGTCCTGCCAGGGCATGTAACACTGCTGAGAGTCCCCAGGAGGGGGCCAGCCGTCTGATCTGTGGGCGACGATTCGCCATGCCTTTGATGAGTTGTGCAATGTACGGGTTATTGCTCAGTGTGGAGCCATCTGGGAAGCCCTGGTGGATGGCAGCGATGGCCGACCTGTAATTCCTGATAGTGGAGACTTGTTTCCCTTCTCCGAAGAGTGAGAGGAGGAACTCGGCTATCTGTGTCACAGAGGCAGCAGGCAGCAGTATCTGTCTCGGTCGGCACCATTGGTCGAACTTCCGCAGACGGGAATCGTAAGTCGCTGCGGTCGTTCCCCTTCTAGCGTCGGCTGCCATCGCGGCAGCTGCTTCTGAAAAGCCTCTCTGTCGTAGGGAAGACCGGACAGCCTCCAGGCAACTAATTGTAACCCCTTGATGTCTGGGTGGGAGAGAGTTCCCTGTCTCTGGGACAGTAGGTGGGGCTTGTCCGGTAGACTCACTGGGACGTCCATGAGGAGTTGGGGGATCTCGGCGAACCAGGGTCTGCGAGGCCAGAACGGGGCTATTAGTGTGAACCTGCCCTTGGAGTTCCGAATTTTCCTGAGGACTTGTCCGATCATACATAGCGGCGGGAAGATGTACGCATCCATGTGGTCCCAGGAGAGGGACATTGCGTCCGTGTGGTAGGCCAGGGGGTGGGATCGTCTGGAACAGAAGGTCTGGAGTTTGTTGTTCTTGTGTGTTGCGAACAGGTCTATCGTGGGCCTGCCGAAGATCGAAAAGATTCTGTCGCAAGTCTCCTGTTCCAGAGACCATTCGTTGGGGTCTATATGCCCCCTGGATAGGGCGTCCGCCATCACATTGAGCTTGCCTGCGATGTGGGAAGCCCTTAGGATCGTGCCGGAGTCCTCGGCCGCTGTTATCACCTCCCACGCGAGTCGGCACAGTCTCTCTGAGCGGGTGCCCCCCTGCCGATTGATGTAGGCCACCACTGTCGTGTTGTCGGTGAAGATTGTGGTTATCGTTCCCTGTACGTGGTCGTTGAAAGCTTCCAGGGCTCTTTTGACCGCCATCATCTCCAGGATGTTGATGTGGAGAGATGTTTCTGTTTGGGACCACGTCCCCCATGCTGTGCGATTGCTCCAGTGAGCTCCCCATCCGGACAGTGACGCGTCCGTCGTTATCGATGTCATTGGTAGCTGTATCGCGAAGGGTACCCCTGAACTCCAGTTGTTTGGGTCGAGCCACCATCGAAAGTGTTGTGTGACCTCCTCTGACCTGTAGATGAGCGTTGTTTTGTCTGGGTCTGTAGGGTCTGCGGACCTCAGCAGGTGCAGTTGCAGAGGTCGCATGTGTAGCCTGCACAGTCTCACTATATCGACGAGGCTGGCCATGAGTCCCAGGGCCCGGAGCCATGTCCCCGTTGGTGACCCCCGGTGTGCCAAGATCTGTTGTGTGGTCGCCTTGACTGCCGCGACTCTTTCTTCTGAGGGTCGGGCTACCCCGGTGGTGAAGTCCAGTATGGCCCCGAGGAACTGGATCGTCTGGGAGGGTGATAGCCGTGATTTCTTCTGGTTCACGATCCAGCCCAGTTCTTGAAGGGTCTGGAGCGTTTTGTGGACGTTGTTGGTTGCTTCCGATAGACTGTTCCCTACTACCAACCAGTCGTCTAGATATACGTAGAGGGTGACCCCTCTTTTTCTGAGGTAGGCGACTACTGCTCCCGCGACTCTCGTGAAGGTTCTGGGAGCCGTGGCTAGGCCGAATGGGAGCGCCCGGAACTGGTAGTCTTGTTCTGCGTACCGGAACGCTAGGAATCGTCGGTGTTCTTTGTGTATCAAGATGTGCAGGTAGGCGTCCCGTAAGTCTACGGTCGCCGCCCACATGCCCTTTCTGAGTAGGGGTAATATTAAGTTTAAGGTCTCCATACGGAAGTGTTTTGGTCTGATGTGTTTTGTGTTCAGGGGTTTTAGGTTTAGAATGGGACGCCAGGTGCCGTCCCGTTTTTTGGTCAGAAAAAAGGAGGACCGGAAGAGTGGTCCCGTCTCTTCCGGAACTCTTGTAATTGCCTGCTTGGCCAGCAGGGCCAGAATTTCCCCTTCTAGGGCTAAGCGTTTGACGGGGTCCGTGGGTGTGAGTGTCTGCCTTCCTCCGCCCCCGAAAGGTGGGCTGGAGGAGAATTCTATTTTGTACCCGTGTTTGACTGTGTCCAACACCCACTTGTCCCCGCCAATAAATTCCCATTGCTGGGAGAAGTTTGTTAGTCTCCCCCCCACCGGCGGAATGGCCGCGGTGAGGTGGGCACCCCTAGGGCTGGGCGGCGAACGCTGGTCGATTGGAGGAGCGGTCACTGTCCCGTCTGGTCGACGTGGAGCCTCTGCCTCCTCTGGGGGCCCAGGGGCGGGTTGGACGGAAGGCTGCCCCCCGGCTTCGGCCTCTGAGAGCTCCTCTGCTCATAGATTTGGCGGGTGCTGCTCTCGTTCCCCTAGGTGCTCTGCTCTCCCTCGGGCGGAAGGGTCTGGTTCTCTGGGTAGGTGGGGGTCGGAATTCTGATTTGGCCAGAGTCTCCCTTCGGGCTACCTCTTCCTGGAGTTTCTTTTGGAAGCAGCCCGCAAAAAGGTCTTCCCCGAGGATTGGTAGTTCCAGCATTCTGTCCTTCGCCTCCGTCGAAGGCCAGTGGATGGCGGAGACGATGTTTTGTCTACGGGCCTTAACGGACCTGGTAGCGACCCTTGCAAATTGATCGTACGCGAGTCTGACGAGGGGGCCCAGCAGCAGGAGGAGCTGGCCCGCTTCGTCCCTGGATACTTGGCTGCTGTCCTCAGGGAGCTGTTGGTGGTGTCGCATAAGGACTTCGGCTGATAGCATTAGTACCGATGCGAACTTCATGCCCGAACGGGCTGCCATGTCCACCTCTACCAAAAGCTCTTCTAGCTTCCTCTGGTCCGGGGTCTTGAACACGTGTGTGGATGAGGCCCCTTGTTCGGCTTTTAATCTCTCCTTGGCCTCCTGGGGAATGGTTGGGCATCTGAATAGATCCTTCCATGCCTCGTCAGGTACCCTGACCGCTCTATCTGCCCTGGCCGGGACGGCCGTCCACTTGGTCTTGTTGGCAATGGCCTCAAATCTGTCATAACAGGTTGCGTCTACTGGTATGGTAGTTTTGGGCTTATATGACGCTTCGCCGGTCGCCGTCAATTTTGATACCCGGCCCGCCTTCTGCGGTTGCGTCTCGGGTTCCTCGAACCCCAGGTGTCGTCTGAATATGTCTGCCGCCCGTGTTATTAGCTCCTGTGGGAGGGCTCCTCCTGTCACGGGTGCTTCCTCCGGTTCGTAATTGTGACCAAAGCTGTCCTCCATAGGATCGTAGTCGAGAGGATCTGGATCTATGGGCTCCCCTTCGTCCTCCAAGCCGGAAAGATTCACCGACGCTCTGCAATCCAGAGCGTCCGGGTCCGGGGCCGGTTGCGGGGCCATGGTCGATACGGGGCTGGTAGGGCCCGGTGCCACGTCGGCTACCGTGGACGTCCTTTGCTCCAGCAGGGGCCGTAGCAGGCCGGTGAGTTTGGAAAGCCAAGCTGGTTCCTCTTCCTGACGCCGTCTCGGGGACCGGCGCCTCCTCTTGGATCTTCTGTATCCATCGTCGGAAGAGTCCGAGGACTCGTCGGAGATTGGAGAGTATCTCTTCCTCTCTCTACGTCTTGGGGATCTTGTATGCGACCCCGATCTCTCCCTTCTGGGTCGGCGGGAGGACTCTCTCTCCCTACTTTCTCGGGCCGGGATCTCCGTCGGAACCCGCCTCTCCGGCTCCCTGTCCGGCTCCCTGGAACGGGACCGGCTCCGTCTCCGCGTCCCCTCGGTTGCTCTCTCTTTAGGACCCGAGCCTCCCACGGCCGGGGGGCCGCGCTCTGTGGGTCTGTTTAGCTGCGGCCCGGACTGAGACGGAGTCTCCAGCCCGGCCGAGCTGTGCCTCTGCTTTGGAGGTCTTTTCCTGGCAGGAGCCTTGCCTTTGCTCCTGCCCTTCCCTCTGGCCGTAACTGATCCGGACGTAGCCGGGGCCGTTAGGGGAATTCTTTCTCTTTCTCTTTCCTCTCTCTCTACCTCTTTCTCTCCTTCGGCCCTCTCCTGGCCACTCTCCTCCACCTCTCTCTCTACTACTCCCTCCTCCTCTCTATCTCCCGTTATTCCTGGAACCTCCGGCGCCCCGATTGCGCTCGGGATCGAGTCCAGCCTTCCCTGGAGCTTGCTACGTAAGCCCTCAAGCCACAGGTCGATGTCCTGCCACTGAGCTGGTGTAACTTAATACACACCAGGCAGGGGTCTCGTCGAGTGCAGGATCTGCATTTTGGACAAAGGTCGTGTTCGTCCCAGGCTCTGCCTGGGCGAAACATAGAGCAGTTGATGCACTTCAATGGATTGCGTGACATGCTGAATAACCGGATTAAGGAAGATTACTTCTTAGTGATAAATGAACAACAATAGAAGCTTAACGTAAGAGGGGAGAACTAGGGAGGGAATTAGGCTTAGGTGGAGCGTAGCGTAACCTAGCAACGGTAAACAAGGTAACGCTACGGGGTGGCCTAACATGAAAATGCAAGCTGAAACAAAAATGAGAGAGCGAGAAATACATACGAAAAAGAGTGAATATATGTGAGCAATATGAATCCCCAAAAGGGGGACGAGAGAAACTAAATGGGGGGAAGAAAGCTAGTAAACAAGCTAAGAAAACACAAAAACAACAACACGCTATAGCGTGGGGAGGAATAGGGCGGGAACCTAGGCAGTTTCGCGGAACTGCTAACCCCGCCGCAAACCAACCCGAGGAGGAAACGCACTACGAAAACAGTCCCCAAAACCCTCCCTTTTTGATAAAAAGGATACTTATCGGTCAGGAAAGGACTGTCAAACTTCTAAAGATCCGAAGCTAAAAAACTTCCGGCGATCGTCGAAGAAAACCAAGACAATTTTCCAAGGAAACTATCCACAAGAAAAATATGCGTGTAGGCACTTGGAATGGTAGAATGAAAAAGGAGGAGGGACCGGAAGGGGGGTCCGGTCATAGAGGGCGCACAGTGTTATTTATTTACCAGGACTTTATAGGCACGGTAGAATGAGGTGCTAAGGTTGTGAGGAGACAGGTAAGCGAGGAGCGAAGTAAATTTTTAATTATTATTTTTTTTTTCATTCGTTTTATTTTTAATACATTCTTTGCCTATAAGGTGTTACTTTGTAAAAACCCTTCTCCTCATCCCCAAATAATTTTGATGAGAAATTGTGAGGTTGTGAGGAGACAGGGAACAAAGCTAGGTAAGCAAGGTTAGCCATAAAGCAAAGTAACCTCCTAACTATCCTTCACTCCCTGCCCTCCCCCACCCTCAAATAATTTCTTCAGAAACTCATCAAGCAAGAACCAATGACACAAAAACAGAGGAGTGCCAGACAATGTCAAAAAGTAACCCAAGTCAGGTCTACGAAAAACGAAATATATTTAGCAGGATTTTGGAAATATTGGATTAGGGAGAAAGTGGCAGATTGGGCAGAAATGACATTTGATGAAAATACATAGCTGCTGTAAATGGGGTCAACGGTTATGAGGTACTGTGACCTTGACCCTTGGACCCTTGCACATGGACTTGGTGAAGATCACAGCGAAGTGTGGACAGTTAGCTGTTAGGCGCTTGTGGTCATAGAACGGAAAAAGTCCAGTGCTAATAGGTTTACAAGATCAGTCTAAGGAGGTCAGAAGAGTGCTAACATATTGAGGAGACATGTAAGGGATGATTTATGCTTTACTTACCGACAGAAAATTGCTGCAAAACCTCTTCGTAGCCACTACTAACGCTTGCCTGAACAAATGATGAATTTCCAGGGGGTGTGTACTCTGTCCTGGGCGGCTTCCATGTATATTCGTAGCTGTCGTAGTCCCTATCCCTGTCCCTCCCCCCTCTGAACTCCCTCTCAGGAACCCTTTCGAACCTATCACGACCCCTCTCCCAGCTGTCGTCTCTTCTCCGGTCTCCGTCGCTGTGGTTCCTTCTGTTGTCGTCTCTGTTCTTGTTCCCTCTGGGCTCTGCCCACACGGCTTTGAAATCTGTGGATTTCGGGACAGATATTAGTTTTTTTTTATATTAACCCTACCCTCTCTAAAAATAGTCCACCGCCATTTCGTTCACTCCGTACTATGTATTTATGCACTCCTTGTCGTGCGCTGGAACAGAATTTGTCCGTGAGAGACACTGAACCCAGTTTCGTGGCCTAAGGTGATTTTGTTTGAAATATTTTATTGTCTTCTTTGTAGAGAGGAACATCACATTATTCAAATGATATATGAGGGTTTGTAATTTAGGGGTTAACAAATTAAGGGCTAAAATAAGAAATATTGATGAGCACAACACTCTACATCATAGTTTGCACATAATGACTCTCCCAAGATTTATCAAAACTTCAAATGTGTATACGTGCTACTGTGTACTCTGGTTATCAGATTATTCATTTTTAAAACACCTTCAAATGTAATGTCAGGAGACTGACTTTCAAGAGATGAACGATATTTAACCTGAATCACTGTTTTCTATCGCCATGGCTGCCTCGGACATCCGGTAATACTTCACGTAAGCAAACCCTTTGCTCTCTCCGGTCTTCTTGTCCGTCAAGAGCTGAATTTTGTGAATCTTTCCAAATTCTGTAGAAGAAAAAACATGGGGAATTGATAAAAGAACAATTGGCCAAGGTTAGAATAATAGACAAGGGGTAATTCCAAACAAGGTTGTACTGTACAGTGCACAGAGGGTAGTAAATATATATATTTGATGGTGCAAATATTTACCCTCTGCGTACTGTGCAAATAAAAATCACGTCGCACAATACCAAGATAACATGTTAGTGTACTGTTTCACACCGTACAATGTTATACATACAGTAATATCACCACCTAACACAATAAAGCTATTAGCAAGCATGAAATTTAATCCACATGGGTTCTTGGCAACAAAATGTTTTAGTCACAAGAGGTTATTTATAGGTTAACTGGTGGCAACATTTTCACCTTTTCAAGATGATAAGTCCACTCTTAAATTGAATTATTTTAGTATCTTCTCAAGTAAACTTTTAGTACAAGTTCCATAACTTGAAAAAAGTGTACATAGTGTACCCCTTGGTTTGAGTACTGTACTCAGTGAGTACCACTGAATATGAGTACTCAGTTTGTGTGTCCTGTAGCCTCTGATATGATTGCTCAGTGAGTGAACATAGTGTACCCGTAATATGCATACTGTACATGTACTCAGTGAGTACCACTAAATATAAGTACTCAGTTTGTACATCATGTAGCACCTGATATAATTGTTCAGTGAGTGAACATACAGTGTACCCCCTAACATGCTTACTGTGCATGTACTCAATGAGTACCACTTGGTATGAGTACTCAGTGAGTACAGTACCACTGAATATAAGTACTCAGTTTGTATATCCTGTAGCCCCTGATATGAGTTCTCAGTGAGTGAACATAGTGTACCCCCTAACATGCTTACTGTAAATGTACTCAGTGAGTACCACTTGGTATGAGTACTCAGTGAGTACCCCTGAGTACAGTATGAGTACTCAGTCTGTACATCATGTAGCCCCTGATGTGAGTTCTCAGTGAGTGAACATAGTGTACCCCCTAATATGCTTACTGTGCATGTACTCAGTGAGTACCACTTGGTATGAGCAGTTTGCTTGGGAAACCTCAAAAGCAACTTTGAACACACAGATGTGTAGGAACTGGGGAAATTAACGAGGTACTTAATCCTTCTCTGGCCACCCCTCCACCTAATAATTGCTAACCAAGAAATTTCAGCATAATTCCCAGGGAAATATTGTAGCGTTCAAATTTTATGTAGCATTTTTGAACGTCTCAGAAATGTGTCTATTATAAAGTACAGTACTAAGGTTCCTGTGTAAAAACAACTGGCGTACATATTTGGACTCCTGCAGAGCTACTCGACAATCTGCATACAGTAGCATGATGCGATGTCATGCTGGATACATCATGCACTGATTTTGGTATACATTACGTATGTGATTGACAAATTGCTACAAGGGCATAAGAACTATCTGACAATACTGCACTTTTATGGTCTTTCAATCCCTGGAACTTGCAAGGGCCTCCTCTCCCGCCCCCATTACCCCCCCCTTCAATCAGAAATACAGTACCCCTGGACTATGCTCCTTTTAGGATGTCCTATAGAGCTCAGCTTCATTTCTTCAATATCATCCCCTCCTCTGTATACAGTGGTACCGTACGGTATAACAATAATGTACAATACAGTACTATCGCAGCAAATCTAATCTAACACACGAAAGGCTCGAAAATGTTGTAGTGATGCCTTTCTTGACCAAGTTTGCCAGCATTGTGCAAAGATCACTAGAAAAGTGACTTAAAGGGTGTGAAGACTCGCGGAATAAGAAACGTCTAAGTGTTAAACACCACCATCAATCCCAGAAAATACACACACAGCTTGCTACCGTCGGTAATTAGACACTAGTGAACAGTCAGTACTGTACATACAGCTGCGGTCAATACCCACAGCACAGTATATACAAACAATACAGCGATGGACATCTCTGGTCCAGATTAAGATAACAAGGTATCACGTTTCATTACTGTCTGCATTTTGTAGCAACAAGAACAAAACGTCACTTGCAAGCAACGGAAAGTTAACTTTTTCAGATGGCCGCACACGGTTTGGGGCGAGTCTTCAATGCCTTTATATTAAGGTGAAATATTAAGAGAGAAACGTGAACAGAAGATGAGAACCAGAGAGAGAAAGAAAGAGAGAGAGTGAATGTGATCCTGATTCTCATATTACAAATAAGTACCAGCAAAGAAAACTGATCAATCTCTCCATTGGAAACCAAAGCCATAATTGACAAACTGATACTGTATCCCTCCAGATGTTTAATCGTTGTCAGTGCTCAGAAAACACATTGTCCTTATGTGTGGGTACAGTAAGTTACCATACTGTACATAGACAGTCCAGCTGATGTATGGTTTATATCAATGGACACAAAGTGGGCACATCGTTAGAAAAGAAACTTGGGAACTGACGGCAAACATTTAGGTCATGTTTGCTTTACAACTCTGCTATTTGTGTTAAGCTGTTAAACAGGGTCGCAACATATTTAAAAGGTCTGTGTGTTGTATTAGACCCCATGCTGGGTATCTCACACCCTGTCAACACATTGAAGAATCGGGAGAAATTGGGGGATTGTTTAGTGAGAGGAAAACCGTTCCAGACTGAACTTTGGAAGAGGGCACTGGTTTTTGTTTTTCTGTACCCAGTATGAATTGTGTTGACTTACACTCCTCGTAACTAACAACATTAGAAGTTAGAGATGAACACATAGGATCATCCCCGAGCTGCATTTTACATAACAAATTAGACCTCAATCACAGGATTCAACCTTGCGCTCTATTCTCATGTGTAAATTATACTGTAGGGGCCCTTAACATCAATGCACTGAATGCAGTCTTTAATATTACACAACATTTTGTTACAAACTAGGTAGTCTGCTCTGAGAATGCTTTCTTCCTACGGCACATTCACTTATAATGAGCTGCTCTGGAAACCTTGCTAATCTCTTCACCGTCCCTGACACAAGTTGAAAAAGTCTGCATCCACAACAAAACTGGTAGAAAGACTTGTTGTCAAAGTCAAAATTCATTCTATGGTATTTGAAATTTTGAATGTTAATTTGAATATTCAATTCACACTGTTTCGAACAAAATTGAATTACTTCGACTGAAGTCTTTCTGTTACTGACTTGAAAGACACATAGTTCTGTAAGTTTTAGTTGGTGGGGGGGGGGGGGCTACCTTTCTATTAAAGCTCTTGGACAATTACGTGGTGTTTCTATAGGGTTTCACAACAAATTCTTAATAAAAAATTGTCTTTTCAACTGAACTTGGGGAATGAGATGTTATCTTCTTCTGTGTGTATTGCCTTCTGTCTAAAAACCTGTTTACTCCTGCACAGACTACCACATACCAATCATCACGCAAGGACCTCTGGCCACTGTCAATTATCCCCACCGGTGTCACAACATTCCTTGTGGCTTGAATGTTGGATACATCAATCATTAGAGACACCTATGGATACATGGCAATGTGTATTCAGTCTTTGGATCACTGGCCACATGGAGTGGGGTGAAGCCAGGGTTGACAGCAGAACTTAACACAGGGAAGGGAAATTATACGCATCGAGTTAGCAACCGATTTTAACCGTCATGGGTCGTTCCACACATCAGCAATCTGTATGCTGTGATGGACAACTGTAAGGGGTAGGAACAGCCAATCTAGCCAGAGAAGAAGCTTGATTTGATTTTTTTTCTATCCTGAAAGATATTTAGCATATAAACGCAGCCAAATCCAGCTAATCCACCAATTGTGCCTGAAGAATCTTTGCAACAGGATACTACTGTACATTACAGGCTCAGCTGCACATGGTTTCACTTCAACACTACAGGTTTAACACCAATGCAATCAGTTTTGAAGTGAAAACCTAAGTATATAAATGCAGGTTGATGAATGCATGCACACTGTATCACTCTCACAGTTACTACAGTACTCAGGCCCTCACTGTGCAAACACTGCACATAATTCCGTTGATTTTTGAAGGGGGAAATTTCGGATAAGCACTTGAGATAGTTATAGAAAAAAAGAGAGAAAAAAAACAGTAAAAAAGAGGGTCAATCTATCACTGTTGTCAAAGTAACTTTGTCAAAAAATGAGTGATGGATTGAAAAAAAGCTGTGAACATTTACGGTGCTTCCAGACTACGGTATGTACAGTATCCCCATGCACTTTCATGTGCCCTGATTGTGGTACTGTAGATGGGAGAGTGCAATAGAGGAAGGTAGAGACAGGTAAGAGAGTAGCACAGTAAAATGTTTGTTACTTAAAGGGTGTGAAGACTCGCGCAAAAAGAAACGTCTAATGCCGGTAATTTGACCTAGTTTCGAATGAGGTGTAACAGAAGTGTTAGACACCACCACCAGTCCCAGAATATACACATGCACACAGCTTGCTACCATCGGTAATTAGCCACTAGTGTACAGTCATTACATACAGCTGTGGTCAATACCCACAGCATAGTGTATAAACGATACAGCGATGGACATCTCAGGTCCAGCTAAAGATACTGTAACAAGGTATCACATTTCATTACTGTCTGCATTTTGTAGTGACACGAACAAACCGTCACTTGCAAGCAACAGAAAGTTAACTTTTTCAGATGCCTTTAAACATCATGAAGAATGCAGGAGAAATACTGTACCATATTGTTTGAAACCCTCCCCTGAATCCAGCTTTATTATCCAACACTATCAAATGTAAAATTCACAAAGCAAACGTCTACTTAAAAATTATTCCAAATCAAACCAGAAGACAAAAAACGTTACGTTGCACAAACATACTCATAGTGTGGTGGGCCATAAATATGTGAAAATTCATGAACCTGTGCATATCAATGAGGGTGTATCTATTGACTTATGCAGTGCATATAGAGAAAGGTACTAGGAATCAGTTATCATGTTGACAAAGTCTACTAGTGACATAGTATAGAAACAGATACATGCATGCATATTAATGAGGTCAAATAATTTAATGATCTCATAAACATGCACTGTATCTATATACTGTACATTGCATCATCCAAGTTCATACATAAAGCTTGTGGTTGCTGAGATATCATGTTTACAAGCTGTTCTTGGCAAGGTAAAAATTGTTGTTGAAAGGACAAGTACTTTTTATGTAAATACATCACCATACCAAATAAACTTATGCAAAGTTTTAAGTTAAGTCCTGCCCACTCATTAATATGCATGATAGCCCCACCAAAGTCAATATGGATCATCTACTGTACTGACCCTGACCAAGAAATATACCATGTACAGTACTGTATGACACCAATCACATGTTTCCTTCTTGAGATACTGTGTTTACAAGCTAGGGCATCACATAACTGTACACATACTTACTGTACGCATACACACACATATATATGCCAACTTAACTGCATACTGTAGGTTCAGATGGGTGCAACGCATCAGAACCAAAAAAGGGGAGTTCTATTCAATACGTCAGCAATCTTTTTTTCTTCTTTTTGAATTGGAGCATGATTGCTTGTAGAAAAGGCTACAGAGAACACAACAGCATATTATAGTAATGTACACAATATTTACATCACAGGAATTAAAAGCAAGGTCAATATATTCAAAAACAAATTTCAACATTGCAAATACCTCCCACTCAAATGCAAACATGAGTTTTTTATAATATTTGGTGTACAGGAAACTCAATTTTTATTGCTGAGAGGAAAAAACAAAACAGACTAAACAGTCTGTCCAATCTACTGAGGAAATTTTTAGCAGATCTATGTAATAATTTGTCACTGATTTATCGTAAAATTACAACATGTTATGGGGGAGGATGAGGACAAAAGCTAATATTAACCAATTCAACCACAGCTGTTAAAGTATAAGCTCTTTAATTCTACACAGTCCTGTACAAATCTGCATTTAATATGTTTTTAAATTTTTTAAATTTTTTTATTGACCATGCACACACATCTGTATATATTGACAGTTTGGTGAGGAATTTGTGTCATGTATCATGTTATAAAATAAGACAGGTGGAACAAAAATGATCTAAAGGGATTAATTGAGATATATCAAATCACTAAATATTCACAAATCATGCAGCTGGTCTTTTTGACATCCTGTTGGGTGTGACGACAGAAGAAGACAATATACAGACGGACAAACAAACATGACTGACGAGGATCACAGAATCTTTTCAATGATTGCTGTGATGGATGCAGCTGAAAAGTCTAAATAAAAATAACGGAACTTTGCCAAAATTGTGGTATAGGCTCCAGTTTGTGTATGCTACAGTGTGTTAGGATAATAGTTTTTGCCACCCTGCAGGTTGGATATCCATAGGTAATGAAAAACATGCGAAGGACGGATCAAATGATACAATGCTGTTGTTAGAAATTCACGGAATTGAGAGGTGTAAATATCGGAGGTAGAAAAGAAATCACAGATATTCCGTGAATTCGCCAAAAAAGCTAATGCCTGGTATGAAACAGTGTCAATGTTTGCATGCCAAGAAATTTACCCTCTTTGTATACAGTAGTCTTTTTTGTTGTTGAGATTTTATGACGATCTTGATGACGATCTTGAACGACTTGTTGATCAACAAAGTAGGTCCGAATGGTACCAGAGACGTGAAGTCTACGAGAAAACATGACTAGGGCACTTTGAAGGGTGGTAGTCCTGAGCTTCCACCAAAAGTAGCCGGTCATAGAGGGTGTACATTGCTAAAAGGGTTACCATTTCACTCTGGACATGCTAGAGTGAGAATGCTGAGATTGCGAGGAGACAGGCAAGCGAGAAGTGAATTAAATTATCAAATGTTACCATAATACTGGCAGTATGGCATTTTAAAGAATGAGTACAGTATAGGGACCAAACGTTTTGTGATAAACATTAAAAACCAAACTGCAACTTCATTGCAGAAAGACAATAGAACAATTTAAAAACAGAAATATACACAATTAGAAATGCAAATGATCGACACAGATTTAACAGCTATTTTGGGTTCTGTGGAAGCGTTGGAGGACATTTCAAATACTGTTTACTCGATAAATTTATATGGAAACCACTTGGACAAGCCAAACAAACCGTAGAGTACAAGAGACAAACACACGTGTATTAATGTACTTCTACTCAAGATAGCACTTGGTACACGTGTGGATTCATACTGCCAAACATGTCTTGAGATGGGATGGTGGGGAGGTTG
This sequence comes from Apostichopus japonicus, assembly GCF_037975245.1. Taxonomy (NCBI): domain Eukaryota; kingdom Metazoa; phylum Echinodermata; class Holothuroidea; order Aspidochirotida; family Stichopodidae; genus Apostichopus; species Apostichopus japonicus. Next base: position 4,636,269 of record NC_092578.1, read on the forward strand.
TAGAGAGGGGTAGGGAGGGATAGGGAGCATTAGTGCAGACTAAAGAAACTTTTGGGTCAGGCAAGACATACAGTAAGAAGTTAAATTTGTGAGATGAAAACTAGGATTTCATTGCATTAAACGGCACTCAGGTGTATAAAAGGTCTACAGTAGTGGCAAATAACCAAAGAAGAAAAGATGAAAATGAATGTGCCAACAACAGTACAGTATGATCAGGCAGGATAAGAAACTACTGTAGAATTGTACAAACAAACAGCAATGACTGATGCATGGTGGAACAATTCATGTGATGGTTGCCAAAAAGAAAAAAAAAAGGAACAAAATATCATTGCCAGAAGGCAACTTAACATTTCAAAGGAATTTTGTCATGCATTGGTAGCCTTGATTACACTGTACTGTACGACAGTCAATTTACTCTAAAATATCGAACAATCAAATTCACCCCATTCTTAGCAATGAGGCGTGATATACTGTCTAACCTTTGCTGAGTTTGCTCCCTATTAAACAGGTACATATGCATTGTTGGGTGAACAGTTCATTCACCCTACTGCAGGGGCGTATCCAGGGGGGGCGCAACAGGCACGCGCCCCCCCTATTGGCCGTCACCACAAAAAAAAAAGTTTAGCAAAAAAAACAAAAAAAAATGATGACGACCTTTATGTGAGATGTCGGTGATCGCTCAACCCCCCCCTCCCGTATGCTTTATTTTTTGTTTGCCAAAAAAGGTTCTGGCGAAGTTCGGCGGCATAATAGTGTTAGAAACATAGATGGTAATTGTGTTTGTATTATAGCGTAGCACAGGGCGTGTATAAGGCCTCTGGGCTGCCTGAGGGAAGCCCATAATAGCTCCGTGCATAACACGTGAGGTTACTCTATCGAGGCAAAAATTTTCCACCCCTCCCCTTAGACCCATCCCCCAGGACGGCGATCATTCATGCCTGACGCCCCCCTAGTGGAAAATCCTGGATACGCCCCTGCTACTGTACTGTAAATGTATGTCACAGGATTAGTCGATGGATGTAAATCACACTGGAAATACAGTTGTAGGCATTGAGGATTGTAGATTTGGATGTGGGTATAGATGAGGTAGTGGACATTGTACAGTACCAGTGTTGGCGCAGTGCTAAAATGTTACCAACTTTTGTAGGCTAGGTAGATTTGAGTGCATATGTAGAATGGAGACAGGTGAAGTAAATACAGTACATATATATACATAACATAAATATATATATATATATATAGAGAGAGAGAGAGTTTCTACTCCTGAAATATTAACAAATAGCAATGAGTTCTTGATTGGGAGGTAATGCCGTACGATAGTAATGTTTTCTTCTATTTTGTAGTACTGTACACTACACAGTCCTGATAAATCTGATTCAACATGAAACTGATGAAAGATTACATTCTAAATTGTACAGTCTTCGCCGTATCAGTAAAATAGTAGTCGTGGCAACCTTGGAAAGTCACTGTACAGTACCGTACCTTCAAATTTTTCTCGGACGTCATTCTCCTTGAATGACTTTGGGGTCACCAAGAAAATTCGGGTCAGTTCTTCGTCTTCGTCAAAGTCTCTTGTGCTTCCAGATTCCCTGGACTGGGCGACTTTAACCTGCGGGAGAATGTACAGTAACGTAAATCAGTCAATTTAGGATGATGTTAACCAAATTTCTGTGTTGATAGAACAGAGGCATCATGAAAAAAGGTGTCTCTTTTGTTTTGTAAGCTTTGCAATTTATTTTAGAGGGTTGAGAGTTGCAAACTTTAGTTACAGTATAAAGCACAGTACTGCAGACAGAGTAATTATAAAGTTTGTTCATGGGCTGTACCGTATTGTCCCTCCGAGTTTGTGCGGCTGTAACAGTAATTCTTTGTAGTTGTCGTCGTCATGCTACGGCTTTGTACCGGAACGCTTTTGACTTCTTAGAAAATTAAAGTTGAGTGTATACTTCCCCACGCATGCAGTAACCTTCCACTCGTACAATGTAAAGACGAAAAAAAGCAAAAACAGAAGCAAAGTGACTGACAATATAAAATATTTAAATAAGGACAAGACCCCCCCCCCCCCAAAAAAAAAAAATAACAAGAATGATCCATGGTTGAGATAAGAGCCAAGATCACAATAAAATTCCAGTCTGTGTTTGGCCAAACATGACAATTCTTGGGTAGTAACTTGGTAAAATATTGGAAATGTCTGAATTTCTGAACACTCATGAAAAATGTCTCCATGACGACAAGTCTCGAAAAGAGATTGAACGAAAAAGGAAATGATCCTTTATAGATATAAAAAAGTGTTCCTTTGTAAGAGGAGTGGTTGTACAGTACCCATCCTCACCATACCATACAGCACTCTGTAACCTAACATACTGTTCATATGATATATAAGAGAGATAGGAGCCTAAGCTTTATTACAGTTCAAGAGAAATCTTCCAGTTTCATTATCAGAGGGATAGCAAACCTGATTAAAATGCACACTGAAAGATCTAATTGCACATTGATTTGAAACTTAGCAAATAACAGCACCCACACATTGATCAAAAACTTGAAATAAATAAGCCATCCAATGACATGGAGAAAGCATTGTTCTCAAGATTTCTTTAAAAAAAAAAAAAGGCCACTTGTTTACGTTCCTGCACACAGTATTTTTCTTATATAATTTATGCTACCCAGCCTGTGACTCATCATTACAGCTTGGCACGACTGCCGATAGTTTGGGAGAGAGGCTATATTGTATGTTTAATATATTGTGAATGCCCATGAAGGAAATGTACTGTACCAAACCTTACTGCCATTCACAGTATTTACAAGTAGAAAATTGAGATCTTCATTTGAACTTGTAAATGAGTTAATATTTCTTCATATAAACTGTACAGTAGTACAGTGCCAAATTTTTCAAAATGAAAGGGTTTTTCCCCCAACCCCTCCCCCTTTCTTGGGCAACCCAATCAATATATGTTACTACAGTAATAGCTCAGAGTAAGTACAGACTGTTATATACAGTACTTCAAGATGCTGACAAGAGATGTGAGATTGCATTTCATCAGGTACATCAGACTCATTAATTATGTATTGTGTTTCGTGGCTGTGTGCACTCTACTGACGCGGGTTTTCGTACAGCACTGTACGGTACATCATGTACAGTATGCATAATGAGGCATTCTACACTAGGCCATCACCAAGTGTTTTCCTTTTTACTTTTATCCTTCCTCCAGCTGTTAGAATTTCAAGCCTTCTCTTATATTTCTCATATATATATATACAGTATGTATTTACAGTATATATGTTTGTAACTTGTCACCAGATTCACTGAAGAGATTTTGTACCATACATTCATTAAAAACACAGTACAGTATGTCTCCTTGCCCAAGTATGCAATTTTATGTACGTTATACACAAAAGTATGTACATATGTAACAGTTCCAATTCTAATATGCATATTCAGTATGACCTTACAGCACTGTAGGTGATCATGCCATGCCATGTTTGCTTTGAAAAGTAATCAGATTTTCCCCAGTTTCAGCAGCTATTGTGACCTCACAACAAAGAATAAGAAATGTACACACCCAGGTGACTGAATTGCTAACTACACACTAGATTTAAATTAGCATATTTTACTCTAGGCAGTAAAAAAAAACAAAAAGGGCCTAAAACTGTAGTTTTACAGTATAGTAATGTATATACTTCTTTATTGCGAGGAATTAACAAGACAAAGAAGATTTTACTATAAAATTTACACACCCAGGTGACTGAATTGCTAACTACACACTAGATTTAAATAAGCATAATTTACTCTAGGCAGTAAAAAAAAAAAAGGGCCAAAACTGCAGTTTTACAGTATAGTTGGTACTTCTTTATTGCGAGGAATAAAAGTTAACAAGACAAAGAAGATTTTACTATGAACTATAAATTATCACAGGTCATTATAGTGCTGTAGTTAATTGTTAGTACAATAAATTCCTAGAGCTGTTAATATATTTCAAATACTTGACTGTCCCTCTGTTTCATTTTCGACGATAAATGTGGAAACTATCACTTCTGAGGCAAAAAGAGCAATAAATAAGAAGTTGAAAATACTCAAAGAAGAGAGAAACTGAAACATGTAAATCATACTGTATATATATGCCACTATTTAATCAAGATATGCAGTAAAACTTGAAAAACTGTACTCTTTACCTCTTTCCTTAAAAATTGTTGAGACCAATTTTAGGTACTGGACAGTACAAACAAGATGATCTTTTCAATGTTATTTAGAAATAAAAGCATCTTATTACTTAACATACATAGTATTAATATATTTGCAAATGACAAATTCTGAAATTTGTAATTTTGCTACTATTCATGTATTTGAAATGACATTTACTGTAAGTACAGTAGTCACAATGATGGACTGAATTGTGACAGGAATTGTCTGGGAATAAGTTATCCAGTATCCCATTGCAAAATGATATGCAAAATGGGAAAATTGTTATACAAGATGTTTTTGTATGCAGCCTTTACAAGGAGGAGGAGGAGAAGAAGATGTAGGAGGAGAAGGAGGAGGAGGAAGAAGAGGAGGAGGAGATTAAGAAGACAGACGAGGAAGAGAAGGAGGACTTAGCAAAAGAAGAAGAAAAGGAGGAGCAGAAAAAAAGGAGAAAAGGTGGATGATGATGATGATGATGATGATGATGATGATGATGATGATGATGATGATGATGATGATGATGATGATGATGATGATGATGATGATGATGATGATGATGATGATGATGATGATGATGATGATGATGATGATGAGGATGAGGATGAGGAGGAGGAGGAGGAGGAGGAGGTGGAGGATGAGGAGGAGAAGCTGTAAACAAATTATATTTCAATGACATATATGGAAATTATTTTGAAGTTTGGTGACTCTCTTACATGTACTGTACAGTACAGTACTTATAATCTGTATCCTTGACATTCCAGATCTACGGTAATATAACATTTAATGTATTGATTAGTTCAAGACAGGTTACCGTATGCATCTGAAATATTTCTTAAGAATACTCCACCACAGATTTTGTACTGACTGAAATAACTCTACATGAGATATGAGGGCAGTAAGGACTGGATTGCAAGAAACCTGAGCTGAAGAAATTATAAGCAAGGAAAGAACTTCATTCAGGAGCTATTAGGGCAAAATTTTAAGGGATGTTCGGAAAAATTTCTGCTTGGACAACCAAAATCTGCTGTGTAGGTTGCCTGGCAGAGGACTAGCCGGTTTACATCAAATTCAAATTTCATTATAAACTAAATACCCCCAAATAAAAATTGCTATCACAACCTCTGGTGTTCTGCTCACCAAACCTACACATCTCTCCTACAGTGTACATCCTACAGTGATACACTGGTCATTTTCATTTGCTACATTTTTGCAGACAACCAAATTTGTCGTTTTGATAGGGATATGTAAGGCCTGGAGGTCCGAGAAAATTCTGTCTTGTTCAGAGTTGACAACACGCTATCAAATTTGAGTATTTACTCTGTTCTACTTACTGGTTATGGTCCTCACAACACTGGTAAAATCATAAAAAGATACATCCCAGCTATAACCAGTATGTATGCATGTATGGCATTTGGTTACCAACCATACAGTACCTACTGTAGACAGCAACCTTCACCGCAACCTAATCACTCAATACTGTAGTTTGCAAGATATTAATTAGCATGATCATAAGAGTAGCCTCAAGTGGCATAGTCATCTTTCAAAATAATTTGAACATAACAAAACAAAGCATAATATATGCAATAAAAAATTTCTGAAATTTTCCACCAAACTTTGACTATATGAGAAGAAAACACAGTTTGTAAAAGATTAAATTTTAGAGATATGCACATCATGAAAGCTGCTAACAGATGGTCCAAGTCTGTATTTAACAATTCACATTTAGCTGCCTTATTCTTTCTGGCGATGAAATTGATGTGTACAGTATATACTTATTTTCAAATAAAACCTACAATGATCAGTTATCAATATGTAAAATAATGCTTATTATTCATGTCACAAAATTAACGTTTCATGCTTTCATGATTCTACTGACCCTTACACATGACTAGATGACTGGTTTGTGTACAACTATTAGCAACCTACCACTCCCCTACCTTTCCCCATATAGTAGCCTTAGCAATGGGAGTTTTCTAATATATTAACAAATTTATCAACTGTTAGTCCACTAGACCACTGAAAGTATCAGAATTTTTTATTTTCAATCTAGCCTAACCGAACTGAACTTAATCAATTGCTGTTAGTGTCAGGCTCTGGAAATCAAATTCGTTGTTAGTCCATTGGCAACAATACTAATAGCAAGATAAATATATTGTTATTAGGTTACCTAATTGACAACGTAGACAGAGCCTGTGTAGGCATGTACACAGCAGTAGGGCTTGTATTCATTTCTTACTTTCGCAGAACTGGTACAAATAGATAGGAGAAACAGGAACGCAGCGTATTAAGTTGTGAGCTCACCTTTACTGCTCTCCCTATGCCTCCGATGACTTGTCCATCGGTTTCTTCCATAGCTTTTCCAGCCTGTGAAGCCTTAGTGAACTTAACGTATGCCACACCTTTTTTTTCACCGGTACGTCTGTCGGTAACAAGCCAAACATCTTCAAGCCCTGAAAATTGGGTAAAGTGCTCACGAAGTATTTCGTCTGTGTGGTTTTTGCTTGCAACAACAAATAATCGACTGTTTTTCGGTGTATCCAGCTTATTATTACTGGATGAATTTCTTCCTCGCCCTCGATCTGATTCCTTTCTGTCACTCATGTTGTTTTCCTATATGACTGACTTCTCAATGAATTAATAAAGTTTCACAAAATTGATACGAGGAAAAAAATAAGACTTTTTCGTTAACACTAGCGCCTTGCCGCTACCACTGTCTAGAAACGCTCGGCAGATCTAACGTGTGTGTTAATTAAATATATTACAGATGTGGTAACGCCACTTTTAACGAATGTTGCCAAATCATAAGACATTTTAACAGCTAGAGCCTTGTATGCTAGCATGTGAAAGTAGATATAAGTGATCCACGCACGCGCATGGGCTAGTATACAAATAATAAATGGTAATGAGTGCAATGGTTCAAATATTTCATGAGTTGAAAGATGGAATGTTCCATTCAACGAGGCGCAGCCGAGTTGAATGGAACAAATTACATCTTTCAACGAATGAAATATTCGCACTATTGCACGAATGGAAACCATTCATTATTTGTTTTATACAACACCTTCAAGTTTGGATATTATTGGATGTAAAATGCACCCATACTACAGATTGTATTGAACAGACAGGTTTCTCTGCTCTCTTACCATTGAAAAAAAAGTGCTATCAAAAAAGTATAAGTCATGGTTCTATTTCATAGAGTGCAATAGAGCGCATTTTGCATGCAATCGACAAGCAATTGACCAATCAAATGGCCGGAATATAATTAGGTGTTGTATAATATATGAAACCCACAAGAAGCGCTTTCCTGTAGGGATCATAGAAATTTGAAATAGGGTTGGGATCAAACTTTGTGAAAAGACCAGGTCACTGGTTTAGGACCATGGGAGTGGGGAAGGGGCCAAGGAGAGTAAGGAATCACAGCAGCATAGCGACTAGTTTGGAAATTGTTTCCTGTGGTGCACGATGCATGATAGTTATCCCGTTGAAATTATAGGGGAGCCCTTACCGAAATCCCAGATCTGGGCCAGATATAAAAATCCAGATCGGGCCCAGATCTGGAATTCCAATCTGGGCCTGATCTGTTCCAGATCTGGAATTTATATCTGTCCAGATAAAAAATTGGGCAGATATAGTAATATCTGGCTTTATATGGCCAGATAAAGGCTTTATATGGCCAGATAAAGGCTTTATATGGCCATATAAAGGCTTGATATGGCCAGATAAAGGCTTGATATGGCCAGATAAAGGCTTGATATGGCCAGATTAAACCAGATATAAAGCCAGATCTGGGATTTCGGTAAGGGAGATGAATGTACCTCCTGAACATTTGAAAAAGGCAATCAATGCTGACCACAAATAACTTAAAAATAATAAAAACACTTCATAATTTGTTCGTAGTATCTCCAGATTTCGGGGCACCAATCTCCAGGTTTTTTTCTTGGAAATGTCTAGGTTTTTAGGTTTACGCCTTCGGGGTAATCGGCAGGTGTGAAATGAGAAGGCTTCAAAATATTGTTCAACGCCATGTCCTTCGCCATGGTTTATTATCCCTCCTTGATACAAAAAAAAAAAACCCAAAAACGACATAAACAACATAAGAGAAGAAAAAGGAGACAAAATTTGTTTGCACATACTTTTCTTTCAGACAGATCACATACAGACAAAGCCACACTATCACCTGTGACTTGATGAAAAGCACAGCTAAAAAAATGTTGACACTTTCACAAAGTGACATATATTTATATATAATATATTTATATATATAAAGATGGGGGGAGGGGGAAAAAGAAGCCTTGAAAAATACTCAGTGCTGTCTACTTACCAAAATGCTGACCTGGCGACACTAAGCTCACGGTAACACATGATCACGCTAAACAACCAGTAATATATACATTCTTAATATCAACATCACCTAATCCAACTTCACCCAACCCAACCCCACCCATCACCATCCCTCTCTCAAACCAAACTTCTTTTTTTACACCCTCCAATGTTCCATACACCTTTCTTGTAGATTTACAAATATATCAACATTCCCTGAACGTTTTTTTTTTTTTATTATTTATTTATTTTTTTATCTCTATTGATTGAAACTATTTACAAATCTTTGCTGGTTGGTTTCCTTTCCTTCACCTCACAGAGGGGGGGCCATGGTATAAACCATTCTGCCGTTTCTTAGAAATGAAACAATGATCAAAAAATGTCTTGCCAAACCCTTCTAAATAGCTAATAGAAACAACGTTTTCTTTGTTCTAGTTAATTGATTGACTTGATTGATTTCATCAGTTCCCCAATTCCTAAGAATATTTGTAGATAAACTTAAAATATATCTTTGCAGGAAAGAGTTTTATGTATAGAGGAAAAGAAAAAGGAAAGAAAATAAAATAAAATCATTCGCTACCAAATATTTTAGGCAAATAATCTCCCATCGTTTGTAGCTTTTGATTAATTGTAATGGCACTCAAATTCATTTCACGAAGCCAAGAAAAAACAAATTAAAAAAAAGAATGAGAAAAAAACACTTTTAATTTACAGGATAGCTTAACACACAAGATAATGCAATATTCAGTGTGAAATAGCACAGTTACCCAAGGCATACAATTCTCCTTTCAAAAAGGCAAGTATTTTCATTAAAAAAAAAAATCAAATGGAGTGTAGCAAATATTGTCAATTAATTTTTTCACCATATTTCTTCCTATAAGTTTCTCCCTTGCAGTATTGACTAAAAACATCAGATATTGCTAAAGAACAAAACAATGTTAAAAGCAATCAATTTTTCTGTTTCTTCTAACTAAAATAGGGTCGTTTAGCAACAGCTTTATATACATTAATATTGTCTGACATAAATTGTGGTGTTAGCAATAGATGCAAAGTTTTTATTTCACTGGCAGCTTGCCAAAGCTACAGAGCCAATCGCAGGTTAAACTTTGACTGGGTATCGTAGTGTATTGTGAACCCCTGGTTAAAACTAGCATCCGACCCTGAGGGACCTGGCAGGTAAAAACACACAACTCTGGGCAAAATCATAGTAATAATCATAATAATAATAATAAGAATCACAATATTTGTCATTAAACCAAGCAAAATTTAATCCATCAGCAACAGGCTTGACTTTCAATAATGAAACTAGCTCACACAGCACACAATTCACACTATCACACCACCCCTCCCCCCACCCTCCTTTCTACCCTATCAACTCAGTCCCATTTCCATACAATTTGGAAAAATCTCAGCATCTAGAAAATCTTCCATAAGATGTTTCCACCAACATATGCAGTTGTAAGGAAATAGGATCGCATGCCTTTATGGTTCACGATGCTCGCTATATCCCCTTTTTAAGGTTTAAATCCTCATTTTCCCACATATTTCCACTTAACCGCACAGCTATACTGTGACCGAGAAGTTAGAAGAACAAGGAGAAAGGAAGTGGGAGGGGGGGAGAGAGGCAGAGAAGGGGGTAGATGGGGAAAAAAATTCAAGATATGGAAGTGAACCAACAGTATAGAGAATAAAGAGCAGCTAACAAGATCAGTATTTGGTGACCAAGTCAGGCTACCATGGCAACATAAACAGCGCAGTCCAAAGCAAGACTTGTCAATTTATGAAAAAATATCTCTTAAGAACCATTAGTGACACACAACAGTGACCAAAAATTGTAAGCCAGCTTAATACAGCCACACAACCACTGAAACAAAATAACTGATGAAATCGGGCAGACTGACTGAAGACTCCACCATCTTTTCATCCTGGACATGATTTCAGGATGCTGGCGCACACGTTCACCAGAGGCAGAAGAGTAACTAACTACCCAGGCCTTTCTTCCACTGAGTGACTCCTCCTTTATGTACAACATGATACAGCGATGCTAAGAAACGGAACATCAAAATAGAAACTATACCGATCAAGCAAACATATCTGTGTCAAATAAAATATTCTGTACAACGTAGAGAAAGTTTAAAAGAAAGAGATTGAAAAAAGAAAAAAAAGGAAAAAAAAACAAAGGCTGAATTCACATACATTGTTCAAAGGTTAAGGCAAGGACCACAGACTTACATTCCTCAGTGCATACAGTGTTTTTATCTCATTGGAAAAAAAAAGAATAAGAAAAAAAAAGATTGCATGGTAAGAGAAATGCATAAAGGCTATCGGTTTACATTACTGACAAGAGAGTTTTAAATTATCATTCATAACATGTTGTCAAGATAATATTTGAAATATATGAATACTTTTGGTTCAATTTCAATTGAATTTTTGTGCAAAACCAACCATGATATTAAAACTTTATCTCTCTACCTGGCTTAAAGACAATCTCTGTGGGAGAACTTTCGTCTCATGTTTTCATTAGAGATTAACATTATAGCTTTGGGGATAGCTTCTTGAAAATACCTGACAAATGACCAATAGAACACAAAAGGCACAATTGTTATGAAAATAGAGAGAGGTGGGGGGGAGGAGGGGGCAGTGGATTGTTGATGGAATGAAAGGGTTCATTGCCTCTTACCATGTCAAATCACTAAATTAAACAGGAAATTGCACAAAAAGCAAGAAATGCCTTTTTGAAAGGTCTTTTCATTCCATCCTGTAATAAACCAGATACCATACAAATGAAAACCATTTACGGTTCTGCTACCTTGCAATCTTTTTTTTGTTTTGAGATTTTTTATATTTTTTATTATATATACATATATTTTTTTGGGGGTGAATTCAAGCAGTTTTGTCAGCCACAAATTGACACATAAGTTGTGAAAAATGTACATCTATCAATATATACACTACTGTACATTGACTATGTACATACAGACTCATTGCAAAACCTTAATACACAGTAAACAGACTCGTTCCGACTACTAGTAAACCGTCATACTAGTAAACCTTAATAGACAGTTAACAGACTCGGTCTGATTTCTAGTAAACCTTAATACACAGTAAACAGACTCGGTCTGACTACTAGTAAACCGTCATACTAGTAAACCTTAATAGACAGTAAACAGACTCGGTCTGATTTCTAGTAAACCTTAATACACAGTAAACAGACTCGGTCTGACTACTAGTAAACCATCATAATAGTAAACCGTAATACACAGTAAACAGACTCCTTCCGATATCTATTAAATCGTCATACTAGTAAACCTTACTACACAGAAACAGACTCGGTCTGACTACTAGTGAACCGTCATACTAGTAAACCTTAATAGACAGTTAACAGACTCGGTCTGATTTCTAGTAAACCTTAATACACAGTAAACAGACTCGGTCTGACTACTAGTAAACCATCAGTCCACTATGGGGATAGAAAATTGTCACCACCATCCACACTGACCATCTCTGGTCTGTCTTGAACTATCTGCATATGTCAAACTATGTGTGCCAATCACATACATGGTAAAACCATCATTAACACTAACGGACTTGGTCCTTTGCTCACAGTTACATGGCAGTATATCATGAGTATCACTGTGAAACCGTAATGCACATTTATTCACTCGGTTTTGTGGCAAGTCCAATTGTGTACATTACCGATATCATTGTAACACCAGCATACAGCCCGAATCGATCAGCCTATGAGTATAAACCAATCAGTGAGCTATGGGTACCATTGAATAAAAACCATAACATTTATTAATTCATTCTGTTAAGCTCTAGGTATGTTACGTGTGCGAAATGCAAAATCATAACGCACACGCTAAATGACACGTTCTATCGACAAGTTACTCACAGAGCATTAAGAGTATCCTTTCAGTTATTTTGGGGCCATTATTGACATTTTTTTCAACTCTGAGTTAGATCCAGATTCCGACAACCTTCTCAAACTCTAATTTCAGGAAATGTTTTGAGACCCACACAAGGAAATAAAAGGAAGAAAAAGAAATGGGAAAAGGGAACTGGGGGAGGGGGGGTGGAGATGTTGGTGACATGATATGAAAGTATCCATTAAATTATTATTTTAAAGGAATTCACCTTATCAAATATTTCATATTTAGAGATATTTAAAGGAGTGATAACTTCAGGGATTATACCATTTTCATTTTCTTATTGGCACCCCTTCCCCCCCCCCAAAGAATAGTAGTCCTTATCCTGTGTACTTTTTTGGTTAGGATTCAACAAAGGTAAAGCTTTCCTCTCTCGAAATAGGTAAGTACTGAATGGGATTTCCTTGGTAGACAAACAAAGGCCTCTCTGTTGAATTAGTAGCTACTTAAAGTAAGTTAAGTTTTCTAGAAAATGCAACAAAAAAAACAACAACCAATGAAAGCGAGAGGAGAAGGGTGGGTATGAAGCAATCCTTCAAAAATTAGGCTTGGTTCCTATCAGCTGCTGACAGCATCAATTGTTAAGATAGTATTTGAATAATTTCCAAAATTTCCGACAAAACACACAAAAAAACACGAGAGAATAAAGCAAAAAATACTGAATACAAATTGTCCGCCAAGGTAAAACCTTTTGACTTAGCAAACAAGAGAGAGGCTTCTTATGTTTTTTTTATAGCTACTGGCCGACAATCTGAGATATAAACAGAAGTATTAAAAAACAGAAAAGAAGGATGAAAAGTACCACACGTTATCAATAAGAAAAGAAAAAAGGCTGAACATCTGTAGCATCTAAAAAAAAAAACTTAAAAAAAAAACTTAAAAAATATAATTGAATAAAAAATATGGAAAATACAAATAAAGAAGGAGAGTACATCCCTGCAGATTAAAGCAAGTCATGAGGCATCTGGTATATTTTTGGTAACTGGAATATCATTAACATGGTTAAGAGTTTCCTTCGTTTTGTTACTAAATTTAACACGACGGCTAACAAAAGGCAGCATCAGTTTTGCACAGGTAAAAAAATGCAAGTGCCGTTTTTATTTCTACGGAAAAACTGATGAAATTCACTGGCATTTAGCGGGTGAGATAGGCTGAATTCATAGGCCGGTGTGCTTTATTGAGGTACAAAATCCGTCTGTATTTCAAACAAGCGCAGCGAGGACAGTAATGATATGGTCCACCGAATGCTACAGACATGAACTGAAGAACCACAACAGAAATGGAACTCAATATTTCTCTTTAGGGGGACAGGTAAGGAAGGGCACGAGAGGAAAGGAAGTAATTATTAATATTTTTTTTAAGTTGCTAATTTTGAGAATAGCTGTAAAACTGTCAAGTCATTACACTGATCAAATTCCAATAATAATATCAATTTATTTAATCCATAAAAAGTTTAACGGTTTGAAATTAAAAGCTAAAAAAAAGTTGCAACATAACAATCTGCACGATAACGTCCTTTAATTAAATAAAAGTGATAATTAAATTATCATTAAAAGACAAACAAGTTTTATAGTAGAACAGAGCTAAATTATTCTTTTTCTGGGGCTTTTTGCAAGAAATGCCCTATTTCAGTGTCTATTGATGTTGGATAGATTAGTTATAGCTGACACCATTATGATTTCAGTTCAGTAAATGATAGATTTTTGATGTTCAATTGTTCAGTTAAACAAAGACTGTTCGTACGTAGATATTTAAATTTGTGTAGTCACATGTTCAAAATCTCATTCTCTTTCACTTCACCCATTTTTAATTATGTTTGCATATTAATTCTGACCTCGAAGCATCAACATTTGCCGATCCTGAATTTTGTTATTACCCGCCTGGGTTTTTATTATGATTGTGGTATTTATTACTGCTCATTTAATTTTGTCCCTGTGCTAGAGATGATGTGTGCACTTTGAACAGAGCCTGGTGAACTGCTAGAGTAATTATGACATTCCTCTTTCCCCAAAAACAAACCCCACCTTAATCTATTATGAGAAATGCTTTGAGATAAAATTTGCAAAGGTTTTTTATAATAGACCAGGCCAGAAATGTACTCACATAAAATGCTTCTTTGGCCACTGGATGAAGAGAACACAAACTCGTCTCCGCTATATTAAAAACTTCAATTTTACGACGAAAAAAAGTATGAAACAGGAAAGACGACGACACTTCTAATTAAAACTACAATTGACCAACATTATCATCACATAAAAACTTGGTTCAGATAGAAAAGAACAAGTCCAAGAAAAACAAAACACAAAATGCATAAATACTATCATGTGTAAAAAAAGAAAAAAATACTGCGATGTCAAGTGACGACTAAAAAAAAGACACTAAGAAGTTAAATGTACAAATTTTCATCTCTCCAAGCGAGACCAGGCAGGACACATTTTTCGTCAAAACCCTGCGTGCACGTTTGTGCTACTTCGTCGCGAGAAGAACTTAGAGAGCACCTTTTCCATCCTTCTGGCTGAAGACGATGATCGAGATCGAACAACCAGCGATGAAACTTGCTCTCCATTCAGTACTTTTTCGATTTTTTTCCTTTCCGTTTGAATGATAGGACTTGTGCGACGATTCACTGCGTATTGTCTTCTTTGGGTTCTTCCGTTATGACGTCTTCCATCGGCTCCGAAGTTTCACTGTGAAAGTAAAAATGGGAGAAAGACAGAAAACAATTAGTCAGGAATGAAAAGAATCACACGTTATCAATAAGGAAAAAAAAAGGCTGAACATTTGTAGCATGTAAAAAACATAAAAAATATAATAAAATAAAAAATATGGAAAATACAAATAAAGAAGGAGAGTACATCCCTGCAGATTAAAGCAAGTCATGAGGCATCTGGTATATTTTTGGTAACTGGACTTTCATGAACATGGTTAAGAGTTTCTGTATTAAAAGTTTCCTTCGTTTTGTTACTAAATTTAACATTTTTCTCAGGAATGAAGGTTTTTCTAACAAAAAAAAAAGTAACTACTATAGAGAAACATCACAACAACTCTTCGACTGGTAAAACATCACTCCGTGTGCTGTAAAAGTGAGTTAGAATTTGTCCAATCACTCACTGCATTATGATGACAGTGAGTGCAATATTGCTAGGTTACAGTAGGATTAAAAATATCCATTTTTACAGCTCACATGAAAAAAAGACTGAAGAACAAGAACATTTAAAAAAAAAAAATCTCCACACAAGAAATCTCGCAAACAATGAGGAGGAAAAAACAAAACAAGAACAAAAATTCAGTTGGCATTTCTATGTTTGTGATGATGACCTCACCATCAGATTTACCAGGTTTGCTGTTACTTCATTGACTGCTAATTTTTGATGATTGACACAACAGAATCATTCAAGATTTCTGATTGGACAACGTGGATTGAGATGGCGGAACAACGCCATCACCCTACGTTTACTCTACAATTTGCAGTAAATATCATCCGTGACAAGGACTGGATGGGATTTTTTTTTCCCCTGAATATTCTTGAAACAAAGGAGAACTTTTTCAATGCAAAAGATGCCTTTGGCCCTGGCAGAACAATGAAACAACTTCAATGAACAATGAAACAGAACAATGAACAATGAAACAGAACAATGAACAATGAAACAAAACAATGAAGCAATGAAACAGTTGGCTGAACAATGAAACACCAATGAAACAAGAAATACATGAAATATAGAGGTGTGTCATCTGACACTTGAGAATTGCATAATGAAATCAAATACACCAAACATCAAAGTCCCAAACAAGGGAAAATACTAGCCATAAAAAAAAAAACCAAAATACGAAACATAAACGACGGTTGTTACGAAGTATTTATTCGAAAACTTCGGTTTGAAATATTTTTTGACACCATTTTATCACTTGAGGGAAAAAAATGGACTTACTTTAAGGATGGATTTGAAGTGGCAACTGACAGAGAGGCCATGGCATCTACTGCCTCAGATTCCATAAGTTTCTGCCTCTGTGAGCCCCTCTCCGAACAACGGATCAGTGACAACGTAGTCCTTACGCTGGTCCAGTATTCCGCTGAAGAATTCACACAAAAAAAGGCTCATTGGGTCATTTGTGAAAGCCTTCTTCAGATGGACGAAAGATCCACCATGGCTTATTCCCACAAATATCCTAAGCTCCACCCCCTCCTAACGGTTTAATATTATAGGTACTGTATAACATTTTGCATAAATCCTTCAAGAATGAACATTGGAGAAAACTGCAGAATTTCCCTCCAACCCAGCTCCCCCCACCCCCCTCCCTCCCATCCTTTGCACCCATCCTCACCATCAATGACTGCTGTCCTCATATTAATTACTCACATAAACCATAGACAGAAACATTTCACAGGATGTGATTTGCGAATAGGTGAGGTACTACTTCCATTTCTTCCGACATTAAGAAGTAAAACAAATATGATATTGAAGGTTTGCTAGACGTGTATCATTTTTTTTCTTTGGACTGACAAATTTTGTTTCTCAATAGGTTTTGCTCAAATTGATGCGACATGCTTGAAAATTCCCTCTGTACGTCAGTGTTCTTATCATTTATCAATTTTTTTTTTTTGGGTGCGGTGTGTTTCCAACATTTGGGTGATACCCTTCCTGCTCGTATCATTATAAGATGGTCCTCTAACCATGACAGATAGACCACCTCCCCAAAGATAAAAGCAGAAAGCGGGTCTACATCTCATTTCTCTTGTTTTATTCTGTTCTGCATTTGTCTGGGAGGTAACACTTACACTGAATCTTAATGGTCTTTTCCAGGCACTGGGCGGCCTTCTCGATGGGCATCGCGTCCAACTCTTTCTCCGATACCTTGGGCGCTTCCTCCCCGAGCAGCACTTGAGTACAGACCTCTGACGAGTCGCAGATGGATTGCAGATCGTAACCTCCTTCTAAGACTAGCACCACTCTGCCCCCAGCTAGAGATAGCAGCTGCTTTGTCATATAACCAAAGCCTATTATAAAATGGGAAAGAGAGACCATGTCAACACCTCCCTCTATCTCTCTTCTATTCTTTCCATTTACAGCAACTGGTTGAGTTTGGTTTTCATTAGTCGAAGGATGATGGAAAAAGACCAATGTGTTTCACAGATATGTCTAATCTCTGTGGGGATACCATGTCATGTAACCACCCAGATTTCGTACCCACTCCCTGGCTTATGTGATACTCACACTGCGGGGATACCATGTAACCACCCAGATTTCGTACCCACTCCCTGGCTTATGTGATACTCACACTGTGGGGATACCATGTAACCACCCAGATTTTGTACCCACTCCCTGGCTTATGGGATACTCACACTGCGGGATACTATGTAACCACCCAGATTTCATACCCGCTCCCTGGCTTATGTGATACTCACACTGCGGGGATACTATGTAACCACCCAGATTTCGTACCCACTCCCTGGTTTATGGGATACTCACACTGCGGGGATACTATGTAACCACCCAGATTTCGTACCCACTCCCTGGCTTATGTGATACTCACACTGCGGGGATACTATGTAACCACCCAGATTTCGTACCCACTCCCTGGCTTATGGGATACTCACACTGTGGGGATACCATGTTACCACCCAGATTTCATACCCACTCCCTGGCTTATGGGATACTCACACTGTGTGGATACCATGCAACCACCCAGATTTCGTACCCACTCCCTGGTTTATGGGATACTCACACTGCGGGGATACTATGTAACCACCCAGATTTCGTACCCACTCCCTGGCTTATGGGATACTCACACTGCGGGAATACTATGTAACCACCCAGATTTCGTACCCACTCCCTGACTTATGGGATACTCACAGTGGGGAAACCTGGTAACCACCCAGATTTCATACCCACTCCCTGGCTTATGGGATACTCACACTGTGGGGATACCTGGTAACCACCCAGAGGGGCAGGGTGACCCACTGCTGCATCAAACCCTGCAGACACCAACACCACGTCTGGAGAAAACTCTTTCGCTATCGGCAAGACCACCGTTCTGTGAAAGAACAAGGAACCGTACAGAGGAAGTATTACACACTTTGTTTGTTTGTCTGTAGGAATGCGGATAGGTTTACCTACACGGGTAACAGGTATATATGGTACATGTAATGCTAGCCAATATGGACAATGACGAAAGTTAGGGAAGGGGGTAGGAGGGAGGAAGGGGGCAGGAAGGAGGAAGTGGGGAGGAGGGAGGGAGGGCAGGAGGGAGGAAGGAGGGAGGGAGGGGCAGGAGGGAGGAAGGGGGTAGGAGGGAGGAAGGGGCAGGAAGGAGGAAGGGGGAAGGAGGGAGGAAGGAAGGGGGCAGGAGGGAGGAAGGAGGGGGTAGGAGGGAGGAAGCGGACAGGAGGGAGAAAGGGGGCAGGAGGGAGAAAGGGGGAAGGGGAGATGAGAGTGGGAGTTTGAAGGTTGCAGGTCTTAGCCTGCCAAAGTGGAAAATATTCTGTTATCAGTTCAATTTATCCTCGTCCCATTGGTAAATTTAGGTTATACCTCCATTCCGGGTATGTGGATTCTCCTGCAGATATTACTCAATTCTGGTAGAAGACAGCTGGAGCTACATCACAATCTGTTGTGCAGAGAATAAGAGATCTATATTTAATACTAGCAAAATTCCAAGCAGATATGATTTACCTAAATGCAGCCATGTACTCTGCATCCCCCATGGCCGGGTCCAGTCCTCCATGCCAGGCAATGTTGACGTTGTAACCGAGCCCGGATCCACAGCCACACTAGCGGGAAAGAAACGCAAGAGAAGGAGAAAGAAATTAGCTAGGATATCCTAGGATAACGAATAGTAAAGTCCAGAAATAGCCAGCGTTGTTGTTAAGCACCTTTTCCCAGTGGCTTAAAACAATTCACACATGTACCAAATATCCACTCTGCAAGATGGCGAGCGAGATTCAACCAAGGTTTGGATCATTTATTTTTGCAAAACTGACCCATAGACTTTAGGGTAAAGCCTTGATAGGCTTGTTCAATAAGGGGGGAAAAAAACACAACAGGACAGAACAGGGAACAAAAAATTGTCATGATTTTCTAAATTTCAAATTTTGGTTTTAGACGATTACGTTCCTGAGTGTGAAATGTACCAAAGAGAAAAGGGAGATATTTCCAACATTTCTTCCCAAACAGACTAAACTTCTAAGATACTGTGTGATGTTTTTACCTCAAAAAGATAACTGATAAATGAAAATTTTCAGATCTGAGATATTTTTGGCTTCAAGTTTTCCTTGCAATTTTTTGACAAATGTTCTTAGCTGTCTCGTAAAACCTGAAGATGATAAAAACTATGAATTTGTAACGATGAAATTACCTCGTCCGGAGCTCCGGTGCCTGGGAAGAAGTTGCCATCGTCGTGACGATGCAGTGAGATGTAGAGCACATGCTGGTCCTCGTAAAAAATCTTCTGAGTTGAGTTACCGTGGTGAACATCCTGATGAGAAAAGACAAAAATATACTGAATGAATTTGAAAAGAAATTACAAAAAAGACAGACACCTTTTCAACAACACACAATGGAGGATAAACTGACACGCCAAACAAACTATTTCAAAGTGATACAATTTTATCTTTCAAACCTTTAATCATCTCTGATAGAATTGCTTGATAAGATTTTTAAGTAATTTAAATGATTTTAACGTAGACGAAATCCTCACCCAATCGACGATCAGTATCTTGTTCAACTTGAGCTTTGTGCGGAGCTGTTTGGCAGCTATGGCGATGGAATTGAAGAAGCAGAAACCCATGGCCTGAGAGGTCTCGGCGTGGTGACCCGGTGGCCGGACGATCGCCAGACCGTTCTTCAGTTCCCCGGCAGCGACTTTAAAGGCAAGCTCGATTACAGCACCGGCAGCCTGGAAGATGAGGAGAGAAAAAGAGAAGGCAGGTCTTGTGAGTTTAGCTTTATATGACAGGGCGGTATATCTATCTTACACCCCATTGGACAACGCAGTACATTCAAGGTTCTTTGTTTGATTTATAAATGTATTAATAAACAGGCCCCCGATTATTTGTGTAAGATGTTTACTAAGCATGTTTCATCATACCGTATAAGAAGTATATCTGCTACTACTTTAAACGGTCCTGCCTCTCGCACAAAACAGTTTGGCAACCATGTTTTTTCTGTAAATGGGGCCAGGCTGTGGAACGACTTGCCGTCTTCGGTTGGTAATCAATCTACATTTCTCTCTTTCACAAAAAGTTCTGAAGACAATTCTCTTTAATAAGGCCTTTAAGTAATCCTCTTTTTGCTGTCTTGTTGCTGTTTCTGTTCATTTGTATGTTTTATCTTTTCCTTGTAAAGCGCCATAGAATATCATTTTAGTTATGGCTCTATATAAATGCCATATTATTATTATAAACGGAATGACATAGTACCCTTGGCTGCAAGGGGAAAGTTCATGTCACGGCAGTTATCCATATCACGTAGATCGATCGATCGAGAGAGGTAGAAAGTTGTATAAAATGACAAAGATAGGAGGAACAAGAATTACAGAATATCTACAAAGAGAGAGAAAATGCACAAATATGAGACTTACCATTCTGACTGCACTAGGAGAGTGGAGATCATTCCAGATGGTATCGGTATCGACACCAAACCCACCGCATGGTAACCAGGTAAAATTACGCTTTGGCATACATGCTGAGGGAGGAGACATAAAAATAATATGCAAATATACAAATCTACTCATCTCTTTTGACTGTCAATAGGTTATAAGATATGATATTAAGGCCGGACAAAGAAAGTAGGGGATGAGAACTGCATTTCATTTGGGAGAAATTCAAAACGAGAGTCAGAAAGACGTTTCTTAAGAGAGAAATTCACGTTCTTTAACAATCCTCTTTGTTACAAAACGATTTTTCTTAGAGCGGTGTGACAATAAGATTCATGTTTCACTTTAGAGCAATTTTGTAATAACCAATATATTTTAATAGAGAAGTTTGAAATGATGACAATTAAACCTACATTTCAACTCAGGAAAGTTCATATATGTACAATAATTGTTCTTTGAAAGGAGCTTGAGACAAGAATTATACTTCATTATACAGCAAAAATTCACAAGTAAAGTTGAGATTTCTTTATAGGGAAATTTCAAACGAGAATTACATTCCACTATAGGGAAATTTCAAACGAGAATTAAATTTCATTGTAGAGAAATTTCAAATGAGAATTATATTTTTTCATGGGGAAATTTCAAATGAGAATTATATTTTTTCATGGGGAAATTTCAAATGAGAATTATATATTTTCATAAGGAAATTTCAAATGAGAATTATATTTTTTCATGGGGAAATTTCAAATGAGAATTATATATTTTCATAAGGAAATTTCAAAGTAGAATTATATTTCTTTATAGGGAAATTTGAAGTGAATTGAATTTTATTAAAGGGGAATTTTCAAATGAGAATTACATTTCTTTATAGGGCAATTTCATATGAGAATTATTTTTTATTATATCACTCACCAAGTTTCTTGGGATCTATCTTACTCCTGTTGGGCTGACTTGTTCCAAAGAAGAGGACATAACCCTCACTGTGGCAGGACTGGAGTTCTTCAAAAGTTGCCTTTCTGACTTTTATTTTCTATAAGTAAGTGATAAAAACAAAACCAATGATGATGATGACGATGATTCTTGCAATCAACATTTGAAAGGGTAAATGAATTCCATTCTTTCCTTCTCAGTTCAATGTGCAATACTTTCTTTCCAACCACCAGAAAATGGTAACCTTTAAGCGTAAGAACTACCAGCAAAAAAACGTTCCACAGATCGTTATAAACTACAACGATAGTAACACTCCGAACTTTGTATTCTGTTTTTACTCCATATTAGTATATTAACAATCCCACTTCCTAGTTTGGTGCAGCAAGATTTCATAACTGCATCACAAATTCTGCCTTATCGGCATCACCAAGGCAACAACAGACTCTAACTGTTAAAGTTGGACGTTTACTGATAAAAAAACTCAAGTCATGTTTTTTTTTAAAGACTGACCTCTTTGCTTTCGATCATAAAATCTTTAAAATTAAAAAAGTAATGACTAAAATCAAGCCAGGAGGACTGAGAGAGGAGGATGAGATACCTCACAACGGGAGACCAATCCGGTCCCTTGTAACCTGGCCCAGATACTCTGCAGCCGTCCAGGGTGCTCTGGGTGGTTAGCATTGTTGTTACATATACACTGGTGCTTCAGCATCATGGTATCGTATGCAAGGCCTGTAGAGAGAGAGAGAGAAGAACCAGGACAGACCATCAAATCCCTAGTACACACTTCATCATTTGGTGGAACAGAGAGCACGGACATTCGATGGTCAGTGACGACGGACACACCAAACTTTACATCATAGGAGTAGCTGCTCGTAAAGATCGTAAAGGTATTACCAGTATTGCGCACCCAAATATGCTAGAGAGTCAAATGTTCGTCAAACTTCGACAACGATTTCCCCGCCTTTATAAGAGACCGTTTTAACTCGCTGAGATGCATCAAATTATCCTCATGTCTTTGGGTCTTAGGAATGTTTTTTTTTGGGGGGGGGGGTGGGTGTGGAGGGATGTAAGAACTTTGTAGGCTATAATTTTGCACAATAGTGATATTCTTAACAAAAATTACCTATTATTCCATCTCACTTTTTTCTATGATCTTTGAAACATTCTGAAGAATTATTAACAAATCACAAAATATGAAGGTGGTGCAGTAAACCCTTTAGTTACGAGGAACAGGTGGGTGGGGTGGAGTTGGAGATATCGGTTACAAGGAATACGTAATCATACAGAGCAAAGACAGGTACGTTATGACGTTGTTGAAATGAACCCACCTGTTGTGAACTTGCCCTGTTGAGAGCCGTCATTGGCAGTGTTAGGTGTAGGGGAACTTTGGGCTCTTTTCAGTGTTCTGTGGGCAAGGTCACTGGAAGCCAAGGCACCTACAACAAAAAACATCAATTATCAAAACAAAAAAATTAAAAAGGGGGGTCAAAATAGATAGACACAGTCCATATACATACCAAGGAATGTAAAACAAAGGCAATCGGAGTTCATATCACAAATTACACTTCAGGCAGTGGAGGGAGTGTTTTTTACTTAAAAAGAATATTGACACATTAGGACACAGGTTAATCCTAGGTTGAAAACTCTAAATTAAAGTCCCACTAAAATGAAGATGTTTTGGTTTCCTACTACAGCTGGGGGTGGGGGGTGGGGGGAGGGGTGATTGCGTCTTTAGTACATGGTAATTCTTATAAAATGAAATGAAATAAAACAAAACGAGATAAAATAGATGCTAAAGAGAGAAAGAGGAATAATAAAATACCTGTGTCGTTGAGTCTAACTGAAGGAGGTAATGATGTGTGCTTCATGTAGAACTCTTCTCTATCCTGTAAGGAACCAAAAAAATAGAAAATAAGGGTTTCATAATTTCAGCTAAAATGAGATCAATATCAAATTGCACCGGTCGTACGTATAACAGGATCACCTGACATCAGTACTTGATCGTAAGCATAAAGATTGTAAGTATGATCGTTCGCCTAATTTCGAGGAAAAGAGGAACACAACTTCTCTTCACCTTCTTCTCTTGATCTTAATTCCGCCCGTTTCTCTCTTTAATCGAACAGTTTTGTTTCCCTTCCCTTTGGCCTCTGATTACTCTAGCCAACATCTTTTAGTTTATTTTAGAACAGCTTTTCTGAGTCAGGACAGCAAATTCTTTGACCCAATCCAGTCTTACTCAAAAATGAGAATCGCAATCAACCACTCTACAGTAGCATCCTGATTGATTTCTTTCCCAAAAAAAGAAGAGTGGGGAGGAGGTAAAAAAACTCTGGACTCGATCCACAATGTTCTGGTGGCCTGATACTTTTCACAGCATTTAAACGCATTAAACCCATTTGCACATAACTTGCAAAACATCATACTTTTTTTTTAAAACTTTGATGTCACTTTTCCCAAATGAAACTTGACTTAGAAACTTAGACTAGAGCTTAAAAAGGATCAACATTTTTTAGGGAGGGATTTGTAGAATCGAAAAAAAAAAGAAAAAAAAAGTTTGAACACGATCCACTGAAGAAAGTAGCTCCCCCCCCCCAGCGCCCCCATGACGGTTTGCTCACCCTCAGACGACACCTCTCCTCTTCCTCTGCGTCTTCTGTGAGGTCGACTGGCTCTTGTTTGATATGCCTCAGATCCTTCAGACTGGATACAGATCTTTCCTTCTGACTCAGAGATTCTTCATCTCTCTCGTCTACTTGTTCCTCGGACTCTAACAATCTCTGCCGAGGAGAGAAGCAAAACAAAGGAAAAACTAGAAATCTGTGCTCTTTGGTCAATATTGTATACCATCATTCTAGTGATTCTTAGTGAACCTGGGTGAACTGGAATACAGTTATCAAACCCGACCAGATTATTTGAGGGTTCTGCCACCTGGGGAAGGCATGACCTTTACGAATGCACAGCTTGTGAAAAGCAATGTAAACCACCCACCCACCCGCCCACCCCCACCCACCAACACCGCCCCCATCCCCAATAAAAACAATCACAAAAGGTCTAGTCTACTTACTTGTTGTTGCAAGAGGAGCAACTGCTGAGTGTGCGCATCCATAAGATGAGGATTAGACATGAGATGCTGGGAGGAATGGAGGGCGGCACTTGCTTGTTGACTGGTAGGGAGGGGTGCTGAATGGGTCCTGGCTAGTGGTCTAAAAGGATAAGGGAAGGGGGACAAAAATATATAGCAAATACTTTGTTACGGTATCATCTTTACGTGATCTGCAATTTGTCTCAAAATTTTCAAACTTTTGAAATGCAAGTTGTAGACTGTTTCAAAACATTAAAAAGAAAGTTTTCCTTCATAGTTTGTAATAAATGTCTTCTTGTCATATTCGTGCATGCCATAGTCTCCTCCACACATGACTATCTAATAAAGGTTACAAAAGGTGAATTCACTCATAATATTTCCATGCCTTTTTAGTCATCAATTTTCTTGGCCTTGTGAAAGTTGTATTGGGAAATGAAGGGGGGGGCAGGTTGGTGGAGGTGGAGGGGTATGGGAAGTATCCTGTTGATATCTTTAACCACTATACACACAACTTCGCTAAGAATGGCATGGCTAAAAAAAACGACAATGATCGGATGGATGACAAAATAAATTAGCATAGAGCTAACAGAGATTAATCACGATTGAATGAGCCAGACAAACAATTAAGTTAGTAATACGATTAATTATATAAATGAGATGGTGATTCCTTTATCTGTCGAATAAAATAGTGGTAGGTTAACCGGTAATGAAGCTGATATCGCTATCGGTATCCGATGCTTCATTGGGCAGATGATGAAAAACTTGCGAGAGAAAGCCAGCTCTTCTTGTTTTAAGTGCAAAAACGTATACATTTCTCTGCAAAACTAATTTGTTTCATTGGGATGTTCGAAGGAAGCATCTATATATGTGTGAGATTAAGAACAGTAGTGCTGGGGGGGAGGGGGTGGAGAAGGTAAGGGATGGGGAAAGAGATGGTAAGGTGATACTTTAAAGCACAATATGGAGCTTTCATGAGACCTTTGGCCAACAGTTGCGGTATCATCTCCATGTGTAAGTTACAGGAAAAGAACCAGACCAGTGAGGCTTAATTAAGTCAATTAATTGTCATCGGTGATGAACCTTTATTTCGAACAGACCATGGATATGTTGCCCCAGGTGATACTGGGGGGGGGGGGAACATACCTTACTAATCTTTGAGCAGAGCCAGGTGGTATTCCACTAATGGAGTTGATCTCCTGTATGGGTAAAGCGGCAAGCATGGTATGAGGGATGGCAGAGCCCAGAGATACTGCGGAAAACAAAAATTAAATCAAATCAAATACAAGGCATGCATTCATAAATAAATAAACAATACAGCAAAGAAACCAACAAAGCAATAAACACACTCCCATTATTCTTGTATTTAATTAGCACACGACTACTATGAAAAACAACTAAGTTGTAAGCTAGCTTGATATGTTTGGTATTTCTAGCTTATCTGAAAGCCAAACTGATGCTCTTTTATTCCACACACACCAGATTTTTAGATCCTCCTGCCAGCAGGAACTCGCGAAGAAGCCTCATTGGCTTATTAAAGCTGCATGCTGACCGAAGTCAGTCTCTAAGATTCATGTTTAACATTCATGATTATGAATTGTCAATTGTCAACAATTCTGTAAACTGGACGACATTGATTAATCTTGGAGTGACTTGAATTGATTGATAGATACATATATATATATATATATATATATATATATATATATCTGCTCCAAGAACTCCTACACCCCCCCTACACCCCCCTCCCTCCCAGCTCGCCTACTCTCCCTATCCCTACACCAACATATCCTCACTTAAATCCCCAAATATAGTACCTTCTCCACTTGATTTGTTCCCAAAACAGAGAAATATATATAAATGTGAACAAAAAGAACATTGCAAATATTCAATGTCCCACCCCTGTAGATGTTATTTCTCTCCTTCGATGCCCTCTCTCATGAACCCCACCCCCCCCCCCCCCACACCCATCCAAAATCCTACTGCTGCTCTCTTTTGTAAAGCTATCCTTGATTGCCAGTTAGAACAAATTCTTTTCATAAAAATTTGAGACTAGTATATTCTGTTTAAAACAAAACCTTATTGAAATCGTTTACTTAGAGAGAAATATCGGTCGTAGGCTGTCAGCATCGCCACCACTTACACCAAATTTCATACCCAACGTGACCTCAGAAGGAATATTAACAACGAGGAATGAACACTAGGAACATTTGTAAACAAAGTTTGGGTCATAGAGTATAAACCCACATTTCCATGGCAATCACACATAACAACAATGGAATGCTACGTGTAATCAGCTTACATTGTATACCCCAGTGTAAGAATAAAACAGTGCCAAGTGTTGTTGAAAGGAAGCCGTGCATTGTTTGCACAGGATCTGACTGTGTACTTTTACACAAAGCGTTGAAAAGGGATTTAAAAAGAACGACGTATTCCCGTTCACGGGGCGATCGGTCGTCAATTTTCATAGACTTGTTTGCGAACCTTTTGGGCAATAGTTCAGAATCTTCAACAAAGGCTTTATTCAGAGGACACTCCCTTTGTTTCCCCCGCATAAATGATGGCTTCACAATCATGTTTTAAAATTGCTCAAGAGAGCATGAAATATAAAAACTTGCACCGTCATATTCATTAGTCACTTTGCCCGTCTTTCATTAACCAGCTAACATTTCCTTCACAGCCAAAATATTTCTCTGAAAACTTTTGCCTTTATGTAAAGACTAGGAACTGTTTGGAGACAAAAAACCAAAAAAAACACCTAAATGCCATACAAAAGAAAGAAGAAAAAGGGGTTTTTTGACTTGAAAATGATGTTACAATTTCACACATCTGTAATTTTAGTTAACTAGTCATTCCTGTGGTTACTGGCAAACATTTAACTAACAGCCAGAACAAAACAACTCTTCTCTGAAAACCTTTAGCCAAAAAGGTCATACAAAAGGCAGAAGAGAACAAAATTTCTTTCAAAGTGAATACAGGTTACGTAGTTTATTCATTCATTCATTTATTTGTTTAAATACAGAGAAGTTAAATAAGTGGCAAAATATAATAAAACACAAGGACAATTGTAAAAGGGAAGCATTCCCAAAAAACCCAAGGGGCTTATCTAGTAGAGCACTCCCCATAAATAAACAGAGAGAACAAAACAAGAAAAAAGTAACACTCAATAATTTATATATATATATATATCTAAATATATATATATATATATATATATATATATATATATATATGCCCACTGAAACGCATCCATTATGTGGAGTCACTTTGCCTTCCATCTATGCCCCGAGACTGTTTAACCAGAACGACGTTTCTCTAAATTGTTCGGAGATAAACCCGTGATAAAACAAAGATATGAACCTGCTCAAAACTTTATTTGGTACCCTGTACTTTTGTTAGAAGTAAGTAAAAGCTTACACGGTTATATGGTGAAAGAATCGTTGCAAACACTGCTGTTATTGCTGTTTATTGGAAGTCTGGACGGTATTCTGCAAAACTTTCACCGCCCCTCCATTTCCCTCCCCACACCCCCCCCTTCCCCTCTTCCCAATCAAGCTCATCATACACACATGATTGTGATTGGTGTAACTATAGAAGACACCTGGATTCTTTGGGGAATCTGGTACTCTGCAAAATTTGAACTTTCTGTCAACTATTCGGTACAGGAATCACACAACAATGCAATTCACCAGCTCGGCTTACCCATGGTCTATAGGGTTCTTTTCTATTTTGAAACTTGATATTTTGCAGTTTTGCTACCAGACAAAAAGATTTTTGGCTATAAAGAAACTTGGAGAAGAATACAGAATTTACAAATCATCAACTAATTTAACCCTCCCTTATTTTTTTGTGTGTTTTGTGTTTTGTGATGAAGTTGCAGTTGGTTTGATAATAGCTGCCAGGATTGGCGACTGAACTCCAAAAACTACTTAAATGATATCTTAAAATGGAATTAAACTGTTAGCAAACTGCTTATCCACTAGAGAGCCTGTATAAAAGTAAGTTGGCTTGACGTTTCGATCCTAGCAGGATCTTCTTCAAAGGCTAAAAATTATATCTTACCAGGCACAGATGGGAGGTAGGCTGTCGGGAAGAGGGGAGCACCGTGATGAATGGAGCCAGTGATACCGGGCTTGGCAGCAGCCTGAAAAGATGCAAAATATCGTTCTTTCGTTCGTTTTTTTTTTCTTTTTCACTGCATGTCAGTTACATATGTTTACATGTCAGTAAACACACATTTTTGGGAGCATGTTATTGGAAATGCTTCTTGTGAAGGATATTGAAACTTGGAACAAAATTTTCTGAGCTTATTCCCTTGGATACAAAAACTACTAGTAACGATTATTCTATTGAAAAAAGGAAGAAATGCAAAATGTGGCAAAAAGAGGACAAATTTAGGGTTGAAAAGAGTAGGACGTAAGTCGAAAAATAAATGAGATAAGTAGGACGGTAGTAACCGTGCTCACACTGGATAAACGGATGTGAGGAATCCAGTCAGTGCATATTATTGAATACATACTAATCTCTTATGTGGTGTATCTGAGATGCCATAAAAATGAAACTTTTGCCTTAATTGTTTCTCATAATCATAGAGTATTTCACACTACATTTAAAGATTTAAAAATGAATCAAATGGTAAATCAAAATCCCCGCAACTGTCTACAAAAAGTAAAAATGCACACTTTCACATCATTTTGAAGGAAGTTTGAAATCACACATTACAAATCACACATTACAATGCAAAGTAAATAATTTTTTAAATGAATAAGGAAGGAAAAATGGAGACCAAAAAGTAGGAAAACTGAAGGAATACTAGGATCTCTGGAGAAGAGACCACTGGACAGTTTTGACAACCAATTTTAGTTGAACAATCCATGTTTCCACACTATAACCAGAGATCATCTCAATACTGACCTCTCCCCCTTCCCCTTCCCTCCTTCCTACATCCCTCCTTCCCTCCTTCCTACATCCCTCCTTCCCCCCTCCCTCCTTCCCCCATCCCCCTTCCCCCATTCTTCTTTCCCTCCCGTGCCATGTCATTTACCAGGGATGAACCTGAGGTAAAAAAGAAAATCATGGAACTTTGCAGAAATTGCGGTATATGCTCCAGTTTGCATATGCTACAGTGTGTTAGGATAATGGATTTGTCCCTGAGGTAGAACTGAAATCACGGATATTCTGCGAATTCGCAGAAAAAACTCATGCCTGATATACTCACCAGGGGAGGTGAATGTTGGGAGGATGCCGGAGGTAAACCCAGGGAGATGTTTGGTAATGAGGGGGAGGAGTAGAGATTGTCGTTGCTGGAGCCTGTCCCGTACAATGTTTTCACACGCATGTGGTAGCTACTGCTCGCTTCCTGCAAATAGTAGAGGAATGATTCAACGTGAGATGAAACTATCGCATCTATCTAGGAACTCCCCCCCGCCACCCCTCACCCACCCACCGATTTGCCAAATAGTTTTATTTCTTTTTTTTACCACTCAGTCTCTGAAAAAGGAGTTTATCTTGGGTGATATCAAACTAGCAAGCCTAGTCTACTGTTAGGCTTGATGGTACCAGTTAAAACGTAATCCCCTACATCTGTTGTAATTACAAGTCAAGTGTGTCAAAATTATGTGCCAGCTTTATTATCTATTGAAAAATACCCTGCAAAATTCGGTCTGGCTCACAGCCAATCATTCTCCCCTTCCCCTTTGCCTTTGTTACGAACATGCAATGATGCCGTAAGTTATATTGTAACCTATTATAATTGCCACACATAAAGGAGGACGGTTATGTAGAGAGGAGAGGGCGTTATTTGCTCATATGATGGGGTACTTAAGTTTTATATTGTGGCGTGTAAACATAAATTAAACGATGTGGGAGTGGGGGGGAGGAAGGGGGTGTTAAGTTCATGTAAACAAAGAAAAGCAAAAAAAAATTCATGTGATCAGGATGACTAGGGGTGGAACAGTTCATATGATTTGGGACGTACATTACACTGTTCATATGATGGAAGGGAAGGGAACGGGGGGGTGTTAAAGTTCACATGATGTGAGAAACACTTTACATGATTGGGTGGGGGGGTGAGGGGAGGGGCTAGGCTGTTCATATGACATATTGACTATACTTAAGGGTTAAGGGGATGGACATTGTTCACTTTTCTCACCTTAAATGTAACCCTTTCATGGGAAAGCAGACTGAACTGACCCTGCACTTACCTCAGGGACCTGTCCAGGCATGTGGATGCCGTTGTCTCCGGACGAAGCCCCTCCACTGGACGGCGAACTTGGTCCAGATCCAGGGGCGCTACTGGACAAAGATGAATCAACTGGCAAGGGAATACAAAAAAATTAATTGTCAGACAATTTGTATACTCCTACAATTTTACTCCCACAAGAAAAAATTTTTTTTTTTTTTTCCCCTTGAAGAATACAAAATAGGCATGAGATGCCAAAACGAGTCACTAAGGTCGGAAACATCAATTGAAAAGAATCGGGGCCTTCTAATCATACTCTGGACATTGAAAAGGAAAACAAGAAATTATCTGGGAATAGTTCATTTCCTTCGAATTTCAGGATTGAATTGTAAGGAAATTTCCTCAGGAAAGAGCAAAACAAAACACACAAAAAATATAATAACAATCTTGGCACGACCGTACATGTAAGGGATATCATGTACATGTATAGCCAGTGGCTAAAGAAATACCACTAATAGATTCTACAGACCAAACTTTTTTTCACAGACAATATGAATTATCCCTATTAAGGCAGGTATTTCCACTAATTGAACCCAAACCACCACTCCACCCTTTAAGGTTTTAACTTTTGCATGTCTGAACAGCAAATTTGGTTGTCCAAAAAAAAAAGTAGTAAAATCATGTAGTAATAATGTCCAGTTTGTTTACTGCAAGAGAGATACAGTGTAGGGTATTATGAGGTTACAACATTTGGGCCAGTAAAACTCCAATTCATCAAGTGGATCATCCAAGGCCCCATGACTATTTTTCTTTAATTCAGAATCTCTAGAGCAGGGTTTCCCTAACTTTATCCCCCCACGAATCCCTGTGGATGTCAGAGTTGTCCACGAACACCCAACTATTTGAGACACGATCTGAGTCATTATTATACTATAATACTGATAACAGCCTGTGTCTGTTTCATAATTCAGTTATTTATCACATGCACGGTACCATTATGGCAACATATGCGTATGGAAGGCGAAAGAGTTTGTCGATAGGTTAGACTTTTGTACATTACTAAATTATATGATATATCAGATTTTAGTTCAACAAAAAGTACTCTAGTTTTGTCTTTCAGAAACGTCTCAGGAACCCCCTAGGATGGACTCAAACACCCCTGGGAGTTCATGCACCCAAGTTAGGGAACCACTGCTCTAGAGTAATGATAGGTGATAATAACTGACGACCTCTAGAAGCTTATTTTGGTCGTCCAAACAGAAATTTGGTCGTCACGGACGATCGGAGAAAAACGTTTAAAAATTGTTTGCCCGATTGTTAAACCAAAGTGTAGACTCACAGTCGCCAGACCATGGTTTCTTCTTCAGACTTCCCTGTCCCTCCCTCCTTCTCAAGAGAGGACTCCCATGACTCCGCCTCTCTGTGACTTTCTCTTTAAGACGAGAACGCACCTTCAAATTGGAATCAGAGGCTGTAATAGAGAAATCAAACGTGAAGATAAAATATCCATGTACGTGATTTCAAGAACATTTCGCAATTTGTATGTCTGGAGGGAGACTATGTTTAGTTTTGGAAGTCTGTTGGTTGAGTATATTGGGTGAGTCAATGAATGTTTGCCAGAGGCTTGTAAAGCTTGAAAGCCGAACTTAACGGCACCGGTATATTATGTTTGTAACGTTAGGCTATTGGGTCCAAGCAACGTCCGTCGTCACGAAAGGAGGCTGTGATTAATTTTGAAGTTCTTGGAAAGTAAACTGATGTTCTTACTGTCTGATGAATTCAACTGAAACTAGATTAAAAAGTGAACTAGCTGTTGTATCAAAATATTGAATTTGAGACATTCCCAAGTAGCCCCATCTTGAGGCCCATGCGGTTCGCAAGTTATGGGTCTCATACATACAAGGACAGCACAACACATGTCAAAGCCACCCAGCATAAATTACATAGGTTTAAGCCTGTCATCAAACCCCCAAACCAATGAATGGAACTTCAAACTTGATATTGTACTATTCTTTGTCAAATGATCACTTTCAACTCAGGGAACCGGTGAGTTCCTGACCTTTCCAATTAATATCGACAATGTAATACCATCACCGGTGAGTCTTGTAAATATGTCAGGGTTATGGTGAAGCAGTCAATATGTTACATGTTGTATTGTGTAGTATAGTATCCACAAAAATGAAATATTAATTGCTTCTTCAAGTGGCATGTAAGTTGATCTACTTTGGATCAGAAGCCAAACATTTGAATGTGTGATAGTTTTGTAATAGTTAATATGTTTTGTTATGAAACTTTCTCATGTTACAAGACATCCAAATGGTACAGTAAAGTGTTTCACTAGGAAAGTGCAAGTTAAATGAGATACTGTACATGTCATGTGAAGGGAATAATTTATCCAGTATCACATCGGCAATATGCTATACAAGATGTCCAAATTGCTATACAATTGCAAAAGACGTATGGCACTTTTTTGTACACACAAACCATAGCATTGTACACACAAACCATAGCACTGTGTACACCACAGCATTTCATCTGAGACAAAATTCACAGCCTTCAATCTTGCTACACGAAATGTTGTATGCTAATGAATTCCCTGCATGTGTGTTTCACTTCTTAAGTTTGCATAGAGGCTTTTTGAACAATGTATACTGTATATGTTGTAAGACCTATATATAGAACAGTTAAACATGCAACACCCACTCACCCCTGAATGTTGCTCAAAGAATTTGATACCATCACTACAATGCATATATAATACACTATACACTATGATACATATATATATATCTATATATATATATATATATATATATACTATACACCAACACTATAATGCAGAAAGAAAAACTTGAATATTTGATGAAGTCAAGCAGGCCAACTCAGGGAAAATGCAGAAAACTGTAAGAAAGATATTTATTCGCCTTAAAATATCAATACTGAATCATCGCACATTGCTAAGATACCTAAATGTATGTTCTCATCAAATGGCAAATCTAGAACACCAGTACAAGCTGGGTGAGAGTGTGCAAAGAAGTCCTTTTTCCTATCTCCGAAGGTGACATTCTGGAGAGAATTTTTGTTTCTAAGAAAACCAATTCGAGTGCTGCATGTGTCTTCCCTTGTCGTGTCCCGACTTCTGGTCGAACTAAAGTCTGGGAGGTTGAAGGTCGGTGCGTTGACTGGCCAAAGTCAGGTGTTTTTTGTCATTGTTATGGTCGAGTGGTAAAGCAGTGACATTAGATGTAATGAATCCTACATCCGGGAGATTGTGGGTTGTAGTTCTGGTCAGCGAGAGTAAGTTGAGGTATTCATATATGAGAAATCCATAGATTTTCCCAATCTGAAAATGGTCTTCTAAAATAGTAAAAAGGTTCAAAATCAGCTAAATGAGCTGAAAAGCTGTAAAATTGGATTGTCACCTGGGTGACTTAGGAATTGTTTGCATCTCCCACCTACACATGTAGGCTGCATGGCGTCTTTAAAATAACCGCTGTTCAGGCTGTTTGTTATTAGTGTCACATCACATCTGCTTACTATTGGGATATCTCCAAAAGAAAATGCAAACTGCCGACCAGTATCAAAGAGATAAAACTTTTGCAGCAAAAGTATTAAGAGACACAGATCGTACATGCTGCTGTTAATAACTGAAACGCTCAATCTCAGGAGCTTGAATCGGAATTACAGAAATTGAACATGAGAGAAAAAGACTCACCCGTCTTGCGAAGTGGGAAATTATCATACTGGCCAAACGGGGGTTGTTGGTACGCAGAGGACACATGGGGTGGCGAGTGGTGATCGAGAGAAACCGATGGGGTCCTGTTGAGAGAGGATTACGGGATGTTGACTCATTACGTTAAAAAAAGTTCTTTGCAGACTGAAAGATTTGGCTGACTTTATTTGGTTGCAAACTTTTATTTAGTTGCAAACAAGCTCCTGCATTTACCATAAACACTGAATCAAATTGGGTTGAGTAGAAGTTGGCTTGAAATAAGTGGGGGGGGGGGGGGGGATTAGGATGGAGGGATTAGATAATGCTTTGTTTTGTTTTGTATAGTCATGATTTTTGTTTACATCAGGGGTGACAAAGAAACTAGGTGGGTTCAAAACATTCTTCATAAAATGTAACTGTTGGAGTTTATTGCACCATGGTAGGTATTCCGTAATATCTTTCATGATTATACTGTAAAGCGACACAAACGGCCAGAGCCGGGGCCCTGTTATGCCGTTTTCTTGAGAAAATTAAGAAATCCCCATTTGTTGAAAATACTAAATTAAATAATGGAATGCATAGAGGATCCATGTTCTTACCAAAGTATAAGCTAACTTGGTAGTGGTTTCCTTCCTTACCCTGTACCTCAAAGTTTGTGTGTAAAGTCCTCCTCCTCCCCCCCTCCCCCCCCCCCCCTCCTCCGAATTCCCATTTGACCCTAGAAAGTGAAAAGAGTGCTTCGGCCACATTCAACAACTGATATCATATCTTCCTTGCTTCATTCACTTTAAAAAAGAGTAAGCAAACTTTCTTTCTCAGTCTTTCGACCGCCAGGTTTATATCAAAGGGTATATCAAACTGCTTGAAATGCCAACAAACTGTAGTTTGATAAAAAGTTTATTTCATCGGAAGTCATTGATAATAAGCAATAGTAATTTTAGACACACTTCCCGTTTCAAATTTACACATTTCAATTTTTTCTGCTTTGACAACAAAAACAAAGCACTTGTTTCCATGGCAACCGAAACAGATGGGCAAAAAGGAAAGAACATGAATAATGGCAAGAAAACCTGCATGGCACCAATATTACTGGAAAAAACTAGTTGCTATGGGGAGAGTCTAAAATTAGCTTTAAGGAGTGCTTCGGTAATTCAGCACATTTCTGTGGCGTGTGCTTGTCCACCGCAGAGAGCCGTGCGGACATGTTCTGTGTCAGACTACGAAAGGACGGGGCCTCGCCGACTCAAACAGGGGAACACGGCTAATCGAAGAATGAATGAAACACATAGTAAGAATGTGTTGTTATATTCACCACACAGTGATGTTCAGGTTTAATATAGTCCCTGCTCAAAAACAGTCTCTGCTCGTGCAATAAGAGAAAAACCTGTACTTAAAACTGTTGTAGTCATTCGTAGAAGTAATTCGATTTCAGACGACGAGTCCAAGCTATAAATGCTTTTTAAATATGCAGATGGACTTTCATTTTAAAGACTGGTAGATGTATAGATACAAGCTCATTCATAGACAAGCAGTTTTTTTTGTAAAAACATCCCTATGGAACTATTTGAACATTCAAAAGGGTGGGGAGGGGGGTAGGTGGATTGAGTCCCACAACTCTCTGGTCTGTTATATGGAGCCCTATAATAGCCCAGTAAAAATAATAGTATGTCTAAGATTGACCAAGACTTGATTATCACGAGACAACCTTCAAAGAGGTTAGTAAAGGAGTAATCTCTTTCTTTTATACGGAACAAGGTTACAGATTAGACGTAAAACTTTATCCTAAAAGGCAAACTCAATGTAAGCAAATAAATTGTTTTCTATGAAACATAGTTTGTCAGGAGTAAGAGATTGATAGGAAGTAGCGCCAAACACGCCAAAGTAGCTCTGAGTTAGGGTCACCAAGGGGGAGCTTTAAACATACATTACCCCATGTAACATTTGGAATGTTCAGGAAATTCACCAAATTTTTGTTATCATTAAACTTCTTGGAAAAAAGATTCAAAAAAGGGTCTCTCATTTACTAAACCCCATGGAAACTTGATACTATTATATAAATCTACAAAAAATATGGAAAACCCCAGATTCTGATCCAATATTCTTGGAAAGTGGTTTTCATAACAATGAGGTATCAAATAGCTAAGAAAATTTGGGAGATTTCCCAAAACTTTTGAACTATAGAACAGCTTTTAGTAGATAGTACAGTGCTCAGTTTGAACACCGCTAAGTATTTCTTCTTGAAATGTGGACACTGACTGGGGGAACTTATGAAACACATTTGGAAAAGGACAACAACAAAAAAAGGAATTTATTGGCTAGAAAAAAAGGAAAGAAAAAAAAAGAATTTATTGGCTAGAATGGGATCCAATCTGGTGACTTTAGGATATGACAAAGTTCCGAGATCTTACAAAGGGAGCTGTCCAGACCTTAGTTGTGTGCGATTCCTTTAAACCCCATTTGTTTTCTTATTCTAGGGGGGCGACAAACCAAAACCATATAACCTTGCATACTGTGTGGCCAAGGATTGCGCCTCTCTCTCTCTCATACAACCCAGAAAGCGGCAGTGCAGAGAAGGGATTTCAAGAGTAATTCGACTGACAATTTTTTTCCCACCATCCTCGCTCTTTATCAATGTTTTGCAAAAGTCTAGACTACCCTCATTTGGTCTTCATTTGAAGAGTAACAGCCAACCTAGAGGTTTCTCCTTTGGTGAGAATTATGCAACAAAGGATTTATCCGTGGAGGAGGTACAGGGGGGGGAAGGTGTATCTGCGTGTCCGTGTGTCCTCGGGATGCAAGAACGATCTGCCTCTTGCCTTAAAAAAGTTCTAGCTGACAGCAGAAAATATAAATCTCACCAGTGGCGGAATGCTCTAGGCGGCGAATGGTTCAGAGGTCCTCCCCCGGTCATATCTTGGCCATGTTTGCGGTTCAGGAGAAACCTCTGCAGCTTGTCCTTGACCTGAGTGGAGGCATTGGCACCTGGAAGAGCAAAACGAAACATATGAGAGGAATTATCTTCTTCGCCCTCGCTTGTGAGGAAACTAACCGGCTAGTAGATCCTCAAATAATTGAGAAATTTATTTTTTTATTTTTTTATAGTTACTAATAGAGTCAATGAAAATCTAGCAGTTGGTGGTGTGGGGGTGGGGGGGGGGGTTGTTGGTTGGAACCCTGACCAACTAAAGTAAGATGGGTTCTTTTTCTCACCATGCTGGAGGAATCGTCTTTCATATTCCATCTTAATATGAAGTCCATGCTAGCATTCCGAGCATTGATTCTGAGGGGTTGGGGGGGGGTCTGGTGGATCGTGGTACAGTAGTTATGGCAGATCCTGAGCTGGGGGGGAGGGGAGCCTTAAAATATGTGGATCACTGCTTTATGCCATAACAGCTGCTTTTGTAATCCACTGATTACCAGGGTAAAAACTAAAATATATTTTATGGGGGGTATTTTGCACCACCCCCTCGCCCCCAAAAGTCCTCAGTGACAATTTTAAGGGGCTATTTTGGGGGGTAGCAGGGACTATGTTATTAGTTAAATGATTGACACTTTTTATACACAATATCAATCATTACATTCTGGACTGAAAATAAACAGCTTAACAATGCCTTCTTCCAATGTTTTTCAGAGGCCTCTTTGAAAACAACTTTTCTTATATTCTTTCTTTCTACATTCGGGGATCTGTTTCTTTTATTTGTTATTTCTTTGCTGGGAGTAGACCCCCTGCGGTGAATTAGGAATCTCTCCATTTGGCTGAGAGTCAAGGCTAGGTTTGATCCATCATACGTACTTATATAGCCCTAACATGACATACTGTAGGACATCACAAAAAATGTTTTGAAGACAATAATTAGCGGCGGGAATTGCATAAACTGAACGCAAATGTGTACAATTAATTCCTAAAGTGGCCGTAGGCTAGACAAACACATCGTGTACTTCACTGGACGTATGCTAATGTACAAAGTACAACTGCGGTAACGACCGCACTGAGGAAAAATTTCAAGGAACACGGTGCATCCAAAACATCCAACGTTTTCGGGACTCAAAATGTTGCATTCAAACAGAAAAAAAATCCAAAAATAATTACTGATTTGTTTGATAATACTATAACTGAAGTTAGTAATGAAACGTACATGGTGCTTCATTGTTGCACACTTTTCAACGAGTTAAAAGTCAGTATAAGTAATTCAAAGCTTCCCGTGGGGGGGGGGGCTATATCTTTCCCAGAAACAGGTCATAACTTGAACCTGTAATCCAGCTTTCACTGCACTGCAGGTGATAATGTAAAGGGAATTCGGATTAAAACATATCTTGATCTCTGTTAAACCTTTTCATGAACTTTTACCCACACCTGACAACAGTGCAGTTGTCAAGACCTGATCAAGGGGGGAAAGAGTACAGTACATGGCATTTATCCAAGCTGTACTCCTTAGGTTTTAAACATTTAAGTGAGCAGGATTACAAACATAAGGGGAGGGGGAGGACAAATTCTAAAGTTCCCCTTGCTGATGTGAGTGGGGGTTGGACCTTTATGGAAGGGGATCATGCAGAAGCAAAGATGAAGGATTTAGGGGACAGTCTGAGGGTTCTATTGCAGAGGAAAAAATTTAGATGTCAAATTGTGAATTCTCAGGCAATATTTAAGGTTTCCCACGACTGATGATAGAGGTGGTGGACTTTGCACCCAAACAACCGCCCATACCCCCCCCTCCCACCCTGTCCCTTTGTACATGCATTCCTTTATAAGAAAGTTAACAAATACATAGCCAGTTACACTGTAATACACCTTTTTTTCATTTCATTTCATTCTTTCTTTCTTTTTTCTGTCAAAATATTATGAAGACAAATTTATTCACTTATTTGGAAGAAACATTATTTGAAACGCAACATACCCTTCATAAAATTATTAAGAAGAAAATGAATATTCAAATTTTTAAACAAATACCAGAAGAGGAAGTAAGCAAAAATCTACCTCGACCTAACTGTTTGTTTTTATCCTTCTCCCGTTATAAATATAGCCTCTTTACATTTCTTCTTCTTCTTCTTCCTCATTCACTATTTTTAATCTTGAGTATGACTGATTTGACAACAACAAAAAAATGAAAAATTTAATCCAAATCTAACCACAAAGGTCTGTCAAATTTGGAAAAAACTTGAACGAACAATTACATCAAAATTCAGAGTTTTTCTCATTCCGCGGAGGCTTTATCAAATCAATCCTTCTTCGGCAAATTTTGTTTGTCCTCCCGTCTAAAAATACCTGTTGACCTTTCCTGCTTCTCTCTCCTCTCCTCATCTCAACGCCTACTCCCTACTTTTCTGGTGGTTGATAATCGCTGTGATCTTCAAGAATCCCTATCCGCGGCAACGGATTCATTACGGCAGTTTGCAACGCTAGCCGTCTGGCGTATTAAAGGAGTGGTTGGCATGTGCATTAGGTGTAACGGTAATGAGTGCGAGACGATGATATAGGGGTGATATTACGAGGGAGGGAGGGAGGGAGGGAGGGAGGGAGGGAGGGAGGGAGGGAGGGAGGGAGGGAGGGAGGGAGGGAGGGAGGGAGGGAGGGAGGGAGGGAGGGAGGGAGGGAGGGAGGGAGGGAGGGAGGGAGGGAGGGAGGGAGGGAGGGAGGGAGGGAGGGAGGGAGGGAGGGAGGGAGGGAGGGAGGGAGGGAGGGAGGGAGGGAGGGAGGGAGGGAGGGAGGGAGGGAGGGAGGGAGGGAGGGAGGGAGGGAGGGAGGGAGGGAGGGAGGGAGGGAGGGAGGGAGGGAGGGAGGGAGGGAGGGAGGGAGGGAGGGAGGGAGGGAGGGAGGGAGGGAGGGAGGGAGGGAGGGAGGGAGGGAGTCAAATATAACATGTAGGGAACAGTGTTCAACTCTGAAATAACATTCTCTGCTTTTCTAAAGTTGTCAATGTTTAGAAATGGGGAACGTTTTAGAATCGGTACTAATTCTGCCACTTGTGTCGGGGTCAGACGGCGTCGAGTACAAGTTTGGCCAGCCAACGCAACCACAGAAATAAGGAAGGATGTTTATCCCAAAGACCAAGATTAAAGCAAAGATGATCTTGATGACTCGTTGCAATTGGGATCTCTTAAAACTGATCGTTATACAGAGTTAAACGTGGTAAAAACATTGGCCAACCGCATAAAGTGGTTGGAACTAATGTTCGTTGGGGAAATTTTTAACAATTTTCAACCACTAATTTGAATAAGGCCATTAAAAAAACAAATTGTCAAAATGCCATGTTCGGCCCGACCTATCGTATTCCTCCTGCCAAGGAAACGCCATATTTGTCATTTTCGGGATTTGTAACTCCAAATTGGCAATCCTGGCATGCTGTGTCCCTCTTTTAAATTTCCAAATTATGTCAACAGGTTGCAACATCCAGGACAGACAAGAAATCCACAACAATTGGTATTGAAAAAAATTTATCTGGGACATATGATTAATTTACTATTCATTCTTAACTGCTTAATCTGTCGGTAACTTTTTATCGAGAGAAGAAACTGACGTAAAAGAGCTATCAGTAATTTCTTTAAATAAACTATGTTTCTATTTATAAAATACTTCTTTTCAACCTTAAAGGCTTTACCAAGAAAAAAAGAAAGACAGAGAGAAAAAAAAGACGTCCAAAATGAAGCAACTCCCTCGCAATCTTGAAAAATTCAATAATAAGCCCCGGGCAATAGAGGCAATTAATCAGACTAACTCTAAGCTGAAGCAGTGCTGGTGATGGATGATATGATTTGCCCAGAACAGCGATCCATCTCACTCTACCAGGAACATATTTACAGCCAGTACAGGTTGTATCATTTGTTAACCTTTTTTTTCTTTTCTTGCTACACCGGGAGGCTGGAAAATTGGAATCTTGTTTAAAGATATCGGTGAATAATTTTAAGCTGGTAAAAGGCATCTTTTATAGCAAAATGCTATTTACAATATGGAAGAAAAACTTGAAACTTTAATCTTTTTTTTTTTTTTTTTTAGCATTGCATGAATTTAATACCTACACTCCCCCCATCCCCCCCCCCTATCCCTTTTTGAAACATCCTTCACAGGGAAGGAGATATTTGGAATAATTTTAAAGAAAATGAATCAGATAACAATCTGTTTGCAATCTATTTGTGGGTTAGATATATACATATAATATTTATATATATATATCTATATATATATCTATTCTATGTTTATATATATATATATATATTCTATGTTTATATATATATATATATATATATATATATATATATATTTATATATATATACATATATAAACATAGAATAGATATATATATATATATATAAATATTATATGTATAAACATAGAATAGATATATATATATAAATATTATATGTATATATCTAACCCACAAATAGATTGCAAACAGGGCATCTATGGACCCTCACTGAGTTGCACTGTTGCAAAAGCACACATAAATAAACTAGTATCATCCATCCACTCTGTAGGTTTGCTTTCAGGGTTTTTCCCTCGAAGAGATTTAAAGCAAAACAGACCCCCGAATAAGGAAGGAAGAAGAACTGTGTCACACCAAGACCTGATCATGCTCTGAAAATAAAACAAGCAATTGTTGTACAGGTATGTACAGTACAGTGTACACTAGCTACAAAAGTAACCTCCATCAGCTTCTTGGAGGTTGCATGAGAAGAACCAGGGTCTAGATTAATGACATTGTCTGGTAGCGTTGTGCGGTAGTCGGATTTCACACAACCGGTAGTGTTGCAACATGAATCCCGGTATCGTAACTACAACCGGTATTTTCTTCAACTTTCATCTACGGTTCAAAGCACTTAGTTACGAGACTGTCAATGTCATACATTCAATATACATAGCATATAGGTTATGTACATACTCTTACACGCACGTTCATAAAAAAAAATAAAAAAAATAACACGCTATATTAGGGCCTTTGTTTTTTAACATACACTTCCAAAAAGAAAAGCACAAACCTTGGAAAAAAGCAACCCACACCATCCTTCATTCATACTCGACGTACGATATTAGATTAACACGTTTGCACGTGGATTAAACTTGTAATCCGTACACAAACATAAATTGGGAGTTCCCCACTAATCCATGATATATTGAATAGGGCAACCCCTTCAAGTTCAAAAGTTCACAATGAAAAGTTTTTAACTATCAACAAGTCACCACGTGTTTGGAACTTCAGACAATAAGAATGTTACATAGGGGCTACGTAAATACGGGATT
The DNA here is from genome assembly GCF_037975245.1 of Apostichopus japonicus. Classification (NCBI taxonomy): domain Eukaryota; kingdom Metazoa; phylum Echinodermata; class Holothuroidea; order Aspidochirotida; family Stichopodidae; genus Apostichopus; species Apostichopus japonicus. Next base: position 4,679,429 of record NC_092578.1, read on the forward strand.
ATAAACTACATACATAAGAATAGTACAGATTTATTTATATCGTTAATCGGCTTTTGTTTACTCCAGAAAATATACTTTCAATACGTACAACATCAATCTTTCGTACAAAAGATCTTAAAAATTAAAAAAGTAGCGAAAAATAAATATAAATGACATCGTGGAACCCCCCGCATTAATAAACGAATCCATTTCATTACATCATCAAATCTCAAGAACTGCTGTGTGTACCTGTACCGTACCCTAGGCTATAATAATATACAGTCCCGTGCGAAGATGGATTTAAACTGGATATACTCCCTGCGGTTTTGGCTCAAAATTTATTAAATCGTTATAATTAATATAACAAAATGAGGTGAAATGCATAAGAGTAAGATTTTGTACATGGGAACTTTGACAATCATCGTTTGAAGGAAGAATAAATAACGAAAATTTCAGAATAACTTCGAGGTCCCGTAACATGCTGAGCGCAAGTAACGTTCGATATTTGGTGTAGCCTAGGTGCAAATTACTACGTGAAAAGTTGATTCGTTAATATATAGGTCTAGGCCAGTACATAAATTGGTCAGATATTATTCAAACTAAGAACACAGAAACCAGAAAAAAATCGTGTCTTGTTTTCTTTATTTGAAATTGTAACACGTAGATATTTTTATTATGTCCGGGATTCCCGGGAATGATACCGAAACAAATGTAATAACCGGTTGTTTTCCCAATACCGGTAGTATTTACACATTGCTTTGTGATCGGGATTAGTCAATACCGGGATCGGGATACCGGGATTCACTTGACTACCGGGATCCCGCACAACCCTATTGTCTGGTCAAGTGATCTCTAAAAGTTGTTCTATTTTACTAGCTAAATGATTAACACTTAATACAGATAATAGAAGGGGAAAAATGAGGGATGTGGGGGGTTAGTTTGACAGGTAGTTTTCAAGACCAATAAGTAACTCTTGTTTTGAATTTTAAAATAAGTCAATTAGTTTTACATAGGGGACTATATCTGTTTAGGGGTAGTGTTGGGAAATAAGCTGGATATCATTAAATAGAAGCACATTTTATTCTAGACACATCCCACTGATACCGTACAGTAGGCAATAATTCACTCTATACATTTTGGGTATCAATTTGGAGGTTTACAGAGTCTGTGGGTGGAGGGGGGGGGGGTAGAATTGCTATATGCATCTTTGCATTTTGTTTGGCAATTTGATAATTTTGAAAAAATATCAGATAAATTGTTTTCTGGTATAAAGAGGGACACGATCAAGGAATCCATACAAGAAAAATTACAAAATAAAATTTACAATACAATTGCTACAGTTGCAATAATGTTCTGTCATACAACTTGACCCTAACAGTTTAAACTGGTCACCTGATGCCAATTGCCATTGCAACAAACAATGGTAAATTGTGCATCAGGAAGGGTAAAAAAAGGACGCTTACATAAAAAGTAAACCCAGAATTCAAGAATGCAAAAGGTATCTATGGTCTAGGCCCAAAACACTGGAGGAGCTCTGTAAATGTTGCTAAATATTTATCAACATTACAAGATGGTGTGACCCCCCACCCCCCCCCCCCGGCTTGTTCCCTTCCATTAATTACCACTAATCAAACTCTAAACTGAAGTAGTGAGACCATTACTATACAGGGAGAGGCAATATCAGTTCATCACCTCCTGTATACAAAAACAACCAGACAAGATAAAGTCTAAATTAAGGTTTAAAATTTTGAACCTTATATAATACACATGGAAATTAATGTTTTAATAGGAACCCTGCTGTTTTGTAACGTTCAAGTCAGAATCCCCCCCCGGCCCCCCCCCCAAAAAAAAACTTACAAGAAAACAGCAAAAGATGTAAACACATAACTGAAAGGAGTATATGCCATGAATCAAAATTAATAAAAAACCACACTACTTGCATGTCAGCAGCAGTCATATTGTATTTATGGAATCAAATGATCTGTTCGAAATTGAGTCATCTCAACATATTGTTTTTATAAATTCCTTACAATACATACTCTTAATTATTAATGTACTGCTCTCAATTGTCCCATATACTGATACAGTACCCTACAGCACAGGCATACCACCTTTGCCAAGGATAATGACCTCCTGGATATGACAAAATTGCAATGGATTTACTCTTTATTATAAAGTTAAATTTGTTTTGTCACCCCCCCCCCCTTCCATTCTCCCTCGAAAAATCTTCTTTTTCTGCCCTTGTTTCTAAAAATAGTTTCCAAACGTTTCAAAAAGCCAATATTCCAAGGGACCTGTAATAAGCCTGTTTTGCTTGGAATAGTTTCAAAATTGAGAGCCCTCGACAGCCAATCAAATGTCGGCATGTATGAAAAGCCAGAGCATTTTGCAATTCTTGCGGAGCGGGTGTTCGTATATCACACCCATTAAAATTTTTCTTGCTGACAAATACTGCGCCAAAAATAGATTTGCCTGATGCCACTACAGCGAGCAACGCAGTGCCTAGGTAATGAATTTATCTTTGGGCTACGAACGCTGCCGAATAATTTAACGGACTGAATCTCCCAGAGATATCTGCCTATTTGAAACTCGAAACGTACATCTATCCTTGGCTCGCATTCATTTTATTGATATTCCAAAAGTTATTTTTAGCCTATCAGAAGCGCAAACTTGCCTGGCTAAATGCATTTTCTTCAGGACGTAGGAGGTTGCTATAAATAGCGCACGCAGAGGAGCGAAAGGGGGTGCGGAAATGAGAAATCTCGACCAGAGAGAATAATTCTTTATGGGTATAGTAGTAAGTAGACTGGCTCTTCCAAACAAGACAAGCATCAGAAAAAAAAAATTGTTTATTACAAGTAGTACTGATGTATGGATGCATGATAAAACATAATGCTCAAAAAGAAAAATCATTGAAAATAATAAATGAGTTGATGGTTTCGTTATAAAATATTTTTTTAATATAAACTCACTACAATTTTAATTATATATATATATATATATCTATAAATAAACATAATTAAAATTGTAGATTTATCTATATATATATCTATATATCTATATATATATATATATATATATATATACACATTTATATAAATACACATTTATATATAGACATATTTATATAGACATATATATATAGACATATATATATATTTATATATATATATATTTCTTTGTTGAGGCACCCTTACAAACAGGCAGTGTGTAAATTTAAGTTTGAATGCATAAATTAATGCATAAATGAATTTTTTTTTTCACTTTATGGAGGAAACAAGAGAAAAGATGACATCAAGTTTCGTCGACGAGCAAATAATTAACCCCACCTTTTACACTAAGCGGTAGGAAAGATGGTTGGTGGAAATCATGACGTTCCAATCGTAATGACGTCATTGTTAGACCAAAGATTAGTCACTCTTTTCATATACAGTGGGTGTTGCACCAGCTTGTTGCATCAATTGGCTAAAAGACAGAGGGACGAACTTGTACCAGCTTTGTTGTTGTGGTGGTATAAAACCAGAGGAAGAAGTGGTTAAGGTAAACTATTCAATCATTATGGTGAAGTATAAAGCGAGCTACCAGTAAGCACTCTTCCCCTGCTTGTTCAGAGTAGGCTTTTACTACATTCCAGACTTTGAAAGCTGCACACACTATTTAATCTGTGAGCAGAACCGATTCCCGGGTATATATACCTTAACCTGCTGTGAAATAGCTTGGGCAAAAATCCTACCATCTGGTGGGACGTGATGAATTTGGCATTCCAAAAATCACTGAGCACTGCTGGATATGTTCACCTTAACATGACTATGTTTCCTATCAGCTGAACAAGATATGTGACAAAAAGAGGAATATCAGTGGCTAATTACCACACCAGGGATATACCGGGGACCGTGCTACGATGAGCGACTGCGCTGTGTTTTGCCAATTCCATTCAATTGTCCACCCCTAATCGCAACTGCAGACATTGAAGGCATTGAAGACTCGCCGCAAACCGAGTGCTGCGCTCTGAGAAAAGTTAACTTTCCGTTGCTTGCACGTGAAGTTTACTGCTTGTCGCTACAAAATGCAGTCAGTAATGAAACGTGATACCTTGTTATCATTTATCTGGCCTGCGATGTACATTGCTGCTATGTACACTGTGCTGTGGGTATTGATCGTAGCTGTATGTATTGACTGTACACTAGTGTCTAATTACCGACGGTAGCAAGCTGTGTGTGTATTTTCTAGGATTGATGGTGGTGTCTAACACTTCTGTTACACCTCATTCGAAACTAGGTCAGATTACCGGCATGAGACGTGTCTTTGTGCTTGAGTCTTCACACCCTTTAAAGACTATATGCTGGCCAAAGTCTGCTAAAATGAAATCCATTCAAATGACAATTTTGACAGTTTTTTGACAAATGACAGTGTTTGACAGTTTTTGATAGTTTTTGACAATTGACAGTTTTATGTTAAGTTCCTACAGCAACCTTCAGTAAAACATATATAAATTGTGAAATGGGCTAGTTTGGACCCTATCTTGATTCGATGAAGCTACGGAAAGTAGATAATACAATGAGAGGTTTATTCGGGAGGATTCGGGAGGACCTCAAGTCATCAACACTACCTACTGTATGAAGAAGCACATTACTTCCTGCTGAGACATTTTTCAGTTCGGTGAGAACAATGTTTGAATCAAAAATCTTCAGTATAAGATTTTGACATTTTTTTTATCTGCCTATATATATTTTAACACAAGAAGAACAGTACAAATTTTATGTAACTTTAAAGAAGCCTTTCAATTTCAGCATTTTCGCAGCCACTGAAAGGAACAATTTATTTTATCTGATCTAGCTTGTTTCAACACACATCCTACCATTATCCTACAGTAATATCTTTCTGATCATATCCCTTTATGCTCTAATTTTTCACATAAGACATTTGAAGCAAGAGACACTCATTTTCCTTTTCGGGGAGGGTCCAGACCCTCCCCTGCCCTCCTCCCCTCCCCTGTCCCCAAAGCACAATCAATATTGTAGGAGATCTCTGATTAGTTGTCCTCGTAGCTTCCACCTACTGTAGGTACAGACTGGTCCTAGTCTAAATTAAGCTGCACACTAATTGAAATATGAACAATCATCTTGACCTTTTAGCGCTTTCGTAATGCTCTCGGAACCCTGTTCTTGAATGTCTGTGGTCAGCTTTATTGCCTCCTCGCCGAGGGGAAAAAGCGAGATTCTAATCCCACTTCTGTTCACAAATGTGTAAGAGACTGTAGACTAGGCCTACGGTATTTTGACAACGACCAATGGAGGCCTCCGTTTGATTGTTGTGTTTACTTTGTTAAAGTCTTGATTCATCCCGCAATGTATATATATACCGTACAGAGTTTCTGGTAGCTCTGATGTACAGGTTCTTTGTTAAACCTTACATTGGTACACTGGAGAAGGGGGAGGGGGAAAAAAGAAAGATTAACTGCACTTTGCATAACTACCAGGTAGTTTCACAGTCCGAGCAAGTCACTAAACAGGAGCAGATTTATGTAACACTGTGTCTAATAATTGATCCAAAAATGTGAAAAGACAAAAGGGGGGGGGGGGGGGGAACAGGTGTACTACTTACTCTTCTTACTATTTTTTTCTTACTTATGGATAATATTCCCCAAATGAGATGAGTACACAGTAGAAGAGGAAATTGGAGGAATTCTAAAACGTATTGTGTTTTGGATGTCTACGGGTGACGAGCTTACCTGTCCCCTCACAAACCTCATCTGTCTCATTCTACCGTGTCTAGAGAAAGTGCTGAGGTCATGAGGAGACAGGTAAGCAAGGAGCAAAGTAAGTTGACAGCTCCCAGATCTCCCCCTCCCTCTCCCCCTCTCCCCCCCAGAGTATTAATATTTGATATATTAGAAAGTACATTACACTGTCCTAGTTAACTTTTGTTTTTGCTGTCTGGTTTTCCATTCATTTTCCTAAAATCAAATTTTAGGCTGGAATGCTGGTACCTTTGATTATAAATGACAGTTTCATAGCAAAAGCTACCTACAGAGGTTAAACATATATATGATTTTCTGATGAGGCATCCCTCCCTTCCCCCCAGAGTATTTATATCTCATATTTTAGAAAGTACGTCGCACTGTCCTAATCAACTTTTGTTTTATCTGTCTGTCTTTCCCATTCAGTTTCCTAAATTCAAATTTAGAGTTGGAATGCTGGTACCTTGATCATAAATGACAGCTTCATAGAAAAAGCTAAGTACAGATAAAAAGAGTAAATATAATTTTCCAGTGATTAAACACTATACAGAAGCAATATTACAAGTTAAAACAGCAAACAACAGCACTTGTCTAGTACAGTTACAATCTTCCCACGGACATAGCTTTCTGACATGAAATGGTCTATTCCCAAAGCAGACATATCGCATTCGCTGAATGGCCCGAAAGTGATACTGTGATTAAACGATACAAACGACTTGCTATTTACTTTCTTATTCCTAAACCAAGAAGAAGCCATATGAGGCTTTGTGATTCCTTGCTTGTAAGCCTACATTTCACACTTGCAAAAGAAGGTGAATAAAGCTGGTTCAGTGTTAGATTTTGAAAATATGACCCTCCCCCCCCCCCCCCCACAATAGGAAACTATGCATGTGCAAGAACACATGCTTTGAGCTATAAACACAACTTTTTATTCAAGGAAAGACATCAAATGTAAATGCACACACACACACACACACACACACCTAAACGCACACATTCAATCCATCAGCGATTCCTTTTCACTTCACCTCGAGGGAGGGGGGGGGGGCAATTCTCCAGTGTCTTCCTATTCCAACTAAAATGTTTTATCTTAGGTCGAGATGCATATAATTAATCTTCTTAGCGACTTACTCGGCTTATCTTTCTTGGCCAGGAGCTGCTGTAGTTGCTGTTTCTCCTGCTGTTCTCGTTGTTGCAACTCCAATTGCCTCTGTTGGGCAGCCTGTTGCTCCAGCATCTGCTCCCTCTTCAGCTGACCAAAGAAGCAAGAGAAGAGAGAGAAAAACGAAGTTAAAAAAAAAGACCCAAAACTCATTGGTTTGGGGATTTACAAGCAAAATATACTTGTAATATATATACCTGTATCCCAGTCTACATGTTGACTTGTAACCTGTCTACCTAAACTACATCGGGCTGGAATGTTTTAGCACTGTGCCCACAGTTTTCTTCCTTCCAAATCGACATATTCAAAGCAGCAACTACGTGAATTGCAAGCTGCAGACCTTTTCTTCCGAGTTTTCTCGGTTCCACGCTGCAGTTATGGTTAATCAGTATTGGCCCCATATTAAAGCACCAATGAGATTCTGATAACCAAAATTCTGTATGATTCGAAACAATAACAATTCCCGGTCAAAAAACATGTTCTGAACACTTTGGGTGGTAGAATTGACCGGCGGGGTTACGGTTACAGAGGGTGCACAGTGCTTAAAGGTTTACCAGTTCACTCTAGACATGGTTGTGAGGAGACGGATAATAGAGGAATGAAGAAAATATTGTGAGACGTTTTCAAAGAACTTTCCTGGCGGCTCTGATCCTCCCAAATTATTCCAAATAGTTGACGTTTTTTTCTTTTTTAAACGGAAAAATTAAATGTCTCCGTGGGAACAATTACTTTGAGATTGGCGGTAAAATGCTTGCGGGATTTCGAGCATGGATGACCAATGTTACAGGATCTGACTTTGCATCATACTTGGGGTCAAATACCGACGACCTTTCAACCAAGACCGATATACTGTGTGTAAGCCTTCCAGAATAGGGCTGCTGGTCTTTAAGGAATGCTCAAGGGTTTTTTTCTTTTTAGTCCGAGGGGAATTTGAGGGGATTTTGTGGGATCAAAATTAGTATCACTGTGGGTGGAATATCTACGATAAAAGTTGGTCAACGGCAAACCGATGGACCCCCGGGACTGTAAGTTGAACCGCAGTAGAAGGCTTAATTACAAATTCTGTAAAGCCTGTCATTTACTGTTTTACAATGTAAATAAGGTATTTTTGTTTCTTTATATATTTACAGTCAGGTTGAGACAATCTCCCAATTTTATCAGCAGGTCTTCATTCATCCCAAAATAAAACCAGGTTAGGATATTTAGAAGTGACTAGCTTATCTGTCTACTCACAACATTGGCACTCTTTCTAAACTGTGTCTAGAGCAGGGATGAGCCTGGGGTAAAAAAAAAAGCACAGAACTTTGCAAAAATTGCGGTATAGGCTCCAGTTTGCATATGCTACAGTGTGTTAGGATAATAGTTTTTGTCCCCCCTGCAGGTTGGTAATGAAAAACATGCGAACGACGGATCAAACGGAACAACGCTGTTGTTAGAAATTCACGGAAATTGAGAGATGTAAATCTCGGAGGTAGAAAAGAAATCACGGATCTTCCGCGAATTCGCGGAAAAAGGTCATGCCTGCTAAAGTCAACAGGTAACCTATCTAATCATAAACATCCTTAAAGGACCATTCGGTACTGGGTCAGGGGGCCCACAATCTCATTTTAAAACCCAAAGTGTCTGGGAGTGTTTTCCCTTGATTTCAGTTTCGGTTTCAGTTGGTGGACTACGTGTTATCCGTTTGAATCTTCTCTTATGGTATCCATCGAGACCTATTTTTACACTAAAGTCTCTTTTCTGTAATTTTTCTGTTTTCAATATTATGAGGAAAATGGAAATCAAGAAATGGAAGTAAAATAAACCATGCTTCTCTGTACCGGAACCGTACATACATCCATGGTCAAAATCGTTTCTACGTTACATAGTTGATCCTACTACCTGGGTTACATACATTTCCATGGTCAAAATCCTTTCTACATTACTCAGTTGATCCTACTTCCTGGGTTAAATACATATCCATGGTCAAATCGTTTCTACGTTACATAGTTGATCCTACTACCTGGGTTACATACATTTCCATGGTCAAAATCGTTTCTACGTTACATAGTTGATCCTACTACCTGGGTTACATACATATCCATGGTCAAAATCATTTCTACGTTACACAGTTGATCCTACTTCCTGGGTTAAATACATATCCATGGTCAAATCGTTTCTATGTTACACAGTTGATCCTACTTCCTGGGTTACATACATATCCATGGTCAAATCGTTTCTATGTTACACAGTTGATCCTACTTCCTGGGTTACATACATATCCATGGTCAAAATCCTTTCTACGTTACTCAGTTGATCCTACTTCCTGGGTTAAATACATATCCATGGTCAAATCGTTTCTACGTTACACAGTTGATCCTACTTCCTGGGTTAAATACATATCCATGGTCAAATCGTTTCTATGTTACACAGTTGATCCTACTTCCTGGGTTACATACATATCCATGGTCAAAATCGTTTCTACGTTACTCAGTTGATCCTACTTCCTGGGTTACATACATATCCATGGTCAAAATCGTTTCTACGTTACTCAGTTGATCCTACTTCCTGGGTTACATACATATCCATGGTCAAATCGTTTCTACGTTACACAGTTGATCCTACTTCCTGGGTTATGAACTTATGAACGTTGTACCACTTCATGCTTGATTAACATCTAGCGTAAACACTATAAACAGGCACATAATAATTAACTGAAGTATTCAAAATCTTCACAATTCCAAGAAACTTTTAATTTTATGGTACTTTGCAAACAACATAATCTTTTGTAGCTTTATCCAATGAAATGAACAGAAAATGGATGATTCCATTGCCCAAAACTTCTCAAAATACTAAATGAGTACTAAATGACCATTTTAAGCTGCAGGTCAACTAGGGAATAAATTCATCCAGTATCGCATACTGTGCACTGTGCAAAATACAATCAAATTGCTATCCAAATAGGAATATTAATATCCAAGTTTTGTAAGTGACTCGGCACTTTTACGATTTTTACGATAAAATCATATTTCACAAAACTTGGAAAAATGATACAAAACATATGAACACTACATTATTCCTTGCATATTGGCAAAAAACGTGCAAAACCAGAAAGATTGTATGCTCAGTCACGTTTTCAAATTATTAGAGCCCCTCTAAATGACAGTGTCCTGTTTACGGAAAAACAGATTTGGCACTGCCGTTTTTCAGGAAAAAAATAGTTCATGCAGTGCGTGGGCGTGAGCAACTTCTAAAATTCAAGAGTCAAGATCCAAGGCTTCAACGACTCCACTTGAATCTTATAATTCAGGGCTAAGGAATGGTAAAGAAGACCTACTGGCCTATCGTAAATGCACAGTAAAGTACATGCACAAATGCACTATATAGCGTATTTTTCTCTCAAATTGCATTCATAAAAATTAACAGATCCTTCTGTCTAGGAATTAAACAGCCTCCCCTAGAAAATTGTGACCTGTTATTTAACGAATATCAACATTTTTTTTTTGTCTTCCCGAGAGAGTCATATGGAAAATGAATACTAATCTTGTGGAACCTGGATATTTGGAGTTTCTGCTACTTAAAATCTGTGAATTAGTGACTCGAGAGTTGTTCAGAGCTGACATGATAACCTTCAAATCCACACTTCATGACTATTTACTATTTTGGTAAAATTATTTTCAGACACAAAAGCATGAAACCAAAGAAATGGTTCTAAGGCCTACTTGTGACATATATATATATGCTGATAACAGTAGGCTAGGATTTGTTTTTCTTTTACATGAAAAATTGAAGAATAGAGTCAGATGAACATTCATATTCACAGGAACAGATTCATATGCCCAGTCAGTATCAACAGAGATCAGATAAACAAGATCAGATGGACAGAGGCCAGATGAATATATGAATATTCATCTCATCAGATGGACAGAGGCCAGATGAATAGATGAATATTCATCCAATCAGATGGACAGAGGCCAGATGAAATAGATGAATATTCATCTAATCAGATGGACAGCGGCCAGATGAATACATGAACATTCATCTAATCAGATGGACAGAGGCCAGATGAATAGATGAATATTCATCTAATCAAATGCAGAGGCCAGATGAATATTCAACTAATCTTAGACATAGGCCAGATGAATAGATGAACATTCATCTAATTAGTAGCGTTGTGCGGTAGTCGGATTTCACACAACCGGTAGTGTTGCAACATGGATACCGGTATCGTAACTACAACCGGTATTTTCCTCAACTTTCATCTACGGTTCAAAGCACTTAGTTACGAGACTGTCAATGTCATACATTCAATATGCATAGCCTAGGCTATGTACATACTCTTACACGCACGTTTATAAAAAAAATAAAAAAAATAACACGCTATATTAGGGCCTTTGTTTTTTAACATATACTGCCAAAAGAAAAGCACAAACCTTGGAAAAAAGCAACCCACACCATCCTTCATTCATACTCGACGTACGATATTAGATTAACACGTTCGCACGTGGATTAAACTTGTAATCCGTACACAAACATAAATTGGGATTTCCCCACTATTCCATGATATTGGAATAGGGCAACCCCTTCAAGTTCAAAAGTTCACAATGAAAAGTTTTTAACTATCAACAACTCACCACGTGTTTGGAACTTCAGACAATTAGAATATAACATAGGGGCTACGTAAATACGGGATTACAAACTACATACATAAGAATAGTACAGATTTATTTTTATCGTTAATCGGCTGTTCTTTACTCCAGGAAATATACTTTGAATACGTGCAATATCAATCTTTCGTACAAAAGTTCTTAAAAATTAACGAGGTAGCGAAAGATAAATATAAATGACATCGTGGAACCCCCCGTAGTAATAAACGAATCCATTTCATTACAGCATCAAAATCTCAAGTACTGCACTGCTGTGTACCAGTACCGTATCCTAGGCTATAATAATATACAGTCCCGTGCGAAGATGGATTTAAACTGGATATACTCCCTGCGGTTTTGGCTCAAAATTTATAAAATCGTTAAAATTATTATAACAAAATGAGGTGAAATGCATAAGGGTTAGATTTTGTACATGGGAACCTTGACAATCATCGTTTGAAGGAAGAATAAATAACGAAAATTTCAGAATAACTTTGAGGTCCCGTAACATGTTGAGCGCAAGTAACGTTCGATATTTATTGTAGCCTAGGTCCAAATTACTACGTGAAAAGTTGATTTGTTAATATATAGCCTAGTCTAGGCCAGTACGTAAGTTGATCAGATATTATTCAAACTAAGAACACAGAAACCAGAAAAAAAATCGTGTTTTGTTTTCTTTATTTCAAATAGTAACACGTAGATATTTTTTATTATGTCCGGGATTCCCGGGAATGATACCGAAACGAATGTAATAACCGGTTGTTTTCCCAATACCGGTAGTAGTTACACATTGCACTGTGATCGGGATTAGTCAATACCGGGATCGGGATACCGGTATTCACTTGACTACCGGGATCCCGCACAACCCTACTAATTAGATGGACAGAGGCCAGATGAATAGATGAATATTCATCTAATCAAATGCAGAGGCCAGATGAATATTCATTTAATCTTAAGGACATAGGCCAGATGAATAGATGAACATTCATCTTATCAGATGGACAGAGGCCAGATGAATAGATGAATATTCATCTAATCAAATGGACAAAGGCAAGATGAATATTCATCTAATCTGATGGACAGAGGCCAGATGAATAGATGAATATTCATCTAATCAAATGGACAAAGGCAAGATGAATATTCATCTAATCAAATGGACAAAGGCAAGATGAATATTCATCTAATCTGATGGACAGAGGCCAAATGAATAGATGAATATTCATAGTCACAGGAGCAGGAACAGATGCAGATGAACAATCAGTATGCAACAATCAACAATCGAGACACAGGAACAGATGAACAAATTCAGATGGACAGAGGCCAGATGAAATAGATTAATATTCATCTAATCAGATGGATAGATAAATAGAAGAACAGTCATAGTCACAAGAACATATTCAGATGAACAGCCAATGTCAAAACAATAAGTCGGTCAAACTAGTCACAACAATGAGAATGAGCAGTGTTACCAAGAGATGAAATGTATGATGGCCTAACATTTCAATCATGGCAGAATCAAATGAAATGAAAAAAACAAAACCAAAAAGCAGAGATCACAAAGGGTGGAGGGGGAGGGGGTGGGGATAGACAACAGGACAAGACAACTTAAACTGGAACATCAAGTAAATTCATAAATCGATTAACATTCGACAGAGCAAAGTGAAGGTGATAAATCTACGAGGCTCACCAAGAGAAGTTCTTGCTGTTGTTTCATGTGTTGAGAAGCCATCTGATCCTGGCGCTGCTTGTACTGGGCCATCAGGAGTTGCTGTTGAAATTGCTGCTGCTGTTGAAGCCGCAGCAAGTCCTGATGGATCGTCCATGCCGGGTCCTCCATTAGGTGGACTCTGTTTCCAGAAGGGAAAACACCACTGGGAGGTAATCCACCAGCCAATGGGTCCTCTGCAATGACAAGAGAAGGGTGGAAAAAAAGGTAAACAAATGAATAAATAAATGGTAAAAAATAGTACTAGAGTTTTATGTCCCGAAAATTTGTTGGGCCAAATTAAGGGATTTAAAGGGAACACAAACATTAATTTTTTAATTTTTTAATTAAATTAAATTTTTTTAAATTTTTTTATTAGAGTATCTATAACCCCAAATGAGCAAGGAACAGCTACTTAACCATGAGCAAGAGTCAGGATTGAGAACACAAGTCAACTTGCCAAGCACAATTTTAACTCCTTTGGCATATATACTGTACCTGTACAACACCTATTCTCTATTAATGTGTTAAGCAAGGGTATTAGAAAGTACAAAGTGGAAAGGGGACAAGTTTTGGTATGAAGGTACTATACAGTATGTATAATTCCTGACTAAGTTGTACCATAAATCATCATAATAATAATCATAATAACGAGCCTAAGTCATGTAAGGTTGAAGACATAGCCTTCTTAGTGTCACTACGGCGAGACTATTGCGAAATTATTACCGTGAATTAGAGTTATTTAAAAAACCAGAGATACCGACTAAGTTAAAAAAAAATTTAAGCCACAAATTCAACACATAATGTGAATGAACCCCATTTATTGACACACTTCAGCACCTGTTTATGTACAGGGTATAACGCCTACTGTATGTCTGTTACCTGCCTCAATATGAAGTTAAGAATCAGAAAAACAATTCCACTCTCTAGAAATTGTCTGATTTAAAAAACCGAAAGCAATACCGTGGCTAATCCAGGACATCTGACTTGCATGTTTATGCTATTATCTAAACTTTAATCTCTTTTTACCTCCCACTTTTGTCGGTCAAAAGAGATCCTCTCTCGCAGCCAGCCGTGACAAATATGGACGTAACAGATCTTCAACAGTTTAATCCTTCAAAGTCTACGGATTTTGGTTAAAGAACTCTTTCAGTCTTGCAGTGTCATTCCGAACTTTTATTAACAAGCTGAATTGTGAATAAACATTTCAGAATTTGATGATCCCATTATCTACCCTGATTTGTAAAATGTGTTATAACATATTTGTGTTAGTTCTACCTTCCTTTTGTAGACTTATGTAAAATGCAATAACTCAAAAAGCAAAACCTCACTAAAAAGGCCACCCAAACCTCCTGCCTAATTCTGTGGTACTTGGTAACGTTAAGTAAACCTGAAGCAATGTGTTCACTACAAACGAGCAAAGTTGGCTAAAATTCCCTAATAAAAGAAACTTTGCAAATTACACCTGTGTGGCCTCAAAAACTTGGGACAAAATACATCGGAGAAATTGCCAATTCACAAATCAGTACCCAATTAAAGTTGACGGTTTCGCAAAATCTGTTGCGACATAACCCGGTACCATACGCACGCAGGAAATGCAATTATTATGAGTATTATGTAAATGTCCCTCAAAACAATACACCATGACTGCTTGTCAATGTTATTCAATCAGATTTCATGTCAACGCTTTCACACTCTCAAAAATCAAACAAATTTGGTGGATGTCACAAAATGATTGCCCTACAGGCTACCTGTAGCTCAGACGATACGTACTCCACAAACACTGGGCAAAGTTACATAATTAATAGAAACTGAGGTTCATTAATGAGTTTGTCATGCAAACTTGCAGCCTACTGCATTTACCGAAGATGCAAGACTATTTGTAAAATAAAGTGATTGCTTGCTAATAAGCCAAATCAAATCTCAAGAGAAAATAATATTTTTTATTGATTTCTAATAGGAAGCAATTCACTGTAATTAACTTCATATCAGTATTCCTATCTGACTGCAATGCATCAACAGGGGGGGGGGGGGGCACAGCTTAATCTTTTTCTGTAGTCAAACACTGTATGATTTGCTGCTGGGTTATATTTGTAGAAGCTTTAAGAAACAAAATGAAGGGCAAAAAGCATGGTTTTGAAGAGATTTCTGAAAATAGTACTTAAGGGTTCACAAAATAGTTGTTTGTTAACATTAATCATGTGTCTTAAGAGTACAATTTAGTGGTTTAAATCTACTTGCAACCTTGCAAACTACTGTACAGTACAGTGGGCTTAACATTTTGATCCTAGCACTTCCTAGTATTCTTGGACTAGGTAGATAGGAGGGAGTGTTGTGAAATTTGTTACAAAATTACAAACTTGTAAAAAAGTATGCATTTCAAGTTAACATCATCTTTTTGCTCTAGCATGGCCACACCACCAGATTGTGGGTAAAAACTCAACAAGTGACAAATGCAACAAGGCTTTTTTTTCAAGCCCAAAAGAAATTGTCATGAGAGGAATCCTAGATGGTTTGACACAGTGACCCTTCCTATTCAGATCTTACCTTTAATGGCATCCAGGCTTGTTTTCCTTACTCGGAATTTAGCAGGTTTCATTGAACCAGCCCACAGGGTCTCAACACACGATGACATTTTGGTTTTTATGTCTGCAAAAACCAGTTGTAAATTACTGTATGCCGGTGATGACGATTGTTATTATTATTACTACGAAGGAAGGGTTGGTTCTTGCTCCAGGACAAATTTCAACTGGCTCTGATACATCCACAAACGATTGTTATATATCGGAGTATGGGTAGGTAAAGGCAATTGATGCTAACATAGTTTACATATGGTCCTGTGTCATGATGTGTGTAACTTTGGCAACAATGGACTGTACTAATATATATATCTGTGGATATATGCTATAATAGTCCAATCACAGTTAGTATCAGTAAAGACTTAATTGCATCCAAACAAATACGGAAACAAGGTCAAAACAAACATGAATTTATCCAAAATTCGTCAAACTCACAGATGTGTGACAACGTGTATAATCTTGGTGACAGACCAATGAGCCTACTAATCTATAGTGGTCCAATCAAAGTTTAGTGCTACCTACAGCAAAACTCGACCCAAACAGACTTGTTTTTATGCAAGAGATGTGCAATATGTAGTAAGGCTTGGTAATGAAGTAGCTGCTATGCTGTAAATGGTTCCAATCGAAGTTAAAGCTATACCTACTAGTATCAGTAAATAGTACAGTTTCCATCTAAACCAAAACCATCAAAACTTAACACAAACAAACATGTTTTTGGCAAAAATGTGCAAATGCCACACATCAGACACAGCTAAATGAGAGGCATGAAACATAAGGCGTTGTCAGTCTTTCGATCGGCCTTTTTGATGAGGACAAATTTATAGATATTTTCTGGTATTTGTAAAATTCTCCAAAAGTAAACAAGAACAGAACTCCAAAAATTACACAAAACTGAACGAAAGTTAGCAAACTGTCTTCTGAGTTCCTTCCACAGAATCTGGTCATCTGTGGACTACTTAAAAGTTGTATGCAGATAAAAAGCATTAAGACCAAAAACAAAACAAGATGAAAAAACAAAACTAAACAACCACTGTACTCTTGTAAAAAGGTGCCAGCTTTCTTTTAAAAAGAACTCCTTTTGGGTTTAATGGGTAAACCTTCAATCAGGATGTCATACTGGTATCAATGGGTCCTGTAGCAAAAGTAGGTAGTGTCTCCGTTTGAGGAATTGAAAACACTGACGGTACCCTGGTTCCACCAGAATCAAACGCTAATTGATCAATGTTGATATGTACAGTTAACCCACCCAGTAAGTACTGCAAACAGTACAGGGTCAATTGCTTCATGCACTCTGTGGATCTGCACTTTGTGTGACCTCTCCCCTCGATAAAATACAAAACAAGCAACAAGGGTGCAGGCTGCTATATGTCAGTATCTACAAATAGCACTTCCACTGATTGTACTGTACTGGGTATTAATCCAGTCCTCAAAAATTAGACCACCGAGCTTATATTCTCATAATGGGCTAAACTTATGGAAACTTCCAGTCTGTTGTCTGACTAACCAGCAACTCTATATTACTGTTATCGGGTCAAAAGTTCAGTACTGGTTCCTCATGAGTGAGTGTGAATAAGAAGCTTTCATACTTCTCTGATCACACGGACTCAGTTTTTTTTTTGTCTCTATTGTTTTTGGAATCCGGATTTAGCTTAAAATACAAGCAAACAAATGTTGAACTTTAAATGACGTAAACAAGGAGGGGGGGGTCTTTGAGCTAGGATGGGTGGAACTTTAATTTTGGCACCAATGCCTAAGTGTAGGTTTGTTGTGCAGGTCTGCCATGGCAATGGTGGGTTTTCTGGAAATTGAGCTGGAATTCAAAATGGACTACTAAAACATCCAACTTGAGGGCTCTTCTGGAAAGCAGTGCTTCTGCACTGAGCAGGACTACCCTAATTAAAGATGACAATAATAAAAAAAAAAAAACATAAAAAAAAATGGTTCCAGTTTTTTTTACATTTAGTGGTCTGTACATTGCATCGCTCCCATGAATCACACAATAGGGCAACCATGTAGGATGGATTATTTTACAGGCACAAGATTAACTTTGATATATTTGTTAATGGTTATGACACATTACTCTGCTATCAGCCCCGGCAGAAATGTTTATTACAATTACTGAGAAATAACCCTTTAAACAGTTGAAGTTCATCAATTTAAAATGACTGGACAATTTAGTCAAATACACGGACAATAAAAAAAGGTCAATTCCTCAGATGCCAAAAAAAAAAAATATCAATGGGAAAACATAAACATGAGTTTGTTTTAACACTATGTGCACTATGTATGTATGTACACTATGTATGTATACTATGTATGTACACTATGTATGTTTTAACACTATGTACAAATTTATCAAGAATGACGAATGGTGTAAATATCAACCAAGGGTGCTCTGTTGTTTGCACAGAGCTAAAAGAAACAAGTTTCGAGTTGAGTCATTATAATTGATAAAACGATGGATTAACATCAATATTTTGGCCTGCAATTACATGAGAAGCCCAGGTCACCATCAAGTTAGCCTCAAATAGGAAAATCCAGTTGAAAACCTCAAAATTTGACAGATGAGAGAGGGTCATTTTATATGAGCCTCCTGGTGAAGTTTGCACTAATTTCCTGTAAAAAGTTTCTCGGGATCAACAAACATTTGAAGTTGATGACACATTTTTGTATCAAAAAGTACACTTCAAGCAAAGCAGGTATGCTGTCTTCACAGATACACATTGAAAATTTGCTTTTGATCCTTCTGCCGATTTATATCCAATAATTTCCTCATTTCAAATTGGGAACGTACCTCAATACAAACAAAAATTAATATTCATTTGGATTTTGGTAACTTCACATCCCCTTAGTTTTAAGTTGGAATCCAATCCAACCAAAAAAGTGAAAAATAAATCCCCCCCCCCCCACACCCCCAAAACACACATTCTGTTTGTCTTTGTGCAACTATGACATCACACCTGTTTGCTTCAAGTTGACTTTAATGGTATGAACTATGACAATATGGACTATCAGCATCTTGGAACTTAGGGCAATATAGGGATTGTGTGCAAATATCATCGGGATACTATAGTACGTTCTACTTTAATTTGGTGGCATCCTTCCCCCTGCTCCCCCCCCTCCCCTTCCCTTTTAATGATTGAGTATGATTTCCACTGGCTTGTGGAAATGGCACCTCAAGGTACACATCTTTATAGAGTGTATTACATTTGGTTGTGTCTTATAAAACAGTTACAACCGAAGAAATAATTATGCAAGTTACAACTTCTAAGTAAGGTTCTACGCCTTCTGCAGCTGTAGATACAGGTACCCCATCATCATCAAACTGTACAGAATTGACGTCAAGTGTGTGGGTGTATAAGTAATACCAGTGACCCGGCATTTTTCAATATATGCAAATCTGGTACAAGAAATATAATAAAGTGCCTTACTGGCAGCCTAATTAAGTACTAGTAAGATTACCTTGAAAGTACTGTAAGTATTGTTCTAGCCCCTTAGTGTCTCCAAACTGAATATTAAAAGCTTATCTTCAAATGAAATAAGTTGACCAATACAGACGGAGGGTCAATTTTAGTTCATGGCCACAAATAATGACCCTAATAATAAACTCAAAAAAAAAACTACCATCAATTACTTCACAAATGATTAATCAAGCGGTACAAAAAGCTACTAAAATTAGTCTAATATATGAAATTGGGAGAAATGAGGTGGTAACAAAGTCCAATAGCATATAAAGATATATCCCTACTACGCTATACAGACTGACCAGTAGCAATGACCAACCATTACAGATTAAAGCCATTGTAGGGTACTATGATTCTCTAGGATTTAGGTCAAGGATTCTGGTCCAGGGTTTTTCTTGGTACTCCTTGATTTTACCTTGACTCACTGTAGTAGTACCACCCTAAATAATTCAATTGGCAGATGACATTATTTGGTGCTTTGAAAGACTTCTTGAAACTAGAATATTTTTCCTTGATTTACAGCACAAATTTTTTTCTTGATGGGGGGGGGGGTTGGGGTGGGGAAGACTTTCCCTAAACTTTTCATAAACAATTGATTATTAGCCAGTCAAACCATTGGTCCAGTTTATCCCCATTCCCGACCTTCATCTGAGCTAACAGAAGAGTATGAAACATTTACCAGTTAAAATGCGAGTGCTTCATACCATTTCAGAGTCAGCTAATAATACGTACTGTACTGTGCCTATCAGGATTTTCTTGATCGGATTTTTCCAGCCAAAAATTGGTCGATTTGACATCGTTAAATGCCTTTGTCAAAGATGGCAAGGTGAAAGTCTCTCTGGTGGATTCAGTCACTAGGACAGAATATTTTTTCATATCTAATAAACACGCCTAGTAATGACATTTTATGACAATTCTTGGACCAGTGACAAGAAGACAGGTTGCCCCAACAGAGAAGTGGATAAAGATATCTTGTTCAACTTCTCAGGAATTAATCAACAGTTTATTGTACAGTACATATGGGTATGAAATTGCAATGAACTGAAGCACTGAAAAAGCAGTTCATTCACCAGGTGATGCCTGAGGGGGGCACAGATGTTACCTTTTAAACCCTCTCAGGGAAAAACTTACAGGCATTGTTTGTAAACAAGGTGTCACCGAAGATGTTTAAAAAAGCAATTGAAATCAAAATTCCCTAATGTGTATCTGTGGGCATACAGGGTTATTGGGTGAACAAATTAATGTACTCACATCTTTACCACATGGTATTCTAATAGAGGTGATTGACATTCAACTTCAGAAATCAGACACTAAAAAAAAAAACTTTTACCATCTGAAAAGAAGGCAAAGAATGTGACAACTACATACCAGTTGTGAATTAAATGTTCTTTGAATGAAGCAGTTTTCACACATGAAGGTATGTACAATCATGTACTAAAAGGTCATGTTGCTTTTACTATATGGTGACCCCCTCAACCCTGACCCAGTGACAACCCTACCTTCATGAATCAAACAAAGAGAGTAGAAAGATATATGCTTTTTTGCCATCAAAGCTAGTTACGAACTGTGCAGGCTATCTTTTTTAATAAGGAATTATCAGTTTACTTTATGACTTGTACTAATTGCTCAATTAAAGAAATACAGTTTTGTGCAAATAGGTTGCTTATTTTAAATTTCATTGCTCCAATATCTTTTTTAAAAGTACTCGGAGAGCATCAGACTTACCTCTCCTGTACCTCCTGATCCTCTGCCCCTCCCCTCCTCTTCTCCATCCCATCCCCTTCTCCATCTTCTTCTCCATCCCCACCACCTGATTTTCATCTTTCATAAAGATACTGTCATGCTTCAATTACATCTTCATCTCTCATCAGAAAACTTTTAGCATACCTGGAACTTTTATTAAAAGACAAGACTTGATACATAATGTATATATATGCCCTCTGATCTTCCTAAGCTTACAAAGATTTGATACCCACCCCCTGACTAATCCACGTCCGAAATACCGCCCACTCTACCTTGCTTCCGAATCTACGTTACAATCAATGTGAATTTTTTTTTTCTTGGCGTCATTGCAGTGAATGTTATGTTGTAACTCTATCCAAATTTAATACCCTGCTTGAGATATCACATTTACAAGATTTTCCAAAATATTTTACATGTACAGCCTCGGCGGACTGTTTAAGACCTCCTCCACACGACCTACAGTAAAACACTTACAAGTGTAAAAATGATTACAGGAAAGCAAAAAATGATTCCCTGATATTTAGAAAGATGACATTAGACAATGAACTCAAGAGGAAAGAGGGGGAGGGGGAATGGGTGGAAAAAACTTTTGCGAATGTGACGGTGGAGATTGACATTTCGAAATACGACTCATTTGTGGTCTCTCTAGCTTATTTCAAGGCGGTTAAAAATACACAAACTTTAACAGGTTGGTAACTTCAATAACTATGATAATCAGATAAATCATCATCATAACAATTTGGCCATCCATAAACACATATATACAAATTTTTTTTTTTTTTTTTTGCTTTCTTTATATTTTGAAATGGAATAAATGACCAGAATGAAAGTAACAAACTGCATTATTATGAAATTCTGATAGATAAAATATTGTCAAAAGTTATACATAAAAATAAAACGATGCAAAAAACTTTTATACAGCAACATTATGGTAATGACCTTACATGTTATTCTCCAGTCGAGAAAACTTATGTGATTGAAGTTATTCTGTGCATACTGAAATGGGAAACAACATAAGATGATATTTGATCGTATGTTTTTCTTTATTTTTCAATGTACCACCGGTGTTGTCCATGGACGAAATATGTCATTGAATGTTTTGAATGGTAGAATGAGAAGGAAGGGCAATGAACGGAAGGACCGGTCATAGCAGGCGCACAGCGTTAAAAGGTTACTGGGACATTCTAGGAACGGTAGAACATGGTTCTAAGGTTGTGAGGAGACAGGTAAGCGAGGAGCGAAGTAAATAAAACTAAACACTGACAAAAACAGAAACAGGATTGAAACGGTCAAATTTTTGACAGCATTTTTGAAACAAATGATTCTCCTTACAACAGCTAGACCACGCCTTGATATGAGTTCAGTAATGAATATGCAACAGTAAAAGTATATGAGTTTCGTAATGAATATGCAACAGTAAAAGTGACGATGTCACCAGTGTAACAAATGCTTACTAACTCAAGATTTAAATTTAGATTCCAAATTTGACATAAAATGTTGAATTCATGTAGAGTTTTAATCCATTAGCCCTTTTGGGTGGGGGGGGGGGGTGCTCCCACATTAGTGGTCATTAAAAATAACTGCCTCATGGCCAGTATTCATTTGTTTACCTCCATGGTCATGTCTGCGCTCAATCAAAGTTCCATTTTTGGAAAGCGAACTGTTTTATGTATTTCCTTTTTTTCCTAACGGACGGAATCACATAATGTCATTAGAAGGATTCTCCTTGTAAAAGCAGTAGCCTGTGTTGACTGAAAAAGCTTCTTCCTACAGCAGCTGCAAATTGCCCTGCAAGAAGGCGTAACCAATATCAAACACTGGAGCATATCTCAGCAGATCAGCTATGCCTATCCTGTGCTATTTTAGTGCCTATTATGTGAAAATACACACTTGCACGGCCCAAGACATTACATCCCTATGCAGTCTGGCTACAGGATGCTGCAAACCCCCAACACCCCCCACCAAGCCCCCCCCAAGGCCCCCCCCCCTCCTGATGACAGCATGCAACCTAGGACTGTGCCTAAAGTCCTTTAAATTATCACATTGCAGAGTATTTCATTAGCTAAACTGTACAAATCTCTTGTATCGACAAACTCGTATCAATCAATTTGTCATAATAAAAACCATCAACTTGTACCTCTGCGATTGCTTCTGATAAATAATACTGACGGGGGGGGGGGGGGGGGAAACTGTCTGAACGACAGCAACAAAGTTTCACCCAATCAGACAGTATAATTAATCTCCTCGTTTACTTACGATTCTCCTGATTGATTGATAGGGAGATGGGCAGCTTTTACTGAGCTTGATGACTATACAATCATGTGTGTTTATCAATGCTCAGTACTCTACCCTCTGCAACAAAATACAAGCTACTGCTGTACGGGGGTCTTTGGTGAATTTATCTCGCTCGGTGACGGTTCTGGCAGGCCTACTACCTGTAAATTTTACCGTATATATCTACTTTAAAGTCATCTGTACTTTTCACCGGGACGCAGCCACACATCATTCTAACTTAACCTCCTTTTTCCCAGTCAAATTCACAGGTGTTGGTTAAATATGGCCAGTAACACTTTTGTCAATATATCAACCTGTTTTCATTGTGGTTACAGTGGTAGGTCACAAGGTGTGCACATTAAATACCCAGGGTTGCTTTTTATTAACTAATTTTTGAAGATTATTTCCTCAGACAATTTCAACACAACTTTTGAATGGCAAAAATTGCACAATTAACACTCAACGGTTTGGCTGTAAACTTAATCTTCCTCAAAAATTCATCCCCTATTGTAAAGTACAATGATCTTGATAAAGAAATATTACATGATTCAAACCTAAACTTGTTTCCATTCAATTCCAAGAGCTAACTCACATTTCTGTTGAAAACTGACCATATTAGTGTAAATTGAAATCTTTGTATTAATCTACCCCACTTTAATTTTAAGAAGAAGTATTTGTGTGGATAGAAAGAGCTTTAATAAAACTGGCTAATTTGGAAAAGTAAATTTCAGAGAAAATATGATCATAGAAAAAAAAAGATGCTTACCAAATTATACAAAATCTGTGGTGTACCTCATATTTAACTAGGAGGGTAAAAAGTTACTAAAAACACTTTTTTTCTTCCACATCCAAACAAAAGAGGATTATCTAAAGTATTTCCAGCACTGTTTTGTGTGTTTACAATTTGAGCACCAAAACACCACAAAAGACATCAAACAACTTGTTACATATCGTATCACAAAGAAAAGTCTAAAAACCCAGAGCTTGTGAGTCAAAACAAGCACACTCTGCCCGAAAACAAACTATGGGCATACGACAAGCACGACACAGTCTACATCATAAACACTTACTGGTTTATATATTTACGAGTAACAAGCTTACCTGTCTCCTCACAACCTTAGCACTTCATTCTACAGTGTCTAGTATGCCTGGTAATCTTTTAACACTGTGCAATTTCCGTAAGATTTGGTATCCCCTACGAAAACGCATGTGTGAACACTGGATGGTAGAATGAGAAGGAAGAGCAACGACCGGAGGAGCCGGTCGCTGAGGGTGCACAGTGTTAAAAGATCACCAGGGCACACTAGACACGGTAGAATGAGGTGCTAAGGTTGTGAGGAGACAGGTAAGCGAGGAGCGAAGTAAATTGTAGCTTACCCCCTGTACTTCTTCGCATTGTACAAAGACGGCCGTTATTTTTGTCATCAACTGGCCATTTAATAAACAAAGTTATCGGGGCACAGAGGGGGAAAAGGGAAACAACTAGTCTCGCATTTTTCCGACAATTTCACTACGCGTGACTCGGGTCTGCTTTTAGAGTTCAAAACAGATTTTTGACACGATGAATTTAGACGTTGTACTTTTTGGAGACTGACTGTCTATCCAAATACTAACCAAAAACGAACTTGCAAAGTGAGATACCTACAAACTGTATATCTTAACCTTTAAACATTAACCTAAAGTTATTAAAATATGGCTCTTTTGTCCACAGACCTATAAAATCTAACGAGCTTGAACCAACATTGTACAAAATCTAGCAAAATTAACATGCCTCAAGTATCTGGTAAACAGATTTAGAAAAAAAAAATAACAACAATTTCAAAAGTAAATGGTATGTACATATTTGTACATATAATTTACCTTTCAAATCACAACAACTTCATCCTTGCATTACCATGCCTTGTGCCTCTGGTATAAAGCATTTTAACACTGCCCTCTCTTGTGTACTGTGTTATTCAGGCCAACTGTTCTACTTGTTACAGGCACAGGTTGATGTGTTGTACTTTCACAAAATGACATAAAATCAAAAGCTTTTACACCTACCAGCATAAAATTGTGTAGCTTTTTCATTTCTAAGTAAATGTAAAAGTTTAGCAGTTTTTCTGCCTCTTAGATGAATATTGAGTTTTGAATAAATCAACACGACAAAAGGAAGGGAGATTTTTAAGTACGCCTTGTTCACATCTGACAACTCAAGAGATCTCAGGATCTTCTCTTGCCTCTGAGAGCCGGTTCATTGAATTGACCCAGTAGATCCGATGGTGGATCAACGTGAGAACGAGGTCTAGCTACATACTGTAGAACTCTATGAATTTGAGAACTCTTTGAATTTTAACAGGGCGGAAACTGCTCCCTAAGCAGCCTCAAAACGCTCCCCTAGACAAAAAGGGTACGGGGGGGGGGGCTGCACACGAATGGGAATAGCATTCCTGTTTCCCATAAAGACAAACAAAGATCCTAAGGAACCGTTCAATCGAATTAAGTCACAAAATAATTCACACAAAAAACGAACGATGTGAGCACTTTGGGTTGTAGAAATGAGAAGGGAGGGCATTGATTGGAGGCCGGCCGGTCATAGAGGTCGCACAGTGTTTAAAGGTTACCAGTTCATTCTTGGCACGCTAGAATGAGAGTACCTAGGGTAGTAGGTTGTGAGGAGACAGGTAAACCAGGAATGGAGTAAATATGGTGGAACAAGACCCCCCATCTTTAGATTCGCGAGAGTCTGTGTGTCTGTTGCAAATGACAGAGGCATTTAACCTTCCCTATTGGTTCACCCCCACCCACCACTCTACAATCTTGCTCCTCTTTGCAGGGTGTCATGGATATGCGAGCATTTTACACAGTTAGAAAGTTGATATAGTCCTTGTAGTATAACCCCCTTCTGTTCTCAAAACATGACCGAAGCTTAAATCAAAGGTGAACAGAGTATTTTGACAAACCTTTGAGATGCATGCTATTGAAGTGGTCCTCAACTCCCTGGATGTTATCCGAGGCCTCTGTCGGAGATGCATCTACTGTGAACAAAACAAAACATTGATAGTTATCTTTTTCATACAAAATAGATATAGAATAGTGTTCATTTGGTATTGCGCCGGTATCCGCCCAAAGACGCTCATGGCGCAGTGCCTATAACCGACCGTCTATTGTAATTCCATAACCATTCTCAAGTCACTGTGGACTATACACGATGAGCTGCCACAAAGGGCGCTAAATCGGATTTACCGATCAGACACACATATTCCCGCACTCCATACTTATATGCTGAGCACCAAGCAAGATGGCAGAAGGTCTCATTTTTGGTATGACTCGGCCCAGAGTCGAACCCCGAACCTTCCAGCTGATAAGCGGATGCTCTAACCACTAGGGCTAACCAGTCGGAACCAGAGGAACACACATACGTACACCTACGGTAAAATTCGCAGGAGAGGGTACAGTGCTGACTAGGCACATCATTTGGCATGCGGGAAACCCAGAATACTGTACAGTGCATTGCTACAAAGATGGCAAACTTTGTTACTGTCCAGCTACGTATGACCTACTTCTCCTAATGAGGCATCAATATTGCTGTAAAAAGTATGAAAAACAGTGAATTATCTTCATTCTTAAAAACATTTATAAAACATGATGAATAATAATACTGTGACAACTATATTAATCCCATCTATGGATTTATTCTTAAATATTTACAATCACTCTGGGGAGGGAGGATGGGGTGGGGAGGGAGGGAGGGAGGATGAGGTGGGAGGGGACAAATTTCTGATTTGACTTTTTTCCAGATTTTTAGGGACAAACTCTTCGACAAGCACCTCAGTTTTTTTTTTCAATTTTAATGCTCTTTACTTCATTGTTGCACATATTATTTTTAGTTATTTTGTGCAACTTGTACTATTTAATGTTGTAGACAATCAAATAAATGAAACAAAACTTATTTTGTGTTAGGGGATAAAACAAAACAGAAAATACAAAGAGGGAAAGATATTCCAATCTATGTAAACACTAAATTTACAAAACTGACAACAATGAAGCACCACATTTATTCACTGCTTTTCCCCTGAAAAATTCAGGAATAGACTTCTGCCACCTTATCCGGCCCGGGCGGAAACGCTTCAAAAATAGAAATAAAAGCCTAAAAATAAAACTCCACACTCCGAGTCAAAAGAAGAAACAGAACAGAATAGTCGAGCAGATTTAAAAATACTAAGATCAACAACACTAGAAACGCTTTCCCTATAAAAATCTGTTGGTGAACTCCAGACTGTGTGCAGCTAATTACAATTGCCCTTGGATATGTTCGAGATGCTTTGGTTTATTTTTAAACTTGCTATTTTCGTGCGATCTAGTGACGCAAGTGTGAGGAGGAGGAGTAGAAGAGCGGTTGAGACACCAACAGACAGCTCTTTGATAAGCGTCCAAGTTGCCTAACTGTTATTAATTGTCATGTTTGTTAAATATCAAGATGTTGTTTTTCTTTTGTTTGTTTTGTTTTGCTTCCTTCCTTCCTTCGTTCCTTTTTATTTCTTTTTTTTAAAATATTTTTGTCTGTCAAAATTATTTGCTGACGGGCGTTTTGTGTCCATTGTGACACCTACATTGTTTGTACTGTCAGTCAGTATACTGTATGAACAAAGTGCTCGGCAAGTGCTTTTGTTTTCACTGGAGTGAGAAGACCAAATGCATCGGATGATCAAAGGTGGCAGAATCTGGCGGGGTGACTTTGACACCAACCCCCTTTCTCGTCCCATCACCTACTTCCCCGCCCCCCGGTCCCCACTACCTTTTCTTATTCTACAATTCCATGAATGGAAATGAATCCTGTGTTCGTAGCAATGCTGTATATGCCAGATTTACATCATGATAAAATGTTGTGTTTGTAAACAAAGATTGCCGACAGTGACCTCCTCTGTTGGCATACAATGAGCTTTCAATGCTCACAGAAATAAGAAACACAGAATTTCTTGTACTCAACATGGTGAATCCACACGCCATGTATGAAGCTCATCCATGTTTTATGGTGTCACATACTCACATGTGGAAACACACAGACATCCACACATTTGCAAACACACAAATACAAACACACATACACCATCACTTCAAAGAAAACAGCTCTGCCCACTTCATGCACACAAAAACAGAGGTGAGCGCCACCAGAAAGGTCTCATTATACTATAGCACCGAATTCTATATAATGCATTGCACAATATATAGGTAAGGTTCATGGTGCCTGTTCATAAAGGGTCTTTCATATATAATGCAACGAGTGCAAAGTCACCCAGACACAAACAGTATAGTGTACTTGACCTCGAAAAACATTTAAAAATAGCTCCTTTGTAAAGTTCTGTATGCTATTAGTTCCATGAGAACCGAGATGATCCCAGCCATTGACAACATACTGTACTGTACACTTGCTGCAAACAAATTCATGCCATGGATAGATTGAAAATTGTCACACATCTTGTAATCTCTTTAACTACTAGAAATAATAATATATATAATACTATATATATAATAATAATAATAATACTACAAATAACATAGATTGAGAGTGAAACATCTCTACTGTAGCTATCAAGAATTGGAAGGGGTAGTACCCTGTAGATAGCCAAAATAATCATAAAGAAAAGACAAACAACCCAAAATAAAAATAAAATAAATAAATGAAAAAGGATCAAGTTGGTGGAGATCAAGTGAAAGTTCAATATTTGTGGGAAGTTAGTAAACAAGTAGGAACAATGTAAATCATTGAACTTGTAGCACTGGTAAACATCTCACAAAATACATAGGACACTCAGACTTTACAGACCTAGAGGGCATGCAGTACATTAGCATACTGTAAGCTGACTACAGCCGCCAACAAGGGAGGTACAACTCATGTATGTATACTGTATACATACTGTAAAGCATACACAATGAAACCTCAGGTAAAAAAATAAGGGAGAGAGACAGAGGAATGGGTGTATCAGCGGCAATTCGCCCGACCGCTACCCGAACCGCTAATTGTACCTTTAATGGTGCGTAATACAACCGGAAACTAACTTCTACTTAAATTAGAACACTAAAGCATTCCCTGTCTAGAGCTAAACAGGTTATCATCAGTTCCATCAAGGCAAAAGTAGAAAGAGATTGCATAGTTTGTGAAGAGACCGTGGGAAGACGGAGAGGAAAGCAAAATAAATTGACAGTAACAGAATACAGAGCAGTTGCTTGCGAATGACCGTTCAATTCTAACTGTGGTCAAACCAAGATCCCATTTGGACAAACTAATACAAGCATGTTATAAATATCTTGTACAGTAAAACAGGTTAAATGTACATGTAAATAGGAGTTCTTCCAAATGAACATATTTTCACTGTAATTTTCAAACTTGTCACTATAAAATATTATTAGTGTTCAATCCCACTGCAAAATGCATACCAGTCACTTTCAAAAGTTTCCACCTATTGTAGCAAAATATTTTACAAATTTGGAGATCTAATTCTATAACTATACAGTGATTCATTCATTTGTACTAACAAAAGTTCTGTCTCACAAAGATAATACCTGGTTGAATATCAACCTGGTCTAATCAACCATCGTTTATCATTTAATCTTCATTACTCTGTGAGACTGGTTCCAAAAATTTTGTTAGTTGGATACAAATCACTGTCGCATCTTAATTGGAATGCAATTACTGGAGCATGGTAAGCCACAGAACTACCGGGTACATAAGTCTGTAGGCAACATCATTATAAGTATGTATTGTACTGTATGTGTAATACATGTACACATGCAGTATCTATCGCTTCATTTTGTATAATCAGTGGCAAAAAAATCAGGTCTTCTTCCAGCAGCCAAGGTCTTCTATATTTAGACATGATCAATCCTATTGCACATTATGACCAGGGTAATTGCAGCATTTCACAAATTTCAAATAAATTTTCCACAAATTTTATTACAATAAAGAGGATTGGAGCTTAACCAATTTTAGAAAGTGGGGTCGATGGGGATGCTTTTAGGATGTTGGTTAATGGGAGGGGGTGGGAGAGAGGGAGCAGTTCTTAGAATTTGGTTTGGTTGAAAGGAGACAGGTATCAGAGTAGTGTAACTGATAGCATTTACTCAGCACATGACGACCACAAAATAAAAAATAAACACAATTCTAGGTGCTTTGGGTGGTAAAATGAGAAGATGGGTAAGTGGCCGCAAGTGGCAGGTGACAGAGGGCTCACAGTGCTAAATGGATACCGGTTCAGTCTAGGCATGGTAGAGTAATAGTGCAGAAGTTGTGAGGAGACAGGTAAGAGAGGAAGCGAAGTAAATGTTTGGCGATGTTGGTCTGGTGAAGTGCTAAGGTGAACAAGTTCAAAACTGTTTCTGTCAATAACCAAATTTCTTCCAATCCTACTGGATGGTTGAATTTGTTTGAAAACATATAAATCATAACAATCAACCACAAGGTACTGTACATGGTTAACAAAATTTCCATTACAGAGATTTTCATGCGAAAAATAGTCAATAATGCTTTTCCAAATTGGATGCTACCACGAAGTTGGTGAGTAGGGAAGTACAAGATCCGTTGAAAGAGGGGGAAGGGCGCTGAAAATGTTTGAAAGGTGCAGAGCAGACGAATAATGGGGCAGGCTGGCCACCCCCTGTAAGACAACAAAGCACGCAGTTTTACACCATATTACAAGATTTGAAGGTCTGCAAACATGTATTAAGCAAACTTGGCGCCATTTCTGTGAGCCATTTTAATTATGATATATGACCAATTACTGTAACTAGAGCACATCAAACACACTGGGCTGTAACTAAGACTCATGATACCAGCTTTAATGTAATGCTGAAACCTTAGTTCAGAAATTTGTTATCCCTGGTGGTCTCTTTAGTACAGTATGATGAATTTTTTACTTAGTTTGTTATTAGACCTTGACAAATGAATCCTTTACCTTCAAGCCACATCAATCAGGAAAAGGAATGAAATACTATTCTTGCTTTAACCAGTACTTGCTTTTGAATATATACTAATACCAAAATCAAATCAAGGCTGAAAGGTTTCTTTGAAAAAAATAAAAAATTAAACAAAGTTGCAACATTGATTTCAGGGCCCTCCCCCCCCCCTTGCCACCCATGCCATCATTGATGAGTGTACACACACATTTAAATCATTTAAGTAACCTTGCAATTTATTTGAAGACCATCACAAGAGGTAACATCGATATTGTTCAAACAGCTCATCATTTCTAAGCCACCGAAAAATAAACAGTGTTCGGCAGTGGTGGTGGGTAGTGTATAGGCCTACGTAGTAGTATATCAATGACACTAAATAAATATCCTTGATCTATGACATTGCAAAATTGGCCAAAAACTGAGAGCAAAAAGAAGACCCTTGCACCTGAGATATTTGAAATTCAACTTACAGTAAAAGGAATAAATGGGAAAAAGACAATGCTACAAAACACATCACTGAAACTGCTTTCAAGCATTTCAAGATATTTTTCTTTGTTGATGACCATGACTGAGAAATTTAAAAAAATAAAAACAACATACAGTACTATTGCCTAGAGATACTGTATTATACATTGTATGAGTATCCTTGACTACTATACTGTATATATATACAGTAGAGTACCAAAGGAGAAAAATGAAAAATCCTTACCTTTTCGCCGTGGAAATACTGGGATTATTAACTGAACACTTTGATTGTTTTGCCTCCCCGGCATTATGCTGAAAATTCCTCAAAAGGGTACAACCTTGATCCTTGCCCAAATCGTGACCGAAGAAGGAAGTGACTATTTTTTTCCGTGACGGCAAACTTTTCTTTTCACAAATCGTGTCACGTTTTGACTTTTGATCGTATCTTTCATGAACCCTAACAACTAAAAGAACATGTTCACCTCAAAGGATTTGACTTTGTACAAGGGCAGTTCGCTGTACATACAAGGATAGTACTGTACTCCCCTATGAATTAAAGAGTGAACTAACTTTTTTACAAAACACTGTGTGCAAAGCTTTAAGTGGCTCATCGGTTAGACCTGTCCATAATCGAGGTGCACGGTTGATAATCTACAAGAGCTCTGGGTAAAAACTTGTCACAAATGCAATGTTCCCAAGATAAACAGAATTAATAATCTTGAGCTTCCAGTGGTAGGAGAAAAGAGACTACCAGGTCACCGACTATGTATCGGTAAAATCAAACTTGCTTCTGGTTCTTCCACAAATAGAGGAGAATGATCTTAAAACGGTAGGGTCTGGAAACGTTCAACATCCCATCGGCCGAGAAAACAGAATTGTCCCGAGCAACAAAAGTACTGTACACTACCGTATCTGCCAGGCTGCAGATTTGAATCCAGATACAATGGCGTGGTTCTTAATTCTGAAACAATTCAACCGAGGAAGAAGATGACGCGATTTGTGGAACTATCAAAAATTAACGACTTCCTTTAGAAGTTGCCATCCATCACGGTTACGAATGCCAACAATTGCTTCCTTGGAATGAACTTGGCCAGAAAACATTTGTTTATATATATATATGTATACAGTTAGTATAATAAACAGTACTGTACATGAATCAAAGTGTTTCCTCTATGCAGATAAAAACACACTTAAAAACAAAATAATAATTGAATCTTTTTGGCAACACCGGCGGACAAAAAGGCCGTCTTTTGTGAAATTCCGAGCGAAATCATCGCAAATTAAAATGTAGACTGGACTTTTAAACCAAACAGAAATTTCGTCAAATAACAGAGAATTGCACTCCAAGCTTTGCACAGTTTTAAGATACAATGTTTTACGAAGAAACTTAGAAAAATTCTGCCGATTCCAAGAGAACTTCAAAACCAAAAACAACTGCACTTATGAATAGATCAGACTTTGCCCTGCATTTGACTTTTTGTTACCTTTGCAAAAAAAAAAAAAAAAATTTTTTTTTGGCATTTCCTTCTACTATTATTGGCAATCCTCTTTTGATGATTATGTCCTTACAGTTGAATGAATCAAAAAAGAGTCCTGCTGTATATGCAGTATTTATAATATTATCTGCTTTCATGTAACACAAACAAGCTCACCACACACTGCGGAAAGAAAGGAAAGGCTGATACAAAAAGAAAAGAGGGGGGGAAAAAACCCCTTTTGGTACCTTTAAACACTTAACATACCTCCACTGTTCAAGAAACAAACTGATAACATTGACGTTTGCAAGACTGAATTTATAATAAACCACACACACACACACACACACACACGCACGCATTCACGCACTGAGACTAGGTGCCAATTCAATCCAACCACCCAATGGTAATGAAGGAAAGGTTATATTTAGAAACCAAACAAACAAGCTGTTGGCAGCCAGAACTGACTGGGCACACCTCTTTACTGTGTGATCCACTTCACAAAACTGAGGAGCTGTTAAAACCAGAACTGCTAACAGATGGCAAGAAAGAAAACGAGAGAAGTTGTCATGAAGCTGAGCAGTTTACAATTCTGACAGGGGGTTATTGGATGTATATAGTACCTGTATACATCCATCCCTACTAATAATTAGCGAACTACGACAAGACGAGTGCAGGGGCTGAACATGAACATTAGATAAACTAGGATATGACTGTCACTCTGTATATGACATGAGTGTGTCTAATAAAGGAAAGATAACAATCTACCTTGAAACATTTATCTGTTACTTTATTCCATCTTGTTTGCCAATACTGCAAACATTAAGTAGTTGGATTAAACTTTTTGCAAAACAAAACAACGTGGGTTTAAAACTGACAAATTGATCGCTCATTATGAAAGGTAGTCAAGGTGGGTGTAATCATAATTAATATTATATATGTATAGATGTGTGTTGTTCCAATCACAATAATGTATTTGTATAACGATACAACATGGCTTTAGTCACAGCAAGTTATGGTAAATCCCAATACCGCCCACTGCATGACACTGAGCTACAGTACAGTAGGTTTACATTATTAAATGAATACAAAGTCGATTTTTGCATAAGAGTATATGCCTCTATAAAGTAGGACGAGCTTGGAGTCGATCCTTCTTTTTAAGTACTCCGTAGCAGGCGCCTAGTTAGATTTATATTTTTCTTCCTTTTTATTTATTTATTTTATATTAATTTTTTTGGAAGGGGATCGGGGTACAAAAGTGCTGGCTGATTTTTTGACATTTGTGTAGCCCAAGTTTTAATCTTGTTTTAGTGCAATCTGCAAAAATTGAGTTGGGAGAAATATCAGAAAGGAATTTTAAAAATACATATCCTATTGCAATATTGGCCATTTTTCTTTTGTGAATTCTAAGTATGAGAAAAGTCTTACATTTGAGTAAAACTTGAGGTATATATATATATATATATATATATATATAGGAACAGGTGACTGCATAGTTTGTTTGCCCGATGAACAGCCGAAAAAAATCCTTAAAAATTTTCCCCTGATTTCACGATCAAGATGGAACTTCAATGTCTCAGAGACAATGAGTCAACGTCCACAGATCACGGACATGAGTTGAATCGATGGTAATTGTGCATTGTCTGTGTAGTAAAGCTGAGCTTTCAGGTCATCCTGGAGCAATGAACCTACAAATACTTATGCCTCTGTCTAATTATAACCTCTTTAAAGCCAGTTGAGAGATTCTTACAGCACCCCAGACTATTAAACCAAGCAATTCACATGACAGAATCACCTAGAGAGTTCTAAGCGCATGTTTAAGACTACCGGTGTGAGGAACAGGAAGTGAAGACATATTATGACATGGAAGTAGCCCAGGTCATAGGGTTACAGGTACAGTAGTGCCGCATCGTACTGTAATAAGGCCACGCACCTATATTGTACAGACCTGTATATCAAAACCAAAAAGCGAAAAATTCAGAGAAGGTGCCTAAAAGACCGTACCGAGTTATATCTAATTACTTCTTTCCTTCTTTCTTTCTATGTATGTATTATTACTATTATTAAATTTCTTTTTGTGTGTAATTTTACAGAACTTATCATCAGTTTTATGCTTCAATAATAAAGGAAGTATATTTGAAATAAACCACCAATGGTGTAAACTTAAAATTCCAGAGGACTGAAGGTGATTTGAAGCATTTGAGAGATCTGTTTGGTGAAACGGTTTAAATAATAGACCCTCAATTTGAAAAAGATATTTATCGGGCTGTGCACAGATGATCCAAAGTTCCACCCAAAGAGACTCTAAGTACCGGAATTCGAATTTCCGTAGAATTTGAAGAGTAAACAGTGAGCCTTGAAAAAAAATAGGCTCTCAATATACGATTGGTAGAATGAGAAGGGAGGTCATGAACGACAGGGTAAGGTCATAGAGGGCGGCGCACAATGTTAAAATGTTACCATATCACTCTACAGTAGACATGGTGGGACAAGAGTGCCAAGGTCGTTAGGAGACAGGTAAGCGAGGAGCAAATTAAGTAAAAGGTTACTCAATCAATGAATGATTCATCCTCATTATTTTTATATTTTTTTAATAAAGTCTCCGTATATTTATTTTGAGCCAAGAGTTTTCGTTTCGTTATCTGAACATGCTGTAAAGTAGATATATCTAATCTATACAGTACATCTTTTACCGGGACAGGATGAATAAGGGATTTAGACAGAAAGAGATCATAATGCTGGTACTGTTTTAATCTAATATTAATATACACCTCATATACTGCCATTGTGAAGCAACCATATAGACAAATGTATTACATTGTGATGGTGGGTACCTGCAATTATCACTACATATACTGTATGCTTAGTGTTCTATTCCCCTAAAACAAAACAATCATCACATTGTACTGTTAAAACAAAGTGTTGTACATGTTGGAGACAAAGTGTACTGTACAGTACCTTCTGATGAAACTAAGTGTACAGTTAACATACATGTACATTTTGCAAAGTGCATTCCAGATGAAGTTTTACATATATATTAAAGGTACCTTCAGGTACTATTTGTGATGAATCCTTTGTATACATGTAATGCCCATGTACGACAAGTAGCTAATAATGAAGATCTACTGTACATGCATGGGCTGGTTAATACAATAAACAACCAAGACTCGCTTCACTTTTTCTTTTTGATGTTGTGGGGGGGGGGGGGGTGGAGGGAAGGAAGGGAATGGGAGGGGGAGAAATGACATTACCTACACTTTGATTGTTCCTGGCACTGACTGTGTCTGAATTATACCGTATATGTACAGTAACTGGTTACAATTTCTACTACAGGACCTTATCTTTCCTTTAACCTGTTAAAGCTCTATTCTTCATCCTAACTGTCAAAGCTAGAGGTGGGCAAAAAATTGGTACTTGCAGGACAATTTGAAATATTGTGACTGATCCACAGGCAGCAACACTCACAGCATGTAAACTTCTCCTGGCTTTGACCAAAGTGTAACTTTCTCTTTCACATTGCGAAATAAAGATCACAAATTTCAAGATACGATCACTCTGCATCGGTTGTTGAAATATACAGTATGCTATCACAATTAGGCCATTTTACCAACTCCCAAAATTATTACTTATGATATATCATAAAAAAATAAAAACTTGAGCACTTCAATACATTTGCCCATGTCAAATTTGTAATGACATGTAAAGCATGCTATTTGTGGCCATACTGTACTTGTTTTTCTATTGAGGTTTGTGTTGCATTGGAGGAAATGACCCTAATGGTCAGAGTGTTAGACTTATTAGTCCAGCCAATTTGGTTAATAAGCCTCTGATGGATCAACGGTCTAAAGGTTAACAATGCATATATATATATATCAAAATTAAGTTTGTGACCAAGGACAACCTAAACATTCATGTTGTATGACAGACTAAAACAAACTTGAACCAGCAATACAGTTTAATAGAGCTCTCTGCACTGTACTGAATGTACACTGTGGACCTAAATGTTAAAATTACTAAAATTGTTATTTCTAATTTCACATTTGGGAGCAGTTTAATTCCAAACTGACGAAGTACTTCAAGACCTTTTGCAAGTCAACACAATCCATTTTTTCCCTTTTATTAGTAAAATAACTTGTTTGTCCTATATAGTAAATCATTGTACTACCGTCCTTGAAACTTACAAATTGCGCAATATGTATATATAAGAGCTTTCTTTTCACAAACTGCAGAACATTGTACGGCCTGTCACAGATCTACAACAGTACAGTTGGGGAGTCCTATTGACAGCTGTGTTTTCCTACTTGTATAAGAGCATACAATATCAAATCCAGCAGGGGAAAAATATGGGGAAAAAAATACTAGTTATATATGCAGTAACAATGTATACACACATACAGTATGTATCATGTAGATTAGGATCACAAGGGACCTGTCAGAAAAAAAATTACAAGTTGAAACTTTTTTACTTTCTCTAGGTATTTCAATTACAAAGCCACTGTATTCATGATCAATAAACATACACATATACAGTAGCAACAAGACATAAAGATCCATTAAGGCAACCATATCCCAATGTTTATGTGGGTCACAAACATAAAAAGGTCAGGGGTCACTGCCAGTGACTTTTAAAGGCTGCCTCAATTTCAAGGGTCATAGATTGGTGAGCTTTTGACAGAATCCCCAAAGGGAATTTCATTGACCTACTTTTCCCTTTTCTCTTCTCTTCTACACCCAGTCTGGAATTTAAAAGTCTCCAATAAGAGTATTTGTCTGGGGTTGTCATTCTCTTTCTTCTATATAGAGTGCTTTTTAAAAATCCAACAAGGATTCCATTGCATGAAAAATTACAGTGTAAATTTATAGTTTACAGTAATCAGCCTAAGTTACAATGGTGCATAAATTTGCAACTCGGTAGAGGACTTGGGCATTTAACAACACTGCAGTCATGATTGTGGGGCAAAGTGCTAATATTTTACCAAACTTTTTGTAGGCTCTAGGTTAAAAGTTAGAGTGAATCAAGGGAGAGGTTACAAGAAGAATGGAATGATTTATCCATCCACCACTGATGCAAAAGAGCATGTGACGGTATCGAGGACAAGTTGGAAGAATTAGAGTTGCTGGAATTGTCTAGCTTAGGAACATTATATTTTGTCTTGGATTATGCGTGACTTTGCTTCAAGGGGACAGAGCCGTACAACCTTTGAAATGTTTCAAAAAGACATTTTAAGATTTAAACTCTGAGAGCTGTACAGTATGTATAATGACTATGACCAGTTGGGATATTTTTAAATCACTGAAATTCCATGACATTTAATCCAATGTAGAGAAATTCTTGTCCCAAAAATTTTCTGTGAAGTTATAGGACAATTTTTTTTTTCATTCTTAATAGTGCTAGTTTGGTGGACTTAATGTGAGTATGTCAGTAACAGATTGTTTTCATGGTTAGCAAAAAGGACTCCAAAATGCAGACTTTTCTAAACAATATAATTATTAAACAAAGGCCAGATCAGCTTCCACGGACCAAATCATAGTGTCAACTTCCAAGTTTCTGAATTGGACACAAGAGGTGAGAGGCGGGGACGGGACGCTGGGACAGGACTGGGGGGGACAGAGGGACGGGTAATACATTACACACAGATGAGTGATGTGCAATTTCAAAACATCCTCCAATCTTTCTCATAACTCAGCACCATTTTAAAGCATACTATAAATAACTAAAATGTGTCTTCTTTACCCACATATCAAGGCAAAATACTGAAATTTCAACAAACCATCGAGCCACCTTTTCAAGCGTGATCTTATTATCTTCCATCACGTTCATGTCATTACCACAATCCGACCAGAAGACTCCACAATGCACGGGCGTGCCGCCGATAGTTGAATTAAAGACTTGCTTTCAAAATGGTTATTAACAGTTTGTGACTCATATGATTTAACATTAAAATGATGCATACAGTTGGAACATTCCACCATAACGAACCACTGAATTTTGTTTGACCTCGAATGTACCTCCTGCTCCAGAGTCCTCCCTCGTCCAATAGTTTTGTAACTGATGAGTTAAGTGTTTGCAGACAATTCCCCGTAGATTACAGTTCTTCCATATTTCCTCCCCCCCCCACTCTTTAACGTACTGAGCATCTAATTAAGTGAAGATGTCTTTTACATTTTTCCTGTCAAAGAATAAACCAATTGCGACTGTCCTGAAGTGACAGACACATATGGGTAATATTTCCCACATAAAAATATGGTAAGACATTGGTGCTGTATTATTCATACACTTGTCACAAACAGAAACACCTACGGAAACTTTAGTCACTGAGAAATTAATGAAAGACCTTCCAAACTGTGGTAACCACAGTTAATAACAGTACTTAACTGTTACACACATGTTTGAACAGTTAAGAGCCATTGCAAATTGCCATGTACAGTAGCACCATGGCAGTCTGCACTGTGATATCAAACAATCCCTGTCTATCACTTCCCTCCTCCACCTCTATCCTTCCCCCCCCCCTCCCCTCCATCCGCCTGATTTAGACGCACAGAGGTTAAAAATATATTGATCATGTTGTAATGCTGAACACCGAGTGGGGTGGGGATGGGGGTAGCTGATCCAAAATGTAAATGTGGCCCATTGCAGGAATGTTATTAATACTGTAAAAATAGTAAATACAGTATTCATATATGTCTTGTTGCTCGAACCATCGTAATCGCCATCAAAGAACTCTGTAGTGATATGGACAATTCTTGTACAATAAAGTCTTCCCCGAAAATTAATTTGTAATTTGTAATTACCTCTTTGTTTTGACATAGCCTCAACCAGTTTTGACTCCTTGTATGTAACAGGACACCGGAAGCCAGTCCTCGATAAATCCTCTTCCAAGGCACTTGGAAAGATCTGGAATATGAAAGAAGAAATTAGAGGCAACAGGGTATATACAATGATACATTACTGTAGCTCAGGGAACTGGAACTACTGTTCAAGTTAAGAAATGCTTGCTAAGATCGTTACCATTAGCGGAGACACCATCGCCATCGATCTACGTCATGGAGGTAACTGTCATGGAACACTAAAAACCTCCCCTTAACAGCTGCGATGAATTCCAAAACTTACCAGGTTTGGACATTTACGAGTGACGAGCTTACCCGTCTCTTCAGTGAGTATGTACTGAAAGAGGGCCTGATTACGGCAGTTCCGTGAGATTCTGTAAGAGCAGTTAAAAATCTCAGGGAAAACAAAACGTTCTAGACACTTGGGTGGTAGAATGAGAAAGAGTGGTCAGGTCATAGAGGGCACACTGAAAACAGGTTAAAAATACCAGTTCACTCTAGGCATAGTAGAGCAAGAGTGCTGAGGTTGCGAGGAGACAGGTAAGCAAGGAGCCAAGTAAATCTCTTACATTAGCCTTCCACAGTTCTGATTGCTGATACATGAAGTAGCCTGCTTTGCTATGGCTGAAGATGTCAATACCGTTATCAAGGTAATTCTGAAATGGGTAAAGTTGCTTCGTAAAAATTATTAAAGAGTCAATACATGGATCAGAGGGTACTTGCTGGACAAAGGTAGACAGTCTACAGGGCACTTGGTGGACATTGGAAGACTGTCTAGAGGACACTTAGTGGACAATGGAAGAGTCTAGAGGGCACTTGGTGGACAATGGAAGAGTCTAGAGGACACTTGGTGGACAATGGACGACAGTCTAGACAATGGAAGAGTCTAGAGGACACTTGGTGGACAATGGAAGACAGTCTAGAGGGCACTTTGTGGACAATAGAAGACAGTCTAGAGGACACTTGGTGGACAATAGAAGAGTCTAGAGGGCACTTTGTGGACAATAGAAGACAGTCTAGAGGGCACTTGGTGGACAATAGAAGACAGTCTAGAGGACACTTGGTAGACAATGGAAGAGAGTCTAGAGGGCACTTGGAAGACAATTGCAAGACAGTCTAGAGGACACTTGGTGGACAATGGAAGATCATCTAGAGGACACTTGGTGGACAATGGAAGACAATCTAGAGGACACTTGGTGGACAATAGAAAACAGTCTAGAGGACACTTGGTGGACAATGGAATACAATTTACAAGTAATAAGCAATAATGTAATCAGGTTTTTATCTCTACACTTTAGTAAATTTATGTTTGAATGCTATTCAGCAGCTGCTATAAAAAAAGACTCGGCTCACATATCCTGAGCCGAGGATTAGGTATCAATTACCAACTTTAAACAAATTAATGCCTTTGTAGAACTCGGTTACTTAACTCTACGACTGATTAGAGAAGGAAATGACAGGCAGGTAATTGGCGATGGCATCGACTTAATGATGCCGACAACATCAATTTCCTATTCTCAAATATCAATAGGTCGAAATTAATAT
Source organism: Apostichopus japonicus (assembly GCF_037975245.1). Taxonomy (NCBI): domain Eukaryota; kingdom Metazoa; phylum Echinodermata; class Holothuroidea; order Aspidochirotida; family Stichopodidae; genus Apostichopus; species Apostichopus japonicus. The sequence goes on from NC_092578.1 coordinate 4,720,945, forward strand.
CCATTTCTTTTTCAATTAATCCATTCCCACCCGCTAAAAGGTTCTGTAAAGTCATATATCGACCTGCGATGTGCGAATGCCTTCACGGTATATTAAGTCAAACTTCCTTTTCAGGGTGGCGGATGGATTCGTCTATTAAAATAAACGATAGAAGACAAAATCGAGATGGGTTATTTTAAAGTTCCGCCGTTCGCTGGTGGCTAATCAGTTTCCATTAACTATTTAGAACGCACCAATTATGTTGTCACAACTTTGACATCTTACAGCAACGTTTGAGGAAATTAACATGTTTGAAAATGGAAATAGATGTTTTCCAGATTAATAGAAGTTTTATCAGAGGAAATGGAAACTCCTTGGCACAAGATGTCATTTTCATATCGTCAGGGATGATGGGGACATATAATGTTAAGAGCTACTTTAGGGTTGAGACACAGTTGTGGCTTTCGTTGCCTTTTTGTGAGAATTGGTAATTTAAATTGCCACCCCACCCCATGGCCTCATGGCATTAAACTGACAATATGCGGGTTATTGCTCATTATTAGGGGATACCTCAAGGTTAAACAATAACATGGGGTGGACTTCACCACTTTTTGTGGTGGGGATGAAACAACATTTTTGGGTGTGTGTATGTGTTCCCATATATTGTATGTATGTCTGTTGACCAATCAGTGTACTGAAGTACTCAATCATAAAGCCGATGGACATCAAACACAGTGGGTAGATGCCTTCAGGGCATGGGCTAAAGTACCTTGGTAACTTATGACATCAGTAGGTCAACGGTCATAAAGAACTGTTCTTTTGGCTTTTTATGCTCATAATAAAACGGCAATATGACTTTCAATGTTGACACTGCTGCATGTCAATGGCAGCAAAATGTCACGTAAGGTCAGTAGAGGTCAAAGGTTAGTGGCAACCAAAAAGCGTGTGGCAACCATACAAAGCTAGTGGGCATTAAAAGTGGTGGATATGCATGGGCACTTACTGTATTGTTGCAATTCAGTGGCTACTAATAGCAGCACTGATCTAAGGCAATTATGGGATGAGACCTGCAATTTTTGCTTTTCTTATTTCCAATAGAAAGGAGACCAATGAAGAAATGTTTACATCAAATAACTTTATCTTTCCCTTGTCATCACTTAGAACTATGATGTAATATACATAGTGATGAACTTCACTAGACAGATCTGCTAATTTATTCAGAATCCAGTAAAAAGTCTACAACTTCCTTTATACTTTTGCACTTTTCACCAAAAAAAAAGGAAAGGACTGTTGAGGAATTCCTCAGACAGGAAGCTTTTAAGGAACTTCCAACATTGCATCCTGAGTATATCATTCCAGAAGCGAGATTTCAGTCTGGAATTCAAAGTCCTCAAACGGCTTGCATCCTGGGTAATTTAAACTTGTTTAGAAAGAAAAGCGAGGCACAAAACAGCACACACTCACAAATATGCAAAACAAATCAGAATGATTTATTATTTTTAACTTACATATTAAACACAACAACCAATGGTAGAGGTAATTGTTTGAAAACATGGATGTAGCGATGCTCTTCCATTAAGAGACAATGTAGCTACAGTAGTTTGTGAGATTTCAACCAAAACTGGTCGAAATTGCCTATCGCCCTATCTGTTGACCTGATTAGCTCATAGTGACTTACTGTATCAATGTTGTGCTATACGTGTAAACGTATTCCACACTCATGGAACACAAAAGCACTGGACATGTATGCTTTTGAACCATAACTATATGTAGTGGTATCACTACCATTCACTGTTTAGTGAAGATAGTGGTCTTACCTTTGGAGGGAGGGTACAGTAGGTAAACTGTAGAAGACGGAGAGAATGCAAGGAAACTATTTACCCAAAATATTCAACAGAATGTTATTATGAAATTCTACAAAGTGCAAAAAAAAGCCAGCTCATGACTGTGCAAACATTATGCACGACATTTCTTTGAATCAAAATTGTATGCATTTCGTCATAACAGCCACAATGTTCAGTTTTATGCAGAAGCAAGTCTTCGATTCTCAGTAAACACAGGAACTGATACGGTACATGTTACTGTACAGTATGTAAATAAGAAGTCAGTTATTAACCAGGACATATTAATCATATTTCTTGCACATGACTAACCACAGTATATTTTCTTTTATAATGGGGGGGGGGGTGCTTATCATTCCAATGAAAGGAAAGCCACAGATTTCAAGGTTTCTTGTCCTCACTTCTCTGCACTTCTGTACAGTATATATAAATATATTCAAACATTCAAACCGGATTTGCATGAAACCTTAAGATCACTATATGCAGGTTAGGTACAGTAGCGATCAAAATCCGTAGTACTAGCAATCAGCCAAAATTCGAAGAATGCGTGTTATCTCTACTACAGTATTTCATTTTAACTTGGGAGATTTCACTTGTTTGATGATTTTTCCTTTTGCTTTTTCATTTGTCTTGAATTATATTTGTATAGTAATAACTCTGACTCCAAAAAGATTATTTACAAACTTTCTTATACTGTACATATCAGTACAAAGAAAGGAAGTGATGTGTGTTGAGATCAATAAGAATATCCACTTTTCTAATATTTGATTTCATTTGTATCTAGACTAACAACAACTGTATGCTATGTACATGAAATATGTCATAAATGTGGTTGGAAGTGAACTTTTTCACAAAATATATTCTTTTTGATTGAACCAACTTGGTATATGGTGATACTGTATCTCCCATATTTCTGACAAATATGATATTAAATGTAAGGACAGTTGACACAGACAGTTGCTTTTAGAGTAATTTACTGTACTGTATGCTTGTATGAAACTGCTGCTGCTGCTACCACATAAGGTGTACACAAAATACTTTCAACAGTTTGGAGAGAACCTTGTTTATGTGGTGCAACCATTAAAGGGCAGAGATTTCATGGAAACCAAACAACAGGATACCATAATAATAATCATAATAATAATAATTCATGAGTCTACCATCCAACCAGGTTTTTTCTGGGGGCAGCATTTAAGTACACGTTGCCAGAAAGAGTGCATGCTGGATGATGGCACAATACACCACTGTAATCGACTCCATCCAGTACACACTAAAGCATACCATGTGCTTCCATATGATACACACACTATTTACCATTGTAAAACAGCAACCATTTATCTGAAGATTATAGGAGCTCGTCAACTTGATGTATACATCCGAGTACAATACCGAACATCGCATCAAGTCTCTGCTGTAAACACATATTTGATCCAGATCAGACTAAGAGTTTAATTCAGGCAGAGACAAGGGTTGGACATGGAAGGGATCTCTCTGCATCCCTTTGGTAGTGTAAACTCAACTCTGAAATAAAAGGAGTTCTGGGATGACCCAGATTAGAAGTGACCTTTCCATGTTAATACATCATTGTTACAATGCATACCGAGCAATACTACTATGCTACGAAGTAAAGTTCCTTCCATCCAGATAAGAACTGGGTACCAAAGGGGGTGGGGGGAATGTTTGAAATGTTACACCCAACGATGGAATGGAAAAAAAATTAGCATTAGGTTGCTGCAATCCTTCAGACACAGAAACATTTTCATTTCTGTATCAAATTAGGACGCCAAATAGATTTCAGTTTTCCTTTACCAATGGTTTTTACTAGAACTTTAATTAAGCAAAGTCCAAAGCATGCAAAATCTCAACAACAACAACAAAATCTTGCAAGTCTGTCATCCAGCCTTGATAACACATAGATCTATGTTTTAGGTTAACGAAATCCTTCCTTCCTACTATTACGCAGAAGGCACTGTAACAGTAGTTAATACATTTATATAGCAACTTTCAAAGATTGTCAGAAAGACAACAAACCAATTCTAAGGAATCGGTTGCCCTCCACAAAACCAGGTCGTCCGTTGCACAGTTCCACTTATAAAATAGAAAATAATTAACTGAAATGAAGCACATCAGAGCAGAACACCTTACAAGGTTTGCTTTTGAAGCAGATACCGTGCGGTACTGTACGTATCAATTAGTGGAAGTGAGGACTGATTTTAGAAATGGCGTAAAACCCATCCATCACCTTAAATAGTTTATATGACAGATATCTTTGTTAAGAACAATTATCCCAAACTGCTAAGGAAAATCTTGCTACCATTTTGTGAGATATTTACATAGTAGTTTAAAAGTCATATATCTGGAAACTGTCATTTTGTTAATCTGTGATGTCATAGTACCAATATGATCTGGAAACCTTTTAACTTTCTATTTATGTTCTTTTCATAATTTTAATTCATGTCAAATGTAAACAGTGTTGACACTGTAAACCCCTGACATCATTAGGTCATGTTTTAAAGCTTCAATATTTTAGATGGACACCATTTGAAGAAACCTCATCTCCACGATAGAAAATAAACATTGTGATAATATACAGAAAGACATACGAAAACTGAAGCACATGTGGCTCAGTGATGTCGTATTTAGACTTGATCAAGTCTTCAGCCTTGTGCTTGAAGGAACATTAAAACCTGTGATATCTCCCAAGTGGAATAAACATTTTGTTCTTAACTGTTTTGGGGAAAAGTGTTCATTTCACATAGACCAATGATGATGGTTGCCTTTGTGTCTACTCAAGTGTAGAGCGAGAGTTCCAAGGTTGGGAGGGGACAGGTAAGCCACGAGGCAAAATAAATGAACATTCAGTTTCTCACATAGACACTACTTCTCCTTTTAGCCTTCAAACTATTGTTTCGTTTGTATTTATTCACTTTCGTTTCTTGTAAAGAAGTGCCCACCATTGCAGATTTATATCAAAGTAACTATGTATGCAAGTCGATTCCTACTTTGAAAAAGTCCAATTTTCTTCCTTGCCACTTCAGTGTCTGTCAGGCCTCCACAAATATTAATTATTATATACAAAGCTATAAATCTGTCAATTTGGTCTTAGCGAATGAAAAATAATGAATAATCATTTTGTTCTTGGAAAAAATGTTATTGAAGAATCTTTAGACATGTTAAATACATCAAACCTTACAACATTCATACAGTACTGTCCAGAATACACAAAAGCAATGTTTTGCATTCAGTAACATTACTGTCAAAGGCCTGAGTACTGTAGCCTACACATATGGAACAGTTCACTGTCAGGCTGTACTGCTAAGTCTATACAGGACTGAGCCACATACAGTACATAGCTCATTTCAATGAACATTATTACATTTTAGTGCAAAACTATACAAGATCTTTGCATAACATGCAATGGACCAGACCGCACACTGTAGTTATTGCACACAGCTTAACATGCTATAGACGTGTCATAAGTAACAGTACGTTCAGTTTGTTTGTTTTACACAAAACTGTTTTTGACACGGTTCTGCAGTGATTTCCATAAACAAAGGTACTGAACAGCAAAAGGCATTGTCCACATTTTCTAAATAATAACTGTTCAACATGTTGGTATCCAATGCATAAGTAATGAATATTTGTATTACCTACTGTATATGCAAGGTAGAAGCTGCAAGTGCACAGCATGTGAAACTGCCTACTGTACATGTGTGCATTTTACTTGCGTATACATGTGAACAAGGGAGAATTACTTAAATATCCGTAAAAGCCTTTGTGAGAGAGCCGTGACAACAACAAAATGTCGATAGAAATTTGATCTTAAGATGAACTGTTTGGTGTATTTTCTAGAACAGAGTTCAAAACAGTCTGTATAGCATGCTTCTTGTTTGTTAAAATTGCCCAAATTCCTCTCAGCAGTAAAAGAGTCCTGACAAGAAAATGCTATCAGAAAGTCCACTCCTGGGTGGTAATGCCGACAAACGGCGTCCGCATTGCGAAATTACGATGGTTGGCCATCACTAGCGTTGAAATGATGGAATCAGGAGGAGTTTTTACTGCAACCCTGAGTACTATCTGGCAGGCATTTCTTTCATTCAATCTTTATCTGATAATATTGCCATTTGCATCAAAGGGTGGAAGCAACAGCTAGAGTACATCCATCCAACAAGCATGTACAGTATAGCTTCAAGTATAGGCTCAAACTAGTATGTACAGTGTATGTATGTATTTTAGATCCTCCTGCAAGCAGGAACTCGCGAAGAAGCCTCACTGGCTTATCAAAGCCGCAAGCTGACGGAAGTCAGTCTCTTACATTCATATTTAACGTCCATGATTATGAATTGTCAACAACTCTGCAACTGGACGACATACATTAAGTTTGGAGTGACTCGAACCGGGGACTTTATGATTGGAAGGCACCGGCGTAAACACCTGAGCTAACGTATGCGAGATCTGCAACCGGAACTACTCCACGGTATAACTAAGAGACGGCGACTAAAACCTGCTAAATTGTAATGATGACATTGTTAGGCTTGTTAACAGACATCCCAAAGCTGGGTGACATTGCACAGCAATACTACTTAGCCTAGCTGTATAAATTCCATAGCAGTGAATAATTTAGTGTTCACGTTTTGAATGGCTGCAATTTTATGTAGCAGTTTAGAGGGCTCTGAATTTGGTAAAAATAATTTTTATACTATCTGCTTCCTGTCACGTACAAAAACTGCTATACATGTACATTTCTGGACTTCTACACAGTAGCAATTTCGACCACCTTGAATAGCATTTTGCGATGTGATACTGGATAAATTTTTCCCTCCATGGGCCATAGATTTGACAACAAGTCAGTAATCTATCCTGAAAAACCATGTACCTGTACCTGTCTGTATAGATACTGCAGAAGCTCGCAGATAAGAGGCAGATTTTGAGCCTGTTTTATTGCAGCTTTCAAATGCTAAACCTCTTTAACAACATATCCAGTACAGTAGGTTGTTCCATGGAACAACATGTGTCAACAGCAGATCAGAAGGCTACTTAAACTTGCACAAAAAGTTTTGTCAATTTGTGTTTCTATTTTAATACTAACCTTTCCCTATTGCAATCCAATTTTGGCTTTTAACTCAAATTCTCCTTTCTCTCATTTTCACCGCCTACTCTTCATTCTACGATGTTAAGTGAGAACGTCACGCTCCATTATGGACGTAGCCTTCGGCCGTATACATCTATATATAGCGATCCAAATGCGGACGGAATAAAAATATACTCGACCGAAACGGTTAGGAGCGACCACCTTAAACAATGACACTAGTGGGGCACGGGAAAACAACTATTTTATCAAGCTGTAATTCTCAAAGCAGAGAGACTTAACATAATTATGAATCTTAAAAAGTCATTATGACAGATGTTAGTTGGCCAAAAGAATTGCAAAATGAAAAAAATTCTCAAACTACAAACACGTCTGCTACAAGCAATGTGTGCAGATGTTACTGGGGTCTCTACAACAAAACCATGGCAGCTTCAAGATACAAGATCAGCATTCCTTGCTGAAAATGGCCGAAAGCGATGATTTGTGGGGGCACATAAGGGAATAATTTGTCCAGCTTCGCACTACAGTGTGCAAGTCAAAAACCCACGTTTTGCGAATAAGAATCTGCGTTTCCTGCAGAGCAAAACTTTTGATACATTTTTATGATGGAGTCCCTAGTTGCTTAATATGCATATGATGCTCCCCATTTGCAGACTTGATGACTTAATGATAACAAATGAACTAGTCAAAACTGCAATTGGCCTTACCTTACTCGATTGTTCGAATACGAAAGCACAGAATATGAATGCATGCATGTATGCCTCTACGGCCAGTACCTACGTAGCTTAAAGGAATATACTGTATCAGCATCTTTTGCAAAATGTTTGTTGCAACCTGTCATATGGCCAAATACCAATGCACTAGAGACAGTCTACTTGTTATAAACAATGTTGAATCCCCATGGAAATAATTTAGTGTTCAAATTTTGTATAGCATTTTTAAAAGGCTCTAATGTTTTTCTCTCATTGAATACTATACTTTATGTGTAGAAGACTGCAATACATCTTTAAACTTGACTATTTTGTATTTTGCAATGCTATATATACTAGATTAATTACTCCCCCATGCCCTGCTGTAACTGCAGTCATAATGGAAGTTGCTACCTTTTCGTTTACCTCCTTCATAGTCCGAGTGTCCATGAATTAAAAAATTATAACTTAGTGACGCCAACCAAAGCCTTTCACAGCTGATATAGGTATGATAAGAATCAAATTCATTTGTTCCATCTCTCAGCAATGTGAATTCTTCCATGGTTTGACCAAATTCTGCCATAAATTTAGAAATTATACTTGTAAAGGTCGGGCATCGAACTGCATGAAGCATGGACAAATTTCACTAACTTTGTGGGAGCATTGAAGTTTACTGTATAGTTCCACTAAATGGGTGAAAGAATCCCTAAAGTGTCTGAAAATACAGAATTGATGTTTCTTAGTTTCACTGTGGGAAGTTTGGCCGTTTTCGTTACGGCTTTGCAGATTAAACTTGCAATTGAAAAAGTGGTTACAATTTGACTAAAGAAGACAGCAACTACAGCACTTGTCAGTATTGTCTATCAGTGCAGTTACATACTGTACTGTATGTACAACACAGTGCACGAATTGAGGTAACAAGCGAAATTACTCTTTCTACCTCACATGTCTGTATGTAACTACTGTACAATATCCTACGAAGATATATGAATGCTAATCAAATTGAAGATTAGCATAATTGCTAATCAGTTTCCCTAATTTTAATTATTCCCTGTGTTTTGTTTTCAACTTTTTTCTGTAGGACCTACATAAGTTGTGTTTAATTCAATAATGGAACGCTAGTAACAATTTTGAAAACCGATCATTTTAGTGAGATGTGGCAACATATACAAGGCTCACATTTGTATTGTTTTGATCACAAAATGTCATGAATTGAGGCAACTTATGAATTTTATGGGAAGCTAACATCTCTGATACTGAAAAAGGACTTTTCATCTCATTGTATGTTTGTTCTCCACATTGAGAATTGCCAAAGTAAAAGGTGCATTCATACCACAGTAATTCCTTCTTTGCCAAAAAATTTCTAAGTTGTGAAAATAAAGTTTTTTACATACTGTAATGGAAAAGTGATCGGAACTGGCCGGGATTGGACCGACTTGCCTATAGTGGTTGGGGAAATATTCGTTCAACTTTGAATATAATTGGATTAATTGGGGTATCTGTTAATGGTTACTTTTAACGTCAGGGGTTCGTAAAAGTTGTGAGCAAGTCCTCGGCCAGCAGCCTAGCTTCGCTGTTTCAAAGTAACGGCCTGTCCTGTCCCTCTCTTTACCCGCCCTGCCCCTCTGTCAACAGACTTTCTCCACCTTGCCCCTCCTTCAACTGCCCTTGTCATTTTGGTCATGGGGCTTTTCACTGTACAAAACTACGGCAGCAGAACTCTTTGCTGCATGTATCTTATGGTTACACAGCCGCTTACCAATATGCTAGCCACTGATTTGGAAAACCACTAGCCTATCTTTCCAGTAACTTCTGTTGTACTGTACATACAGTATGATACATTACTCTGTTTGACCAAGTGCTTTCAACACTTTATTTACATGATTATTTCAGTAGAAAAGACATGAGCATATCCTAAATAAGAAGTTGAACTACCCCTTGTGTTTACCAGAACAAAAAAGGAAAAAATTTCTTAATTTTTCTCAGTTACATAAGAAATTCTATCCTACCGTTAACGGTTAACCGGCTATACTGAAAACTAAGCCTAGCCAAAATAGCAAGTGCTTCATGTTTGAAATATTTCATAACCAAATTGGCAACAAATTTGCAAATTTTAATACAATCTTTTTATTATTCATTGAAGGTTTCAAGGAACCCAAACTGCATCCATAATAATCTTTGCAGCTATATAAAAGATATGCAATCTTTGGAGTTATTTCAAAAATAGGGGTTTTCCATGTGTTGTAAATTTTATCTCACACCAGAAGCACAGTGCATGATAGTAATAGGCTGCACAGTTCTTATCAAATGCTTTACCACAGTTTTATCAAACATTTCTCAAAAGGTCCTTCTTCCGGGGACCCCCACCAGGATATTGCCCTGGACCCCCGGCATGTGTGCCCGCTCAGCCAAACTCCATCCTGACCCTGTTTTCAATGAATCTAGGAGTCTACAGGCCTTTTAAGGAGGTTGTTCTCATGGCCTCATGATCTATACATAATATTTTCTACATATTTTTAGTGGTGCTATTAAATCAGTTGATAACCAGCGGGATTTTTATGCTGGCATTTTCTCTCTCTAGATGCTTTACTTTACATTGATTTCTCACATTCACAGCGTCTGTGTATCTGGTTTTCTCCCTTACATTTTCACAGACGCTATGTAAGGGAGTTGTATATCATGCAGTGGTGTGCATTGCATGATGTCTAGGCTGGCAAAATATACCGCTTCAGAATTCCACAGTTATTTTGTTGTTGCATATAAGTTAAGTTTTCATCTTTTGATTTTTGTTGTGCACATTTTAGGCCAATCAGTACACACTTCCATTGTGCTCAAGCAAATGTGTTATCAGGGGTCATTATAACTAAGTATTGTGTGTTCCTGTAGAGGTATTTTATAGTTCCTTTTTTATGGGGGACTGCAGGGACACAAGTTTTCTGAGCGGACGCAACTATTAAATTCCTAGTAACAATACTACTGTAGACAGATCCAAGTCCTCGGAAAACATTACCAAGTTACGCAATAAAAACGTTACCAGTTACACCGGACTGTAATAGAGCCATTTCCAAGCTCACTATAAAGTATTTCAAATTTAGTTAGAAGTTTATTGGCTACTTAGCAAACAATCTATTGATGTAAATACACAATATGAATTCCTGGATACAACTAAGTCTTGGATTCCTAGTACATTATCAATTTAGCAACATGTAAGAAAAGTTCTTTTCTTTATCCTATAAACTACCATTCAAAATCATTTCACTGAACAGTAAAGTTAAGTAAAACTTTTTGTCCATAAAAGGAAATTGTGGAATCTCCATGCTTTAGGCACCAATCTCCACTTTTTTGTCTGGAAATTTCCAGGTTGATAATTTAGGGACATTGGCATTATGTGCGATTTGTGCTTGCATCCTAGCCTAGAATCAACTTCAAACAAGATGTCTTGTTAATTTCCTCTTATTGGATTTTGATCCAAATTTCATGACCTGTTAATCAAGCATCAGTTTTTGCTAGGTGTAGTGTGGAATATTTCTTGCCGAATCACTAAGAGTTTTACCAACAAATTGATTTGCATAACTAGGGCTGTGAAATTACTGTGGGCTTACACTAACATTGCTGTGGTGTAATGCTACACTGAAGTGAACTATGTCCTTGGTTTCCCTGTGGCCTAGGCTAGGGCCTATGGCTTAGCCTAGAGTAGCCACTCTCGTGGTTTCGTTGCCAAGACATACTCTCTTAGTCTACCGTTGTCGTAACTGCAGTAAGTCATAACATAATACTAGTAGTAGTTAAACTTGATCATGTCATGATCCACCACTGGCCTAAGTAGAGACTGCCTTAGAGTTACTGTAACTGTAATATAGCTTGTAGCCTATGCCTAACGTTAGGCCTATAGTAAAACCTGATGTAGGCTTATAAACATTCCGCACATCTCATTTCAACTGTCCCTTTTCCATAAAGAACCGTATAACATTACAAAACATCATAAATGAACGAACTGTTAACTAAAGTATCTTACCTCGAATGTCACTCATATGATAGATCCTTGTGGCGTCAGACATGAGATGTAAATCCCTGCTAAGAGACTAGAAACTACCTCAATGAGTCGCCATGTTGTGATACAACAACAAGCTAGCAAAGTTAACCGGCTACTTCGTACATACACTGTGAACTGTGATATTTCCTGACGGGGATCATGTGATTTGGGATAGCCAATCGTATATATTTTATTTTTAGTAACAATCCGATTGTTTTTATTACAGCGAGACCCACAATCCCAGGGTCTAACCAAGGAGGCAGCTTTTTACCTCCTCATATTCTCCTACCTCGAGAGGAAGAAAACCAGCAAGAAGAAAAGAAGATGCAAGAAATTGCGGCAGCAGGAATAGGCAGTGAAGATTCCTCGCATCGCGCGTTGCTATCTCGCCTGAGTACGTGGATCAAACGAAATCTATCATTTTATTGGCTTGAATCTAAATATAGAAACAGCACTCGCTTAACTATACATAAGCAGCTCTTGTAGAGAGCTCTTTAGTACTGTACGAGTCTAACGAATTATAATATCGTTCATCGAAAGTCGTATGTAAATAGTGTCAACGTGTAGTCCGAGAAAGAGTCATTACTGGATCTGAAGGTCGAGGAGTCAGCTTTTTCTTTAAAGAAAAAGTCTGCTTATCCAGCTAAATCTCGAGAAATAATTTTAAAATATAGCTTGTTAAATGTAGACTTTCTTTAATTCACTGCAGGAAAATGTGGATTTTCTATGACAATGGACTATTTTGAGATTTTGAGAGAACATGATGGACATTAAGGCTTACAATACCGACATGATCGTGAAACCTTTAAGTATGCCTGTGTCAAAGCATTGCAGACTACATGTTTGCATTAAATAATTTGGGGATATATTTTAAGTTTCACCGTTACAGGGAAGATATAGGATATCTTAAAAGCTGCTGTATGTTAATTTAGTTGGTGGAATTAGTCAAATGGTACAGTATATTATTTTGCGTGGGACACAGTCCCAGGGACATAGCGGGGGGGGGGGGGGGGGCAATGTGTGTGATGGCTCCCCCTCCCCTTGAGTAACCCGAATAAATAACATTTAACTAAAAAGCAGGATATATCATTCAAGCCCTCTTTTCAGGTTGAAGGAAGCTAAGCAACCCTTCTCAATCTTTCCCTGAAAGTTCGTCTGCTCCCTAATACAATTCTATTACTATTGTTAGTTTCCTGCAACGTGGGAGGCATTTTGTGCAATATAAGAATCATCATGGCGCTCTGTTAAGTGTAACAATTCTCCCTTTGTGAGAAATGCCCCTTTTAATATTCTTTCCCCCGCCCCACCCTCCTTTCAAATTTCTGGCTACGTCCCTGCACAGTCCCACACCCGCCATCGTCAGTCGCCGGGAGAAATGTTCAGTCGGGATTGTTGTTAACATTCAGACCGTGGGAAATTAGATCACTACTGCTGGTTAACACCCCACCCTCTGCCCTCCCCCCCCCCCCCTCCACCCCTCTTCAACTTCACACAAAGTATTTATTAGCACAATTTTGCATTTAGAGCGACTTATGTGGACCTAATTAATATTATAAGTATGCCTCACAAAGCACCATTTGACGTCTTAACTGTGATTCATTGATTTTTTAACTAGAGCACCTACATATACACAACGTTGGCGTATACAGGAACATAACAATGGAAGGTATTACATGATCCGTTCATTGTATGTACACTACAGACGGGACCGTTACAGTTAAATAACCGAATTTTGGCCCGCATTTCCGGCATCAGAAAAGGGAATGGCTGGAAACATTTGTACTTCTAACGAATAATCCAAGTACCTTGTACTCAGGCTATACCAGCTAGTATTATGATTGTTTGTCTAACAATTTCTATATTGTATAATCAGGGAGCTGCTACTCTAGTAGCAGCTCCCTGGTATAATATTAAATCTGTACGCCGGGTTGGTCTCATTGTATTATGGCACGGCGTGTAAATGGTTATCGAATATAGATCCCCATTGTTATTGCAAAATTGCAGCTATTTTGGAATAACTATCTGCGGATTTGACGCCAAGAAGAATAGCGTGCTACTATTTCATTTTCATTGTTAATTTTGCCCAAGAAAGAGAGAAAAAATGACGTAATCTGGTTGGAAAAATACTTGCTGTCAAGGTTATAAAAAATTTAAGTACACATGCACAACTGCAGTACTGGGCAGTACAGTGTAGTACAGCACAGTACTATTACAGTACCGGTACAGTACAGCACATTAGAGGCTCATCGAACGGCTGTACTTATATATAGTTTTACCCTATACTTTTATATAACATAATCAGCAGATCAGGTGCATAGTTTATCTAGCATCATTTACATAAAAGAATCGGAACAGAATGTAATTTTTATATCATTAACTGCCAGTGGTGTATATTACTGAAAGGTTAGTTAACATCAAGGGTGGATGCAGGATGTTTTAAGAGGAGGGTATACGGTCGTCAAAGCCGACTCGCATTTAGGGGGTTCTGGGGGATTTCCCCAGAAATGAAACCTTATACATGTTATACTTGCAATGGTTAGTGCACATTAAGGTTATAAACTAAGTCTATTCTTAGGTCTACACGCAAGGTTCCGCTACTAATTACTGTTATTTGGCTGTGTGTGTATGTGGGGTTGACAAGGGTATATACACCCCACCCCCTCAGACTGGATCCTGGTGGGGTGGGGTGAGGGTAGGACATATCTCATGGTATGGTTGTATCATGTGATTGATATCGAAAGATAACAAAATCGTTGTAAATTATCGTTTTGTTTTTAGTGTTTCTCATTGCAGTGTCAAGCAACGCAATCTCGGGATAATAATATAATACAAAATAATGAATTATGTAATGTGAACAAGAGTTTCGGTATGTATCAACTCAATTATTACAAAGCATGGTAGTATAGTATTGCCTATATAGCAATTAAAACCATATATATATATATATATATATATATATATATATATATATATATATATATATATATATATATTTATGTATATATATATATCAATATATATATATATATTTCTATATATATATATGTATATATATATATATATATATATATATATATATATATATATATACGTTGTTATACTCTACATTGTATCCTTCTTGCAATTGCTTCCCAGGGGAAACTTTTTCCTTCTTTCTTTCTTGCTGGCCTCTGAAAGATCTTTAATTTCACTTTTTATGAAATCAGCATTGTTGACGTCAATTATTTGATTACGAGACCAACAAAGGCAGACAGATGTAAACCGTTCAAACAAATCAGTTCAAACCAATTTTCAATTGAAGAAATAGAAATGTGCGACAGAGAAAAGGAAGACGAGAAAAGGGAGACGAGAAAAGAGAGAGAGGGGGGAGGGAGACTTATATTTTTAGATTTACTCTCGTAATTGATATTATTTTTAATGCTTGTTTTGAATCAGTCGATACCGAAAATAGCATCACACTTCAAACAAGTGTTTGAATAAATCCCAAGCATTCGCATGTATACTCTCTGACGTGGGAGAACTGTAAGAATAGCTCCGAGTAGTGACGTGAGGAATAAACGTGGGTTAACAACTTCAGACGCTTGCATATCTATTCTGGTGAGGAAGTTCGATATTTTTACCTCAAAAAAACATCCGCACATGCGGGTTCACAAACGCACCGATAGAAGGAATATATTATTTTGTTAATTCAGGATAGTGCCGAGGAATCGGTCTCCGAAGATTGGTGAAACCTTTGTATATACGGTTGGATCCGTATGGAGAAAGTGCTATGGAGGTGTATAGAGATAACGGTCAAGTTTGTAGAATGGTATTACAAGGAATTGAACGCATTTTAATGCTGCAATGTATACATACGCGGTTAGTAAATTTCATCTCATTTTTTGTTGTCATTTTTTGGATATCTATTTCATGTCGTTTCATATCATACATTATTGTCATTTCTTATTATTTCATTGATCGAATTCCAGTACTGAAGTGCAGTTGATCTGTAGCACGTATATGACTGAGTCATGCCAAGTGAGTCACGGCAAACAGTGTATATTACCGCAGTATCAATATTAACAGAAGACTGAATACATTGCGGTGTCCTATATGGTCTTTATACAGAATACAAGTATCTCCTTATAACTACCAGTGTCATGGGTATTTAACCACACAGTTCAATCAACTTATATACCTACACAGTATACACACCCACATTATTATACATTATATGGCCAGTGACCAATCTGCAAGGCTATATATAGCCAAACACCATGCACCCAGCAATTTATAAGTTACATCTGTCACCGTGAAGGGCAGGCTACTTTTAATTAAACCTACTTGGAAAACATTATGATCTTATAAAGCGGGGTGGGGGTTAAAGAGGGGGGATGGGGAGATTTTGGACTGGGGAGGGAACCAGGGATTTACTTGTAAAGCCTATGTGTTTTTTTCATATCTTAATGTTCTTGCTTTTTTGTTAAAGACATTTACGCAATTACTTCCATAACCCACACAATTTGTGCAGTCTTTAAAAGATAGTCCAGGTGAAAATTTCTCCAAGTTGCCCCGTTTTGTACCAAAAGTGAACTTGTAGCAAACAGGTGTGATGTCATAGATGCATACTGGCAAACTTGTGTTATGCTTTTTCTTTCTACTGTATATCCAATTTTCTTCTTCAATATTTGAGGGAGGGGTGGGGGAGGGGGTATCCGATTTGGGAATTTTCTATTATGTTTGTTAGATGCTACGCGTGCCAAACGGCTAGAAATGTTGCATGAATGACTCACGTCAACTACACACAAAGCCGTCTCCTTCGTTTTCATTTAATGTCTATACGTATGGTTAGGTTTAGTGTAATATATACTTCTATTGTTAGGCTAAACGATATCTTAATGTACTTATAAAGCTTACATCCTTTTCAGAAACTACTCCAAATTTGAAAATCGCTTGTATAAGTTTCTTTGATGCAAATATATCAAAATATCTATATTTAGCTGCTCATTTGTAAACGAAATTTTATTTTGCACAAACAAACAACATTTGGCTGTGAATTTTAAGGTGTGCAGTATTTATATTTTGTTCTAAGAAAACAACCCATTCTCTACCTATTTCACCGTCATGAAAACACCCCCTGAAGGCCCTGAATGACATCACAAATCATAAAAATTGACGTAATAGAAAACGCCGTTACTATGGTGATGATATGGAAAGAGCAATAACAAATTCGCACGTTAAAACTCGACCGCAAGAACAACGGGTTTTCGTCCCTTTTGCGCGACATCGCATCTGCTCCTGCAGAGATCGGGTCACCCAAAGGTTCCTTTGACATCAAAGAGGGGAAAAGTTAAAGGATGACGACTGTTTGCATTTCACGAAATTCAATTTGGAGGAGACCGTGAAATCTCACCACCACTTTCAATCATTGTTTTGACAAGGAAAATGAATCAACCAAATGGTTGGACGATCGAGCGAGTCGCCCATATATTCACAAACCTTTGTCTCAGCTCCTCAGATACGCAATGGCAAAGATCAGTAGAGAAACAAGACTTTTGGGGTCTTAAAAGGCCTTACAAAGTTGTCAAACAACATATATAATGTCGATTGCTCTGTTTGTTCAGTGGCAGTTAATCTATAATGGGACGTTACTTTGGTTGAGTTACGTAACAATGGATTGTCATTAATATTTCGTATCTCAATCGAGTAGTCGACGTCATTGCTCATGTAGAGTTAAAGGAGCATTCCACACATTTGACCTTTTTTTTTTGTTAAAGGTAAACTATAACTCCAGTCTCCAAATACATAACTGTAGAAACATTATAACATGCGCTCATTTGACCCTATGTGGCTTATCAACCCTATACAATTTTGTCTGCGTAACGACTTTGTTAGACATACCGAAAATGTACTTATAATCACCCTCTCTACATCGTCATATGACTTCCCTGTGCAATAAGACACACTACGATTTACGAAACATGATGCAATCGCTCCAAGTTTGAGAACCACACTTTTTAGAAATACATTTCATATAGAGCTGTGTACTTTTAGCTCATAATGGAGTTTTTTTAAATCCTTTGTTATAATTCTTTATATTATTTCAATATCAATACCTTCTTTTATCTTTCATTTTCTTTTAATCTGTCTCTGTTAATTCTAATCACTTTAATTAATCCATTATTTGTCTTTCATTTGTGCATTTAATTATTCCTATTTATAAAAATAAAAAAATTACAATTTATACTGGAATAAGAAATTTAATATTATTAAGCGCTATTTCACTTTGCTCATGAAATTTGTCATAATCTGGTGGTACCAATCTCAACCGTGATATGACAGACAAACTACGGTACCCGGACGTATCGCTGGAACCGTCACACTGGGACGGTAACCGCCCAATCGTTAAATCGGAAATCGCTCCTACCGGTAACCAATAACGTACAACAAACATTACCTCGTACAGGACGCTCTATTAACCGTCATCTCCAGAAAGTATAAGTCTTGTAACCAGAATCTCGGTGTCCACCACTGACGTAACACTAATTTAACCCCTTAAACCGAATATGTCAACATTTATTCATAGGCCTAACTATTTTTACGGAAAATTTAATAAATGCTATGATGGACAAATCAATTTCTGTTTTATATTAAACATATTCTTTTAATCCAAAAACGTCCCTTTTATCTTCTTCTGACGTTTCACGTGCTAGATATATTCGTCCAGCTACATTGAATGATGAGTCTCTGATGATTAAAGGGTATTTGCTGAACCAAAAAATAAAGAAATAAATTATATGAAAACACAACACGGCATGATAGTCACGGGTTGAGTAGTTTCACGATTTACAACATATCAAATTAAAGTATGTCCACGTAGCCCTTTTTTAAGGTATAATACTGTACCAGCCACACAGAAGGACCACCGTTGCTTTGATCAATAAAGGTCTGGTTCCCCCTTTAAAGATTTACCAAAATGTATCGGACATTGAATCTATACGAATAAACAAACCATAAATACGTGGGCGACCCTATCAGAGAGGGAGAGAGAGAGTCCTGTGTGAATTAATTGTCATCGATATGGAAATAGTTAAAATAATTCTCAGTGACTACTTATAAGTGTGGTTTCTATGACGCATTTTAGATGTCCCTTCGTTTCCATAGTTACTTCAGGTGGCAGTGAACAAACCGGAGAGCGTGTACGCGGCAAAAATTAGAACCAACAAACTCCTGGTGAAGGCGTTATTGCTTAAAGATAAAACAAATAATAATAATAATAATAATAAAAAAGAGAATATTAAGAGATTTATTGTGATTAAATTAGCCCTCATTGATAGAAAACAAAAGGACGAAAAAAGGCAAAAAGAGGAGACAATAAAAAACATAGACAAAAAAGAGAGAAAAAAATGCTTGTTTTGTGGGAAATAATAACATAACTTGTATGTCTGAGGAAAGAGACTATGCATAGCTTGAGGACACCTGAAAACACTGAAGCATAAATAAACAATATTGTTACTTCATTCTGTTGCTGTTACAATGCAAGCAGGGCCCGGGCGGGGCGCCCCCCCCTCTCTTCTGCATTTTATAAGGTACCTAAGATTAGATGCTTGTCGGTAATTTTGCTCAAAACAATATAAACAGTGGACAAATTTATCACGATCACGCTTCGTGCACTTGCAATCCTAAGTAGCGTGGTTTATTTACGCCAAGCAGGCGCGTAGCCAGGACATTGCCAAGGGAGGGGCGAAAATGTAGGCAAATTATCAGAGCCGTAGAAACGGCATTGCAAACTATCTAAGCGTGGCGCCACCATGGCTGGCGCGAAGCGTACAAGAACATTTTGGCTGAAATTGCCTACCAGATCGCTGGAAATGGCACTTCCCAGGCCTTGTAAGTTGCATATTAGCATTTTCTCTTTTGAAATTACTAGCGATATCATAAAAACATAAATAAAAAAAATTAAAAAATATGCTCAAGGGGGGGGGGGCGGCTGCCCCCTTCGCCCTCCCTCCCCTTGGCTACGCGCCTGACGCCAAGCGTTCCATCAAAGATGTAAAACTATACAACATTATATTTTTCTTTTAAATTAGAATTCTTAAAAAGTGGATACATAAGAATATGTATAATCCTATATTTATTAATGTTGTTATTGTCGTGGAAAGTTGCTGGATCCGTATATCCAACCAAAGGCCAACACAATAGCGTGAGAAATTAGGGGGGGGGGAAGTAAAAGAAAACCCTCCTTTGTCAACTTGCACACCTGCTTCCTTCCAAATGTGACAACTTCAACCACCAAAGTAAGCAAGAAACTTGACTTCTCAGGCACTTGAAAATACATGTCTGTAAACTGTGTATTCGTTTCGTGGTTTAATCATTTCGATTCTTTTAATGAATAGCGCCATCGACCCGAAGTTATTCTTTTTAGTTTATAGTATAGCGCCATCGAATTTTTCCTGTTTACTTTTCACAGGCGCGGATCGAGGGGAGAGATGCGGGGACGTGGGGATGAACACGCCCTTTCAACCCCATACCCACACAAAACATAATAAGCTATAATTATTAGCACAATCTTTTGTGTGTACCTAATTAATAGCCTAAATAGGCCTCAGAATGCACCTCTCACTTCCAAAATCTTAAGTTTTACTTCTAAGGGAGCACCCTTACACCCCACCTTCTCCTTCTAGAGGGAGTCAGCTTCAACGACCTCAGGCCATACCCCATCCTCTTTCAAATCTTGGAACCACCCCTTCTTCAGGTAACATTTCCTACATTTTTTTCGATTGACTGTCACAAAGTCTTGTGTTGAGTTCGAACTGGCTGTAAAATATCTTATAGTGGACAACACTAGTTCAATCGTGGCACCTTGATTATTTTGGTCACATCATAAGGAATGCTCATTTTAGCTATGAGTGATCGAAGTTTACGGCTGCTACAGAGAAATAGGTTCCAGATGACTCCGTCTTCCCCCCTATTGGCCCCCTAAAACTAAGTCCAGCTAGGCCCATGATCGGCAGTAACGAACGTGACCTATTAGCTAATATCAGTGAATTGTGGAAAGCTTGTGTCGTGTCATCATGTCGCCCAACGGCCCTCAAGCTATGGGACATGAGATAGATAGATAGATAGATAGATCAGTGAATAAAACACGTCTTCCGGTAATCAAACAACCAGGAAGTTGTGACGTCACTAATTTGTTTATGCTGTCGGTATAATGAGATCATAGTGTAGCATTGAAGAATGAAGACACCCCATCGTTCGACCTGTCGTAATACCACCCAGAGAGGTGTTGGAATCTAACCTAATAGCACAGAACTATGCCTAATAGTTCCACCGTATGTATTGTCTCCCGTGGCGCGTGATCTATTCCGCGACGAGATGTTAACAGAGGCTCGCGAGGTATCTGAAAATTGCAAAGATGTATTTTATAAATTTATGACGTATTTGAGGTTAAATTGTTTGCTTCTTGAATCGAATAATTAGCAAGGAGTTCACCTCTGTGATCTGTTAAAGGTAACCATTCTGTACGTGTCATAGCTCTTTCTTGGTCGAGTCTCAGTTGCCATGGCGATAACTTTCCTGACTCGATCCGTTTCATTGAATCGATTCACTGTAATATCTCTATGAGGAAAAACAAATGACGAAACTGTTCTAGTCACATGACTTTTGAAATTGATTGACTCGAGTCATGATTCTTTATTGAGTCAACTTAAATTCTAGGAAGATGAAAAGAAAGTTTTGACTAGAACGGGGCCATTCGAACCAGCAACCCCGAGATGACTGGTTCCGTTCTAGCGAAATATTTCTTTGCTTTTTCCAAGTTTATTTATTATTTCCCAGTCAATTTTCCATTAAAAACGAGAATGGTTTAACTATTGCCTATATATATATATTTTACGTTTTAACTGTACAACAATGTTTTACCTTCCAAGTTATCATAATTATTTACTCCAATAAAAGACATCCATAGTTAAATTTTTCCATTTTAAGAATAAGTCAAATTTGTTTCAAGTGTACACACAAGTTCATCAACTGCATTTTCTACTGTCAAGTTTACGATCCTAAGTCTTGGCTTTTAATCGAACCAATAATTAGCCATACAAGTTCATGAAAGAAAAACAATTGAACTTTACTCAGAGTAACAATAACTAAATCGTAGTACTAAATCATAATATAATGCCTATAGACCGTATCGTTCATTTCTAAGTAGTTTACCATTTTTCTTTCCCTTTTCACTTCCTGAGGTGGTTGATCTCGAAAAGTTCAACTGTTACCAGGCCACCCCCGCTTCCATTTGTTGTTGACAATGATGTAATGATGCAATTGGATGTAATGAAAATGAATCGAATTAAAGACAATATCGTGTTAAGTCTATTGGACATATCCATGATCAGAGGGCGCTATGTCAAATTAACACTTCGTATGGTAGGGCGTTGGTACGACTAGTTACCACTTATTGAGTACGCCTGCAGCTCAGTCTAAATCTACCTACATATCTTCCCATTGTACCTGCTAATTATAGTCATTTAATACAGAAACATCGGAAACAAATTGATTTTTTTCCCTCAGTGCCAGTTTCCTTATTTCAGGACTTGATCATAGCGCCTGTCGTGACAAGAGTAGGGCATGGTATTGTGTGAACGGAGTCATTTCGTTTAAACGGATTACGTGTAGGCATAACATTAATGTTGTTATGTTGTATATACCGTTGATAAACACTGCTATCAGTCCAAACTTGTATTTCTATAACCGTTTAATTTTTTTGGAGAAAAGACCCTTTAAATATATGAGGCTCAGCAATGAAAGTGGCTGGACTACATAGTCTAATACACAGACCATTAAGCCAGTCGTTAATCAGATGCAATAGGAAACATATAAACATGAACATGTTGCAAAAGAGATGCAACGTTGTTGAGAACAAGTTGTGTTAAATGTCACGCAATGGAGCTCTGTTGAGTTGAGTTATTAGAGTTAAGACGATTTTTTTTAAAGGAGCATTTTAGAGTTTTAACATATTTTCAAGCTAAATCATATTTGAAACTGCTGTGAAATATGTAGCTATAGAAACCAACTAAGCACTCTATGTTTTCACCTTTTTGCTTGAACTATTACCGGTATACCACACTATACAATTAGAATAGTGTACCTCTGCTCGAAAAGTCAAAAACTAAAATGACTTAGTATAATGCTTGTTTTAGCATATTTTCAGTTACCATCTTTGTTTTTTTTTCTGCCTTTATGTGAAAGAGAATGATTTAAAGTACAGATGGTGTGTAAATAGGGAGGATTAAAGGTGATTTTAACCATTTTAAAAACTCTTGGGTTAAATGTTGCTATTACTCCGAGCGAGCAGATAGAAGGGTTGGGGTTCAGTATGCTGAACTTGGCCAATGACAGGCCAATACCTCAGCTATCACGTGGTGGGTGGCTGAGAGCATGTGTAGTATATGTTCCCTTTCGAGGGGAATGGTGATGCACACCCGACGATGATCACATAGTCACAGTCCTGATGCAAGGGGACTGGGGTTGAGAGCGGATCCGTCGTTCGGTTTTCGTGCCCAGGTTCATTCCTGGGCGACTTTTACTTAAAAAGTAGCATATGCCAGTTGAAACTTGTATCTATGCTTTGGCAGGTCTTGAAAGTGACGAAGTTTGTGTGTAAGTCTATGGAACGATAACTTGTGGTGCGACAGCTACATATCAAGAATAATTTCTGCCTAAAGCAAATAATATAATATCAATCGTTTCGTTTTGGTCTTTATCTAATTTTTGTTTGGAATACCGCCCTCACTTTCGGTTTTGCTCGTCGGAGTCGACCTTTGGTCGCGCGTGTACAGTGATTGAAACCGCGTGCGAGGAACGTCCAGCGAATGAAAAGCTGACACGCGTTGACACCTTTGGGTTTTTTTGTTTTGTTTTTTGTCCGCTTTTGACCTTCTCTTAACAAATATTCTGATAATATTTCAGGAGCCAAGCCCAGTGTGCTGTCCACCGAACGTATTTCTTTTTTAACTAGATTAATGGGTGTATTTGTAGGGAACCCTTGTTTAAATTCATGACCGGTTCTCGTATTTCAGAATTTGGTTTGTGAATCACAGTTGTTATAATAGTGTGCGTGCGTTGACCAGATCTTGGGCTGGGCGAGTATTCGTTTGAGTAGCGGAGAAAAAAGGATTGGTCACGATAGGATATGGTCCCGTTCTAATATAAGAAGGTGTCTCTGGGGGCCTAGACTAATAGTTAACCCGGTGCTTGCAGATTTAAAATGGACACCACTATTTTAGATCGCCATGTGCCATACACTTGACCATCAAACGATTAACGCGGTAGTTCCCTCCTTGCGAGCTAACCCAGACCAAAAGAATTGAGCTTTCAGTGATTTGTTTGTTTCAAGAAAGAAGCATCAACGCCTTGCAAGAACACAAACATGATATTTGCGATATATATGTATGCGATATATCTATATATTATGTATATATATATATATATATATATATATATATATATATATATAATAATAATAATTATTATTATTATTATTGTGCTCTTATTATTATTATTATTATTATTATTATATCATCATCATCATCATCATCATCATCATCATCATCATCATCATCATCATCATCATCATCATCATCATCATCATCATCATCATCATCATCATCATCATCATCATCATCATCATCATCATCATCATCATCATCATCATCATCATCATCATCATCATCATCATCATCATCATCATCATCATCATCATCATCATCATCATCATCATCATCATCGCCCAACCCCCCCCCCTACCCTCATCTCGTCTTTATTTTTATTTCAGTAAAGAATGAAAATGAGCAATCATTATCTTCAACCATACTTCCCTGGTCCTCCGTATTGACCCCGGGCCCCGGGTCTGTAGCCCCTCTGAAACTGCTACAGACATTTCAATGAATTTCGGCGGGAATTATAGAAGTACTTGGTTATGTAATGTTACAGAAGGTCTCTACGTAATGAAACCAGGATTGCCCTACAGCTATATATTCATATACGTATATAAATGTCCGACAAAGAGCATAAGGATTGCGTAATTTGAGAATTTTGAAAATCGTTAAGTTCAAAAATAAAATCTTTTCACCGGTTTCACCTTGCACGGGAACTGACCTTTAATGGACGTCTTTAACCGTTAATGTTTATTACTGCCATTCAGCGTAATCGTTTATGAAGACTGACTATATATATGTAGCCGTGTACACGCGTCGAACCAAACTCGAGACAGTCGGGTCAGGTTTTATTGTTATTTTATTCTTGTAACTGCATCTCTAAGAAAAACAGGTAATGAATAACCAGAAATTATGTAAATGACGCTTGCATTGATCTTTGGAGGGAAAAGAAAGGGACGAAAAAGAATTAGAGAAGATAAATAACACGTAGAAAAGACGAAAGGCGCAAACAATACAGATGGAGAGAGAGAGGTGGTCACACTTAGGCCTACCTGTGTATTGTCAGCTTAAATGAAGCATATGGCTCGTTTTTTAATAAATATATAGGCGAACCAGAGACGGCATAAATCACACATTTTTCTTGGTTTTACGGGTTTTCTATTCTTATGTCGAAATGGCTCATATTACCTCAAACTTACATAAAATAAAGTAAAATCGAATAACCTGGGACGTGAATAATGTACGCAGAAGATATAAAACTTGCTCTCTTCAAACTGTCTCTCTTCTTGGCAGACGGGGAGGGGTGAAGTTGGAGATGAAGATGATGTGTAGAGATGGGGTTTGTTTTGATATTCTGTGAGAATATATATATATATATATATATATATATATATATATATATATATACCACGGAAGGCCCGTGGTTCGAATCCCGGTGGAGGCTGAAAGTTTTTTCACTGTTCTTGATTTTCCAACTCATTACGATTTTCATATATATATATATATATATATATATATATATATATATATATATATATATATATATATATATATATATATATATATATATATATGTATGTATTTTATGTGTGTATGTCTGTGTGTACGGAGAATCATGGAATATAACTGACCACTGGTAAAACATTGTTTTTACACATCGCTCACTCATTTTCGTAAGCATGAGACAGAGAGTATTAATCCCGACCAGAGCCCAATGTGTATTTGTGACAAAACGTATAGATTTAGGGACATAACACATTTATTGTTTGCAATGTTTTTCCGCTCAACTTGTGATTCAAACACGTGCCGTACCCGCCCAGTTGGTCTGTGGACTGGAATGATTCAATATCTGACGGACTATGTTCGTTAACACAATAGTTTATACGATACAATTAGGTCATAACATAAAGGCGAGCTTGAATGATCCACTTAAGAACCCCAAGAGAACTAGAGAGATGAAGATCCAATGGGGCTAAAAATAAGAAGAATAAAGAAAAAAACATGAGAAAGGGAAGGAAAGAGAAATATGAACATTAAAAAGTGCAAGGTGGAAGGCTATATGTACTTTATATGTTCACGATAATTAATGTACGGAACTTCACGATAAGAGGTCAAAATGGAGCTTGTGTGTTAATTTACGACTGAACTGATATATATATATATATATATATATATATATATAGACCTATACATTTTGACAGTTTCAAAAGGAAGGACATAATGCAGTCCTTGGGTATACCCCAATAGTCAACGTTACTCGGCATACAGTCTCGTATCTGCTGTTTTCACCCGAAGAGCTCTTCTGCGTGTTAGGCAAAGGGCCTAACCTGAAAAGAAGAGCGAACTCCTCGTGAGATTGAATATGTGGGAATATGAAGTTTGAAAAGAAAAAAAAATATTGAGCCATGATAAGCGGAGGACGTGGTGCTGCCACGGACTGTAACAGGTTAACGAAGGATTCCGTGTTTGAATAAGGTACCCGAATGGGAGGGGGGGGGGAGTGCATGCTTCAAGGAACGTTGGTGGTCCCAACAGGGGTTCTAATGGAAATGCGTCGAGCTAAAACTGCAGCTGGCTTGGAAAGAGTGGTGGTGTTGGCCATTAACACATGTTGAGGCCTCGGCAGCTAACGTGGTGAACCACAACAGTCCGACTGTAGGTTATATAGAGTCCTTTAGTAGGCTACACGTAACAGTGTATAACAATGAAGATTGCGGAAATGACCGACTATATGGGGGACCGTCTCTTATACCAAAAGGAGCAGGTATTTCTTTGGTGCATCGGTAAAGCGATAAGGAAGCTGTCAATTATCAAAGAAGTTATTGGCTAGAACGGTATATGCGAAGCAGTGACCACCGTTTCTCATAAAAATATAGGAAGTATCTCTCGAGGACTTCATCAGTGTGGTAATTCACAGGAAATCAGGGACACTTCTTGCTCTGCAAGTTGTACATATTGTATGTGTGTTTATATGTATGTGTGTATGTATGTATGTATGTATGTATGTATGTATGTATGTATGTATGTATGTATGTATGTATGTATGTATGTATGTATGTATGTATGTATGTATGTATGTATGTATGTATATATTTATGTATTGTAGATCCTCCTGCAAGCAGGAACTCGCGATGAAGCCATCATTGGCTTATCAAAGCCGTAAGCTGACCGAAGTCAGTCTATTAGATTCATATTTTAACGTCCATGATTATGAATTGTCAACAACTCTGTAACTGGACGACATACATTACATTACATTATGTACATTACGTACATATTAACATAGGCCAAGGCAAACTCCAATTTACTCAAGGTTTACATGTCCTCAAAATAAAGGAAAAAACACATCAAAATGTAGGTTATTGGAATCTTAATTTTGTAGATCGTTAAGAGGCACAGCTATCGGTCCGGGCTGTGTTTCTTTTTGCCGTATTTCGGAATCTCAGAAAAAGACCCTATAAACATCATCTGAGGCTCATCGATTGAAGTGGCTGACTACTTTGTCTAACATGTACAGACCATTCGCTCAGTTCCTCAGATGCAACATAAAATAGGAAAATAAAAAACTATGATAACACATCTTTACAATCCCTTTTAAGCTTGTGCTGTTAATATTACGCAGTTACGAGAACATGTTTTAATGCATTGATCGAGAACCCAAATGTCATCATCAACTTAGCCTTAAATGACCATTCCCAGAGAATACTTTCAAGCCGTAGCTTATATGTCTTGCAAAATCATGACTATAACACAGTTTTAACTTTTAGTTTATGAATTCCTTACTCCAAATCATGCATGGCATATATGGTACCACACGGAACAGCTGAACAATGGAATATGTCTAGAGGCCATTAAAAAAGCATTTGTCCTCATTGTACAAAATAAGATTTTACAACAATACACACACATTGATATTTCTGTGTGCATTCCGACACTCTTTGTTATAGAACCACTGTATAATAGCAACTTCTGTTTGGGGGGGGGGGGGTATTCTCAGACCACACTGCGCATGCTTGAAATAGTTACACGTGCCTCGTGATTTCCAATCTAGTCATAACACACTGTAAAACGACTCATGCGCATCAGTATATCATGGGATTGTTTCTATATCAACGCCGGTGTGTTTTCTAAAAGGATTAAAATTCGACACCATTTGCATCGAGACTGAAATTACAAATCAATTGATAAATGTATAACGTGGTCTCATAATATGCCGAATTGTTTGTAAACTTCACCCCTAAATATCGATCATAACCTAAGATCGACAAGTGTTACATGATGTCTGTTCATATACAGTTTATCGATCATTATCGTTGGGAACATCTTCCCACCCTTTAGGCGTATATACGGTTATACTGTCCTCTTCTGCTATATAACCTTTCGTATAGGTTATATTAATGTGTATCCGAGGGTTTTTCTTTTTACCCAACTGTTACGTACAATTCGGGTAATTCCGTTTAAATCTGTTTTATTTGTTAAAAGTTTAGCACTCTGTCGGTCGCACACTATTCAAATACGACTGGCTCGTGCGGCGAGTTGTTTCCTCACACCTAGTCCGAGGTTTCACAATGCAATATTTAGTCATACACGTCGCTCGTTTAACACCAGCCAAGGTTGCGGGATTTGAACATCCTACCAGGAATGCGTGGCGATTTTTCCCAGCGCTTCTCGGTGAGCGTTGCCCACACCTTCAACGTATCTTGATGCAAGGTGGTTCCAGAGATTCGTCTGGGAAAAATCCTCAATTTTCGTAGAGAATTTTACTTTGCTTTGTTTTAACGTATATAACATGGAGAAAAGACAACCTTGCTTTGTTCGTCACGGTCCAGACACAACTCCATACGTGTGAACGTTTTGTTTCGGCCCTCGTCCCTCATTCAACCAGGTTCGGATACCTCCACTAGTTCACACCTGACTCCCCTGCAGCCCCGTGATTCCCAACCATTAGAAGCTCACGATCCATGCTTGGTACAGCATGCAACACCTGTATATCCCTGCTCCAGTTTTTATATATATATCTATATATATTAAATGAACATTACGTGACGTTGAGAATTCATTGTCCTATACCTTCGAGTTTTCACCTTTGTACCCATCATGCCTATTCATCTGTTACTTTCTCCTATGGGGGTGAGGAGGTGGGTGGGGTGTTAGTTATATATCACTCATGCTGTCCAATATACATCTTGTAATGTTTACTATGCACCCTTTTCTATATACACCTACGCTTAACTGACCCATGTTTCCCTTCGTAATGGAATTAGTATCATT
Organism: Apostichopus japonicus; assembly: GCF_037975245.1. Lineage (NCBI taxonomy): Eukaryota > Metazoa > Echinodermata > Holothuroidea > Aspidochirotida > Stichopodidae > Apostichopus > Apostichopus japonicus. The sequence goes on from NC_092578.1 coordinate 4,750,257, forward strand.
TGTATATATATATATATATATATATATATATAACATTTAATGTTTCCTCTAGCGAACGACATAACTTATACAGCTTAAATCTCACCCAATATTCCACATATTCACCCACAAAGATCCTTAGAAATGTCCTTATTTGTAGCGGATAAATATAGAGGAAGTATATTCTTTTGTTAATGGATAAACCCTAAATTTTGTACCTAAGCGTAATAATTAAAGGTCTATATATATATATATATATATATATATATATATATATATATATATATATATATATATGTATATATATATATATACATATATATATATATATATATATGTAGAGAGAGAGAGAGAGATAGATATATATATAGATATAGATATATATATATATATATATATATATATATATGTAGAGAGAGAGAGAGATAGATATATATATATATATATATATATATATATATATATATATATATATAGATATGTATATATTTAAGGTCTATATATATATATATATATATATACATTAAGATAATGTCTCCCTTTCGTTTTCTTTTTCTTGCCAATACTATTGCGAGAAGTTCATCACAAACATTATTAAACAATCAGTATGCGTTGTGAATGTGCCCAAATGTTAGACGATGTATAAACAATTTAAACAAAACATTTGTCCACAACGTTTGCAAACCATTGTTAAAAGATGCTATAAAACGTTCGCCACATAAAGTGTAGTAAAAAAAGATTTCATGATATGTATATAACTATAAAGAAATTGGCTTTAATGATGGAGGCCGGCTCCAAGCTAGGTTGACACAGGTGTTAATGTGTATGCTATGGGGAATAAAAACCTCGGCAAGTTCATGCATATGATTATGAGTCTGGTTAATCAACTTATTTGTCAAGAATACAGAACTGCCTTTGTTTGGTTATAGTATTGAACATGTCCTGTATAACTTCTCTCATTTGATTTTCAGGTTGGTTGGGTAAAATGAACACGTGTTTTATGAGTATAGGCTCATATTACCAAGAAATGAGGCATATTTTGGCGATAGATTGGGTAAATACTTAGGTCTATAAGCAATAGTTTCAATTGGTGCTATAATAACTATTTTAAATTTGTATATGGGGTTGAAAGGTGTGTGTGTGTGTTTGGGGGAGGGGATAGGGATGGGGTTCACACGTCACCGTTAACTCGTTGGCCACATGACGAAATCTGGAATGTCAATTACCCCTACCTCCTCCCCTTCAGGGGGAAGGTGTACACCCCTACGTCACTCCTTGGTGCGCGCTTGCTCATTGCAGCCTGTCAATGATGTCTATATTACCTATAGTGTATATTTATAATCCACTTAACGAGACTATTTATGGCAATTGATATAGGAAATAATGAAGTACATGATACTGAATTTGCTTGATCCTTTGTAATGTGGCCAACGAGGTTATAAACCATGATGTCACTAATTTATAATAATAATAGTAATAATTAAGCGACCACAAATAAGGGAGAAACCCGCAAGGACTTATGGATTACAACATAAACGTTGGGTGGCTTCCAATTCAACATTTTAAACTCAAATTTGGGATCCTTTCAATTTAGAAAGTCATTTTAGATGGGAAAATCGTAGATTGCTCTTGGATGAAATACCCACCTTATTATGACTCGGCCGGTTATCGAACCCGGAACCTCCTGATTGATAAGCCTCATTGCTTCAAATGCCACCGTCTCTTCCACTCGGCCACAGCACCGGTATATACTGTGTTTGTTTTTAAATTATTATACAGAGCTAGAAATTGGACAACAAAATGGTTAATAATAAAATAAACACAAAAGACAATACAATAATAATAAGTCTCCAGAAATGTAAGGTATATAACTTTTAGATACACACATACATTATATGACAATACATTAGGCTTGAAAGGTTACTGAAATTAAGCTTGACGTCAAGTTAACACGGAATGAACAAATTTCTATTTAACATCTTTGAAATTGCCGATGTATTCTTTTATACCAAAATCAGAAAAAAAAGTTTTATATACCAGAAAAAGGAGCGTGGAGCATCACGGAGCAATGTGGATAAGCACTGAGTAGTGTGGAACATCATTGCGCAGTGTGGAGTATCACGGAGATTGTGGAGCATCCTGAGCAGTGGGGAGCATCTCTAAGCAGTGCGGAGCCGAGAGGAGCAATGTGGAGCATCTCTAAGCAGTGCGAAGCAAAGAGCAGTGTGGAGCATCTCTGAGCAGTGCGGAGCAATGAGGAGCAATGTGGAGCAGCACTGAGCAGTGTGGAGCAGAGAGGAGCAATGCGAGCCTACACAAATTCCTTTGTATAAATTTAGAACTAACAAGGCTCAAATTATATCACCTCCTCAAACAATACACATAGAATTTGAAGATGTTTCATTTACAAAGAGAAACTTTTTTTATTTCTTGCGTAAATAGGATTTCAATCTATATTGAACAGTTTGACCGGAGTATTGATACATGTCTAGCTTTGCAAAAAACCTCTTTTTCTAAATATATATATATATATATATATATATATACTGACCGTACTGAAAGATAGTACTGATCATCGATGCAACAAAAACAAAAACGTTCGATTTGTAATAATTAAAGCACGTGCAATGTTGTCCATATCGATTCTTGGCTCGCGAGGCGGCACAAATTAAAGTTTGTCGCGTTGAGATCGGAATTCCAATTAGAACGCTAACTGCCGTTACCTCCTTTCTCATTAACAATCTCTCAATCTAATTGGAACTTGAATATATTATGGTCACTGCATTCGGCGCCATTCAAACTTTGACATGTTTTGCCCGTATGTAAATATGTATGGGTATAAACACACATACATACATGCATGCATACATACATACATCGATATATACATACAAACATATATATATAGGCCTATAAACATACATATAAACATACCTATACATATGCATATATGTATGTATATATATATATATATATATATATATATATATATATACATATATATATATATATATATATATATATAGCTTGTGTTTATAGACCAAATACCTGTGAAATATTATCGCAATGAGCGTCTTTATAATTCCGTTTCATAATTCGCCATCAACATAACGCCATAACGCCATAACATGCATGCATACATACATCGATATATACATACAAACATATAGGCCTATAAACATACATATAAACATACCTATACATATGCATATATGTATGTATATATATATATATATATATATACATATATATATATATATATATATATATATATATATATATATATATATATATATATATATATATATATATATATATATATATATATATATATATATATATATATAGCTTGTGTTTATAGACCAAATACCTGTGAAATATTAGGGCAATGAGCGCCTTTATAATTCCGTTTCATAATTCGCCGTGAAAGATATGACAAGACGACTTTTATCAATAGAAATTAATTGCTCCCGACGGGTGAATCGTATCTTCAAGCGAAGAGGCAAGCAGTCGAAGCGACTGTAATTGAAAGAAATCAATAGGGGCGGTGTAATCGCGCCGAAGCTTTGTAAAATCATCAATTGTCGCTGTCTATGACACTATACTCACGTATTCTCCTTTTAGCGGGATATCATTCTTTTTTCCCCCCATAATATTCGATTTTTGTTTTTATCCATTTGCAATTATTCTTTATAAGAATTATTACGTTCAGTGTATAGTAACCTTTTACGTTATAGAACAAGACCTACCTTAAACGTATCGTCATCATTCTGATCAAGCGTCTCAGGCTGTCTGAATTATTCAAAAGTACGGGAATGTGCGCCTTTCGTGAAAAAAAAAAGTATCAAAATCGCAATAAGCGATGTCGCGTCTTTGTATAGCTTTGATGTTAATTTGGGATTCAATGAAGGGAGGAGGTGGCAACATGGATCGGGGTTGAGGGTGGGCCAGGGGGATGGGAGGGTATTGCGACCAGATAAAGTTGAGAAATGTGCATATTTAAACAGAGCTGATTTACTCATATAAATAAGTAATCCCTAACATATACAGTACGTATACAACATGGCTGTGTAACTGATGAAACGATACCATATCTCCAGTTTCTAGATTCTTAATTCCTAAGAGTGAATATTCAATTTATCTATCTATATATATATATATATATATATATATATATATATATATATATATATATGCACTCTTGTTAGGCAAAGGTATAGGCTGTCATTATTCTTAACAAAATTTGATTGCATGGCCCTTTGCGAACTTTGTTCTTTTTCAACATTATTTCGGAAAGCAAAAACCAAGCATCCATGCATAGCAACGGATAAATTGCCCGCCAAAATTCGCTCTTCTGCACCTAATTCCTTTCCTTATATATGCTTGTCTCGTCAGCGAGTACTCTCTTCATTTATTTTAATTGCACTCTTAAGGTTAAGTATTAGTTGACCAACTTGACCAAACCCGTCTACAAATTTACATGAAGTGTCTTTCGTTTTTATCACCATTATTGTATTAATAATGACATAATAAAATTGTTCTCGTCAGCACATAAATAAAAATTAAAAATTAAAAAAAAGAAGAAGAAGAAGAAAAACACCCTGATAAAACTATGTCCGGGCCAACTTGGTGGGATCAAGAATGCTTCAATAACGTACAAAAAAAACGCACTTAAGAGCAAATTATGCCTTTGTCGTTGTTAAATTTCTCTCTTTTTGTCATTACCTAATCCATAGCAACCAATTTGATATTGAACACCGTGTAACGTGACTGAATACGTCACTTATATACACACATATATATATATGTATATATATAGCACATCATCACTTGACAACACTTGTATACTGTTGCCACATGCGCCACGTGCATTCTTATAGTGACGCGTAATTGCTATTCGGCAATTATTGTTCCACGTAATATATAATGACGAACGATGAAACTCACGTGCTAAGGGTAGGATAAAAGGCTATCCCGGTAAAACGAAATCAGCCACGATGTAAAACGTTATATTAGTCATGTAAACACAAGACAAATTCCTTCGTTGTTAGACTACCATCAACATGTCTCATTAATGTGTAATTAAAAAGAACAGCGATGCAATAAATCTTGAGAGGTTCGGTATTTTTGTTCCTAATTTTAATTAAATTCTGATTGTTTGGGCGTTTTAATATACTATTGTGCAAAACCAAGTCGGGTTATACACACACCAACTTGCGTGCGTGTGTGTTAGAAAGCGTAGGACACGTAGCCTATTCACTCGCAAGAGTGATTAATAACCTTAAAACAAAACAGATTAACAATACGTATAATTAAGATTAACAAATCGAACTCAAATAACGCGTTCAGGTTATCCATGGTAGCGTATGATAAATGGTGGCAAAGGGTGGTATATTGAGCAATTTCCCATCAGTTTAATCATTCATCCCATGAGATCGTATATTTCACGTAGCCTATGCGTTAGGCTAAACGAAGTTTCCTTTAAAGTTGAATACTTCCGTCAGTTGCGAACCTGGTCGCAAAAACTGGTCCAAGCTAGCTTTCATACAGTCTGAGCATCGATTCTGCGCAGTAAAGATCGGGTGTGTTGTAGCTTAGCCCTCATAGAAGATCTTGTGTCATGTGCCTCACCCACCCCCACCCCCCTGTTTGGGTCTAGTTTGGATATTTGCTACTCTGGAAAAATACCCTGGATTTTTATTTTATCAAGGTGCGTTTTGTGTTGGCGAAGGTAGCCACATATGGGGACTGTAGAATAAGATGGATTAGTGCTCAGTTACAAGCTATATAAATCAATAGTCGTCTCCATGCTGAAAACCGCTAAATTAAACTTACAGAACCTAAAACTCGACAATTTAGTTTTAAGCGATTAAAACTCGTGGTACTGATCAAATCACCTTTTTGCAAAGCGGCTATTCTGAAAATTTGAAGAGTTTTTTATGCATTGTTGTAATTCTCAGGGCACAAAGAAGAAGAGGACTTTAAAAGTAAGAAAAAGAAGTAATAATGAAAAGGAAAAAAAGACCCAATCTCTTTTGACATTCTGGAAAATCAGATTAGGGAGAAGACACTTATGCAATAGAAAATCGACATGTCCAAACAAACTTGTACCTTTCCGTTTTTAAGTGGTACCAGACAGGGATTACTTAGGACCCTCACGGAACAATTTATGAGGTAAGTTGTCGGTCAATAATGTAGGAATTATCGGGTAAAGAGGGCTGTAATCGATTCAGTATGATGGTCAACACCAGTAGCAAATCTTCTTACGGTTATAGTAATCGTGGAGATAATACCTTCAACAAGACTATCAAAGTCGTTAATGCGAGTACTGAGTATTCTGGCAAAGCTTATTGCAATGTTCTCAAGATACCTTGAAGCCTTAAAAGTTTCTAATTCATATAGCGGTCCAAGCGTAAATGGGTTTGGTTTCGATACAAGTAGAAAAAAAGTGAATGTATTCTGCGGGAAGGAAAGAGACTTAGTTGACGACTTGCGTGCATGCGAATGAAGCCAAAACGATTGATTAAGTTATTACAAGCTTTCATAATAATGTAAAAGGTTTGAAGAAAGGGGAATATATGAGAAAATATGTGGTGGGGTGAGGGGGGGGGGTGGTGAGGTGAGGGAAGTGGGGTGGGAGATACGGATGTGGTGGATGGGGGTGGATGGGGTTGTGATGGAAAAACAATGCTATTACATTTTAATCCATTCCGATTGTTTAATTGATTCACAAAATAATAATGAAAGAATTACAATTTACACGTAATGATGATATGGAATAATACGAAACTCTATTAAAGTTATGGTATGAAGACACGTCGACAGAACATGAAAGACTTTTGGCAACTGCATAGAATTTATCAAACTGCAGCTCCCTACAAATTCTCATATGTCAGGATGGCCGAGCGGTCTAAGGCGTCAGACTCAAGTTATACTTACACAACGTACACTGTGGCGGGGTTTCTGATCTCCTAATGGAGGCGTGGGTTCGAATCCCACTTCTGGCATCATTTTTGTTTTTACTTTACTATTCAGATTGTTCAGGATGAATATTTTCTTTTCTTTTTTCCCTGCTACCCAGGTGGATCTTCAACAATAAGAACATCCTACAATCGTGAGAATTTTCGATAAGCATTTTCGACATCAAGAATTCTTCCCGTCCATTTTTTTTTACATTTCAAAAGAGTGGCCGTCTCTCATTTACGCGACCAGAAATTTAGACTTCAAAGGCCATCATCGATATTGGCCCGAAGCTTTAGCCTTCTAAAAATTGCTACAATTTTTTCAAAGTTCTTTTCTTGAGGCACTGATCCTTGAAATCATTCCCAGCCTAGTTCGAGGAATATTGAAATAGGCAAATTGAAATTGTCTCAGTGTGAATAAATCCTTTTTTTAGAGTGCAGTAAACATGCTTGTTGACATTTGAGTGAGGACGGTGACCATAATTTGAATATCTAGCATATTTGGGGCCAATGCCGATGACCTCGAACAACCACTCTCAAATCGTATGAAATTATGTATACTGACCATCGTATTGGGTTTTATACGCTAACTGAAAGTGTGTGTGTGTGTGATGGTATATAAGGGTGGTAAGAGGAAGGGAGTAAGAGGAGGAGAAAGGGGTAGGGTAAGGGGGAGGGTAGGGTAAGGGGAAGGTTGTAAAGGGAATGGGAGGGAGATGTCGCTGGGGTAGAGACGTAATACTGGTTAAGCACCAGAGTCAGAATGGCATTGGGTTGATTCGATGGCAGCAACCACTAGCTGAAAACTTGATTCGTCACAATTTGAAACCTCACCCCTCCCCCGCCGCTCCCTCCCGATATGACTTCTTTACCAATGCATTTATCTGTGCCATCCTCTGCATCGTAACTTTTAAGCTACACCAGGGAGGACACAGCAGCAGGTTACATGTGGGAATTGTAACCGACTATGACCGAAGGAAACAGGATGAAGACACTGTACCTTATACAACCTATATACCTTCCTTAAAGTAAAGCGATTATAAGACTGCCGTCATCTTAAGCCAAGGTAATCGATTGAGATCGAGCCAATCGATGAAATCTGATCTGATCCTCTTCGATTGGTATTTGTACTGACTTAATAATCCAAGCCACAAACAGTGTAGTAGTGAACCGTTAGAAAAAGTCCAAAATCCTCCCCATGTAACAGAAGAACTTTTCTGTTAAATACGAAATTGGCACGGTTAACCTGACGACCGAACGTAAAATACTCCATTAAAAGACAAGTCCAGCGAGGTTATTTTTCCCTTCATATTAACGAGAGATAACTTGAAAAATGATAAAAACGAAGCATCTACATTATCTGGTTTACAGGTTGAGAGAAAATGATATTTGACACTTACCCACTAGCCCCAAAAATGTTTAACAGTAAGAACATGGTTCTGACCGCACAGATTCACTTTGTCTAGAAAGCCCAAATTATTTACAGAGCCACCATCGCTGGGTCTTGCTTGTATATCCCCCTCCCCCTTGTCTTTCCTAGCCACTACAGTGTAATACTATTTCAGACCATTTACCTTTATTAATGTAGAGTCATTAAATGTACAGTATTGTAACTTACAACGGTGTGAGTTAGTGAAGTCAATCGAAATCAAACTAAAATCAAACTAAATGAAGAGGATTAACGGTCATAAAGCCAATAAGTAATCAATAGGATTAAGAGGCTCACGCACCTGTACCTCAAGTTATTTACTGCTAATCTATGAATTAGTCAACGTTCGGCATAAAGAGTAGATCGAAACAATACCAAAACCAATTCTACCCCAGTGTCTCTATGGGTTACTAGGTCGACCAAGATCAGATATAGGCCTATGGGAGCAGAGTGAATATGTGACGTCAGAAATTGTGCTATGGATTCTGAGATCGTGCAGGTGAACGTATACTCTGTGCTACTGTGCCAAAGTGTCCAGCCACAATTTACCAAACTTACAGGGCGCCATCTATTTCGACGAAAGGCCGCGTCCGTTCAGGTAAATGTGAATTTCGTCAGCTGTTACTCTGTTTTCTACCAACTCTGACCCAATATAAAGAAATGGCGCCTGAATTATCCACACATATAAATCCCTTTATTATTATGTATTTTATTAACGTGTTAAACCATCTGTTAAGGGCAGTTATATATCCACGACAGCACGCAGTTAAGATAAGACAAATATTCTTGTTTACATAGTGCAGAATTGATTTTGAATGTTGATCAATATTCCCTTCATTCCTTGATTTACATATACATACACACACACACAGACACACACACATATATATATATATATATATATATATATATATATATATATATATATATATATATATATACTCCCTTCTCACCCACCCCAAGTGCACCCCCTAAATTAACACGGTTTTTATTTCTCAAACTCTTGGAACTGGTGACGACTGACAAGCTGAGTGTGAACATACTTTCTTCCTTCCTTCGTAACAGAAACTATCGCGGCTCTCTCACATGATCATATAAGTTACCGTATATATAAATATATTAACATGCTAAAACGGTCCAGGTGGAGCGAGGGGATGAGGGTGGGGGGGGGGGTTACAAGATACAATATATACCAGGCTTTGAAATAAATCTTTATCTATGTGAGCTTCACCTGACATGTAAAGAAAAAAAGAACACAAGCGGGTAAAGTGATTGTTCAGTCACTTTTGCATGACTAGTTTACACTCACCTGGCAGACTAACTGTATCAATTGGAACCTCTCCTAACACCTATCCAACCCTCTCGCTCTACCGGCCACCACTGTTCCCTTCCGTGTCATTTGACGTGACCAGGAATTCATCTTGACAGTGGGCAAATGTATAGCCATTAAGCGATGGTTAATTAGTAACATTATACCTACCGATATGATCTCAGATTAACCGACAAGAAAAGTACAAAGTTAGCAATTCCATGCCGACGATTGCCCCCTTTGATGTGCCTCCTCTACCACGCTCTTCCGCTACGACACCCTCCCCTATCCCCTAATCTTTTTTCTTTTAGTTTTAACTCATTTATAATTTAGCATCTGATAAGAAAAGAAAAAAGCCTCCTGTAGTTGGCTGTTCCGTTTACCCTCAGCTATAATTGACATTGTTTACGAAAATGTTTCAACTCCCGAACTATAGAACATTTACGCATTGATGACGTCATCGACGCATGCGCGAGGCCCTCCCGTCGTCCAACGTCGCCTGATGTTTGTTAATCTAGTCTTTAAGTGAGTACATCCCTAGACTCGCCCTATTGTTATCGGTGTCTAATACAGGTGCGTGGATAACAAAAGAAAAGCCATTGGGCGCAATTAAATCGGGCTACACCATGCGTGCAAAGACACCTTTCACCACAAAAGAGTGGCAAATTTTAATCAATCTTAGCGGGGGAACACTGTGCACCACGATATACCTGCCTAAGTGTAATGTTGTGGCTATATATTTGGGAGTAAACTACGAGGGTACCCCTTACCCGACATACGCTTGGTCGCATGCTATGTTTTCAACGGTAGCACAACATTAATTATAAAATATAGATTTTTTATATATTTTTTTTTACGGTTTTTAGTAAAACTTAAGCGCTAATATATTTTTTACTGTCTTAGTTTGTTCTATTTAAATTAACAAATACTGGTAGAAAACAATGGCAGACCCTTTTTTTTTTGAGTTAACCACAATTGCGATAGGTGACATGTACTATATAAATCACGTCAAACCTTTCATTTCGTTGTCAAGTGCTTCGGTTATCACTATGATACACATAATGTGAAGAAATAGAGAGAGGGGGAGAAACCGACACATTTGAGAGTGAGGGGGGGGGCGTGGGGTAGGGCTAGGGACTGGGTGAACTAAAAATCAATAAACTGTCTTGTGACGAGGTAATTTACGTTTTTTATTTACCGTTGGTACGAAAAAGACCGGAGAAGGGGACGATGTTGAGAATGAGATTGCAGGAAAGTCAAGGTAACTTCTATATCCTGTCAATGTCCAAATGTGGGTTGATGAAAACCCCGAACATGCGCCTAAGTTCAGTAACTGACAGCATGGTCTCAGTGTTTACGATGTTTCTGTCTTGTTTTGTACCTTTATCAGCATTTCCCAACTCTCATTGAATGCTGAAGTAAAATATGTCAACACAAGAAGAGGCTTACAGTATACACAGTTGAAGTCTACCCAATCTACTTCTACCTTCATAGAATAAAATTGGTGGATCGACGCGCGCGACATTTCTTTTTAATGCTACTAAGATTGCATCATTATATTTGTAGTCATATCCACTGTATTAAACGAAATAATAATAATAATAAAATTGTGTAATAAATATATATATATATAAATATATATATATATATATATATATATATATATAAATATATATATATATATAAATATATATATATATATATATATATATATATATATATATATACACCTGTCATGTTCCTTTAAAGTTTGAAGCGCGACCCGGGCTTTTCTGTATTTAGCTCCCGCTACATTTCGACGCTGATAGAGGCTAATAGGGGAACTGCATAATGTAATCGGATACATTTGTTAAAGCGTCAGCCCGAATATTTGATGTTTTTGTCAGATATGAAGAAAAAAGGGCCACTATTTGGGTACGGTGTTAGACAAGTAGAAGAAACGTCCAAATTAGAACATGAAACATCCAATTGGAGAGGTGGATATGCTTTCCAAGATTCTTGGAATAACACTAGACTTATGAAATCAACCAAATAAAAAAGCAAAGATCGTATCGAAGCAAATAACAAATAATTTGTCTATCTCTTGCGTGAAACAAATCGGCGATTATGACAGTGTCTTTAAAATCCAGCAGCTGTGAAATTTAATAGATATGTTAGAAAAGAACGAGAAATATGAACGTAGGTCATAAAATCGTGATTATTGCATCTTGTATACTTCTACGTGTTGCTTTAAGATTCAACATTATCAAGCACGTTTAACCCTTTTGCAGTAATGCATATTATAATCAACTTCGGTTTAAAGATTATGTACATTATACATGCGAGCCAAAGAGAAACATTAACATAGAAAAGAAATTGTCCGCTGTTAGTCTTAAAAGCTTTAAAAAAAATGTAAAAAAATCTGCACTAAATATTCAATACAGTTATTATATGATGTAATTTTTAGTTAAATCAGGACGTCCGTTATAAAGAGTACGTTAAAATTCATAGTACCGTTGAAATATTTATTCAACTCACAGTGCCGCATATATAGATCGATGTTATCCTTAACATGTAAGCTATATACACACATATAAAGACCCTAAGCGTGCCCTTGTTTGCATTTCTATTATTTGCACATTTCCCCTAATCAGTATTCACATACGGTTTTTGTTTTCAGTGGCCTGTTTATATCTTAACAGCAAATAGTAAAAGATGTGTTTACAAAACGCGAGCTAAACGCGTCTAACATATACCATCACTACCGAGTTTTGTCCAAACTCAAACCGTTGTAGTCGGCTGGTTTACTCTATCAGCCTCTTGTCGTTCGATTGATCGTGCATGCATATCATTCATTGGCTGGAAGGCGTAGTCTAACCTTTTTCTTAACTTCTGATTGGCTGAATAAGTATTGATTGACAGACTAAGTATTGCGTGGCGAGCGAGCACCCAAAATGTTTGGAGTGTTAAAAAGAACTGTTAGAAACTGATAAATTGTTACTCAAAGTCTCTCATCATATTAATTGCGTAAAAGATTCTCTTCTGGTCAAACCTGACGCAGAATTTTCTGTTCCTCTTCGTTTTAAAAGAATGATAATTTCGACAGTTTAAGAAAGATATTATATATATATATATACATATATATATGTTAATCGTTTGAAAGTTTTAGCCACGTGGAATTTTCTTTTTTCTTCTCCGAATATTGTTTGAGAAGAGAGAGAGAGGTGGAGAGCGAGGAAATGCTAACTGTTTGAATCAAAGAATTTGAGGGAGAAACAACAAACTGTTAAAACAAAAGCGATTTCTGTTTTGGGCTCTTGTTTTGTGTTTCGGTAACTACCAATCGACCGAAATTCTTCATCGATAAAACTCCCTATTTTCTGTTTGGGCGTTTATTTCTTTTTTTGGCTTCATTCAATTGTCTTTCCTCGAAATCAAAGGATTATATATATATCTATATATATATATTTATAACACGTGACCATGGAAACCCTACCATTCGATCCACACGGTGGGTACTTGTACCCAAACAACCACCATCTTTATCATCCGTACCACAACGGTGGAATGTTCCAAACGGTAACTCAACCACATCTTTCGAATGGGAGACATGGCGGAGAACATCACGACGGTTCGAAAGCCAGACGGCGGAGAAAACCTAAATGCATCGTGCAACAAGTTCAACAGAGGCAGGCGGCCAACTTACGGGAGCGGAAACGCATGCAATCCATCAACGATGCATTCGAAGGATTACGAGAACACATTCCCACGCTACCGTACGAGAAACGGCTCTCCAAAGTCGACACGCTACGTCTCGCCATTGGGTATATCAACTTTCTGGCCGAAATCATTGACACTGAAGATGGAGAAAATGAGCTGAAAGATAAAGTAGAGGCAGAAAATCAGAAGAAAGTTATCATTTGTCACAGAGGTCAGTTTTAATCTTAAGGTTTATCCTTCCGTTTTTGCCCCACCCCCCACCCCCAAGTTCTATTCAAATTCATGTTTCGTTTGAATGTAATTAATGTCCATCTAACCAGATTTCGACGCCTATGTATACGTTGGAAACAGGTAATCCCGGATATAAACTGTTTGATCTTTAAATGTATAAGTATCGAATACATGTACTTAAATTGTGTCTGCTCAAGAGGTGAAGTATTTTCAACATATCTAAGATTTACCAAGTTAGTTTGATGGTCGGAACATGCGAACATTATGGGATTCATATTTTTTTTATACTCAATTAATATCACCAGTTATTAAAGAAAAACATATTCTATATAGTGTAGTTCGTTTTCTCTAGTTTATAGAAAATAGTAAATCAAATGTTTACTTTTAAATATTAAATCAATTAATATATTCTGAGCACATAAACATTTGTAACAAGAATTATTTCAAAAATAAAAGAGTAAGTGAACGAATGGACCTGATTGGGAAAGTATAAGCAAACTGGCACCTGCAATACAAAAAACGGGCTATATGTAATCAACAAAAGAAAAATGGGGGGGGGGGGGTGACACAAACTTCTAAAATCAGTGGGACATGTGAGTATCGTTTCTTAAAATGTCTCCACAAAAGGTCACTTTTTACATAACAAAATGTCCCTTCATTCGTTACAAAAAAATAAAGGGGTACTTATATTTAAAGCAAGAGGCACATTGCATTTACTAAAAGGGATATTTTGAATGTTTTCACAAAATGAAGAGGGGGAGGGCACGTGCTCTAAGGGGGTAGGGGTGGGGTGGGGGGAGGGGCGGGGTGTTCTGTCTGACATTCTGTGATGCAGGCTTCATTTATATTCTTACATTGCATTCATGACATAGGTTACGCTATAGTTACTTAAAAACGTCGATATTTCACAAGAATACAATGGACTTTTCCAGCGGGACTATATATACGTTCAGGTTAATTCCCAATTTAAACAGTTCCAACTTTTATACACTGAAGAAAAGAGGATTACATTTCATTGATTCGTATGACAAGAGATTACAGGGGAATAACCGTATACTTTAACCTTTAATGGAGGTCTCAATTACTACCAGCCTTTTGAGTAAGTGATTCGACATTACAATCCTAATGTTTAGGATCACACTATTTAGTTGGCCCTCTTAATCCTATTTCGATATTCTTCCTTAAGAAAGCTTCGGCCCGATTAAGTCGAGACTTGTGGGTGTAAAGAGAGTACCAGTTCGTATATTCGAAGTTTTCGAGAAACAGCTTACATAGGCCTATACTCCCATATAATTAGTGTTGATGGTACTTAACCGCTAAACCGTCGGCGTCGATGGATACAGTGGGCTTATAATCTGTACACGCCTGCGTGGTTTGCGTACGGTCGTATAGTGATGTACTAACACGAGGTTGCAGGTACACTGTTTTCACATGTAGCCACGGGCTGTTAAGCATAGATGTGGTGGAAAGAGGGGTGCGGGGGGGGGGGGGGCGGGTTTGCGGTAGAAATAATTTTAATAGTAATTATAACAATAGTAATAATAATAATAAAGATAATAATATTAATATTAAAAATTAAAATACTAATGACAAAATAATAATTAAATAAATATATAAGTTGCAATTGCCATAACGACTGTGTTGATTCTGATGTCTGGATGTACCACTGTTTTTGTAATTTTTATTAAAATTCAATTCATACCAATAAACTTCCTTTTTTGCCCCTTCTAATTTTTGAATAGGTTCTCCTACTCCAACTGAGACTGAATTTGGACTGCAACCTCTCGCTGGGCATTCCCTTTCGTGGTCTAACGAGAAAAAGAGGCTATCTGCCTTACACAGCCACACCCTAACGGCTAAGGTTTGGACCCCCGAGGACCCCAGGGGTCTAGTGTCACCTACGGGGTCCACAGAAATGAACACATCTACCGGATCGGTTGCAGAGTCTCTCAACTTTGATGAGACGGATTCTCTCCTTTCGCCGCTTTCAGACGATACTCACTATTTGACTCTAGCGAAGAGTGCAAACCTCCTGTCCTCAATGAACAGTTCTCCGAGCAGTCTCTGCAGCTCACCCACACATCTGTGACCCGTCTTGGACGGTAGAACGAACCGAAGAAATGACCAGCCAGGAAAATAAACAGTGCAAAACAAACCTTCATTCATTCCATATGGTACATTCATGCATGGCATTGGATGTACGCAACAAAATCAAATACGGAAAGCCTTATCATTTATACCCTTTCACTGATTGCTATTTTTTACGAATACTTTTTCCGATTTTTTTCTTTTCTTGGATTTGTTAACGAATATTGGATAGATTGATTTATTGAAAATAATCATAATATATAATGTCGTAACAAATGAGAGTAATTTTAATCATTTTAATACCATCTTTATGGTGTAGCACAAAATCAAATACTAGATGGTGAAAAAATATATATATATTCGACATTTAATGTTTCATTAAGTTCAATATACAATTCTTGTAACATTCAAAAGTGTAGCCACAGCAACAATGGTGCATTACCTTGCCATACCCCACAGTATAAAAAGGTAACATATTGCAATACAAATGGTAACAAAGGCAGTATCGGAATTGTAACATTACCAGTATGGGGACAAAGGTAACATTTAGCAACATTTTGTTAGAAGATTCGGTAAATAAGACGAGAGGTTAAATTATTTAGGGAACAAATCAACAGAATGTACAAAATCCATTTATAACTTTAATCGACTTGATGAAAATACATATTTATAAACTATTTATTTGGCAACAAATGAAAAGAAGAAAAAAAAAAATGACGAAATTACCAAAGATGAATTTTTAATTGATTGGTATCGTATTCATTGAGTTTCGGTATTAAGCTGCACGCACACTTTTAATGAACGTAAATACACAAAGAAATCTATTGTTCGGACAAAAGATTTCTGGATTTTTATTTGATCGGAAAAACTACGGTAAAATGACTCGGTTGTTTTGTCTGTTCAAGATTATCCGTAAATGAATTCATCTTTTGGATCGAAAGATATTAAATTATTGTCTATAGCTTAAAGTCTGTATTTTTTTGACATTCCCTTTTTGCTGCCTTGATCCCAGATTTGACAAAGAAAATATCATTCAAACTTAAAAAAAAAGTATAACTTAAATTCTGAATGGTTTGAAGAAAAATTGCAAAAAACGCCTGGTTTATAATGATATGTTCACAAACCTTAATTGACATTAAACTTATATACATATATTTATATATTTATCTATCGTATCCCCGATACTACAATGGACATAAAAAAGTAGCATTTATAAGACATCATTCTGGCATATGCTGTCCCGAGAAGTATAATAAACTATAAGTTTTGCACCCTGTCATAAATACATAATTTTATGGCAAAAATTTATAAAAAAAAAATCATGTTATAAAAATTCTTGCTAGAATGAAGTTTTATAACATTGTTTTTGTCCTTCTGTTTATAAAATATCCCCGTCTTCCAATTTTGAATTGCTAACATTTAAGACCATAAATTTTCTTGTAACATTGATTTTATATGTAAAACTTTCTCTGGACGATTTGCGTCTAAAAACTTGTTTTCATTTTTTTTAATATCATTATAATACATAACAATATACATAAATTTGCTGCGTAACTTTACAAATAAGGTTTCTTAAACTAAACCGTATAGGCAACGGGAAGTATGTGCATTATTATATTTCAATATTTATTATAGTTTCTTTTTCATTTGATATTTAATGTTTTTTTTTTAAATATTTATCTTGAAGGGTTGTAGATGGGGTTGGCAAGGGAGGGCTGGTGGTGGGAAGTAGCTGGAGGGGTAGGAGTGGTGGGGGGGGGGGGGGTTGAGTTCTGATTGAACTTGATTTTTCTTCAGTATTGTATATGAAGGAATAGAGACCACTAGTGTATTCAACTCTAATTGTCAAACAACTAAAAGAGGATTTTTCATCCGATTGATAGTGGGTTTTTTTTCGGGATTAGCATGCAATGCATTTTGCAGCTCAATCGAAAAAATATTGCAAATTCTATTTTGCAAGGAATGTTTTGCGATTAAGACCATAAGAATCATAGATATCATTATTAATCAATTGACCAAAAATGAAAAATTTTGGTTATTGTCTACAATGTATTACAGTAAACTTTTGAAGAGCTCGTATTTTTTATTTATTCCTTTCAATTCAGACAACGGAATTTCAAAAACTGCCTCGGAATTTTATATTTTTTGACAATTTTGTTATAACTTAACTTTCTTTTTGACTATGGTGAGGGTTTTTCTAAGCTTCTTTTTTGCTGCATAATAACTCTGTACATAATAAAAATCTATTAATGTAAATATGAAATGGAAAGAAAATATATACTAAAACTGGTATCAATTGTTTTCTCTCTCTATCTCTGTTTTTTATTTAATTCTTCCACTCAAATAAAAAGGGAGGGGGGGGGGGAAGGGAAATTAAAGAAAATTTGACAAAAAAGTAACATTTTTTTCAAACCTTCCTTCAATTTTATTTGACAATACAATTTTTATTCTTGGTCAAACCTATTGTTTCTTTGTTGGGCATTACAATAAGGTAAATCGTCGTCGAAAATTTGAAATAACTCAGAATAAATTACTGGAAAATAATTGGTGTATATTACAGCCTTTTTATATCAGCATTTTGAAAAATGATTAATGTATTTAACGTAAGAAATATCAGTTTCTAAACCTGACGGCCAAAGTTATTTCACATGTTAGTTCTTATTGCCCCAGTCTTTCTAGGGCCATCCTCCCTTTCAAAAATATTTTCTTGGTGAGGTTTTGACCTCTCCTCGCCCCCTCCTCTCCCCTCCTCTCCCCTCCTCTCCTCTCCCCTCCTCTCCCTCCAGACTATTCCAAGCAATACATGATGAATGTTAAATTATATAAAATGATTTCTCATGAAGAGTAAAATGTTTGAGAATTATATATAGTAAAATATATACTTCTTGAAATTTGAAAATTAGTGACCATATATTTAACTATCTAGCATATTTGGTGGCAGGGGTGGGCTGACGATGAGCTCGGCCAAATTAAGAAATGGTCATTGCCTATCACCCCTCCCCCTCCCCCCCTCCCTCTCCACAAGCAGTATAGCGAGCAATGATATGTACCTTTTGCGACAAACTGTCGATTATGCAACACATGTTAACAATATTGGAATCAAACTTGAACGCAAGCGTTCCATACTTAAGATTGGATTAGAGGTTATGGAATGCAGTAGGCCGCTCTGGAACCTCGGGCACTGCCTGATTGCCCGGCCTTTCAGTGCCCCACCCCTCCCCCACCCACACCCGTTACCATGTTGATGAGAAATTCGAGGACAGACATTTAACCGCTAATCTATGTTATCACTAAATGTAAGTTTCAATTCATGTGATTTTTTTAAAAAATTTGTCTCGTGAACTTGTCAACTAAACAACTGCTAGTAAAGACATGAAACGCGATATACGGGGATATACACACACGGATACAAAAATATAAAATAATAATAATAATTTTAAAAATTCCAAAGAAAAACCGTGAAACTTGAACAAACATATGCTAATTAATTTTTCACTTTTAAGTTTTTAATATTTAATTGTTAAACTAAGACAACAGAAAAAAAGTGAATATATATATATATATATATATATATATATATATATATATATATATATATATATATATATATATATATATATATATATATATATATATATATATATATATATATATATATATATATATATATATATATATATGTAAAAGACGAAATTTAATAAAACAAAAGTAAAAGATTGACAAAACTGGTCCTTCTCCTTTCTATTACTTAACGTTTTAATTAAGTTTGCATTTAATATCATCCCATACACCAAACGTTTGTTAAAACATATATTAAACTGTAAAAAAAAATTGGAAATATTTGGAACCAATTTATCACGAATCTAGCGAATCACTTTAGTCATCATGACTACAAAAAACATATGTTTTAACTGTCTAATACACGTTCACAACTTTCAGTACATGATTTATAAGTTTTGGTTAAAGTTTATGGCTTCCTAATTTTATGAATAATAATAATAATAATAAAATATAACACATTATAATAAGAGACTGAAATTTAATGTACATAATGGAGTATTACAAATATTACGAGAATTAAAGAAAACATTCCAAAAGTTAATAATTTTGGACAATTGTATAAAAATTCAAAAATGTTCAATATCTTTAAATTCTATTGAAATGCAGCCTAATCGCTGAATATTTCATAACTTTGTCCTTCATTCTTTTATCGTTCACACAGGCCTACTATAAACACACAATTCCACATGGAATCGAAAATCATCATTTCAATTGAAAATGCAACGTTTATAGGCACAAGCATATTTGCATACACTGTGTACTGCCCAAAAAAAATACAATAAGTAATAAAACGAGAGAGAAAAAAAGTGAGGCACGGGAAATCAATAGGCAACGCAGGGTGTAAATTCCATTACAGTTAGTAACGTACACAATATACCTATAACATATCTCTACCGTAATAATCCGGAAAAGCGTTAGTGACGGCATTATCGAAGAGCCTTTTCTCTCTCCCTTTATTGTTCTTTCATGGCCGTACAATGAGTAAAATATGACAATTTATTGATTTGCCTGTAAATTGATCAATATTTCATTCATATTTGTATAAGCGACAACTTTTAACTACGTTCTTTTTGCCAGTATATATATATATATATATATATATATATATATATATATATATATATACCATGTACATTTATGCATATATGATATGATATATTTTCTCGTTGATATACAATATACATTTTGAATGTCTACACACATGTTCAATACGCTAATGAGAAGAATTTGTCAATGTTTAATTAATTCGTGCACTACGACTAAATGAATCAATCATATAACACTTGTCATGCCTTCCTTTTATCGCCGGTTTTCAAAAGGATTAATGGTTTTTTTTTCTTACAATGGGTAACATATATAATTTATTACATAGGCTACATGAGACATTTTAATCGTATATATATATATATATATATACTCCCGTCTTGTGCTGGAACGCTTTAGACGATGTAAAAAAGATACGTTGTACAAAGTGTAACCTTAAAGCGATCTGACTACCAATATGGTTTTATATTTTAGTGTTTCCAGCAAAGAAGTTGGCTGTATCAATACACTTTTCATATATATTCTCTTTAATTTTTAGTACATAAGGACACTCCGACACCCCCCCCCTGTCCCCTTTCTCTCTGTCAAATGTTTCATTATTTTCATATTTGTACCAATTTAACGTCAAATAACCTGTTTTCACTTTTGAGTGTTTAAGTGTTAAAAATTACCCAGTTTGCTAATAAAATAAGATTACGATATGAAAACGGAATATAATGATAAATTATAATGTTTTTTAATATTTTTTATATAATCTATCACTTTAATTGAATAAGTAAAGGATTTTACTGATAAAAGTTATTTGTTTCTGAATTGGTTGCTATGGTGATGATAAGTAAATCGATTAAATTTGCCATTGTTACGACGACAGCACAGCCAGTGGTAATGCAACAGCATTTATCAGATGCATGAGGCCAGACATTAAATGCAGGCGAAAGTCCGTGGAAACGTTCACAGATGTCGGGTCCAATGGATAAATTTTCTTCTGGTGTGTGTCGCTACAAATTTGATTCTTCGGCATTTTTATCAGCTTAAAGCTCACTAAACTACACGCGAAAAACCCGTAGCTCTGTTGACTTAGCGATACTAATGAACGTAATAAAACAGTTCACATCGTCTTAAGTAAGTTTGTGAATAGCAAATCAGCCAAAAAGGAATGGTATAAAAAAAAATAAGATAACGTGGTTTTCCTTTCAGAGACCAAAATCGAAGAAGAAACAGAAAAAATAAACGGTTAAAATTCTCGAATTGTATTTTCCGAATGAAAAGTTTAACCTTAATAATGTATAGGCATATTATAATTTCTGTTGTTCACATAGGTCTAACATTACCAATTGAAATTGCAAGTTTTTTTTTCATTGTATGTGATTCCATGACCGAATAATGTACGTCAGAAATAAAGCTCCATTGATCTTAATTAATTTGTGATTTTTGTTAAATCTTTTTTTATATTAATTGTTATGTTTTCGTTTTGGTATTGTCGAAATAAAGTTTGATAAGTAAACTTGAAATTAAGTTCATTTTACTTATGAGACACAGCTTTTATAGTATCCCTCATGTATCGAAAAATGTCTTAATTAAAATAATTCATTAAAACGCTAACAAAATTTGTTAAACAAAATTATCAGATATTAATTAAAAAAATTAATTAATAATCATACCAAAATGATGCATCACTAAGGCTATTTGGTATTTCCAACAATAACAAATAAAACACCTAAATATGTCTATATATGACGTCATCAAGCCACATGTGCTTTAAATTTTCTTTTGTTTACACAAAAAAAAAAAATTAACAAGAATGTTTACTCGTTTTTAAACTATACTTGCATGTGCTGCACAAGTATTACACTTATAAACTGTAACAAAACTCTTCGGCGATACTCGATCACTTCAGTCAAAAACATCCCAGAACAACCACTGTCACCTCGACAATTTTAAATTAAAACTTCAGAATTAACGCATGGTAACAATATCCTTGTGCCAATTTGGGTCTATTTTTACTAACCTATAAGTTTAGCAGACGACATAGGACATTCTGTAGGTATCGCACCACAATTTAGAAAAGAAGCCCTAAAGTGACCTACTGCATTGATATTTTTGTACATTTTCTGAGTCATCATCATACTTTTTAATGCCTGGATGATAAAGAGGACGAAATAAACTATTGATGGACTAAAAATCTGGAGGATTGAAGGTGTTTTGAGGTATTTTAGAAAATCTTGGATGAAACAAGAAGATTCCGCAGCGAGAGCTGGCGGATGGGAGGGGGAGCATTATGATAAACTTTGAACCATTCTGGCTCAAAATCTAAACATCATGGTGGCAAAAGTTGAAAGTGCTGTTATAGCCCAAGCCATCAGCTATCATATGGTGGGTAGGACATGTCAGTTGAAAACTTCTATCTATGCTCTAGCGACCTTGGAAAGCGACCAATTTAGTGTGTAAGTCAATGGGAGCAAATAATTGTGTTGAGACACCTGTAGGCAAATGTAAGCTGCTTAGACTACAATGGAGGGCTTAACAGTGAAACAACGAAGGTTTTCTTTGGCTGCAATAAGTTCCTCTCATACTAGCTAGCTATACAGAGAGAATCTATTGCGTTGGATATCTTTCTGAACAAAATGGCATCACTCATGAAACAGCTACGGGCCATACCTATTACAGCAAAATTAAAAAGGGGAAAAAAATCCGCGTTTGCGGAATATATCGGCCATATAACCATGGCAGGAGGAAGAGGATTTCGAACGACTTGACATTAGACCATTGGTGAATACTATTCTTTACTTTATTTATTTGATTTTTCTTATTCGACAAATTCTTGGGATTTTTAACTTACATCAAATATTACTTTCTAGCTTTGAAAAGTCCAAACAGCGGCCAACTTGTTTGGACTCCTAGTCCGATTTTTGTTCATAAGGTCAATCCAGAAACGAATATTTTGTTTTCATTTTCTTCTTTTCTGGGGGGGGGGGGAGGGAGAGGGGATCCGTGAAAACTGATTATCTGTCCATAGTGGAATTACTTAACCCACAGATTACCCATTGCCAAGGTATTTCTCTGTAAAAGTAGCTTAATTTAAGCAGGAAATAAAAATGAAAGTGTTAATCTTGACCTACATACTATTAACTCATACTGGCCTCATGAACTGTTTATCGTTTTGTAAATGACGTCATACGATCAGGTGATCAAAGCCAAGTATTTTTCACGCTCTCAGTTTTGTCAACTTTGACGATATTTCGAAAAATTCAACAACTGCGTATATCAACATGTCCAATTTCTGTATTCTCTGTAAGGTATGAAATCACTTTTTAATTTTTTTTTCTATAATTTCCTGTTGAGATTTGGATAGTGAAAAAGTGAAAGAAAATGAAAATGGCTTTACTTTAACTAAGATTTGTGTTTATTGTCGTAAAAAAACACAAATACTGGTATAGGAAATTATATCAGCAACTTTTAGAAGAGCTTAAAAGTGGTTTAATCAAAATAGACTTCAAAAAATATTAACGAGCCCAACAACTGAATTATACAATTAGTAAAGAAATCACAAACCTAACCATCATTATTAGTCTATGTCAGGGTTGTCCAACCTACGGCCCGCGGGCCACAATCCGGCCCACCGCAGGGTTGCGTCCGGCCCGCCAGAGATGCTCTACGGTGCAAAATTTTAGTGAACAGATTTATTTATAACAATTTGACGCTATATAATCAATCATTCGAACCTTCTGGGTCCAAAAAAACTGCATACAGGTCAGTTTGTGTGACACTCTCTCAGCGGAGGGGGGGGGGGGGCGGCTGAACTTTATTCATCTGTTTTATCAGGAAGGAAAATAAATCAGTGCGCTCCGCGCGCAGTGCTCACATTTTGTTGCCTTGGGCTTCGGGCAAAAAATCGAAAATCGAGCGTAGGGTTAATGCGGCCCCCTCCTTCATCATAATCATTCCATGTGGCCCTCCTCTGCAAAAGGTTGGACAACCCTGGTCTATGTGATAAAGATAACTATCGGTAAGAACTTCCCCAAACATCTAAAGAAAATATTATTCCATTTCAGATATCACATGTTTTAATATTCCTTCACCACAAGGCTTAAGATTGGGCAAAATCTAAATATGACATCATCGAAACACATCTGTTTTAAATATTTAAAAAAAAAATACAATTTTTATTAATTATATCATGGAGACGGGTTTTGTATATATGAATATGAATATTTATGAATATAACACTACAATACATGACTAGATATTTCAGCGACACTTCATCACCCAGACCGATTTGTTTGATATTAATTAATTTATTTATTCTGAATTAATTTGATCAGTATCCGTATAAAATTTCGACTTTTTCTTCTTCGTGGTTTGAAAATGCAATAGACAAATTGATTTAGTCTGTAACTAAATGAATGAAATTTTATTTTCAAACATCATCAATCAATCTTATCACAATAATCGAGTCACTGTAAAGTTGCTATATACGAACTGAATGCAGTCCTCAGTTTACGACGTGAGAAAGCCAAGAATCTCACAGGAGATGTAAACAAGAAAAAGATGAAATATTAACGAAACTATTTGATTTAAATAGAGAGAAGAAAAAAAGGTTCAGTTGTTTCTTTTTGAAAATTTGTTTTCTACTCCATTTGATAAACTCTTTAAACCAAGGCCGTGGGAGAGAGAGGATTCCACCGCCTGTATATATAGTTAATACATTAATCTTGTTTATCTTACCAATATATAACACATCTTTGCCTCGATTATCACCATCATTTTCTCATCAGTAGCTCCAGTGTTTTTATCTTGATAAATGACAAAACACATGTTTACACAAAACGTTCTTTTTAGGGAGAATGTTTACCGTTTGTAAACTATACTGGCCTGTGCACGTGCAAGTGTTAAACTTTATAACCTCTCCGTATTTATTTGTGATTTGATTAAAAACGATTTGAAGAATTATTACAGCAAGTAAAGATAAAAGAAAGTAAACACAAAAATAGTGGGGGGGGGGGGGGAGGGAAAAGAAAAATATAAGGTAGCAATATTTGTATAATATTTGTAGAAAATATTTTGTTTGGTTATTTATTAAAGCTCCCTGTAAAATAGCTATGTGAGAGAATATTCTTGAGCATGGGAAAATACAGGTGGAGAACTGAAGAGCATATATACGCCCTCGCCAGGGGAAGGGGGAGGAAGGGGTGGGGAAGGAAGGGAGGGGAGGGAGGGAGGGGAGTGGTGAGGACGGCTTGTTAGTTATTTCATGCGTGATATCAGTCCAAACTCTATCCACGGTTCACATCAACCGATGGCGTGAATCGCAGATTTTTGTTCTCGTGGCATTAAATACTCTTGACCGTCATCGGTATATTGGCCCCCAAATTTTAGCAAACTAGAAAATTACCACAAGATTCCCTGAACCTCTATATAAGTGCCAGGCATAGAGGGGGGTGTTCTTAGACATATAAAGGTCTCAATAGTGCGAAAGCTTTGATGGTGACAATAAAGTGATTGTTGAAAGCTGACAAATAGTGACCATTATTAAACTTTTTTTAACTCTTTTTAAAACCCAAATTTTAGCAGCTAGAAAATTGATACAAGAGGCCCTGCACTTCTATATAATTTCCAGGCATAGAGGGGGGGGGGGGGGAGGATGGAGGTCTTCTTAGACATCTAAATGTCTCAATAGTACAACAATCTATGATGGTGACCAAAAAGTGATTGTTGAAAGCTGACCACTAGTGACCATTATTGAACTCTAGCATATTCCTAGGGGCACTACTGACGACCTTTAAAATAATGTACAATGTAAGTTTTGTTTTATATTTGATATCAAAACAAAACTTTTTTTCACGTTTGAGAGAGATTGTTAGTTTCAATAAAAACAATTATCAACACTTTCTGTAGACATACGGTAGACCACACATATACATAGAAGAATAAACCTAGCGCATTATATGACCTGTTTTGCATATAAGAGTCGAGGCATGTATTTGTTATTGTAATTAATTCAGCTTAGGCTAGCCTGCCATATCATCGTAATTTTCTGTCCGGACAGGAAGGATGACGTTAAAGGTCATCAACCGACTTGTAGTAAGTCCTAACACTTACCCGTATTCTAACATACAGAAGTCTGAAGTCGTACACAGGCGCGTCAACAACCAGGTCGAACCCTGGGACAATAATGACACCCATTTTGCCCCCTTTTTGAAGTCTTTACTTTTCATGAGGAAACAGTACACATCTTTACACACATTTATCGCATATGTCCTCACCCCCCATATTGACCCCGAGCCCTGGGGATATATCCACTTAATCTCGATCTCGTCAGGCCTGCTATGGTTTTATTCATTCCCGGGGCTTCTTTGGAAATCTAGAATAGATAATAGTGTAAGACAATAGGTGTACTCTATACTCACAATTATATAATTGTACTCATATTTGTACTCGTATCCAGTTATAATTCTACTTGTACTCATTCTCATGCTGTTGTACTCGTATACTACCTACTACCTACCAGTGTACCTATTGATATTTCTGGCGGAGATTTCTATTCCATTAAAAACCTTTAGCTCGTTAAAATGTGCTAAAAGGACATTCCTGGACATTGAGGAGCATTATAGGCAATTACATCATTAAGCCTGGGAGAACAAGACTTTAACCAACAAACCACCCCCTCATTCCCCCACCCCCCCCCCCCATTCCCCACTCCCCAAAAAATCAAGCTTGTTCAGGTTCAAGTTCAAGTTCAAATTTATTTCTCATATGGCATACAAAACTGAAGAACAAGTAGTAATTAATAAAACTGAGGACTGATGACAAATGATGGACACCAGAAAAACAAACAATGGTGTTTATCGAAGCTACTGACCAGTTGGTGCGAAAAGAAAAGATAAAAAATAATAGCTTTATACACGATAAAAATTAATGAGTATATACAATAAATACAACGTCACACGTTATGTTTATATAACAGGTATTGGCACTGCGACTGTCGGTAGTTATGCATGAGTTTTGCCTTGATAAATTGCAAAATCCCATTTTGCGTAATACTCTGTAAATTACAGTAAAACTTAGTAAAATGCACACACACACAAAATAAAACTAAAAACAAAATGAAAATGGTTCATGTAACCAAAGCTGGATTTTTTTTTACAATGTGAAACGCAACATTTCGAAAAAGAGGGCGATCTTTCATATAATGAGATTATAAAATTAGTAAAGAATTCTTTTTCTATTAGTAGCTGCCATTCTTTGTGCTCAGATTCTACAGATCATCAATTCATGCATCTAAAACGTAATTGGGGGGGGGGGGTGGGGGGGTTGGTAAATATTTTTCGCCACCCATACCCCAACAAATTGTTAGAAAAATGTTCTTTGTTTAAAAAAAAAGTTCTCCCTGTCCCTTATAAAAGCCTGCCCCTGAGAAAGCATCCCCTAGAAAGATGTCTATAGCTACACCCCTTGTAACGATTAACGACTTATACTAGCTCCATTCCCCTTGTAATTGGTACCAGTACGAGTCACAGTCTCTCAGTGTGAGTACATATGCTAGATTTCACATTCTTATATAGTCAAATATGTGCAGTCTTCTGAAATATGCAGTTTATTCATGAAATTGGAGCTTATTAAGCTTTAATCGAAAATCCAACACATTTGAAAAAAAAAAGATAAATCTGCCTAACCAGTTGACAGCAATGACCAAAATGGCTGTCAACTTCCGGTAATTTCACTATACTAGCGCCGTTCCAGTAGGATGTGAGGTGTGCAACCCCCTCCCCCCCCCGCCCTCCCCACACCCTCTTCTGCCTCACATAGAATTTCAAAAGTACTGGAAGTTATTAGCACAAGTTTAATTCTCTATTCGGGAGGGTGGGGGGGCGGTAGGGGAAGGCAGTGTGTCCCTTACCGTCCTCACGGAGAGTCGGATTCAATGGACATTTGGCCACACCCCTCCTTTATAAGACAAAAAAATCCTGGCGCTACCCATTCACTATGAGTTAAATTTACGCAACTGCTTTTGCTGATGAATAACCGCTGTTTACAGTTATGCATAACATGTGATTCCTGTATTTTAATATTGCCTACATATACTCTCACCACATTAGGCTCATTTTTGCAACGAGGAATATATAAATAAATTAGTTATCAGATGTGGAGCAATATATTTGATAATATACACAAGGGAGTTAACACAAATTCATTACTGTTAAACGTGGCATAGCATATTCTTCTTCTTTTTTCCTTTTAAAATTGAAAACCTATCATGCTCACAAACGTTTATATTATAGTCTTAATTGAATCGATTATCCATAGATGATCTTTATACCCGTTTTAATCCACCGTTTGAACCCTTTTTCTGGTTCACTCTATACGTCACTCGACCCATGTAGAGAGTCATTGTTGTTACATTAATAATAGTCGCAACATTATTTTTTCTATTCTATGCCTGACATAGTATACGGTAAAATATCGCGTTTTGTGATCACGTACAGATAATCACTAATGCAAGAATTATCTGTCAAACGATGATATGGGTGTAAATTAATTACAAGTTGAAACACCTGTCCTTAATGAACTTTTAACTAGTTTGTAACCAATATCAAAATTAAAAAGTCAATAAAAAATCTTTTGTAGAAGTTGTTTAATCTTTTTTTTTTAATCTTATCTCCGTTCAACAATAAAAAAAAAGAAGGAAGATGAAGAAGAAAAAAGAATTAGCTGTCCAGGAGCTTAACTATTTGTAACCTCGTTTGCTTAAGAGTTGTGGTTTTAACACTTCTGTTTTAAAAGTCAACGTTTTAACACGGAGAAGGAGAAAGAAGGTACTTCAGAGTTTAATCTTTGATCTCTGTTGACTCTGAGTTGTGATAGCAAAGTGTGTTATCAGATTGTTAACAGTTTATCGTGTTAGCGTTCCAACAAATGATTCCAGCCTCGAGACAAAACAGTTATTTAGCATCGCGGTATCAAGCAATCATTCTCAGCTCTGTCTCTCTCCGTCTCTGAAGGCACGATTAGATGAACTATCCACGAGAGATAAGCTGTATAGGTTTCTGACACGAGTTAGTAACGTGTACCCGTCACGGGTTCCATAGTGTGTCTCATCAATTATGGATAGTCTATATACCTTTCTTATTCCTTGTTTCGTTTTTTTTTGAAAGTCAAAAACAAAAAGGGGCGTATATATACGTGGTTTCGAGGCACTTAAAATGTGATGGATAGGTTAGGCTTGTAGCCTAACCTGTCATATCAAGGGCTCGAAAGGGGAATCCGGATCGACCTAGTTATAATATGTCGATCTCACATGACGGCGCGTTTGGTATATGATGTTTGTATATATATGTTAATGCGATAATATGTTTCACAGATGCAGGATCATTGACAATCACAGTAGTAAAGAAAGCGGTCCCCTCACATAAGTGATCTAAAAGTAATGAGCCACCAGGTGGCCTACAAGCAACAGGCGTGCGGACTTAAGCACCGATTGAAAAAAGCCGTTTTGCTTTGCCCAAGATTGGTTTGATGAATACCGTATCAACCTGATGGTTTGGTGAAAATATTTGCGAATTAACTTTTCTAGCTTGTAGATACGGTACATGTTATAATAACGAATTGAATTTCAGTTATTATGTTTAAACTGTGTACTTTGTAGGTGTTGGACCACGATTAATTTCTCTTTTATCCTACACACTAAATTCGTCACTTTCCAAGGTCACAATAGAACACAGATAAAAGATCTCAACTGACATGTCCTAACCCACCATATAATGATAACCGATAGCTTGAGCTATGATACCACATTGAAGTTTAGCCACCCAAGACTGTTTGGATTTAGAAACAGATGAGGTAAAAATTTAGTACAGTACTTCCTTACTCATCAGCCTGCATTCCTAGCTACGGAATCTTCCTGTTCCACCTAGGATTTTCTAAAACGCATAAAAATCACCTTTAATCCTCCAGAATTTTAGACAAAGTGAAGTTTATTCCATATTCTTCAAGATCTAATCATCAAAAAGGAATAATGATGAATGAAAAAAAGTAAACAAGAAAGACACTTCTGTAAGTCCATTTAGGACTATTTTATTTCAGGCGGACCTATATACTACTCCGTAATTGTAGTATTGTACCTGTACACAGATACGAAATGGTTAAGCCATGTTTAGTTGAATTAAGTATCGTACCAGTCGGCTATAGTTCTGAGTACATAAAGTACGTATGTTTGACGATTTCTGCTGCATTCCGTTACTGTCCATTATAAGAGTCATCGACTCAGGGACAGAACTTCCCATCAACCTAAATACGCGAACCGGATCTGCATCTTTTGTGAAGTTTCAAGTTCAAGGAAGAGGCAGAGGTGGACTTGGGTTCCATGGGGGAGGGAGGGGAGGAAGGGGAGGGTGGTCATGGCCGCAAAGTAAACGATAACATTGGTCATATACATTCACGTTTTATGATTAAATGATTAGTGGGGTGTTTAAAATTCAACACAAATATCCTTACAAATTTGATAAAGTAAAGAAAGTTTAAATTTAATATACACCTATAGTCACCTATTGGCGGACGCTTTCTGGTGTTTCGAAGCTTGGGTCTTTTGATGGGGGAGGAAGAAAATGCATATGAGGTTTTGCTTGTAATACATGTATTGAACTGTAAGAAACCGTAAATTTCAACTTTTCTGCTGTTTGCGAGAGCGAAACTTTGCCACATTTATTGGATTTCTTAGTACAAGGGTAATGGTTATTTTCATCTGAAAACGTGTTCACTGGGAGGTATACTTGAGTTGCTATAGTAACATAGCTGTATGTCAAACACATGCATCCGGGCAATTCAGAATGGGGAAGTGAAGCTGCTGACTAACCACTGTAACATTATGGAACGCCAAAAAAATAAATTTAAAAAAAGAAGACTTCAGACTCGTTTTCTGAAAAAAAATCTCAATATGGTTACCTAAATATGTAGCTAACATTATACCTGTTATATGTTGCCCAGTAAATGAGCAAGTACGCGACAACATAAAACAATGTTTATGCGTTATCCGTTTACAACTTGCACATAGGCCTATAAATTTCGAATGGGGGTGGGGGTAGGGTAGTGATGGAAGGCAAGTATCGTTAGATACCAAATTAAAGGTAGAAGAGAGAAGTGGGGCGGGGAGGGGGTCGAAGGAGAAGATATATCTGACAGCCAATTTGCGCATGCTCCTTGTGATAAAATGAATTTTTATTCATGCAAAACGTTTGTCGGTAAACGGATCGACGCCCCTGGTGTAGGCCTAAACAATACTTGGCATGGCCCAAGTGACACAATGTTACAACACAACTCAAAATGCTGCTTTGAATCTAAAGTATCACAAAAAAGTCTTTGTCTAGAAACACTACACCACTCCCCTACACCACTACACCGCGCCATCTTAGCCTTCAAACATACCCACCCACACCTCCACTGTGTTATAGTAAGACTATAGCTAAGTAGCCCTCAACCAAGGAAGGTTATGATCGCGAAGAAACCAAATATTGACCATAGAGCCATTAAATTTCGCTTGCCAAATACTTAAAATTGGACTTAAAAAAAATGAATTCCACATATATTTTTTTTTTTAATTCAATTTACCTTCGTTTTTTAATTTCCATGATATTGCTGACTAGTATATCAGGTAATAAAAATATATAAAAATATTTTGCGATCGTGTCATCATTATACAACGAACGCTTCAGTCAGTGAAATCGAAACATAACCGTTTCTTTGGCTTACTAACGGAAAATGTTTTTAAAAGTTTTCCTTTAGGGATGGACGGGTGTTTCTTCCCAAGCTGAAGACAAAGCCAGTTAAGAGATATAAGGGTGTAAATATTGGGTAACATTTTTTTACGACAGCAAAGCCCCCCCCCCCCCCCTTACCATCTCTGTTTCTTGGCCGTTCCAGATACATTTATTCAGACAAAGGTTTTATTTTCTCGCGCGTAGAATCCCAAGAGTAAAACTTTAGAAAAAGCCCCGACAATCCCAGTGATAAACTAGTTTAGCAATTTAGGTCGGTGTATTTAGTGTCTTCGATGTTTCTTAGTCACAATATCTTAAAAGTAGGTAACGGTTCACGGTGACGACGATGATGACGATGATGGTGATGAAGATGATGATGACACTGAAGGACAAAGAGCCTTTGACCTTCTTCTACATAATCATGAATTTGTATATAGGAGGATGCAATTCTACGAACAGAAAGTTGTAAAAATAAAATAAAAAATTCAACTTGTTCGTAATCTGAATTTTATCGGTAACATTGATAAGCCAATGATATAGGTCAATAGTATTCCAGATACCAAAGGTTAACCAAATTTGAGCTCAAATCTCATTCTACAATTGTACATTTGAAAGTGTCATTGTTACATTGAACACAGAAAGCAATTACGTATTATGTAGTAACATGTACAAGATGACCCCCCCCCCCACACCCCACCTCCCTCCTCAACTCTTTTTGGCCGTTTGAGATACAAATTAAAGATTCTAATTAAACTAATCTAAAAGAAAACAAATATAGACTTATAAATACATGTAATGACGTCACACACGATTTGAGTAGATGGACTGTTCTTACTTTTGCCCTTCGGTATTGGAAATTACCTAAAAAATGCAAGTTTTGTCATATATTTAGAAGTACCCCATTTTATTAATGTAAAGTACCTTTTCTTTTATATTTGTAAACAAAAAGTGCCATTTTGGTATTTTTCAAATGTGCCCCCCTATTTTGTTGAGAACCTAAACTATTGGAATTGAAATGCCGTTTTGTTGAAAATTATTCAAGTAATGGATTTTGTGTTACAGAATGTACAGATAATCCATTTTGTTGGTAAGGTTTGAGGTGATGTTGTGGTTATCCCCCTTGTAATCAAAGGCAATTTGTCCCACTGCCCACTTAATCCACCCTTCCCTCCCACCCCGGCCAAGATTGAACCCTCTTGCGAAGTCTTTGCTTTCATTTCAGTCACAGAAATTCCTTTCTAATTCCTAATTTTAATCATCTCATTTCTCGATAATGGTTATGCCAGAAAAGTGTATACTATTGCGAGAAAACGATACACATTGTCCACAATGAAGAGGGGGAGAGGGTATTCACAGATGAATTGTATTTCGCTTCAATAATGGAACGTTCTATAAAATAATTTAATATACAACAACTCCTGTTGGTTTTTAAATATATTTATTCCTATTCCGCTAATTTTGGATTGGGTTAGGGTCTACATGCACGTAAAAGTTCATCGTTCGCGAAATTTTGTACACGATTACAGCTAGATTTATAAACAGTACTGCAGATAAAAGAACACAAGCTTGAATGTTATTTCTGTTCCAGTTATGTTCTTATACTTTCTGATGATAGCACGACATGGTTAGGAATGAAGGCAACGCTAGAATAAAATAAAGCGAAGACCTTATATAATTTACAACATTCAATGTTTTATTTTGTCATTCGTATGTTATTTTGAGCAATGGAGCAATGAACACATGAACGCTTGAAGAATAGATAGATGGATGTATGGATGGATGGATGTATGTATGTATGTATGTATGTATGGATGGATGGACGGATGGATGGATGTATGGATGGATGTATGGATGGATGGATGGAGGGATGTATGTATGTATGTATGGATGGATGTATGGATGGATGTATGGATGGATGGATGGATGGATGTATGTATGGATGGATGGATGGACGGACGGATGGATGGATGGATGGATGGATGTATGTATGGATGGACGGACGGACGGACGGACGGACGGACGGACGGACGGACGGACGGACGGACGGACGGACGGACGGACGGACGGACGGACGGACGGACGGACGGACGGACGGACGGACGGACGGACGGACGGACGGACGGACGGACGGACGGACGGACGGACGGACGGACGGACGGACGGATGGACGGATGGACGGATGGACGGATGGACGGATGGACGGATGGACGGATGGACGGATGGACGGATGGACGGATGGATGGATGGATGGATGGATGGATGGATGGATGGATGGATGGATGGATGGATGGATGGATGGATGGATGGATGGATGGATGGATGGATGGATGGATGGATGGATGGATGGATGGATGGATGGATGGATGGATGGATGGAATTTAGAGACCACGTGATCACATGATGATGCAAATAGCTGGATCTTATTCATTTATAACAAAAGTAATGTGTAGATAAATCCGAAAACCAACATTAGTTCACCCAAAATTATCATCTTCTTACCAAACAGTCACTCATTAACCGAACTTTGACCCTGAGGTCATACCTGTATATGTGAATAACCTGATTATTCATTAAAACTCCATAGGAAACTGCGGAGAGTTTTGCCAAGAAAATAAGATAAGAAATTTGTTGTATACTAATGAATTCTACTTTATTCATATACTAAGATAGAAATTCTCAAATTTGCGTTAGTCGTTTTTATCATTGTCATTTACATACGAATAGTTTTGTCATGATGACGTCACTACCATTCAGCAAGTCCATTGGGTCAGTCTGTTTTGACGTATGTTTAGTTATCCATTTTTTAAATATATTTTGAACTGTTTAAAAAGGTTACAGTAATGGAAATTCGAAATTAAACTAGAGATTAAAAAAATATAAAAAAAAAAGATCCTTAAACAGCTTTTTGCTTTAAGTTTGATAGTTTTATTGGGAGAGAAAGGCGGAGTATAATTTATAAATTAATTTAATATAACTTATAATTTATAATAGTACGAAATTATTTACATACATGCATATGGGTCATGTTCTTACAATGGGGTGTCACAGTAGTAAGTTTTTCGACACCATGGTATGACCCACACTTTGTTTGCCTTAAACTCAGACAGTGAATGTTTCTTTGACTAACGAATGTTGCTTGTTGGAATCTCCCCATGGTAACCAACAGCTGTTCAATTAAACACACTTGTAAATCAGGTAACAACGACTTGTTCCAAAACACGTTCGGCAAAAAACAAGACATCAGTCTCTTCTCAGAATCGTGAGTTGACAGATATATTTCACATACACTAAAACACACACATCGTATATATATATATATATTTATATATATATATATATATATATATATATATATATATTTATATAAATGAAAATCGTAATGAGTTGGAAAATCAAGAACAGTGAAAAAACTTTCAGCCTCCCCCGGGATTCGAACCACGGGCCTCCCGCTCTGTACGCGGACACCCTAACCACTAGGCTATGGACGCTGATTGTATGTCCAGAGGTTCGAAACCGGTAAGGAAGATCGTAATTCCACTGTAGGCGTTTGTCACCTATATTGAACAATACTAGTTCTGTTTTTGGTGACATATTTTGCCCTACTCTAGAGATCAAACATGATGCTATCCAACTCGAAAATCATTTGTGATTCCTAAAGCCGGATCTCGAAAGAGATACTTTGAACAGATATATATATATATATATATATATATATATATATATATATATATATATATATATATATATATATATATATATATATATATATATATATATATATATATATTATATAGTTCAAAGTATCTCCTTCGAGATCCGGCTTTAGGAATCACAAATGATTTTCGAGTTGGTTAGCATCATGTTTGATCTCTAGAGTGAGGCAAAATATGTCACCAAATACAGAACTAGTATTGTTCAATGCGTGTGGCGGGCGCCTACAGTGGAATTACGACCTTCTTTACCGGTTTCGACCTCTGGACATACAATCGGCGTCCATGGCCTGGTTGGTTGGGTTGTCCGCGTACAGGGCGGGAGGCCCGGGTTCGAATCCCGGTGGGGGATGGATTTCTATTTGAATTCGAGGCTGTCTATAACGTCATTGGACCGGAAATTGCATCGTTTTAATATATTCTGCCATGTTATATTGCACATAACCGTCTACATGTACACTATTCTCAAATACTTCAAATTAACAACTTTTTGGCCCACGACCCAATATCTTCCTCGGGGACTGATCCACGATCCACCAGAGCGCCAATAACCATTAAAGCCCAGAATACAGAGTGAAAAGACCTCCCACCAGAGCGCCATTCAGTATCAATGCCCAGAATACAGTGAAAAGACGACCTATCAGAGCGCCAAATCACCATCGATGTCCAGAATGCAAAACTGAAAGTTAGCTTGGACTATTCACGTTATCGATCCCGCCGGTAAGCTCCAAAACCTTGTAGGTAAAGTTTTGAATGTCTTCCCCAAAACAAAACAAAATACCCGCTACCCACTGATTTTTTTCCTTTTCGATGCCCTATTTTGGATCGCGAGGGGGGGGGGTGGGATTCTATTTTGCATAATGAAGGGTGCTCAGATGCTAAAGCGGTGCTAAAGTTTGCAACCATATCAATTTATTTTGGGACAGTTGACGCAGTGTTAGCGTCTACTTTTATATGGACCGGTTTTGTTGTCAAAAGGAATACAAATGTTGAAAGAGAGAGAGAGGGGGGGGGGATTTCTAACTTAATTTTGATCTTTGTTTTGTCTGTTCTAGATTCATTGCAATTGTACAGTTATGACAGCACAGTGACGTCATCATCTGAAACTAAATGAATAGGATTTTAGGTAGGATTTTAAGAGGTTTTCAAAGTCATGTTCCTTCTTGGTACAGTATTTCATGTGTGCTGAAGGAGGGTGGAGGCGTTATAGGGTCCAGACGTTCGGCTGTTAACCAGTTGTCACTCAATTACAGCATTGACTCATAAAATGAAAATGTAACAGTCAATCACACCCTTATGAGGAACTTCGTCCCACTCCACCACCCCATGCCCCATTCCCTGACCTCACGTCACCATCACAGTTGTTGAAAGTTATAGAGTAGGTTTTAGCTGGCTAAGACCCATAAAGCAGCCTACGGTAGTATTTTGATGTTTGTTTGCGGTAGTGTCTATAAAAGGTACACGATTGGTTCTAATTCGATGTTCGAAGATGATTCGGAGAATACGGTGATTTCGTGCGGCAGGTGCCTGAAATAAATGGGTGAGGGGGGGGGGGTCCCTATTTATAAGATTACAGTTTCTCATTGTGTCTTAGCAGAATTTGATCCCAAAAAAGAGTTGTTGTGTCCGTTCCCTTGTATTATGAGGTAGTTACCCTTCCCATCAATGCATGAAGAGAACCCTGCCATATTACTGCCATTAAGACTATCATTAATCATATATATATAAATATATAAATAAATATATATATATATATATATATATATATATATATATATATATATATGTATGTATGTAAGTATGTATATATATATATATATATATATATATATATATATATATATATATAAATGAAAACGTAATGAGAATATATATATATATATATATATATATATATATATAGCCACTCCACTTTGATTTAATGTAATGATTCGTTTTATGACTTGTTACTTCACTGATCATCGAATCTTACCTACTATTGTTTTATCTGCCCCCCCCCAACTTTTTCCCAGACCTTGAGTTGGCCTTTTTTTAAAATCCGATTCGGTCGGTAATTTTCTTGGTTTTGCCACATCAATACTGTCAACTCTGAGATTCTATTGTTCTATACATATTCATAATATCATGACACAGGCTATAAAAGAGATGGACCCATTGTGACGATTCTTATTTAAATCCATAACGCATTAGTACTAGCATACTACTAGTAGTACCAATGTGATAGTGTCATATAGGTATATATATATATATATATATATATATATATATATATATATATATATATATATATATATATATATATATATGTGGTTCGAATCCCGGTGGAGGCTGAAAGTTTTTTCACTGTTCTTGATTTTCCAACTCATTACGATTTTCATTTATATATATATATATATATATATATATATATATATATATATATATATATATATATATATATATATATATATATATATATATATATATATATATATATATATATATATATATATATATGCCCTTTAATTTAAGCAACATTCCACTCAAGTGGGCCTCCTGAACTGCTGCTATCGATGACTCATACCTCTCTGTCACATAGTCTTGGTTTCTTGTTGATTATAGTCAGATCCACAGGTAAGATTGACCACTTGTTAACTTTTCATGTCGCTTAACAAATCTGGCAACAGTTTTATGCAGATGGCATAATTACATTTACAAATACACAACTCTATAGTACTCGGGATATACCCTATAAATACATATATACCCTATATTGATAGGGAGGGCGACCACCCCCCAACCCCCACCCAGGTTGTCGCCCCCCCTAATTTCAGACATCAAATCTCGCCACGATGGTGTCCACAGTACCTTCAACCTTGAAAATATGAAATGAAAAAGACATCACATATTTGGAACATCACAGCTCCATGACGATTTTCAATTAGCTAATTCGGGGAATTGTTAATAGCAAATGTTTCAGTTATATCTATTAAAGATATTACATGGTTTTGTTGTTCCCTTCTTGATTTCGAAATAAAAGTTACTTAGTGAAGCTAATGCAAAGATTAAGTATTCGTGGGAATTTCGGCCCCAAAATGTATCGACAAGTTAACAGACAAAAACATTAAATTTGAAATTGTAGGAAACTGTACATTTTACCTAATTGGTAACAGGATTTACACCATGTGAATAAGAAATGTAAAGAAAAGGTCAAAGATAGTAAATACATATTTTGTTTCTCGTGAATTCACGAACAGAACAAACAAACGAACGTAAACATACAGAAAAAGCCACGCAACAAAACATTCAATAACTATTTTTGATTCACGTTTTAAGAGAAAGTTTGCAACATTTTTGCAAATACGTAAATAATCACTTTCGCTTTCATTATTAATTTCCAGCGCTTTGGGGTGGGGGCGGGTGGGGGGGGGGCTTACGAACAGAGAAACAAACAGAGGTATTTTGAAAATATAAGCTACCAGGTTTCGACTCTAACATGTTTTTCTTGACTTGGGGGGGGGGGGGTGAGGCAGAGGAGGAGGAGGAGGCCCTTTTGACGATTCAAGGCTAGTGGGGTGGGACTCCGGGTAAGGAACATTACACTTTGAAATTGCTTTTTTTTTCCAAAGTTAACTATTTTGTGTCGTTTGTGATCGAAAATGTGGACGTTTGAATTTTTTTTTTTTTAAGCTGCATAGCCTAAAGATGATTTCAATATTATAATAAACTGAAAACAAAACAAGGAAGAAGAAGAAGAAGAAGAATAAGGTTGATCAGTAATAATTATATAATTATTATGATTGACGTCTATTAAATTCACTAAAACGCCATGCCCTTATTTTGGAGGTTTGTTCAAGGTCACACAATCGGAGACGCCGTATACACATCAATGGGACAGAATGCCAAGCCACCTGTTGCCAAAATATAACTATTTTTGTAAGAATTAACCGTCAGAAAAATGTTCCGTCAAAGAGGATTGGATAGTTTATCTTTAAGAATTGAAATAATGATTTCAAACTAAGAAAATATATTTATTCTCATATGTTAAAGTTTTATGGAAACTTTGTATTGACTTACTGAAGGATTGTATTTAAAGAAGGCAAAAAAAA
Source organism: Apostichopus japonicus (assembly GCF_037975245.1). Taxonomy (NCBI): domain Eukaryota; kingdom Metazoa; phylum Echinodermata; class Holothuroidea; order Aspidochirotida; family Stichopodidae; genus Apostichopus; species Apostichopus japonicus. The sequence goes on from NC_092578.1 coordinate 4,790,107, forward strand.
AAAAAAATAGTAATAAAAACAGGTGATTTTTACAGACACCCTGCAGACTCGATAAACTCGCCATACGTAAAATTAATTTCGTTAGGCTTGTGAGCTTTCAAAATATGTGCACTGACCGAAAATTGATTATAAGATAACTTTAAACAGGTGAGTGCATAATAACTATATGGTATTCATCTAGGCTCTCAACTTGACTTTGTTGCACTTTTTGGTATACAGTAAATGTCAATGAATTTTTTCCTCAGTTTCGGAGAGAAATGTTTGATACAATTATCGAAAAGAAAAGGGATGCAATATTTAAGTGATCAATTGGAGAAATTCATTTTCGGCATAGGATTGCAGTAAAGACAAACAAATGAAGATAATTGGAGATGAGAACTTTTATCGATAAATTTATCAATTGTTAAAGACAAAATAATGAGCGTATAAAATATACGGGAAAAAATGCTTAAAATGACGTTTTTGGTTGTTGTTGAAAGAAAAGAAAGAATTTGAAATTATATTATTAATAAGTTGATTATACCATTTGACAGAAGTTTGTTTATTTTGGTACAAAAGACAAGAAGCTGCAGGGTTATGGATTAAATCCAGTATTCGTAAATAGTCGGTTCAAGATAACAAAATTAGTCTCCATTTACAGACGTTGCGTTATTTCGTTTTGGAAATGATGATTATTTGTTCCGACATTTCTTGACGTCATTCTCCCACGATTTTTCTTTCTTTTTCTGAATCGAAATTTTTGAGGAAATTTCTCCATCCATCATCACAACGCATATGACGTAACAATGACAAATGTCTAGAATTAAAGTTAGAGATTATGTGTATATCAATTTTCAATTTTACGTGAATGCATTTATTCTCTCCTGATATTTGTCGTACATGAATATTTCAATTCTTCTCCTTAGATTTTGCAACTTAAAAAAAAGCGTCTCGATATATTATTCTCAATGGCAAAAATCACGTCTACTTTGAAATTTCCTCTGTAGGTAGCCATGCCCCCCGTTAGTGACCGAAGAGGGTTATAGGGATGATGAGTAGAAACCTAGACTGGAACAAGGACGTATATGTCACATTTTACTACAAAAGAATAAAAGTAAACTCAGACAATTATTTTTGCCAACACATTTGAATGGATTCTAGGGAGACGGCGGTGGGACGATCGAACGTATCAAATGCCGTGACACGTGATGATACCAAAAATGAGAAAATGTCACGATCTCTGATGACGTCATACATGACCTTTGGTGACCTCGGTATTCCCATGCCACCTTTTAATCATCTTAAGCTGAGGAAAATCCCCATTACTCTGCCATGGAAACACAATGAACGATCATGGAGCAGAAAAAAAAAGACGTAAATTTTTTTCTTCCCTCTTTTCTGGCGGGAGTCGGTTTGTTTCGCATCCATTCGACCTCGTCAAAAAAACCGCGGCTTTGATTCCAGTATGTTTGAACATACGATTGAGGGGGCGAAAATACCTGGGGATTTGCGATTAGTTAAATGGCATGGGCGTGTCTGTTTGACTTGTAAGAACTTAAAAGCTGTTGCAGGTGCATTTGCCACAAAAAACGTTTAGCTTCAAAGCGATAAAAAAACTGCTTCTGATTTGATTTCAATTCGCCAAGAACAGGACGGCTGTCTCGCCGCACGACGGTGCCATTTTGTGGACGCGCCTCCTACCGAACGCTGTATTCTCATTCTATACCCGCATAATAGCATGCAGCTGGACTAGTTCAGCGTAGAGACAACTTTGGCAGCTGTTTGCAGAACAGTCCCCAAACCGATTGCTCTCTCTCTCTCTCCCTTTTTCCTCCCCTATCAACTAAAAAATAAAAAAAATATGAGGGGGGAAATCAGAGACGTAATCTGGCCGTCATGCTCCCAGCAGCGTCGGCAGCTTCGTCATGATCGTTGCTGGGCACAAACTAGGCGGGACGTGCGCAGGGCCTCAAAACAGACAGTTTTCAATTATCTAGTTAATATTGTAAGCTGTGAAGCAAACAACGTCGACAGGAGGGGCTTTGTTTGCGTCCAGACGAACAGAACGATTGGGTTAATGTTTTCGGGCGGAGGCCTGGCGAGACCCGGCGTGTGACTAGTCGCTTGCGCCTCTCCGCAATGTCCCTTTGTGTTCTCTATATTGCGTCGAGCATTTCACGGAGTAAGGTAAGACGCATGCACCTGCCAAACACCAAGTTATTATTACTGAAGATTTGTTTTCCATCAAGGAAAAAGAAAAGAACAGAAAAAAAAAGTCTTCAGGTTAATTTGCATTTTTTTTTGCTTCCTTCGCAAAATTGTCCGCTCGAGTGAATGTTAGACATGCCGTGCTATAATGCTGTCGAAGGTACATCTCTGATGCACCGATGTGCGCTGGTCTCGAAGCTGACGTATAGGAACCTCCCCAGCAGCTGTAGGGCAATAAACGTCGTGTTTGATAATATTTCATCTGTTTAAAATGCAACCGGGCATTTATAACTCACCAGTAGTTTTTTTTTTTTTGCTCCTTCTTTGACTAAAAATTGATTCGAGCAAAGAGTTGTCTTTAATGATTGAAAGAATTTTTTGTTCTCTTTCTTTAACCAAGGCCGAGCTAACATGCCGACTGTTTAACAAAAACGTCTCGTCACCACCAATAAGATGAGCAGAGTATCCCACGAGGCTAGATAAGGCGGGGGGTGATGCTGGTACCTTGTTTGATTTGCAAAGCACGATCCTCAGATAGGCTCACGCAGCTGGTAAAGAGATATCATCTTGCAAGAAACGCGTGTCGCTGACACAGACTTGGGGGGAAAAACGATCGGCAGTGGTAACTAACGGTTCCTTATCTTGCTAAGGTATACACACATACATGGGAGAACAGACACGTTTCGTTACTCTCACAGAACGAGAGAGGGTCCAAAGTTTCATTTGATTCAGCTGCGAAAGGTTCAAACATTTTGCAGGTGCCTCTAGAAAAGCTCACGGCGTGCCGGCCAACTTTTGTGTCCATCGCGCCCAAAAATGCCGAACTTTCGTCAACATTCGTCACTCGTGCCGACACGCCCATTTGACCACTTCGGCGAAGGCGTCCATGGGTGTATGGTGAACGTAATACACAAAGATGGAAGGAAAGGTCAACTAGCAATGTCCAAATTGCCCCAAAAATGGCAAAAAGCCGAAAACAATATCACAGAAAGCCTTAATTTTCTTACAAAATGAATCTACCAATTTGCGTGTATTTGGACGCGTTGCGTCCATTGAATACCGTCGAACGGCACCCACGTGGTTCGTCGGACACGTGAAGAGGTGAAAGGTCACCAACGGTGGGGAAACCTTGACAATGATCAAGCGGAGATGAAAGCACGGATTAATTAAAAATTAGCTAATGTGTTTTCCTGATAATTTAATTAGTATTTTGTTCTATCTTTATTTTAATTGAACTCTAACATTTGTTCTCATCCGCCGAGAAACTTGCAAGGAACACGAAACGAGAACCAAATGCACCCTTCACACGGGTTACGCGCAGCTACGTGAGGGAATCGAACCACTTGGTTCTGCTTTTGAACAGTACGGACACGTTGACATCTAAAACAAAACAAAACCAGACATCTTCAAACTGAATACTATTCCAAAAAAAAAATAATCCATGTTGTATGTACTTTTTTTTTTAATCACAAAAGTAACCATTTTATTTTATTAGTATTGCATAAGAAAGGAGTTTGTCGTGGAGCCAATTAATTACTCCTTGGAGTCCACCTTATCTTAGATCAAGCCGAAGCGCGATAAATTGTTACAACATTCTTAATGACTGATGAGTCCAATTGTTAACAACAACAAAATGATTACAGCCTATACGGAACAAAGAAAAACAGAAAAATTTGTTTGCAAGTTTTATGAGCAAACCATTCTTGACAATTACAACTTAAACTAGAAATAACTATGAAATGTTTAACCCCTATTTGTTGGTGTTCCAGGGTACGTCGCATCGACAACATGTAACTTAAATCTAACGTCTCAATGCTTTTATGACGTAGATTTGCTACAATATATTTTGTTCACGAGTAAAATGATTCGAAAAGAATTGCAATAACAATTAAAAAAATAATCATCATTTATATAAATTTGCTTTTAGGGTTGACGAAAACCATTTCAAGAATCCATTCTGTCAACAACAACAAAAAACCTCAAATATAAAATATAATAAAAATACATAACCTAATCTTTTAACATTACACATAGGATCGTTAACGCGCATTGTATAAGAATGACAAAATACGACCTTATACTTCACAACATCCTCCAAAACAGACACAAAAAAACAGGAATAATTCTATATCCAATGACGTAAACCGAATTACCAGCGTATCGGAAAGAGAAATTCAGAAAGTGTCTTCTTTTTTTATATCGATGGTATAATTCTTCGCCACTGAAGCTCGGCACCGCATCTAAGCACGCATGCACGTGTTTCAATGGGGTCATTTTCAACATGAATGACCCTACTTTGGTCTCTTGTAAAAAAAAAAAGCTCTTGTATCAAAATACTCAAACAAATTTACAGTTGATGAAAGAAAAAGATGTAAGAGAAAGGAATAAAAGCTGGGTTTGAAGATTTTGACACGATCTACAAATATTATTATTATTATTATTATTGTTATGATTATTATTGTTGTGATTATTATTATTATTATTATTGTTAATATTAATAACATGATTATTATTATTAATAATAATATCATGGTTGTATTTCTTGCTATTCATTCATTTTATTTTTAATCAAATTTAAAAACCTTTTATTTTTTGTTGCTAACTTTATGTTGATCTTCTTATAAATATATAATATATAATCTGACTATATAGGAATTTCATAATATTCTTTTTCGTCAAAACAAAGGAGGAGGGGGAGGGGGTGAGGGGGGGGATACGAAACAAAGAAATGTATCAAACATTTTTTTCCAATTGTAAAAGGATAATCAGTCCTGGTTGTTCACATTTGTTCTTTTTGCCAAAGTAAACGACTTTCGCCGCCCGCTCCCCTATCCACTGTAGTCTTCTGAGCATGTTTAATGAAGGTCTTTGAATTGGCAAAGCAGCCTATTTTTGAATATGTGATACATCAGCTTTTGCAACGAAAACAAAGCATGTTCCCTAACCTCCTTGATTGTTTCTCTCTCTCTCTGTTTCCCTTTGTCTTGGGGTTTTCCTTCCTTGTTTAGTCGTTGTCAAATTTAGATACACCTGCCTAATATGAAAACATTTCACTCACAATCATTTCAACCCTTGTGAATTTCACCCCGCTTTCCATAATATATATAATATATATATATATATGTTGAGACTAGTGGAACACTAGTAGTTGTTACTCAGCGTTTCACGCGTTGAGCGATCATCAGACAACTCTGCATATATATATATATATATATATATTATACATTTCCACAGCACCTATCACTTTTGTAAACGTTCTATATTTCTCTTCTATTGTGTTTGAACTTTTAATTATGTGTGAAATCCTATATTGTGTTTATGAAATCATTCTTCATCCTCGCTAAACCTGATCCCCTGGAAAAAAAAAACATTTAAACATATATATGTAATTTTCCGATGTTACTCTCGATCAGTATATGAAGGTGTATGCAAAAACAAAAGGAAAGTGATGGATTGGGTAAGACAGACACCCTAGCGTTTCTGCTTCTTAATACGATGTTTGCTAACGCAGAGAATATTGGGAGCAACCGTCCACAGAATAAAAAGTACACACCAAGTTGAGAACAAACAATGCGACAAAACAGAGAGGTGGCGGTAAAGAGAGACAGAAATAGAGAGAGAGAGGTGGAGAGAGAGAAATAAAAAACGCAAAAAAATAGAATAAAATAAAGACAAGGAAAAAAAAAAAACGAGCAATCGCCATGCCGTTGTAGACGACAACCCTCGTGCGACAGATTTCTTCAAGTTTACAGAGTGTTTCCTGTTAAGAAAACAAGATAGGCCTATTACCGACGTCTGTCATGCCAGAAAGACCAGTATGACAACACAACAGTAGTGACGTACTTTCTGTAAACGCGTTTCTTAGAAACATTCGTAGCGAAAGAATGTGTTCGTTGTTGGTTTATTAATTGACGAGAGGTTGTGAATCAGTGACACACATCACGATGTTAAAAGCCTGGTGCTACCGCGTGTCTTACTCCGCAATTGAAAGAGTGAAGTACCATCCAAATCTATATATAGATATATATAAATATATAAACATATATATATATATATATATATATATATATATATATATATATATATATATGTATATATACATGTTTATATGTATATATATATATATGAGTGTGTGTGTTTGTGTGTACGTGTGAGTTGATCATGTCGCTTTTCGTGGAATTGGGTCTTGTGTCAGTTTACGTACTGCAGGTTGCGAAACTTTCGAAAAAGAAAAAGAAAAGAAATAAAGAGGACAAAAGAGAAAAGAAAGCGTAAAGAAAGAAATAATATAAAAAAATATTTAAAAAAAAGGTTTTTCTCAAAGTTGCCATAAAAGAGGGCGCTTTACCTCATTATTTCTACATTGTGTAAAATACGATAGGAGATTGGGTCTCGTAGTATTTATGATAAGCTTGATCAATTGGTGGCTTACACTTACACAATACGGAAACACGCCAATGGAACTTTTACGAGGATGATTAACAGTGTTACAGGCCAATAGCGATCATTACCTAATTTTTCTTTTTAAACAGAAAGATCCTTTTTGATATGCGGCATGCTCTATCGGACCCCATCCGCAATATTTTTTTCACTTCTCCCTCCATTAGGATTTCATATATGTATGTATACCAAAGTTTGAATCACTCTACCTTTTACCCTCTGTATACTGCCACCTATTTACTTTATAAACCAGGTTTCGTTGTTTAATGAACTAGTACGAGACAACGACGTATGACATATTCAAGTGGTTACTGATGCCATGAAATAGATCCATCTCTCCCTCCCTCCATCCCCGCTCCCCCTCCCCTCTCCTCCCCTCCCCCTCCCTCCCCTCCCATAACCCTTCTTTAGAAGTCTTCATTTTTCCTCCTGGCCCCTCCGGCCCAGTACATGTATACTGTATGCTGTAGGTATGGTGAGTCTACAGGCCTGCTCGGGGTAGACTCACTGACCCGCTTCATTGTAGTATCATTATGAGAAGAACGGTCGAATAGTCTCATATTTGACAGTGAGCTAAATCAGGTTATTTGTTACGTCGCAAATGAACCTGTTTAAAACAAATATAAAACAAAATCAAGAAGAGACCACCCCACCATTGTTAACGTCTTTTAAAAAAAGCAGTAATTTCGTGTCCAGTCTGGGCTATCAGTCTGGGCTATCGGATTTTAACACACCACACTATTTTCTTTCTAATCATAAAAAAAAACTAGCCCCAAAACTAAATGGTAGAAGGAACGCCAAAAGGGTCATGGAGAAATGAATTCACTCAAATATATATACCGGTACATATTAACTTGTGTATGCTCGTTCCCAATGAAATCAGTGATTTGCACATGTGTGTGGGTGTGCTTGGGGGAGGGGGGGGGGGGCTGGGTCAAGTTTTCAACTGATTTTATTAAGAGCATGAACCTTCATGTATGTTTGTATTTGTATGTATATTAGATCCTCCTGCAAGCAGGAACTCGCGAAGAAGCCTCATTGGCTTATCAAAGCCGGAAGCTGACCAAAGTCAGTCTCTTACATTCGTGAATATGAATTGTCAATTATCAACAACGCTATAACTGGACGACATACATTAACCTTGGAGTGACTCGAACCTTAGTCCTTATGATTGGAAAGCACCGGCGTTAACCACTGAGCTAACACTCCTTATGGACCACTGTTGGCGGATCAAAGTTTTTTTGTACGAATGAGGGGTGCGGGTTTGGGTTCGTTGAATGCGACTTCCATGCAAGGCCACAATCTTTTTTTTCTAAAATGCTGGATCTGCTCCTGAAATCTGTCATGTGTGATTCTATGAGATATCACCTGTTTGCTACAAGTTCATATTTTGTACAAAAAAGTGTCAACTTCAATTGTATTTTTCTCGCAAAAAAAGAAAATACGTAGACATAATGCAAATTTCTTCAGGATGCGTAGAGATTATGTTCACTCTGTCATCCGTCCAACAAATTAAAACAAAAAATTGTAACCTGGACTTTCCTTGTCAAATGTCATTACCATTGCCCACCAATATGCTAGAAAGTCAAATTATGGTCACACATAATCAATCTGGTAGGGTCAGGACTTTTTGCAAACCTTTAGCAACTTTATACGCATCGTGAAATTTGGGACCGATAGTGACATGGTCCTTTAATCAATATACGTGACCTATACTGATATAGTGCATTATAGTGTAATAAGGTGCACTATAGTGCATGATAAATAGCAGGCACTTGTCACTATGACATATGCACCTTTCGGAGACTATATAGTGTCATCTTAGAGTATGTTGAAAGAAATATGCCCTCTAAAGCACTACCATACCACACCCTGTTTCCCTTTTCGTTATTAATTTATCGTTTTATGTTGCAAATCTTACATGTTAAGACTGTTTTTGTTTCTTGGTGTCACTTTAAATGTATACACAATAATTGCTTGCTTTATTATATATGAGTCCGGTGATAGATTTATTTCAGTAGCTTTATGTGATTAAACAAAATGCTTTGTAAAGTTCACTTTGGCATGTAGCTTATATCCAATTATCATTCGGTTTATTATAGAGTCCGCTGATATAGCTTTATTTTAGTCTCCCCCCCCCTTTCCTTCAAATATTTGCAAGTCTAATACCATGAATATTATATATATGAAGGAAATCTGAGATTCGTGAAACCAAATCGATTTGTTTTTAACATTTAAAATGCAGCTTAAAGATGGAATGAAATACTCTATACAATTAGTCACATACCCACGGCAAGTCTATGATTAAATATATCTGACCTTTCTGACCTCACCCGGAAGCGCGTGCAATCATGGATCGATATTGGTTTCATTTACACAATAAGAATTAACTAGTCTACATAAGTGTGTCTTCGCATATAGTACTGGTAATCGAAAGATGTGGAATGTATCTCTCGATGATCTTATTCATTGATTAAGCTGTTAATTTCTTTCTCATCCAGATGGTTAGTCGAACATTTCGTGAAAGATTCTTTTTATTTTCTTTTGTTACAACATGAGGTACATTTGAAACTGTTTTTTTTTATTGAATTATGTGCAAGGTTAAACTTTCAAAGAAGCAACATTAACTATGCTTTGTGTCTATTGCATGTTTGTTTAAAGCATATACCGGTCATTTATTCTCTTTATTACAACATCCACTGTGGTTCTCCCCCCCCCCCCCCCACCTTTCATCTTCCAACCTTGCAGCTGAAAGAATCGAATTGAACCGATTATGTATTTATTTTCCTGGGTTGTAGGGGGGGGGGAGGGGACTTTTGTTTTGTCATTAAATATGGAGGGTCTTTTAGGTCATGATATGTAACGTGTACCGGTAGAGCCTCACGATAAACGGGGAAGAGAGGGTAACATCGTTTTCTCGTCTTCTTAGTTTCAACATGTTACTATTTACTTTTGTTCTTTTCAATAATTAGGGAGACATTATCGATTTGAATGTCTCAAGGTTTCGTCTGTGTTCCCTCGGTATGAGTCAATCATTTGGGGGCCTTGAGTAAGCGTTAAGTCACAAAGGTGAAAGATCGGAATGGAAACAACGTTGCACTATAAGGTGGGAGATATGTTTTCAAGGAACAGAGGAACGAAAGGGAAAGAGAGAGAGAGACAGAGAAAGAAAAATAAAAGAAGAAAGAAAGTAAAAAAGAGAGAGGACTTAATTTAAATGGTTAAGACAGAGAACCAAAATCGTAGTATGCTAGTTTGCCACTTCAATTTAATTTTACAGTGTACCTTAGTTTAATTTACTACACATACATCAACAAACAAGCAGAATAAACAAGTAAACAAGCCAACCACCGCGTTTCCTTCCCAATGTGTTGCCGTCTGGAGGTACAAAGGGGGCGGGAGGTGGGGGGGGGGGTAATGTTTGCCATTGGACACACTTACTATATAATTACAAGACAAAGTGTACTTAATTTTAAAGAGTTAACCCAAACCTTTAGCCAATATAACCGCAAATCCAAGAAACTTGTCCTTATCTCCTCACCTTTTACCCTGAATTATTTAAGACCCCCCCCCCACGCCCCCGCCATCCCCTAGTACTTTTTGAAGGAAATGTAACTTTGTGTCGTTTATACAGTCCTTCACCACATTGGATACTTTTATAAGTCCTATAGTAGTTTCTCACATTCGGTATAATAATATAGCCGCATCGGATGTGTGATAATGATCGTAGGTTAAGCCTTTGAGGAAGGGTAAGGGGACAAAATACAGAAGTTGTGTGCAGTAATGATAGGGGCCCTTGTGTCGTTGAATTGTCGATAACCCATGTAGAGGGGTTGGGAAGGAGGGTATGGCAGCACCCTTACACAGACACAAAGAAACTTTTACAAATTTTGCGAATTCTAAGTGAGCTAACGTAGGATTGTGCTTATTACTACTGTGTGAATTCATGATTGGGGTTAGGGGGGGGGGGGGGGTGCCCACGGATCCGCGTCTGATGGTGGTCGGTTTATAACGCTGAAGAACGTTACGCAAACGCTTTTTTATCATTAAGTTTAGATCATTATACTTCTTAGCCTTGAGAAGAGGGGATGAGGCCTTTGGAATCTATAGGTTGGGTTGGGGTTGGGGGACAGAATACACGTGATTATGCCATTGTAATAACCTAATTAGCATCACCATTGGGTAACATTTGAACATACATACATACAGGTGCCATACTAGACTTTGAGGTTCCTTTTTTATATCTTTTCCTTCCCTATTATCTTCAAAACAATAGAGCTAATGAGATTCCATTGTCTAAGTTATTTACGTGCAGTAATGCTCATGGTTATATATATATATATATATATATATATATATATATATATATATATGTCTATATATATACATATACATATACACACACATATATATATATATATATATATATATATATATATATATATATATATATATCATGTGAATCTAGTCTACGCATATAGGCAATACATAATATAGTATAGTCACATTATTAATAGTGTATTTTGTTTTTTTCGGGGGGGGGGGGGTAAGCGTCCCCCACCTATCCTCCTCCAAGAGTCAAAGGTTTAGCCTTTATATATAACCTTGCCCTTTCTTTGTAGTAATGTACATATTTTTCAGTAAAAATGTATTGAATGATAAGAGGGAAAAGGTGAAGGATACAAATATTTTGCGTAGTTTGTTTGGAAAAAGTTATTTGCCAACCCCCGTGAACTATTTAATTAGTTACTTTACTACATAACAATGTATTCAAATTACCTATTACATCTATGATAATGCATACGCATGCCTTGTTTGATGAAGTCGGTTTTCACAAAGACATTTGTATTGACTTTAGGCGTATGGCTCTAATATGCGAAACTGGCGTGTGCTTCACACCTCGCTTAACAACCTAATTAAAATGATTTCTCTCATGAAGACCCTTAAACCATTTCCCCCTTCTTTCTTTCCCTCTTAGTTAAGTAGCTTGTTTTCGAAGCATTTATAACTAAAGGCTATATCGACATTTTCTAGGTTAATAGGTTAAGATGCATTTGATTGTAAGTAACAGTTTTTAGTTCATTTTCGTTTTTCATATAATGAATGAATTCAAACGGGATAGGCCTATATAGCCTGTAGCCTATTATAGGGAGAGTCCTTGCAAAAAGTACGCGTGTAAACCTGTTTCTGTTTACTATAGATTAAAAGTGCAAAACCGTTGCTTTTTTTTTCAAACGGACAATGAATGTATCAAAAAACGATACAAAGGCAGATTATGGTCAGGTCTGTGACCAATGTACCGCGTGAACAGACAGTTCTATATACTAGTGAAATATTCTTTTTTTTTTACAGAAAACATAATTTTTTTGGGGGGATCTTTAATTTATTTCACGCCTTTTTCGTTCTTTGTTTTGGGGGTGAAGTGTAAACGAAAAATCGTTGTGCGGGGGTCGAGTTTCAGGGTGGAGGTTGTGGTGAGGGAGGGAGTGGGGGAGGGGTGAGGGACGTACACAGATTGGCAGGGCGGAAGAAGTCGGGCACGCGACTACATCATCGTAAAAAATCGGCATCCTCTTTATGGTATATATCCAGTGGAAAGAAAACCGTTGGTTTCTGTTTAATAAAAATGTATTTTCGTTTTTTACTTATCAAAAACGACTGAATGCACACGTCTGTATTTTCTCTTTTATTTATTTTATTTGTGAGTAGTAGAGTTCGCTTACACATGTAGATGGAAGATTATAACAGTAGAACTACAAAATGCTATAACTTTTTTTTATGAAAACCATAAACATATTTCGGGTAAATTTTCTAGCCTATCATCCATAGTCACATCTTAATGTTCTCCACAACACTCTTAACAATAAAGATAACCGATTTAATCAAACAAGAAAAACGTATCCATATTAATAGATATATAACAGATATTATGAATACACTGGTTAGATATTAAAGTAACTAGAAAATGGGCGTAAAAGTGTATGCTGCACCCCAATTGTGGTCTTAAGCATACGATGATTTCAATCAACAGAGCAATATAGCATTGTATAACTTCGCATGCTACATACATGTATTTTTCCCGCCAAATTAGTCGAAGCTGAAGATTTGTATGGACATGGTTACATTCAGTAAAGCATAGAAGGAAAGAATAAAAACACTGGCCCAACTTCATGCCTTCGTTGTTCTTACGGTAGCTTGATCTATTTTAATTCTTTCTAATCTAATTGATTATATCCTCTTTTAATTTGTGTAAACATCCGTTCACTGGTCCCCCAAACAATAGATTAAGTTTATTCACCTGTTTAAAGTCTCATTTGGCGTTCGTTACCAATTAACAGATTCAAGTCGTGCCTTTATCTGCCATTGATGGTACTGTTATCACGTCTCTCTTTTATTTTCTTCTTCTTTTTCTTTTGGTCCTTATCATAAAAGCGGCTTGCGAGTTCGTTTGCCGGGTCTTTACCGTGTCAATAACGGCACGCGAACTATATGTTACGTAACCTGTTTTGTATGAGATTAGATTATTCCAGGATTAGTGTGCTTTTATTTAACTAATCGAACATCGTAAAATTCTCTACCATAGAGTGTAGCCTTAACATGCGTAACAGAGGCCCTAGAATAGAGGGCGTGTTACTGTTGAATAAAGCTGAGCCGCATGTCTATAAAACGGCTCTGTAATAAAGAAGAGCCTGTCTATATAAACTGTTCTGGAATAAAGTCCCCATTAATATTAATACATCACAGTTAATTCTCACGTGACGAAAAATAGAAATCTGACCGAACATGCTACAATGGTCAGCATAAAAGCTAGTCAGATGCTTAGATGAATATGCACATTCTATATTGCTAGGACTTCATACAGATATGACGATTCAAAGAAGATTTTACAAAAGAATCGTTCATAAAATATGCTTAAAAATGCAGTTTTTTCTTTGTCTATTGCATAGTTTGGCTTCTATTGTTGCTGTCTAGTTGTCATTGGCATCATAGGTAATACCGTATTTTTTTAGTATCGAAATAGGCTGTAGATATAGCAAAGAGTTAGCTAACGGTTAGCCCCTCCCTTCTCCCACCCCACCCCCTCCCCTCCGTCGCCCCACACCTTCATCAGATGTTTTCTTTCACATGGTAATTGAATTAGGTAATTTTGTATCCTAAAAAATTGGAAACATTTGTCCAGAAGGAATTGTAATTGAAAGATAATGTAATCATATACTGTTTAATGGCAATGTTATTTATAAGCTATTTGTGTAAACGAAATCCTTCGCTATCTCTGAACGATAATACATATTTAAGTGTGATGTCATTTTATGAGTAAGTTAAACGGTATTCTTTCTCACCTGAACAAGTAACTACTGTGTATGTTAAATAGTTAAAGGATGCACTTTAATGTTAAAGAAAACTTCCATTACGATGAAACACTTTGTTCAAACCAACCCAAATGACCATCATATATGTATACCGTTGTAATAGCCTATAGACGCAAAGTTGTTAATAGAGGGCGCTATCCAAGAAATTACACCGAGTTGTTACTAGTTTTGTAGCAATGTTTTTTTATTTTTTATATCCCCACATTCTAGCATGCTAAAACTCCATAGGTACTTTTATTTCAAAGTTCTTACCCTGAGAAAATGATATTTTAGATGCTTTGAGATATTTCTGTGTGGAATTATATGCTTTGATGGTGGCTGTCGACAATGGATGTTAAAAGAAGTCTGACAATAGCTCACAATTTTGAATATCTCTTTCCAGGGCGTACTGAAGGTTATCTGGATAGACTGGGCTCCTGTTAAAACAGTCATTGCGCTTCTTCCAGCCCGAAATTAATAAGGGACGTGGTCCTCGCTCAACAACCACACCCCCCCCCCCTCCCCAACCTCGGCCCTTAACACAATGTGTCGAGCTTAAACCCTTCACTTACGAATACAACAACTTGAACGAATGATAAAACCCACTGACTCTCAGTTTTCAGTAATTCCAAGGCGTTGAAGCCGACTCCAAGATAATAGAGTCTGAGGGTCCTCTCTAAGAAAGAAAATGCAATTTTAAGACCGGAAAATGGGGTATTTTAAGGCCTTTTTGGGGACATCACCTTTATAATAAGGACTACAAACAATGTTGTGCTAATAACTACGTTTCTTGTGGGGTTGAAGTGCGGTGGGGGGGGGGCGCCATACCTCTTGGATCCTCACTTGAAAAGTTCAGTATTGAAAAATACATAATAAATACCGATAGTGAGTGTCGGCGTCAGAACAGAACTCAATTATGAAATGGTGCGTATGTTCCCTGAAATACTTGAAAATGACTGAAATGAAAGAGAGAAAAACACATGCTTTGCCTGTTTGCATGCAAATGGTTTTTTCTCCTCTTAACGTGTGCTCTCTTAAGATAACAATATGCTCATAGTTTGAATATTGGAACTTAAATTTTGTTTGTTTGTACGCAACCGTACTGAATACCGGATTTGATTAGGGGGATATATATAGGCTAGTGGCCCCCTACTGCTGTGGGCCCTCGGATACTTCTCGATTATCCGACCGGTTAGCATATCTGAAGACAATTCTATTTCACGTAAATATGGTCACATCCAACTTCCTGATACAAGAGTATTGCGGTACACAAAGTTGGGGTTTTGTTTGGTTTAGGATTAAGACAGTCTATGAAAGCGTAACGTATAATCGGCAAACTTTCGGGCGTAAGTATGAAGAATTTTTCTGGTGGGCGGAAACTTTGACGTAAAAAATGAGAAAACATTATTTTTTATTTCATATTTTCACTGGGCGTTTGAATTGACCCCCTGGCCCCGGGGTTGTAACGGCCCGAACTTCGTTCCACTCTCGTTAGACCTGTCGCCACCAGGGATATAGCATCCCGGAGATCCCTTCCCGTTTTACTCCTATGCCGATGTTCGCCACCCACCAAGATCATATGAAAAATCACAATACGTTACGATTTCTCGTCTCATTGTAGCGCTTGATATTGCTGAGTCAGATATAGTTGTGAAGAACTATGCGGTCGAAAAACTTTACAAATCCAAGAAATGCAACATTGTGGGGTATTCTAAAAGCGCCCATGTTTGTATTACCATGTAGCTATAATCTGTTTATAGCTCCATGGTATTGCTATAGTTGACAGATATTATATAGCGCCACTTTCTTGCATCGTTTACATATGACGTTTCATCTTCTTATGCGAGAGTGTATTGCATTGCACATGCCGTGTATATACAGCGGTGTGTGTTGTAGACTGCCTTTATCATGTAGTGTCTGGAAATTAATATTTGCTCCCTGACGGATGTTATAACTATATATACCCTGCTAGATTTATGTTTTGTTTTGGAGAGATTAAAAAATAAACAAGTAATATTTCGAAAATATATCCCGTTGGAATATGGTAGTACCTATGCAATACTGAGTTAAGGTCAATTAGTCCGATCGGATCGGATGTGTTGAGACCGGGGGCGACAATACAATACATAACTATAGCGAACTTATGTAGTAAGTATATATGAAACATGAACTTGCTGTGAAGTGATTTATGAGTGTTGTAGGTCGTGAGGGTTATCGCTCGTTTCTTCGTGTCATGAATGAAGAGTCACACAAGTGAATATATGTTTGTGTGCGTACGGAAACACATGGAAATCAAAGTTATAAACCACCGTGCATTACAGCAAGCTTGAAAACAACCAACACATAATAGTTAATGTAATACTCTGTCGTGAAATGGATTATTAACGCTGCGGCCAACATGGAGAACATTATGACATTTGACACCCCTGTGTTGTAATGTTTGGATTGCCAGACTTTGGCCTATACTAGTGTTTATCACGTAGTCTGTTCTGTATAGACTTAACAGCGTATATGTGCAGTATATATACCGGTGAGCAAGTGTTTCAGGCTTGTTGTCAGCAAGTTCCTAGTGTATTTCAAAGCCGAATGTCCTCGTTCCAAGTTCAATCATGGCCTCACCCTGTGACGCCTGCGACAGATTTAGTCAATCAGGTCAGCAACTTACAGAGAATTTAAATCAGAAGAAAGTGCCAAAGGGCCAACAGTTTTTCTTCAAAGCACTTCAGAAGCAGAAGTTGGAGATTGATCTAGGAGGAAATTGCAAGGAGGCGTTTACTTTTGATGAAGCTAACAGGAGGTATTTGTCGCGTTATTTTCCAGCTCTTGACAAAACGGTTTACTGTTGTCCACCGGTAGTTGAGTACGAATATCCAGAGGAACCTTCCGATGTCATCGAAGAGGCAGGGGATGGGTCGCATGCATCCTCCGTAGACCGGGACTATGGCACCCTGAAAAGAAAGAGGAAAGGTCAGCTCGCGGAGGAAATGATCATAGTCCAGTTCTGGACAATGTTAAAAAAATATCAAATCCCATCGTTTATTATTCATGGATATCCGTGGAAAGCCAAATACATCAAAAATCTCACCAAGCTCTCCGAATCATTTCAGAAACTTTCTCCGAAAGAAGGTGAAATTGATTTATTGATCTCTATCCCAGGCCAGTGTATAATAGTGATGGAAGTGAAAGCAGTCAGTGATGTTAGTGAAGATAGAAATATAACCGGCGTGGTCAGCAAAGCCTTTTCGCAATGCGGGAAGACTTTCGACTTCTTATCAATGATAATTTCTGATCTTTATGATGGCGGCGGCGGCAGTCTCCAAGTACCTATCATCAAAACAGTTGCTGTACCAAACTGTGAACGCGTTTCAGCGGAAAGACTATACTGCCAATCATGTTTCACACATATCGTTACATCGGATGATCTGGTGAATGCTGATGTCTTGTACAGCTGGTTTCTGCAACTGTTGAAACAGTGTTCCAGCGAACTGGAATCCTCTCAACATGATCTTAACAGCCACGTGGGTCTAATCGGACGATTAATCAGTCCAGCATCTTTAATCCAAATCAGGACGATACCGGATTCCATAAGGAGGACCGTATCTCAAATTACAAGTAAGGATGAATCAGATCAGACAATATGGCGCCAATTAAATCCTTCGCAACTCTCTGTGGTCCTTCGGCAAGAAAAGTTGCTTTGGATAACGGGTGTACCAGGGAGTGGGAAGACAATTTTGGGGTTGTACAAAGCTGATGAAATAGTAAGTGATTGTTGTGCTTCAGGTGGTGAAAGACGACCGCTGAGTAGTCAAGCCGAGGAGAGAAATACCGACGGAGGGGATACTTCCGTCAAGGGATGCGTTTTATATGTCATTAATGGATTCTCACCTCCGTTCGCTCGTAGTCGTAGTTGCCTTTTAGAGACATACAGAGCAAAAATCACAAAATTATTGACCAATGAGGTAGACGACACCTGTGAAGTATTTATAAAAGATTCTTCTGACCTGGTCGACTGTGGAATCGAGCGACACAGTTTGGATAAGTGTCAAAACTTACCACATTTGATTGCCAAACTACAGGACAAACACGCCGGTAAGGTACTCCACATCATCATAGAGGAGAGCCAAATGCTACTTAAACAGGTCGATGTTGAACAGTTCGAAATGGACTGGAAAGATTGTGTTGACGATAAAAGACTAGGTAATGTATGGATAATTCAGAGTCCATTTATCACCGGTACAGATTCACGTCGTGGCTCATTGCCCGGCTTCCGAATGGTACATCTCGATCGAATCATGAGAATGTCAAAACAGAACGTAGACTTTGTCAATATTTTCTTAGATAAGAAGTACAAACTCGGCCACGCAGTGACTGGGAATCGGCCGATAATCTACCGAATGAGGTGTATCTGTAAGGACAGCTGCGTTGATGCATCATATCAGTGTTTCGTGTGCCATGTAATGCGCATCCTATGGATGTTCCATACATCCATGGTAGAACAAGGGGTGCTTAGGAAGGAATTATTAGACCACCATGAACTGGCATTGAAAGATGCAGTTTTAATATCATTAGACGAGCAACGCATTGCAACATCCATGTTGACCATCTTTGATCCGCTGATACCCTTTTCCGTAAACGAATATCCGGAGGAAGGAACCAATCGCATCATATTGTCGTCAGTACGTCATTTCACTGGTTGTGAGAGTTCAATCGTGTTTGTGGATTTGAACAGTGCGTTTTACGATGACTGCTATGAGATGGAATGTTTGACCAGGACATTAGGGCAGTTGGTCATGTTAGACGGTGGTTGTTTCGATGAGAAAGTGGCAAAATATGCAGAGAGTGTTATGCGATTACAAAACGCTGCAGATAACGGTGTTGCGGAAATTAGGGAGATTGAACCATCTACTACAGACATGAAAACATTAAAGGAATTATACATTAAATATCTGGAGCATGAAAAGGCAAGGTTGCGAGAAAAGATTGCGGTAGCATCGAGTGACGGTTTCCTTCATAGAGTTAACGAAGCTCAAAGTCAAATTGAGAAACTAACGAAGATACAAAATGATGCCCAAGTTTGGTTAGACGGGCAGAAAAATACTTGAGAAGTTTCATGTTTAGAAATGTCTAATTTCAAGTAAATACCGTTTTAGACAGAATGCCATGTAACATAGATAGTGTAGAATTTATTTGCATTGCAACTGATATATTGCATATTTCTATAACCAGTCTGAAAATTGACTGAACCTTTATGGAATAAACCAAGGGCAGATCAATGATGTTGCAGTGAAGGGGGCTTTGGCCCCCTGGGGTCGTTGGAGCGGAATCTCATGTGGGAATAAATTAAAACTTCGAATTTCCAAATGATGCATTCAATTAAGTATATATATTAAATTTAAAAATAATTAAAATTGTGGCAATAAATACTCTTGATTTGTAAAAAAGTGCCTCATTTGAACGCATTCCGCCCCCGACTGACGTTGGCCCTCGCCCACGAATCTTTGCACACGCCACTGCATATGGACGTGAGTAGTTAATCCCAGTGGCGTCGCCAAGGGGTGGCCCTGGGGAGGAGGGGGGCACGTGACCTCCCAAAACAAAATCGTGCCCCCAGGTCCCCCCAGAGGAGACTTGTAGTGTCAAAAAGAATACTCAAACAAAAACTTTTTACAAAGGGCGAAACGTATTATCTTCATCAGTGAAACTTCTTTCCACCGACCATGACAATAACCAGTTGTTTTCTCACTAACAAGGTCACATAGGCTTAAACTTCACCACTACCCTGCATGAAATTCAGTTTGATCTTTCAACACTATAATTTAAATACATTATCAAAGCAAAAGTGTTTAATTCCATGTTTTGTATAAATTTCCTATCCGTCTCAATCTAAAAACATAAATATCGACAGACTAAGCCCGATAATTCTTGAACATAAAGTTACTTCAAGTTGCAAAATAAGACAGCAGATTGCATCTAAGGACCCTTAATTAATCAACAATTTCTCACCCCCTCCTTTTAGATCCCTCCCCCAGGACGGCATTCACAAATAAACACTTTGCCCCTCTAATGAAGTGCTCTGCCCTCCCTGTGCCCCCCCCCCCCCAGATTGAAATGTCTGGCGATGCCACTGGTTAATTCGGGGCTGTGATTGACCCCACAGTACGTTTACTGGGAGAGATGTAACTAATTTTGAAGTCATTTCAGTGTTTTGGTAGTCGTCTTTGTTTTAAGGATGGTTGTTAAATGGACCATATATCTGTCATGTCCTCCCAGGAACAATTATTTTGCCCAAATAGAAATTGTAGTAGAACTGAACGGTTAAGCTGTTTCGTCACACGGCAAGCCAAACAGGACAAATAAAATTGTCCAGATGGCTCTATAAAATTCGGGCCGTCTTTCCGACAACACTTATGATACTGGGGCAGTGCATGAAGTCCGTTGACGCCGGGCATAACAAACCGGGGGCTGCCCTCGAGTGAAGGAACGTTTGGTGGTCACCTTATTGCAAGCTTGATCTCGATATATACCTATAAATGATAATTTCGCTAATTCTCTAGTCTTTTGGCTTTAATTGTTACTGAACTGTTTATAGCTTGGAAGAGATATATTCAATACAATTAGGCATAGCATACCATCTCAATACTTGTGTTTCGGGTTTATCTTTATCGGGACTTTGTAGCAGATATGGTAGACATCTCTCTCTCTCCCCCCCCTCCAGTCACCCCTGCCCCAACCGTGTAATTGAATGAAAATATTAGTTAATAATATTGTATGTCACGGAGTTTACTCGGAGGCAATCACTGATCATTGATAACTATATGCGATACAAAAATGATACAAAAAAACACTATCACTAAATGTCATCAGTATTGATCCCAATGTCTACCACTCTAACTAACTAACTAACTAACTAACTAACTAACTAACTAACTAACTAACTAACTATATATATATATATATATATATATATATATATATATATATATATATATATATATATATATATATATATATATATATATATATATATATATATATATATATAGTGAAAAATATACCACGTGTACTCCAACGAAAAAATACAAAACCAATTTAAAAAAAAACAGGGTCACAGTAAGTTGACTTGACGGGTACGAAATAAGACATATTATTTCAAACAGGGGAACCTTCCTCAGCAAAACCGTAAGGGTAAATGAAAAACTTAGCCTACAAATAAAATACCATAAACAACGTTATCAATAACATTGTCACAATAAAAGCGTCTTAGGAGATATTACATGATTTATGGAAGGTTTCATGGTAGAGTAGTCCAAGGTTTTTGTTAATACCTATTTACCTACCAAATGTAACTTGGTCTCCAGGATCCAATTCAGTTTAGCTTCATTACGTTTTGATGATATGAGGGTGTATGTTTGAGGTTATATATAGACTGATTGAGGAGATTAAAAGTGTTCAGCAACTGGGAAACGTGGGAAATTGTCTCGAAGTGATATTTTGTGATTGTTCAAACGTACACGGAATTCGGTGCTCGTTTGATCAACATACAAACCATTATCACATAAATATTGCAAATATCGCATACATATGGACGTTAAAACAAATATACCTGTGTACTTAATTCTGTCATGCATGGCACCTCATAGGCACATCGGTTATGTAAAGATAGTCCAAAGATTCATAAGATAGGGTAAATTATCTCATAATGAGTCATATTGAAAATTGACTTGACGTTTAGGGCTAAAGTCCAAATGGAAAGCTACGCACGTACACCCTTGTATGCTACGTACAGCACATGAGTAGGTAGAACTACTGATATAAGCCTACCAACACCAGCAAAGTCTGTACCTCCGACATAATTGAATCCCTATAACACAATGCCAAGTTGACTGTTTCATGTTTTCATGTTTATTATTTGTTCCTTATGGACCGGGTCACCGAATATTTCAACAACACAACAACCATACCTACCCTCTAGTCTTTAAGTCGTGGTTTTATTTCGGAAATGTGCTTTTTGTGAGGATGTGATAACCATACCAGTCACCGTGGTGAGGATACGCCGGAGAGGTACGATTTAGTGTCTCTGTGAGTTGAAGCAATTTTTTTTATGGGCTTAGAATTCTTTTGGCAGAGGATCTCTGTTCGTTAAAATTAATAATATATTTGTTAAGAATTCGTTTCTAACTGGTATGTTGCATGCCAATCATGCCAAGTTCCCTAAATGAATTGAAGTGTACAAGAAGTAACAAACATATCATGTCGATTATAATCATAGCGGAATGTAATTCTGAGTAGGGCGGTACGTGACAGTTTCATTGACAGAGTGACTCATTGTTGTACTGTAAGCAGTTATCCATTGGCTAATCGTACATCGCCCAAGCAGTATTTCGATAATGATAATGATGGCCTTTTCGTTCACACATGCTCTACAGTATCTGCCTGTTTTCATTATTTCCTACCTAAAAATGAAAGTTATGAAACAGTATGTAGATGCTAGACCCCTCTAAACCTTATAGGACACATATAGGCCAGTTGCCACCATCATACACAATGAGCACCACCCCTCACTGAGAAAATGTAAAGGTAAGGTCAAAATACAACTGGGGCTATAGTAGCAAACTTTGGTTATTGGTTTAGGAACTCTAGAATTTCAAACAGGACATGTAACATCATCAGCTTATTGATTTGCAAGATAATTATTTATGTGATTTACATTGCAAAAATTAATATGCTGTGCATGTGGTGCATGGATACAACAGACCCCCCCCCCCCACCATTTCCTGTTCATCATAGTGAATAACAAAATGATGCTATATATATATAACAAATTCCAACCTTTAAAAAATAATTTAAAATTTACATTAAGGTTTGACTTTTATCTTTGCATTTCTTGAACAGGTGGTCAGACCGTGACCCTTCTGCGCTAGCCATGGCTTCACCGTGTGCCCACTGTGGAGATGGTGCTCCCAGCTCAACTAGCTGTATAGAATTGCTCCAGCAAAATGGGGATTCTAAACTACTAGGACGTATTCGAGAGAGAGGTACAATTCATATTGATTTTGGTGCAGGACACAGGGAACATCTCAGTTTTGACGATGCTAACGAAAGATACGTGACTCATCACTTTCCACAATCTGATGAAAGAGTTGTGCACGCTTGTCCTCCTGTATATGAATATGTTCATCCCGGAGAACCACCAGATATCATAAAGGATTCAGAACAGGGTGCAGAGGTACCATTTTTGAAATTTAACTATGATACTTTGCAAAGAGAGAGGATGGGAGAGGTGGCAGAAGAAATTGTACTGCGGATGTTTTTGAAAATGTTTGAAAAGCATAAGATATCAGCTTTCATTGTTCACGGATACAATTGGAAAACCAGTTATTTAAAAAAACTGTTAGATATACAACCAAGTTTATCGAAGTCGTTCAAGAAGCTGGGAATAAATGAAGGTGAAATTGATTTACTTATTTCAATCCCCAAAAAATGTTTAGTAGTTGTTGAGGTCAAAGCCATAAACCATAAGAATAATTTTACAAACGTCGTGAGAAAAGCGTTTGCTCAGTGTGATAAGACGTCTAATTTTTTGTCAACGGTTGCAAGTGATCTCTATGGTAACAAGAACATTTGGCTGTTGAAAGTCGTGGCATTGCCATCGAGTTGCAGAGATACTTTGACGGAATTTAATTATTGTCAAGCATGTTCTCGTCACATTATCACCGAGGAGGATTTGAATACTGCTAACACATTACACGATTGGTACAAGACCCTAATTGATTTACATAAAACCGAGTTAGATGACTCCCTTTTTGATAATTGTCTACACAAAAGATTAATCGGAAGGTTGATAGGTCCCTATTCACTCACGGAAGTGAAACCAGCCAAAGACGAGAAAACTCCGGAATGACCACAAAAAGAATCGAGGACAGTTGCCGAATCAATTCAGTGGACTGTTCACCAAATCACAGAAGAACACGGTACAGCCGCCAAGATTATGTCACGGTGGTATCAGTTAACTCCCGAACAACTAGCCGTCGATTTTAAGGACCCTCAGCTGCTGTGGCTAAGTGGTCAACCAGCCAGTGGGAAGACGGTTTTAGCTTTGTGGAAAATTGACAACATTTTAGAATCTTGTAATAACGAGACTTTGCCCAGATTTGCCGTAGAAGTAAATACATCTACAGCCTTAACAGATCCCGTTTCCCCACCAAACGCCGAAGTGCTTTCAGCATCAACGTCTTCAAAGGCATTTACCAATATAGTAAAAACACCGTCAACAAACTTCCCCACCTTGAGAGCAAGAAATGCAATATCGCTATTGGCTCCTGTAGTTCCTGCCAATTCGACATCAATAGAAGTTAGTACAGCATCGTTGTCAGTCACAGATTGTGCCAATTTGTCATCTGGAACAGCATGCCCAGTAAGACTGTCAGGCACCGCGAAGCAGTATTGCCATCGGGTGCAGATTCCGTGATGCAGTCATCGGGTGTCCCAAACCAAAATCGTTCCCCCAGGTCCCCCCAGAGGAGACTTGTAGTGTCAAAAAGAATACTCAAACAAAAACTTTTTACAAAGGACGAAACGTATTATCTTCATCAGTGAAACTTTTTTCCACCGACCATGACAACCAGTTGTTTTCTCACTAGCAAGGTCACATAGGCTTAAACTTCACAACTACCCTGCATGAAATTCAGTTTGAACTTTCAACACTCTAATTTAAATACATTATCAAAGCAAAAGTGTTTAATTCCATGTTTTGTATAACTTTTCTATCCGCCTCAATCTAAAAACAAAAATATCGGACAGACTAAGCCCGAAAATTCTTGAACATGAAGTTACTTCAAGTTGCAAAATAAAGCAACAGATTGCATCCAAGGACCCTTAATTAATCACAAATTTCTCACCCCCTCCCATTAGACCCCTCCCGCAGGACGGCATTCACAAATAAACATTGTGCCCCTCTAATGAAGTGCTCTGCCCTCCCTGTACCCCCCCCCGATTGAAATGTCTGGCGATGCCACTGGTTAATCCGGGGCTGTAATTGACCCCACAGTACGTATACTGGGAGGTTTGGTGGTCACCTTATTGCAAGCTTGATCTCGATATATACCTATAAATGATAATTTCGCTAATTCTCTGGTCTTTTGGCTTTAATTGTTACTTCACTGTTTATAGATTGGAATAGAAATATTCAACAATGAGGCATAGCATACCATCTCAATACTTGTGTTTCGGGTTTATCTTTATCGGGACTTTGTAGCAGGTATGGTAGACCCCCCCTCTCTCTCTCCCTCGCCCAGTCACCCCCTGCCCCAACCGTGTAATTGAATGAGAATATTAGTTAATAATTTTGTATGTCACGGAGTTTACTTGGAGGCAATCACTGTAACATTTCCGTATGTTGATGAAACAAATAAGAGTCATTGATAACTATATGCGATACAAAAATGCGTCTTTTACTGGCAAGAAAACACTATCAATAAATGTCATCAGTATTGATCCCAATGTCTACCACTCTAACTAACTAACTAACTAACTAACTATATATATATATATATATATATATATATATATATATATATATATATATTTATATATATATACATATATATATATATATATATATATATATATATATATATATATATATATATATATATATTTATAGTGACGAAACGTGTACTCCAACGAAAATTAAATACAAAACCAATAATAAAAAACAGGGACATAGTAAGTTGACTTGACGGGTACGAAATAAGACATTTTATTTGAAACAGGGGAACCTTCCTCATCAAAACCGTAAGGGTAAATGAAACACTTACAAATAAAATACCATAAACAACGTTGTCAATAACAACGTCACAATAGAAGGGTCTTAGGAGATATTACATGATTTATGGAAGGTTTCATGGTAGAGTAGTCCAAGGTTTTTGTTAATACCTATTTACCTACCAAATGTAACTTGGTCTTCAGGATCCAATTCAATTTAACTTGTTTAGGTTTTTCAGTGGATGATATGCCCTGCAGATGATATGAGGGGTGTATTTTTTGAGGTTATTTATAGACTGATTGGGGGGAGATTAAAATGTTCAGCAACTGGGAAACATGGGAAATTGTCTCGAATTGATATTTTGTGATTCTTAAAACGTACACGGAATTTGGTGCCCGTTTGATCAACATACAAACCATTATCACAGAGATATTGCAAATATCACATACATATGGACGTTATAACATAAATACATGTGTACTTAATTCTGTCATGCATGGCACCTCATAGGCACATCGGTTATGTAAAGATAGTCCAAAGATTCATAAGATAGGGTAAATTATCTCATAATGAGTCATATTGAAAATTGACTTGACGTTTAGGGCTAAAGTCCAAATGGAAAGCTACGCACGTACGCCCTTGTATGCTACGTACAGCACATGAGTAGGTAGAACTACTGATATAAGCCTACCAACACCAGCAAAGCCTGTACCTCCGACATAATTGAATCCCTTTAACACAATGCCAAGTTGACTGTTTCATGTTTTCATGTTTATTATTTGTTCCTTATGGACCGGTCACCGAATATTTCAACAACACAACAACCATACCTACCCTCTAGTCTTTAAGTCGTGGTTTTATTTCGGAAATGTGCTTTTTGTGAGGATGTGATAACCATACCAGTCACCGTGGTGAGGATACGCCGGAGAGGTATAGGCTTAGTGTCTCTGTGAGTTGAAGCAATTTTTTTTATGCGCTCAGAATTCTTTTGGCAGAGGATCTCTGTTCGTTAAAATTAATAATATATTTGTTAAGAATTCGTTTCTAACTGGTATGTTGCATGCCAATCATGCCAAGTTCCCTAAATGAATTGAAGTGTACAAGAAGTAACCAACATATCCTGTCGATTATAATCATAGCGGAATGCAATTCTGAGTAGGGCGGTACGTGAAAGTTTCATTGACAGAGTGACTCATTGTTATACTGTAAGCAGTTACCCATTGGCTAATCGTACATCGCCTAAGCAGTATTTCGATAAGATAATGATGGACGTTTCGTTCACACAGGCTTTATCTGCCTGTCTTCATTATTTCCTACCTAAAACTGAAAGTTATGAAACCGTATGTAGATGCTAGACCCCTCTTAAACTTATAGGACACATAGGCCAGTTGCCACCATCATACACAATGATCACCACCCCTCACTGAGAAAATGTAAAGGCAAGGTCAAAATACAACTGGGGCTATAGAAGCAAACTTTGGTTATTGTTTTAGGAACTCTAGAATTTCAAACAGGACATGTAACATCATCAGCTTATTGATTTGCAAGATAATTATTGATGTGATTGACATTGCAAAAATTAATATGCTGTGCACGTGGTGCATGGATACAACAGACCCCCCCCCCCACCATTTCCCTGTTCATCATAGCGAATAACGAAATGATGCTATATATATATAACAAATTCCAACCTTTAAAAAATAATTTAAAATTTACATTAAGGTTTGACTTTTATCTTTGCATTTCTCGAACAGGTGGTCAGACCGTGACCCTTCTGCGCTACAGTAGCCATGGCTTCGCCGTGTGCCCACTGTGGAGGTGCTTCTAGCTCAACTAGCTGTATAGAATTGCTCCAGCAAAATGGGGATTCTAAAATACTAGGAAGTATTCGAAAGGTATCCGAAAAAATAATTCATTATGATTTTGGCGCAGGCCACAAGGAACATCTCAGTTTTGACGATGCTAATGAAAGATACATGACTCGTCACTTTCCACAATCTGATGAACCAGCTGTGCACGCTTGTCCTCCTGTATATGAATACGTTCATCCCGGAGAACCAACAGATATCATAGAGGATTCAAATCCAAAAAAAAAAGTTCAATATTTGAACTTTAACTATGATACGTTGCAAAGAGAGAGGATGGGAGAGGTGGCAGAAGAAATTGTACTGCGGATGTTTTTGAAAATGTTTGAAAAGCACAAGATATCAGCTTTCATTGTTCACGGATATAATTGGAAAACCAGTTATTTAAAAAAACTGTTAGCTTTACAACCAAGTTTATCAAAATCGTTCAAGAAGCTGGGAATAAATGAAGGTGAAATTGATTTACTTATTTCAATCCCCCAAAAATGTTTAATAGTTGTTGAGGTCAAAGCCATCAACCATAAGAATAATTTTACAAACGTCGTGAGAAAAGCGTTTGCACAATGTGGAAAGACGTCTAAATTTTTGTCATCGGTTGCAAGTGATCTCTATGGTAACAAGAACATTTGGCTGTTGAAAGTCGTGGCATTGCCGTCGGGTTGCAGAGATACTTTGACGGAATTTAATTATTGTCGAGTATGTTCTCGTCACATTATCACCGAGAAGGATTTGAACACTGCTAACACATTACACGAATGGTACAAGACCCTAATCGATTTACATAAAACCGAGTTAGACGACTCTCTTTTCGATTATCTTCTACACAAAAGTTTAATCGAAAGGTTGATAGGTACTGCTTCACTCATGGAAGTGAAACCAGCTAAAGACGAGAAAACTCCAGAGAGACCACAAAAAGAATCGAGGACAGTTGCCGAATCAATTCAGTGGACTGTTCACCAAATCACAGAAGAACATGGTACAGCCGCCAAGATTATGTCACGGTCACTGTGGTATCAGTTAACTCCCGAACAACTAGCCGTCGATTTTAAAGACCCTAAGCTGCTGTGGCTAAGTGGTCAACCAGCCAGTGGGAAGACGGTCTTAGCCTTGTGGAAAATTGACAACATTTTAGAAACTTGTAATAACGAGCCTTTGCCCAGATCTGGCGTAGAAGTAAATACATCTACAGCCTTAACAGATATCGCAGTATCGCCATCGGGTGCAGATGCTGCAGTTGAGTCACCAGCGGCAGATTGTACATTGAAGGCATCGAGTGCAGATTGTATGGGTACGTCGTCGACTGCTGGTTGTAGTGCAGAGATCCCATTTGGTTCTGTGGTTTACATCTTTGCCGGTATGACGTCAACTTGTCTGTCGCAAGTCCTAGAAGGTAAATACCATAATAGAGAGACCACGGGGTGCAAGGTTGTCGTTACATCTCTTCGTAAGTTTTTTTTATCTGAGAATGCAAAGACCACAAGTTCATTTCATACGCTGGAAGAATTACCAGTTTTGATCAGCGTCCTACTAGCAAAGCATAAAAATGAAATTATTCATATTTTTATAGATGAATCCCCATTTCTTTTAGAGGGGCTTAACCATGATAAGTTTGAGGAAGAATGGAGAACCATCTTTGATAGCGAGAGATTAGGTTATGTGTGGTGCATACAAAGTACATACTACAACGAGTTAGACTCCGGTACTAAAGCTCCTTCCAACTTTCATATGATGCACCTAACATGTGTAATGAGATTGACCAGACAAAACATAGAGTTGGCAAACTTGCTTCTGAAAGACATAAATATTGACAATAAATTTATTAACAAACCTTTTAGGTCTGGTCACGCTGTAGCAGGAACTTGTCCAGTAATGTATAGAATAAAATGCGTCTGTGAATGGCCAAAGGATTCATTTATTTGCAAAGATTGTTACGACAAAAGAATCACTTTACTGCTCCAACACGTTTTGAAGGACTTTCAACTTAATACGCAACTGGCATCGCTTCCTAAGGGTCAGTTCGGAATTAGAGATGCTGTTTTGATTTGTATGGAACTGAAAAAAGTTGCAGACTTACTTGGGCATATCCCAACAGAAATTCATTTTGCTGTGGAACGTAACACAGTACCTGGCAAGAATTGTATAACAGTTTGTGAAATCAATACCTTTAGGGGGTGTGAACGATCACTTGTAATTGTGGACTTCCAACACGCTGCCTGTGACGATTTTAAAATGAAAGAAGCATTAACAAGGGCTTTGGGACAGTATGTGATATTAGACTGTGGTACTTTCATTCATGATTGTTATGAGGAACAGATCAAAAAATTGAAATCTGCCGAAGAGAAGGGCATGATTAAGATAAAAGAAATTGAACGTTCTCCAGAGGAACTCAGTAAACTAAACTCTACTATTATTAGGCATGCAACAAACAGAGGAAAAACCTCAATGGATCTTACAAAGTATTAATTATTGTGAAATGCCTTTCATGACTATATTCAAATATATATAAATATATATATATATATATATATATATATATATATATATATATACATATATATATACATATAAATATACACAGGGATGTGCCCACGCGCCCCGTCCAGCACTAACAATTACCGCCCAGCTCTGTCTTAAAAATCGTAAATCCCGCCCAGCACTATTTTCATCCATCCCGACATTCCTGACAATATATTCAACATAACTTTGGCCTAGCCTATGCCAAAATCATTTAGACTAATAATGCATCAGTTACGCAAGCGAGAAACATAACTTGCGGCTCTCAATCGGTCCCTTGTAAAATCTCTTTGAAACAAACTAATAACTTTCACCAGGTACGTTATATATTTCACTAAAAAACAAAATTAAAAAAATGTAAATTGTTAGCAATACTAGTTCTTGTGTATGTGCTTGAAAAGCTACACAAGTGCCAGCATTTGGCATCTGAGCACCTTCAAATATAGAAAAATTTCTTTTTCTAAGACCCCTCCCCGGGACGACGTTCAATATACCCGACACTCAGGATATCCTGGGCACATCCCTGATATATATATATATATATAAATAATTGAAATTGTAGTGAGTTTGAAAATCCAGAACAGTGAAAAAATTTCCAGCCTCTACCGGGATTCGAACCCGGGCCTCCGCTTTAAATGCGGACACCCTTACCAACAAAGCTATGGTCACTGATTGAATTTTCAGAAGTTTGAAAACAGTAATCCACTGTAGGCACTTGTCACCTGTAATAAACAATGTAGTTCTGTCCCGAATAAAAAAATAAATGAATAAAAAAAAGAAGGAAATTGAATTATACATGAGATGAACTGAATTATGGACATTAATGAAATATTTTTCTCTATAGCTTCACTTCAATGTCACATTAAGAAAGATAGATGGACATACATAGATGCCGATGTACATGTGTCCACCTGTGTCTTGTTTTTGTTTCAGTGAGCCTCTGCAGAAGATCATGCTATATTGTAGGATCAAAACATCCGAGGCCCTCTAAGTTTTACATCTCATTATTTTATTATTATTATTTTTTATTATATATATTTGTGTAGCTATTCTTTTTTCAGTAGTTTTATTCTTTTATGTACTCATTCTGCTCCTTGGCAGTTGACGAAAATAAACTATGCTCCCAACAACACACGTTTACTTTCTTATTTGAGTATTTCCCAAGGATTAACATAAGCCAACATAAGCTCATTTGAAACACTACCCATGTGATGGTCGTGAAAGAAACCTTATACGAAACATTCTCTCTTCAACAAGTGTCTCAGAGAATTACGAGGCAGGCATGCCTGCAATTTTCACACCCATTCCTAAACGTCCCCAACCGATCAACGAAAGTGTTCCTCAGCATGTGACCACTTGCCCAAATACCGAGGGAGGTACAGCGACACTTTTTGAAAATACCCCGTCATTTAACTAAAATAAGGAAATAAATAAATGAAGTTGAGAAACTAATTGGGGCTCTGTGGTGCCATTAATTGGTAGATTCGCTTATTAATTAGATCTCCTTTCTAGCACAATGATATGAACATGGTAACTTTCAAACGAGTCAATTTATGTTTTTGGGTATGTGTGCAGGGGCATAGGAGCCGGGGGCACGTGCCCCCCCCCCGACATTTTTCCAAAATAGCAAATGTGCCCTACTGGCAAATAAAATGTGCCCCTTTGATGAAGAATTGTCTTTTGGATATATCTTAAGCCTTTGTTAATTTTAATATTTTATTTTAATTATTCACATGCACCATAATAGTATTGATAGCATACTAACACATCATATATATTTAAGTGATATGACCGGTGTGTATCGGTTCATAGCATAATGAGTGGTGGTTGTGGAATGAGAAAGTGCCCCTCTGATGTTGTGCCCCCCCCCCACTTTTTGGAAGCTTCCTACCCCCTATGTGTGTGTGTGTTTTGGGGAGGGGATCGGGGTCGTTCATAATCTTTGTGCTATCACGATGGTTAAGCTTTCTTGTCCTTCCAAAAAGGAGAGATTGAAGAAAAAATCCGTGTTATGTAGCATTCTGTAAGCAAACCCTCTTTTATAAGAAATTTCTAGTTCCCTCGAATACATCATAATGGCCTATGCGCAGTGAAACCATGTAGAAAGTAAAACACAAAGAATAAAAACAACAAATACCTTAAGTAATGTGGGTTGAGACGAAGCAATTATCACTGGATTATAATAGACCATTGAAGATACCCCTTTTCCCAAATGTCTGAATGAAGACAATGAATGTAACAATCTCAGTTGAAAACAACAGTTTTCGTTATGCGTGTTGCTTCCAAACCACCGTAGAATGGTTGGTTTATTAAAGTATTTATAGCCCATGATGTCATAAGAATCAGCCTGAACGTTGACCGGTTTCACTTTAAGCTGGATTAATTAAATGTTTTTTAATCTGCTGTTTTGAAAATATTCTTCATAGCTATAACACATTTCTTTTTCATAGGTTTTTTAATAATGATGAATGTACGAGAATTGTTTTGAAAGAAAACTCCTTTTTGTTAAATTCTCAATCGATTAGCTAGTAACATCGTTGGGGGAAGGACATCACCCATTTAATCAACCAACCCTGACGTCACTTCACTCACAAAACAACTAAAGCTTTCGTCACAACATATTTGTCGTCTGGCCGCCGTGCTTTCAACGAATATAGGTTACCGGCTAGGCTAGTACTACTACGAGTAAAGTAGTAATTAGTAAATACAACAAAAATGGAGTGTGCTCTCTTGAAGACAACAATGGCCAGTGTAACTATCGAAAACATGGTAATCAATTCTTTGGTGCTTATAAATGTAGGTCTAATGTTATAATTTGGACAACACAGTAGGTAGCCTATCACACGTAGGCCAGGCCTACGCCTAGCCTATATTTACATTAAATAAAAAATGAAGGCCTAACTTAGCATACCAAGTACAAGAACTTACAAAGGCTACAGTAGCAATGCACGATAGGCCTAGTTTATGAAACGACTCAGTGGACCTAAAGCGAAACGCCAATTTCTTCAAATAATCAGTGGATTGGAAGGAATGTACTCATTCTTACCACTTTTACTAAACAAAAGAGATCATGACCACAACTTACAAGCAGATGGTGGTCCCATAATTGATGCACTTAAGGTTAAGGATTTGATCAACGATGGCTATCAACGAAAATTTCCAAATCACTCAACTATGTGCATTTTCCATATGTGTAGTTCCTCAGAAATGCAATGATCTCGAAATACATATTGTTCTGTGTCTACGCAACGTACTATTGAGTAGAGTTTCACCACTAAATTTTTATCTGCAAGGCTATGTCAAGTTCTTTCATACACCAAACTAGACAAATTCGTCACAAGCTAAATGTAACTTTTGTGTAAGTAGGGTTGTACATCTGACTCTGGATGATGTTTGCTATGCTCTAAGCTCAGTCAGGTTCGAAGGGAGTAGTGGTATCTGGTAGGGTTGGGCAATATATCGAAAATTATTATTATCGCGATAATTTTTTTTCAAGACGATATTTTTTGAGGATTGAACAAATGACGATAATTTCTTGTGAAAGAAATTTGAAATAGATGTAGAAAAAAAATTCTCCGTTTTATGTGTAAATGTTCTTCTAGCATTCCATGGTTAAGAAAGTTGAAAAGAAATATTTTATCAACTTCATTTACTGACTTTTGAACTTCGTAAAAACCCGTTCTTTACAACATTGACTGTATAGAGAACAAAACTCTGAAAATCAGTAGAGAAATTACCAATTGTGTACGAAAAGTAAGTTGGTACACCTTTCTAATTTTACGAAAGATCGAGCAAAATACTTTCGAAAAATTCACGCGAAACTGGCATATCGTGCTAAATGCAACAAGTGTCATGTAAACAAGGCTCTAGTACACCCATTTATGAATAAACCAGAAGACCACATCTGGTGTAAAGCGGGGGAAAGAAAGTATTTTCTAGAATTCCCAAGAAAAAAATAATAATAACATCCTACCATAGTTAAGTGTATAGTAAATAGCCTAACCACTTCGTCGGTTACAGATCTCACGTAACAACAAAAACACAACAAATTGTATTTTGTGAAGTTGACGATTTCTACAAGGACATGGAAACAATATTTAGCATTAAGTTAATCACGCCTGGTGGCCTAAAACATGGAATTACAAGGTTTACTTTCATAAAGATGGCCATACTGTAGCTATTGGGGCCTTGATATCGTGCTATGTCTGTATGGTATAGACTGTGCCTCGTGTATCATGGGGAATAGATTGTTTTGTTCATGCGGAGGAGTCGGTTGGCTTGAGGTGTGTTTTACTTACCTTAATGTTACGGGGATATTTACCTACTTTCCTTGAACGTCTAAGATAATATTTCGCATAACTTTACGGATCCTTTACTGACTGACCTAATTAATTCTAGAGTGGAGCCAAAAATGTTTACTCCATGAAAAGTTTTTGGAACCGTGCCAAAAATGTTAACAAACAGGTGTTAGACAGGGGGTTTGTTTTGCAAGGTACCTGAGAAAATTTGAAGCACATTGTAGCCTACCATGATATTTAAGTACCGTTAAACACTGCAGTTGTAAACTGATTGTTAGGCAGTCTAGAAACAGGGCTTTGCCGAACGTAGTTTGTTTCATAATATCGACAGATTTGTAAGTTAAACTTTATAAAGATTGTAAGACGATTAATTCTCTTTTCATTTTATCACATAATATAGCTACTCTAACTTGTCATTTTAAAACTTTCATCAGTTTCGTGACAATTTAAATTCATAAAGTTAGTCAGTATTTTGAATCCTCAATTGCGAATTTTTTATCGCCAGACACGCAAAAATACTTAACTTTTCCGGGGGCCTTTGCCCCTGGACCCCCCACAAGGGGTTCCACCCCTTGACCCCAACGGGGCTCTAAGGCGGGCCCTGAACCCCACGCCATTATGCTCGGTGTGTTTGCTGCGCGAAAACACCGGTGGGAAATCGGCAGTTGTTTTTAGTGTGTTCGCGAACACACTAAAAACAACAAGAAAAAATTATCGTAATTATCGAAATATCGCGATAATTTTTGAACTATTTATCGTGACATTAAAAAGCAAATATCGCCCAACAATAGTATCTGGTTGAGGTAATTTTGATTACTTTTAGGGAGTAAGATTTCCAACTGCCAAAAATATATGCAAAACTGGGGGAAGGGTGTTAAAAGCTTTAAAAAACAAAACCACAATTTGATCAGCATGTACCTGAAAGGGATTTAAACTCATGAAATATGTAACACTGCTTGTACACTGAAGAAAGTTAAGGATATGTGCTGTATCGTTGCTAGTAAGAAATGGAAAGTGCGTAAATTACTAAGATGCGTCATTTATGAAGCCTTTACTATATAACATTTCCTGAAAGTTTGATCACTCTCTATCAAGAGGAATGCAAACACACAGCTCAGTGAAAGTCAGATTTAACGAGATACAGTATGAACTTCATATACGCGAAACTGTATTTCAGTTAACCTTTTAAGTTGTAACATACTGTACAGTAGCAGTACAAATTGAAAATAAATATTACCAGACTTGACTGCATCTCAATGCCATTCAGAAATATTTATTTGATTGCCATGTAATTCTACATAGTTTCAAGTTTATTAAAACATCCAGTATAAATACATAAAAGTACATACATAAGATGTTAAAACATAGAGTTATTTAGTTTAAACGGTTCAACAGCAAGGACAATATGTACTGTATGATAATACATCTAAAGTTGATTTTGAGGTACAACACCCTGAATAAAATAGCAGCCCGATAAATAAAAGAAATTTTATATTGTACAGTTTGAAACTTTGGTGTTGTGGTCCTATTCCTCCAATTGTAACTGGCCTATTCTGTCGAAGATGTGAGTTCAGCTCATAAAGCGGGTGGTTCTTTTCTCTATGAATGCTCAGCACCTTGTATCATAGTTTTTCTCACTTGGTGGTATGTAGACCCTCATATTTAATATTAATATTTAAAAAATAATTTCTTTAGATTTCTTGGGGTTCAGTTGTAAACTCTATTGTATCACAGTCAGTTAGTGTTTGCACGGGGTATCTGACGCGATACTACCCGGTTCCTAATTTATTACCCGAATCCTACGCAAAGTGTGAATTTTTTGCAAACCGATGGTAAGGCAAGATTTTCCAATTGACTTAGTGTGGTGTTAGGCAGAGAGAAAGATACTATTCAAGAGAAGAGACCTAACACAGGCTAGCGACGGAAGTGAAAGTAGTCCTACAGTAGGCCTAACGGTCGTAAACATAACAGAGAGATTTGATTGGCGCATGATCTGTTGGGCCGGGCTTGCAAATTTTGATTGAAGTTTGTAGAATCTAGGGACTTGTTAATAAATCTGTCAATTTATTCAGCTACAAAAACGACAGTTAAGTCAATAAAAATAATGAATATTGATATGGAAATTGCAAAGAACGGTGTCATTTTCACTCAGCTTGCAGTGCAGTTAGCTGGAAAGGTGTCGTAGTTTAAATTTGGCAATGTAGTACTGAGACTTTAAATCTTAAATCTGGCTGTTTGTAGAAAGAATTAGTTTGGTTGAATTTCTGACATCAGGTCTGGTACAGTAGCTGGATGGATAGGCTAGGCTACAGGAAACAAAACAAAAATTGCCAAGCAATTGCCAGGACTCCATCCCATATGGAACTTTTTTTACGGTTGGCTTGGAATTTAAGATCTTTTTTTATGTTTACAGTTCATCATGATTTTCAATGTTTGTCATCTGAAAAATAGAAAAAATTGACATAGTTTTGACAGTACTAGGAAACAAATCTGATAAGTTACCCTGAATAACACAGCAATTTAGTGACAAATTGAATGTCCAGATTAAGCTTAGTTTGTCTGGAGACTTTAAATTGTCTAGTTATATAAATTTTCTTTTTATCCAATGCAGTATTTCATTCCCATAAGATTTCACTTAATTTTTGTAATGTATTACTGTGTGCATAGGTTCTCTGGGTTCTGTAGCCAGGGCATTTGGGCAGTTGTGCTCAGTAATGTTACACTAGAGAAGGAAAAGAGTTTGCGTCCCATAAAAAAAGCTTATGTCCCGATTGAACACCAATTGCGCTTGTATGACCTATAAATTTACTAGTGTATTTGTAAAGATGTGATTGTATCACTGACTATACTTGGTGAATGCTCTACGCAAAATAACCTATTGGGCAGATGCTTAGGTGTTAGTTTCAGCAGATTCATTTGCATACTTGTCCAAAAATCGGGAACCGGGTACCCGAGGGCCGTTACCCGTCGGGTATCCGGGTACCCGAAAAAAAATTGTTTACCCTTGTGTATCACGATTTTCAAGAAATTACATATTGGATGCTGTAATAAATGCATTATATTCTCTACTGACAATGTTTTCATGTTCAAATACGTAGGTGTAAGATAAGGTATAAAACCCTCCTCAATAATATTTATTTGCTTTTGTTTCTTTCATTAACTTGTTAATAAAGTAATTATTTAATTATTATTAGCATTACTACTAACATCGCACTGCCGCCGCTGCTTATGCTTGCTCGTGCACGTCTATTGGATCAAACCATATAAATATCCAATTTAGTTGTTACTACTATTATGCAGGCCCAGGGTTCGCATTTGCCGCGATATTGCGTGATTCGCGCAAAGTGATCGCATTTGGAATAAACGATTAGTAAAAAGCCACTTGCGATTTCTATTTCTTAGTTATCCCGTCTACAGTATAATCCATAAAAATCTCATAAAATTCCTTGTCAGCCTTTCCATCTATGAAATAAACGAATGAGTAAATAATTATTTCTTCCACATGGTAGCCTAACACCACACTAAGTCAATGAGAAATCTAGCTTAGCCTACCATCTGTTTATTTACTGAAGTTGTGACGCAGTTATAAGACATCCATGGAATACTTTCGTTGCTGTTACGTTCGACCACATGGTTGCCTAACACCACACTAAGTCAATGGGGGTAATCTAGCCTAGCCATCTGTTTATTAGCTGAAATTGTGACGCAGTTATAAAATATCCATGGAAAACTTTCGTTATTGCTGTTATCTTCGACCACATGGTAGCCTAACAACACACTAAGTCAATGGGAAATCTGCCTAACCATCGGTTTGCATTTTTTAATTTTTTAAATCACACTTTGCGTAGGATTCGGGTAATAAATTAGGAACCGGGTAGTAACACGTCGGGCGGGTACCCGGTTACTCGGATAACCCGTGCAAACACTAGTACATGCACAGTGCCCTAGTTTCACTGTTTTACAGGGCAGCCTGTCCGCCCCTCTTTCCACCCACCCTGCCAATCCTCTCTTTTCACCGGCCCCTCTTTCAAGTGACTTTCACAACCCTGACCCTTGTACTTTCCTACTCGCCACCTCCATGGTAGCTCCACTCTTTGACCTTGCAGCGATTTAACCAACGACCAACCCTTCAAAAATTTTGCAATGATGTAACCAGATTGAACATGTATGCCCTGGCTTTGATCTTTCTCTCTATACCCTCAAACTACTACTCAGTTACAGTACTCAGTTACTAATGTATGCCTACAGACTTTAATATTATTTGCTGTACTGTTAGATATATACAGCAGGTGCCTGCAGATACTTGGCTTATAGTGTTTAACAATAATTGTTGTGATAATAAAACGAAGTAGAGTCAAATGCTAATCATGTACAAGGTTCATATCCTGTCAGTTCACATGCCAAGATTAATATATAGATTTCACTGTGCCAGGACAATGCTCAAATATAACTACAATGAATAAGCCTAGCTAAGGTACTGTATGTGTACGAAAGATCACCTGAAATTCAGCAAAGGTGGCATATATCATACAGTAGGCATAAAGATGTGAACTGTTGCATGTATCTTTGATAGACTATAATACTGAAATTATAATACCACCTCTTGTACAGGTATTTAAATGCTGTACTTACTGTATTAAGTCCTTCAACTTCATGTTAAGTTGGTTTTATAGGTTGATTTTAATTTATATAGGAAATAGTGCAATGGTGCATGTTACGTTATGTTAATTGTCTACATTGTCAAGTGAAGCTTATTTGCATATTGAAAATATTTAGACGGCTGTGTATGTCAATGTTATTTCTGTTGTTTGTATGTTTCTAAGTTGTAGTCAGCAGCTGTAATCATGTTATTTATGTTAATTGTATGTTAATTAGTTGTAGTAGCAGCTGTAATTGTTGTTAGTTTTGGATGGCATTCGAGTGCCAGGTCTTGAGTGAGACATCTCATAAATACAGTAAATGTACGTGATGCACGCAAAACCTTGTGTATGTTTCCTTCTCTAGTCTGAGGCCTCGCTAGGCCTCACTCCGCAGTAACGTCCTAACAGATAAGCCCAGAAACCATTCATGCTATATAATTACTCACGTTACAATAGTACATTAATTTAGGCAGACCTCTATTTTGGGGATTTTGGAATTTATCAGATCAGTTATCAAGCCATATATCATGTGTTCTTAATTTTGTCTACTAGCAGAAAATTACAAGTGCCCCCTTTTCTTTTTAACATGCAGACAGCAAAAATTTCAATAGTATTTTAATAGCTAATAAGTAGCTAGAATTAATTATGAGTCCTGATTTTTGTGCTTCACGCCCAAGTTGCAAGATTTTTGGATTTTGTTTTTGTAGAAATATCCTTTTCTGTTTGTTTTGTGATTTATAAAGACCATAAGAGACACATATTTAGCTCAAGTGACCTGGTGACATCATCCATTCTGCTCTTGCCAAATGCATTTACTATGTGTCACAAATTTTTGTCTTCATTCGAATCCAATCTTTATCCTAAAGATACAGAAAATTTGCAGTGATTTTGCTATAATTGCAATCAATTTCAGCCATCAGAAAACCTTTAAATATGATGCAAACTTCATATAAAGATATGATGCATTTCAATGTCCTTTTGTTGTTGTTGTCACTGTCACATAAAAAAGCATTATATATGTTTCTAAGATGTAAACATCATTTCAGGAAGTGCAAAGATATACTGTAGTGTGATTGAGATTTGACCTTTCTTCCTCTGTTCCGTGAAAAAGTCATTAGCCAGGTTGTCTGTTCATGTAGCTCTGTTATTCATTTGCCGTAAGCATTCCTTACTGAACACCATGTAAAGGGAGTTTAACTTAGCATTTTCTTGAACCTTTAAATAGCAAGTATGAGGAGACACGTAATATTTAAATTGGATTAGAAATGGTACAATTAAGTTGCTGTTTACAGTACAGTGTTATATCAATCATTGATCCCTGAAATACCACAATTAATGTTCCCATAGACTTACTGTACATCCTAAATGCTTCACTTTCCAATGCTGCCAGGGCATAGATCTAGAAGATTTTTTTTCAACTGATCTGTCCTATCCACCGAAACACAGTAATATTTAAATTGTCGTAGAAATGGTGCAATTAAGTTGCTGTTGACAGTACAGTGTTATATCAACAATTGATCCCTGTGTGTGACATACCACAGTTAATGCTTCCATTGACTTACACACTTAACTCATGATCCCTTCCCAATGCTGCTAGAGCATAGATAGAAGAGTTGAACTGATATGTCCTACTGTACCCACCATATCACAGGCCATTGAGCTTTTACCACCATGACTGTTTAGATTTTGAGCTAGAAGAGCTCAAAGGTTAGCATAGTGCTCCCCAACCCAGCTGACAGCTCTCGTGTTAGAATTTTCTTGTTTCACACAGGATTTTCTAAACACCTTAAAACACCTTCAATCCTGTAGATTTTTAGACCATTATTATTTTATATTATTATCATTGTCTTCAACATCTAAGCATAAAAAAGAATGATGATGGCTCCAAAACTTCCCAAAAAATCACTACAGTAGGTCACATTAGGACTACAGTATTTTCTGACGGTTAACATCCAGGTGAACATGCTGTAGTTGTGGCACGGTACCAGTGCAGTGAACATTGCTCATTGCTCATTGGAACATTCCATTTTCCAGAAGGGGTCATTTTGTTGGGTCTTGCAGTGTACGGTTTTACTATGTACTGTACATCCATTCATGCACGCTACAGTACTATGTATGCACATGTACAGAGTTTAGCACAGACCTATGTGTGACCCACATTGTACGATGTGAACTGTGGACAGGCAGCAGACAGTCGCCATATTGATTTTTAGTATTTTATCTTTGTTGTTTTGTTTTGCAGTCAAGTCTGTGTAGATAGTAAGTAAATATTTAAGTTATATTGTAAAGTGCATTCACTTTTAGGTCAAATGTTATTAAAACATAGTTAACGTTGTTTGCATTTAACTCTATCTGAGTCCATTTGTGATGTAATGTCAAGTGTGTGATTTTGTATATTAATATAGGTTAAGTTGTCTCCGTGTTATATACTGCTGTGCATGCAACACAGTGCATCATGTACCACTTACTGCAGTAACCTGAACATCATTAACAAACTATAAATGCAACAGACCTGGTGTAAGATACCACAGAACCTGAACAGACTTAATTATGAGTAGAGTTTGGCACAATGTGATTGTAGCATTCTCAACTATTTAAAGAAATATATTTACCATATTTTCAAAGATTATTTGTTACTGTACCTCAGACGCTATATGTTTATGTATTGAAATAACTCAAACATGAACAATTTCAGCAAATGACTGGCCATGTACAATAAAATCAGTTAAAGCTGCTTGGTATTCATAGCTACAGCTTTTTCACATGCTGTACATTAAAGCAAGAGTGGGTATAAAATCTTGTAAGCCACAGTGGAAGTTTGTATCCAGTCCACAGGCAGCTGCACTCCAGTTGCAACTCCCATGATGAAATCAAATTGGAACTAAAACATCAGCAAGCACTTTCTTTCAGTCAGTCAGTCAGTGAAGTTCATTGGATGTCTACATTCATGTGATTTTAAAGTGTTGTAGGCTAAATTACAGTAGCAGGGTTGTGAAACATTATCGGGGGCTGCAGAAGATTTACACGTAAGTGGTACAGTATGTGGCCTGTGGGACGCACTTTTGCCACCCCCCCCACCCACCGTGTATATTAAAGAGACCATACAGTGAAGCATAAAGACTAGGCAACCTCTGATGCACACTGTAATACTGTACATGATCCAAAGACTTTTCTTTCTCAAAATGTATGACAGTTGAAAACATTTGGGGATGCAAGAATCTTGCAATGCTACAGTACATTTTAAGCACAGTAGGGTAACAATTGTTCTACTTGAACTTCCCAGATAAAATGATCAACGCATGTTGTACTCCCGATTCCATTGTGACCATTTAATAGCATATGCATTTTTAGGGTCAATATTCAGTATGGTCATGTGAGATTGCTTTCTCAGTGTCCAATGGTAAGAAGGAGTGATTGCAGCATCATGGATACCATTCCCAGCAATAAAGTATATTTGTGAGTCGTGACTTGCTCTCACCGTAACATGCAGTGCGTACATTACAGCTCACTTTCTTTTTCTTATCCTTGCAGCATCGAAGTCATCACATCTGGTGATTGCTGTGTACAAGTAAGTGCCCTCACACGCACCTACTTCAGTGCATGTACTGTATTAAAAAATGCTAGCTTTTGTGCCAGATCAGCCAAAGGTGTAAACCTCAAGATTGGTGATTGAAACCTGGAGATTAATGCTTGAAACCTGCAGATCAGTGCTTGAAACATGTAGATTAGTGCTTGAAACCTGCAGGTGGGAGCTTGAAACCTGCAGGTTTTACAAAACATTCCAAAGTAAAAGGAGGGGAAACTAATTTAAATCCATGAAAATCTGTTAAATAACTTTGTTTTAACTGGAATAAGATTTTTAACATGTGAGATTTAGAGATCCCGCTGTTAGACGATATATAAAACTATGAGTCTCAATGTAAAAATCATGGAGAGTTGCAAGTGTGGTGTACGTGTACAGATACTATGTACTACACAGTACTATATATATACAGGTATATCAGCTGCTTGTGTGCAATCACTTAAGAAATAGTCTGTGAATAAATGAACTGAGAGTTTCACCATTTTCATGATCAGCTTTAAACTTGAATGCAAAAAATGACACAAAAATCAAAGATGTTCTTAATGAAAATAATAAATATGTCATTTATATTGCGCTAAATCACAAAAAGTATCAAAGCGCTTCACAAATAAAACAAAAAAAAAAGGAAATCTTGACGATAACAAGGAAAGTTCTTGATGTGATATGAGTGGTGAAATGGATTTTACTACTGTAGTATCCTGCCTATATACAGTAGTATACAGTATATTATTACCATTTGTTCTTTTTTTTAATAAATTTGGGAGAAGTGGTGAAATTTTTGCTTTTGTTCTTTTAAAGAACAAAAATTCTTAAAAGCTGAGTTATAGCCAGGCTT
The DNA here is from genome assembly GCF_037975245.1 of Apostichopus japonicus. NCBI lineage: Eukaryota > Metazoa > Echinodermata > Holothuroidea > Aspidochirotida > Stichopodidae > Apostichopus > Apostichopus japonicus. The sequence continues at coordinate 4,833,582 of NC_092578.1, forward strand.
AAAATGTCTTTCTAATCTGATTTGGACAGTTCCATTTAACATCCCTTTCATGCTTAGAGTGGGGTATAAGATCATTTCCATTGGAACATTTCCGTAAAAAAGATATGGACTTCACAATGAGTTTATTATGTACAGTACACCAGTATTTTATTGTACCAGAAAAGAAGTACAGTACTTCATCATAATATAACAATATAACATGTCAATAGGGAAAGAGAAGATTTACGCCGTCATGATAGGCATTGCTCTGTGTGTGTGTTTTGCAAAGAAATGCCTTAATGCGGCTCTAAGATTTCTTTTTATAGATTTACATTTTTGGATAATTTTTGGATCTTACAGGTTTATCTCTTTGCTCCTCCCCTCTCAGAAGTTCGTAGTTGATCGAAAACATGGCAATTGAATCAAGGAGTGGACAGACTGTGTGCAATACTTCAAGGGACAAAAATGTGAGTAGTGATGCAAAAAGGATTTGTAAAGCATCGTTTAACCTTTGTTCGCTTGTGTTTTTCCTGTCACTCATCTGTTGAGTGGAGTTGTTGTGCATTAAGCCACTTGGACTCGGTCATATTTGGTTTAGTGATGATGGTGATGATGTTTGAGGAACATTGCAGGCCCCCCTTATTTTGTGAAAGACCATTTTATTTCTAATGGCATCATCTGATTGATGTTAACCTCCAGCCCTTTAGACTTTTTAAGTTCTCTGGTTGTGTCTTCAACCTTAATGATTTCTTGCCTTCAAATACACATGAACATACAGTAAATTGGTAATATTAGTTTGATGTGTATGCTGTCACTGTAGATATTTGAAACCTTAAAGTCTGTAACTTTTCAAAAGACAAAACTTAAATTCATAGTTTCCGTTTGGTCTAGAAAATGTTGGGAAAGGAATAGAAAAGGAAAAGAAAAGGAAAAACTTATCTTATGGATCTGGAAGGACCTTGAATTTTGGGGTTTACTCTAGGAAAAGTGAGGGAAAATCCACATTTCAACACTTCCGATTGAGAAGAAAAACAAGAGAAGAAAAAAAGTGCATTCTCTCTTGAAAGTGCATAACAGGACACAGTGTATGATGAAGTACCGTATTTTGTGTTTTATATTTGTTTTGCTTTGTGCAATTTTTCAACAGTTAGAGATAATGAAAACCTAACATCAGTATCTATCATCTTTCTTTAAGCCTAATTTGGTCACGGTGCAAGCTGTCACAGACGAACATGGAGTGGAATCTCACCTGGACTTATCAAAGTCAATGCAAGATGGTGCTACCTCGTAAGTAAAAACGAAGAAAAGGTGAACGAATCCAAGAGTTACTGAACTACGTACAGTGTGGAAGGGGAAAGTCTGTTGCTACAGTATGGAATCCCCATGGCATAACATTATAATTTTTGAGGGGCAGTAAATGTACAAGGGATGTAAACATTGTAAGTTGTAGGTTATCAGTCTTGTATCAAGAGAGAAGGCCTCCTCACACAACTTTACAATGTCAGTTGTTCCCTGCGCATAGGTAACCTTGTCACACTACCCATACAACCAAGTGTGCACAACTCAAACAGTCGGGGGGGGGGGGGGGGAATGGCCGTGGCATGATGATCTGATTACTAAAACCTGCAATCTTTTGAGAGTAACTCCATGGCCTTAAATAATCATTTGACCACAATGCTCTCAACAAGCATAAATCGTATTTTTGTGTATAAAGTACACTAAAAATTTTAAGGCAAAAGGAAAAGGAAATAAAAGGTGTTTGCATAATATTCATTCTTAATAATTTCATGAAAAGAAAAATTATTATGTACAGATGCCAGTTGTGTGAATAACTATTGTTACAGTAAGTGGGTAATCCTTTTGATGTTATCTTTGGTTGCCTGAACAGAAATTTGGACTCGGACGGCCGTACTTACCATTACAAAATTTGCTCTGTACGTGTATGAATATTTTGTAACTTTCCAGTGCCAAACTCATTTCAACTGAATCCGAATTTGATTGGTTTATACTATCGTCACCAGGTTTCCTCAAAGCTTGATGTTACTAAGCGATCTGAGGGTGGATGGTCTACCACCTATCCTCGGTTACTTTAGTTCCCCCTATATCCACCTAGAGTATCACACCTTACGGAAATGTCCGAACAGCGAAGAGTCCAATGGAAACCATGGAAGCAGCTCACAAGTCACAGAGGTAAAGCAATGTTGAGACTTCCACCTGGCATGACCTATCAAATCCTAATCCCTAGAGTGGTGTGTAAAGGCTTCCCATTTGAAAAACCATTATAAAACAAATTGCTTTTGTCAGTGCATGTGGCATTTTAGTATCATTTTAGTGTGATAAAAAGAAGGGTTGGAGGAAGGGGATAGGTATGGAGAAAGGGAGGGAGAGGGGGTCCAGGGGGTGTTTAGTTATTCCTTTCTTGGATGTTGTGGGAAGTGTGATAAAGAGAAGGGTTGGAGGAAGGGGATTGGTATGGAGAAAGGGAGGGAGAGGGGGTACAGGGGGTCATTAGTCATTCCCTTTTTGGATGTTGAGATCATTGGCTTGAATCTTGGGAAGACGTTGCATCCACAGTCGTTCCCTGCTGATGCGAACTCTATCTGAGGGGTTACGTAAAACCTTCAAAGCCCTATGACACCATGTCAGGTATGGCGTAGTTAGGAAGGTTAAAAAGTCTCCCAACTGGATTTCTGTCTTGCCAGTGTTGACTGTGGATCTGTGTTACTTCACGTAGGCTGTTGAACCAACAACTCTATCTGTGGACTCTAATAACTCATTAGCAATGTAATACAGACAGTCTTTAACATCATTCTTTCATGCAACATTTGTTGATTTTGATCTCTGAAGGACAATGTTGGATAGTGTTTAGAACTACAACACAAGTGAATAGATCTTTCAAATGTATGTACCCATTTCTACCAGGTTACTATTTGCCATGTAATAATATTCCTTTGGGGCCCACTTAAACCATTTTTGCACAGATATTTGCTTTTCAAAACTCTGTGAAGTCATCACTTTGCTCGTTTTCTTTTGTCCCTTGTCTGTTCATATTTGTCTTTAAATTGTTGTCCTCTTTTTCTCACACCAATTTACTATAATTCTTAGGGTGTGTAAAGTCAGAAAGTGGTTTTAATATCTCATATCTTCATTTTGCAGTCGTACGGAGGAGCACGACCCAGAAGAAATAACCCGTTAAACTTCACAGCACCCAGAGGGCCGTCTGGCGGTCGGGGGAATGGCGACGATGAAGGTGACAAAGATAAACCGACAAATTACAAAAAGATGCAGTTGAATTGTGACGGGAAACAGGTACCTCCTAAACCAACAACGGTCTCATAAATCCAAACATCTCTTGATGAAAACTGACAAATTACTATTATCGCCCTAAAATCTCACTTTTTTATTTAGTTTGTATTGGCTGTCCCGACTCCAATTATTCTGCAACACTACATATCAAAGTATTTTTTTTCTCCCTTCTTTGTAACGTGTACAAAGCATTGTAAATCATTGAATTATACAACTCGGTGTGTTGTGATGAGGACAAACGCTCTTAACATGCCCGTTTGGCCTCTGTAGGAAAGACTATACAGCTAACAGATGTCATGTCATGAGTGTGTTTCCACAACAGTTCGGTTAGACCCGCAGTTTAACACGTTTAACAGATTTATATGAATTTTCATTTAAAGATTGGTTGCTCTTGTCACTATTTGGTATAGAAACAAAATTACCAAAAAACCTTAAATTAATTGGAGATGCGAGTTTAAATTTTTACTGGGCAAATTAAGCCAAAATGAAAAGGAACAAAACATTAAACGAACCGGCTGGGAAAATGACAAAACATCAATCCCATGGTTTAATACATGCCTTGCATTCAAACTTAGATTGTTCAAATCCCCATATCAGCTTTCCTTTGCTACGGGTGCCAGTCCAAAACCACTGTACCTTGCATACCATGCAACCAGGGATCCCTTTCCTCCCAATTCACTCCCCCCCCTCTTCACTCCCAAAGTGTGCAAGAGGTGTAACCCTGAGGTCACTGGTTCAAATACTGCTCAAGCCAGAATTATTTAACTCTTAACAAGTTTTTTTGTTTTTTGTTTTCTGACAAGAATATAAACTTTGTTTCCTTAGACTGAACATTGCACTTGTAATAAGTCATATTGATTTGTTATGTAACGCCTCTCGCTATGTAATACCGCTTCTGATGAATCTCTATCCTTTCTCAACAAACTCTTCCTCTTTATCTTCATGTACATATATATACAGAAAACCCAAAGAGGCTTGAAACCAAAGAGGAGGAGGGATGGTGCTCTTAATCAATCTCCCGGAGGCAGAGGTGAAATTAATGTCTCCCTGGGGGAAGGTGTTTCCAAAGCCATTGGAAGAGATGAGGTAGATGCCAGTATGGTGGAGCAGGCAGCCCTGCTGAGGCATGAAAGGACCACCTATGCACCTGTGCGAAACCAAGTCATTTACTCTATCCACCACGGGAATGTCATCGCTTTCATACAGAGACTGTACACCTTGTGGTCCAGCGGCTCTGGCATAACACCGGGTCTCAGTGAAGGAGTCATCTTCAACATGGTATGCTTTTCAAGAATTGTTCTTCTTCAAAATCTAGGAATCATTTTAAAAGTGGATATACTTGAAAAGCAGATCGGTTTCATTTACTTTGTTAAATAAGGAGAGAAATGTCACAGGTCACTTGAAGCATTCTTTAGAGAGTCAAGCCTCCCTCTGCGTACATGCTGGTAAGATTTGGAAACAAATGAAATACTGTCCAACACTTTGTCAATCCTTGACTAAATTTCCATGATGCCGATGTTGAGTGGCACATACAGAATAAGGGTGTAGTCAACAATTTAGTGACAAATTGTAATGTTGGAGGATACCTTGAAATTATTTCTACCTTATTTCTACCAAAGATTTAGAGTTGCTTTTCATTCAAATATCATGCTTACAAAAAAATGATTTATCATACTAAATGATAAAGAACATTGAAAGACAAAATAGTGCTTAATAGTGTGGTAAGAGGTGCTCTTGGAAGTTTTTACGAAGAATACTTTCAGCTTGAAAATACAAATTCCCTGTGCTAGAAAGAGCGTTCGGAGTTGCTTATATTCTAAAGAAACAAATCCATGTTTTTGAAAAATATTGTACCAAAACAATGAATACATTAAAGAAAAAAAACAATTAGTGATTTAACTCCGTTGTGATAGGTCACTAGAGCTCAAGCTGTTTTCAGCTCTATCGATCTTCTGTAATTAACATACAACAATGGATGGTATTGAACGAGAGAAAAAAACAGTTGCTTCTCACCACGAGAGAAAATTTCACAGAATTAATGACAATATTGATACAATCCGGATCAGACATTACAGCATTTTTTATTATGTAGGAATAAGAAAATTGTAAATTTATGTCATTTTATTCATGTTTTGGCACCAATGAGAAACCTTACGTATCCAATGCTTTTCGTGTGATGTTTACATTTTTACGGAAATGCAATCACATGTGGCCAAAATCAATAGGATATGATTTAAGTTCTGCACCGAACACTGCTTGTGATTGTAACCAACAAAGACCAACGTCTTGATAGATTTAAGAATTTCACAATCTTTCTGCAAATTTGGAAGATGACTGTAAAATTTACAACTTTTTTATTTATCCCTTAGAACCAAAAGGTCAATGACAACAACCAGTATCGCTTCGGGGAAGAGTTTGTGTCGTATGCTGAGCTGGGTCGGGGAGATTTTGGAATCACCAGAGCCTGCCAAGATTGGAAAACAGGAGCCAAAATGGCATCTAAAGAGGTATGCAACTTTACATGCTTTTGTTTTCTTGCTTTTCTCAAGAATTAGAAGTTTTAGAGAAAGAGTGTTAGTGTTTATCTTACAGTATTCCTATGAAGGGAGGTTGCCGATCTTTCATGAACGTTTATTCCAGGAATCAAGGGTTTTCCCTTTTGGCTCCATGATTTATAATAAGGAATATAGATAACAGTTTCAGTATAAAATAAAGAAAATTTTGGTATTTCAATAACAAATTTATATTTTTGCGAAAGCAGTGAAAAACTGTCGTTTCACTGTTATACACATAGACATTAATTTGTGTTGGACCAACTGGAATTGAAACAAAATGGATTTTTACTTTTCTTATATCTCTCACTAACATTCACCTTCTGGATTGATAGGAAAGACGCCTTTTGCTTAGATTCGAACAAATAATTCTTAAACAAGTGCCATTTCATAGGAAGTTGAAAATCGATATGCCGAAGCTATACGTTAAGGATTTGCTTTGCGGGATATGTACATCATGTTGCCCTGGATGGGCAAGAAATTATTCAGTACCAACCATAAACAAAAGTTACGGTTTTATTTATCGTATTGGGAGGGTACCTGACGTGCACTGAATAAGGTTATATGGAGACAAAGTTGTCCTCTTATCTGTTTGCTCAGCCAATGGTTGATAAAAATTTTAATATCCATTTAACCCCTCCTGCCCTCTAACCTCTTCTCAGATCTTGCAATTTTCTGTAAGCCTAATCTGCCAAAAAAGAATTGAAGCACTGCGCCCTCCCTCCCCCCCCCCCACCCTCCACTCAGGTCAATTGGGTAGGAAGAAGAAATGGGTGATGAAGAAGTGGGTCAACGCGGGTGAAGTGCGAAAAAATTACCACTTTTGGCAGGTTAGGTGTATAGGATAGTGCATGATTCGCAAGGAGACATGTGAGTGTCGTTTTCTGTAAATACTCAAACAAGTAAGTTATGTTGCAGAAAACCTAGCAGCCCTTTCTCTTAAAAAGTGTGTTGCATTTAGAATTGTGAACCAACTTAAAGAGAAAGAAGTTATTCACGATTTTCAGATTCCCAGGGAGCGATTCCTACCATTTGAGGTCCTGCAGTTGTCTAAGCTTCGCTCGCCATTCATAGCTCGGTTTTTGGGCGCCACAGCAGAGCGGAGCTCCCTCTATCTGCACATGGAGCTAGTGGATAACGCATTTCAACTGGAGTATATCGCCAAGGACGGCTCCATGTGGTTGACCGACCAAGGGCTCATAGTCAAGATTCTTCACCAGCTGTTGGGTGCTTTGGACTGTTTGCAGAAAAGTGCGGTGATTCATAGAGATCTCACATGTGAGAAGAAGCAATTTGCATGTTTTTAATATTTCATTTTATTGGGGATGAACCTCTTCCTGGCCTACTTTAAATATAAGATATTTGGCAACACTGGCATGGTAGAATAGGATATGGGCTTCTTCCCTGAAACTTATTACACCATTCGTTGTAATTTGTACGTAATTCTGCACGTTCCTGTTAGCTGTCTTAAGTAAATTTTCCCAACTGGTAGATATTTAATAGCAATGGCAATACAAATTTAATTGGTTGTAACTAGTCATTAGTTTCATTACAAACTAAAGTAGAAAAAGTTGGAAAGTTTGACATGTATATTGTCCTTGTTATTAATATTATGTGCTAAAATTATGTATTAAACTTGTTAAGTGCCGTTGCCAAGGAATTTTTTTAATTGAAGTTAGTTCAATTGAATGAAGAGTTAATGAAAACAATCTCAGAGTGTGTCTTGGTTTGATAAATGCAATCTCATTAGGAATAACGCTGTATTTCTTGACATTTTTTTCAGAAGTAGGGACCAAATTTAAAGACAAAAAATTGCTCTAAGGGAAAACCAAGTGCGTCTGTTACGAAAGAACACTGATGGTGTCGATAGTTCAATTGTCAATATAAGCAAGCGTTATTGCATCTTACCAATCAAAATAACGAAAGTATATAAAACACTTTCGATCAGGATATGACATTTAGTAAATTGCTTTGCTCAATAGCTTGTTTTCTATTTGCTTTCGTTTTGTGTACAGGTCGTAACGTTCTATTAACTGCGGCCCAAAGAGTGAAGGTCATCGACTTCAATTTGGCCGTTCCTTCTCCGTACGAACAGAACACCATGCCCGTAGGGGATATCCACTATCTTGCTCCGGAAGTTTTAGGTGAGAACCACTCCCACGGTTTTCTGAATCACCACCACGGTGGCGACCTATCCACATAAATCGTATTCGAGCTGTGAAGGCAGAATTGCGTGCAATTGGGGTTAAAAGAGAAATTTTGGGGTTTGATCTAAATTGCTAGTGAAGAAGTCAATATTATACATACCTTCTTCTATCCTCCAGCTTATTCTCTCACCATCTGTTATTAGTCAAAGTCTGTAAGCAAACCCCTGCACACCAATGGACCATGGAATGCACATGGGACATTTTCAAAAATGATTAAATAACTGGAATCCGTGATATGGAATGCACAGAGGATCCCTTTTGTCGGAAGATTTAGAGTCACCTATTTGATTTTCCTCGCCGCAAATAAAAGTCACAGTTCCCACCACTTGCCCTGTAAGTCTGTGCCCCCTTCCCACCAATTGAACCCTCTTCTGTCACCCCTGTTACGGTCTAACAAAAGCAGAACACAGTAGAAGCAATTTGTATTGTTTACCCTTTGACTGTAAATTTGAAAACTATTTGTATGTGCTTAACTGGTGAAACATTTCCTACTAATCCTACTGGAAAATTCCCCTACTACAATTTGAAAAGTGTCTAAAGTAAAAAAATATGTTTTGAAGTATTTTAAAATGCAAGTGCTTTCCGATATTTACAAAGGAAATTTCTTATTCTGTTTCGTCTAATAAGTATTACTAACTTCGCATTGATTTCTGTGAGTAAATAATTTTATGGAAACTTGGTATTAGTTTCATTTATCTAAAATCATGTCCGGACGAACTGTACTGCTAACTCCTATGCGCAAAGTTGGGGGGGGGAGGGGGCAGGGGGTAGTGGGGATGTTTAAAAAGTGTATGTAGGCTGCTTCCCCACCATTGCAACATTTCCTTATTAAAACAAAACCCTGTATCTGATAGAAAAAAAACAAAGGATACATGAATTGTTATATTCATGAGTGAATTTCACTTTTTTAATCTATCACTCTGTCTATTTTCAAGACGGTGTCGAGCAGCTGACGTGTAAGATTGACCTGTGGTCTGCTGGGATTATCATTATTGCTCTACTTAGAAGCTTGCCTCAGCTAGATGACTGTGAGAAGATGGCTATTACAGGCTTCCATCCTCTCCATTGCTGTGAGTTTCTGTTTTATTTCTACGACTTTCAAGTATTTTATGTGTCTTTAGAGGTTACTCTCAGTTTGATGATCTAATGGACGGTAATTCTAAAATACAAACGGTAATAACCATCGAAACATAGTTTGTAAATAAATGTCCAATCTGGTCAGTATTGACGACAGTCAAACAGTTTCATATCTTGAGGTCTAAAGGGTTTTATGGAAAGAAAATCTACAGGTATAATTTATCTCTTAGGCCTCTTACTGCTTAATGAGTAAAAATAAAATAAAACTGTTAGCAAACTGCTTATCCACTAGAGAGCATGTGTAGGAGAATGTGTAAAAGAAAGTTGGCCGGACGTTTTGATCCTAGCAGGATCTTCTTCAAAGGCTAAGTGACACTTGACACTTGTCATTTAGCCTTTGAACAAGATCCTGCTATGATCGAACGTCAGGCCAACTTTCTTTTACACATGCTTAATGAGTAAATAGACAAAGGAAAATTGAGTGGGAGATTATAAATAAACTGGAAAAGAACAACAGAATTTGGGGCTAGAGAGAGATTCGAACCAATTATTAACTGGTTTACATTCCAGCTCTAGCAAAAAATATCTTTGCTATTTTCGAGTTGCTTTTAAATTTTTTAGAATTTAAGATGTGTTTCACAAGTTTTGACATACAAAAACTATAGAAAGGGCAGCCCCATTTAATGATGGTTGACGCAACAGTCTAATTTTTGTTTGTCATATGTTCATATTGTAATGCTGCGTTTGGTGAATACACACAGGTGGTCTTGTACAGTCTTTTTAAAGACATCACTATTGCCTCAAAATTTTACTACGCTAAAATTTGCTTTAAGTTTTTAAAGATAGTGGCCTGGAATTTATTTTACCCCCTTATGCTAGTATCATATATTGAAGAGGGTTTACTTGAAGAAAGTTAATAGTGAATGTCACAGCTGTGGAAATTCCTCTCGTAGCAGTGGTTTGAGTCTTGAATGGGGCAAAGCTTGTAGCATGTTTTATGGGGCAAAAATTGGTGACCTGTTTTATGCAACAGACCACTTGTGAAGCAATCTAGATTTGTAAAATGTAATACCAACAACATACAAACATACCTACCTCATATACAGCATCAAAAAAAAACTTGTTCTTGGCAGGGTTGAGGGGGGGTGGGAATGGGGGGGAAGGGAGATGATGTACCCACCTTGAAGAGTTTGTATAACCTACATACAAGATCACCTGCAATCCTGTGCTGAGAAACTTGATCTCCTCTGTTGTAGGTCATCTCCGGCACTGCCATCCAAGACTTCTCAATATTCTGGAACTGATTCTTCAGCCTGATCAAAGAGACAGGCCAGCACCACAAGACCTGGCAAACCATTGTGTATTTCAGGATGGTAGGCATTGCTATTAAACCTATTTTTTTTTTTGTCTTCTTCTTTTTTTTGTCTTTTTTTTTGGCCTTTTGTTGATGGTGTCTTACTCAACCGTCGTACTTGGCATGCCGATAACAAGTACAAGAATGCATTTGTGTTTAATAGAGGTCAAATTATCATTTATCATCCATAGAATTTCAGGTCTCTGCCTCTTCATTGGGACTGTTTTTAAACAAAAGAAATTTACCTTTTTGTAAGACAATGTTTAGGTGCTTCATTATTGTTGTAATTGCAAACAAATCAGTGACTGTATGTTTTCCTGTAGCCTGCGGAATACACAATGGCCAAGAAATAAAACATGAATATGTATTTATGACAAATATTGCTTTGAAAATATTAGAAAAAATTGAGAAAGATTTCTTATTGGTTATTCAGGATCTCTTCTTACTTTGGTCGGAATAGTTTATTGGACTGGACTGAGGTCCATGGCTCTGTGCCTCTATTAGTTCATACTTTAGCTATAAATATTTTAAAATCCGAGCTAAGTAAGGAACTTTCTTCCAACCCTGCTGATCTTTGCGATATTGTTACGGAGGTGTATATTCAGTAGGTGACATTGAAATCTGCTAATAGGGTAAGGAATCTAAACTGAGGTATTTTTTGGGTCTCCCTCCCAGATATTCATGAGATTCTGGAAGATTGGCCGGCACGTCCTGATGATGGAGTGGATGATAGCCCTGATTGGTTCCCTTTGGATGACCACTGCAGCGATGATGATAATGATGGTGATGACGAAGACGGCGACGATAATGATGGTGATGATGTTGAAGCTACCATCCCACCTGTTAGTATGCAAAAGAGTTCACCTGAGCCTCATCCTTGCCTGACTTCTCCATCAGAGCAGCCATCATCATCGTTGGACCAGTCTGAGGCCTTAGTACAGATACCTTCCACATCACACACTGTAGGTGATAACTCTAACAATGGTCCAAGGTATGGCAGAGGTACGAACCCTTGTCGTCAAGGTGACGGCCTGTCCAGAGGTGGTGATGACGACTCTCAAGGGGTGAAGAGGGGAAGGGGGACAAGAGGGAAAGATAGAAAGGTCAGAGTCCAGATAGCTGCCTCTTTCAGAGATGATACAACAAAACACAGACAAGAGCAAGGGACAGGCCCTTCCAGCACTGAAATAGATTGTGGGGTAGGCGATGAGGCCACCACCGGCCAGGAGTGTCGTAATGACCCTTCACTGGTCGACGAAAGACCCATTACCCAGCAAACGCATGCAGCGGAATATCGCACACCTGGCGAGTTCCTAGGGGCAGAGAGAGGGGCCCTTGGGGCAGAAAGAGGGGCCCTAGGGGCAGAAGGAGGGGCAGTAGGAGGGCTGTTAGGAGCAGAAGGAGGGGCCCTAAGGACAGCAGGTGGGGCTCGAAGGCACCATGGAAAGCACCACCCAAATGTTTCCATGGGCAGCTTGGCGGACATCTTCGGACCACTTGAAGTGAACGAGATTACACAGACGAGCCGACTTGACCGAGGTAGAGAAGGCCATAACGTCCTACGTGACCACCACCAGCAGCAGGAAGAAGTGTCAGACAATCCTACTTCACAGGCTACTGGATCTAATGACTTTAAGGATCTCTGCGACGGTCCATACTGCTATCCGGTGGATTGGCTTTACGAGAATGATGACCCTCAGGCGACAGTGGAGGAAAGAGATCAAAGTGGAAACAGATCGACTGCTATGTCTTCCCCCAAAATGAGTACCGGTGGGAGCTCTTTCCGTGGTACCAGCCAACAGGAAGCGTCCCTAGAAATGGGTAAAGCCATCTTTTCTTATGAATTGAACCCTTTATTAAATAAATTTAAAAAATATGTACCAGAGAGTTATTGCAACAAAATAGCTAAAATGACATAATTGGATGGTGGTAGGAATGTCTTCTCAACCAATTAAAAAGAAAAAGAAAAAAAGAGTGTGTATATTGTGCCCTCACCACAGGCAAGAAGTAAAAATGGATGTGAGCTCAGGTCTAAAAATTTATTTTAAAATCAGTAGTACATTGTTGTACCCAATGTAAGCAATTAACTAATTAAATGAAGGAAGCTAACTAACTATGTTCTATTCAAATAAAAAGCATATAGATATACACTTACACAATTTCAAAAATGTCTATTTGAGTCGAAAGAAAACTGATTTTTTTCGAAATGGAAGTATTATCAAATTTCTTGAAATGATTAAGAACCAGAGCAGTTGCTTTCTTTTTGGTTTACTGGTGAGTTATTCATCATTGATTCTCTCGTTTCTCGAAACGAAGAATTTGAGGGCTAATCAGCTTTTGTGTAATTTTATTGTTCACTAATACCCCACACTATTGTAGTTCTTAGTAATAAGTTGCCTACTCAGCTGTCATTTGAACAGTTCCGTTTTTTATTTTCCTTTTTTTCCCCTTTTTTTTGGATGGTGAGTTAAATATAGTATTGCAAAATGCTGCTTAGAGAGTGAAGTTCATAATCAAATGAATCTCAGAGGTTTTCTCCGGATCGATTATTTGTAATCTTATTCTCGGTAGTACTCCCTCCCGTCAGTTTCGGTAAAAACTTTGGTCCAAACTCTAAAATCTGTTCTCTAAAGTCGATCTTTATTTTCTCCATATCCAGACATACTAGTTGGTCAGCTGAGCATCGATACAACAGCGGAATATCAGAATCAGATTCTCTCTCAGTTCAGTAGAGAGAGCAGAGACGGTAGAAGTAGTAGCAATAGTAGTAACCAATCGTGAGGTCCTCTGTTCATCTCGCTGGTGCGGCAATCGGTATCACCAGAGCTGTGGATACATAACAATCATTCCACCGCCGCCAGCAAGTCGAGAAGGTGAAGTAGTCGTCCCAAGAGAAAGCAAGCCAAAAGCAGAGCTGCGGGGTCGTCGATTGGACATGTCCATCCATATCGTAGATCGGGTCGGTTTCGAGCTTCAGCCCGCAGCGTCCTCATTTATGTTCATAGCAATGACAAAAACTCTGCGATTGACGGTCTTGCAGGACGGTACTTTGAAAGACAGTACGACGCTCAGGGGGCCGCAGGGGATTCTCCAGCGGCTGCAACTTTTCTGTCTTTGATACGTTGACAAGTCAGTCATAGAGAGGGGGGGGTGGGGAATGTGGGGGAAGGGGGTGGGGAATGTGGGGAAAGGGTGGGCATTATCATAATGTAACAGCACAAAAGATACACATGTGGTATTTAAACCATCATAATATCCTTGTCATCTTAACCCATCCTTCCTTTTGTTTGCCGATCACTGAGGCATGGTGTACTTATGTCCATCATTAGTACTCACTGAAATATATATGTCACATAGTTTAATTTGAAGATAATTTTTAAGCAAACATTTGCATCTTGAGTATCACATCCTGAAATATCAGAATCATAAAGAGTCCAAACCTCTGTTGAGGAGGGTGTGATAGTTTTCCAGAATACCTCACCACGTTGTTAACTTGGGGGAGAGATGTGAATTGTTTGCAAAGGTAAGTCACTAACTGTGCAGCCTTTGTAACACGGTGTAGTGGTTACGTACCCTTGACCATGGTACAGTACTTAGTACTCACTATTAATCATGGTATGGTACATTGTTCTCGATATAAACCATGGTATAAAACCATGGTAGTTATTTTCCTGACAATATTTGTGCATCTCGGTAAATTATTTACTCATCACTAAGGTATAAACCATAATTATTTTACCTGTCTTTGTGTTATGTGATTTTAAATTATTTTACCTGGCAGGCTGGTACCATAAAATTGTTATTGTCAACTCATCAATATGGTTACAAGTTACTCATCATACTGGTATTATTTCACCTGGTACCATTTTTAATACTCATATAACTATGGTATGTTATGGAAATTTCTTTATCATGAAGATGTTACCAGTTCTTACCAGAGGCTTATTTTATGGTTTGAGAGTTTCATATTCATAAGAGTCCCCTCCAAAGGCTAAAATCTTGCCTCAAAAAGTTGATTTTGAAAGATGATGCTTTCTGTGTTTTTTTTTTTAAATGTTGGTGTAATTATGGTCATCACGTCATCCTGGGATAATTGTCACATATTTAATGCATTTTCAGAATTTCTAACTTTTGTTTCGTTTAGTATGTCTAATGACACAAAATACCAGTCTTGTTTCATTCTTCCATTGTTTGTTAGAAATTCTTGCTGTTAAAGTCTTTCTTTCTTTATTTCAATGCTCCTTTTTTTGAGTATAAGAAAACTAAATCTTTCTTCTTCGTTCTTTCTTTTAACATTCCCAGTACAATCATACTCTCTGCCTGCCATACTATTTTGGCTGGTTAATCTTGTATAGAATAAAATTGTTTATCATATTGATTATATACCAAATTGGTCACTCCTTTGGAGTTTAGTTTAGGTTTCTCAAAACAAATTTACAGGTTATGCCTGGGTCATATGCTGTTATAATGTGATTGTTCTTTACAGTCAAACTGTGTATATTTGGTCATATAGTATAAACCAGGGGTTTCCAACTATATTGCTATGAGGGCCAGAAAGAAACATTGGTTGGAGTAAAGGGCAGGGCCATAGGGAACCAAATGTCTCTTTCAAATTGGGTTCCTAAAAGTCCTTGCCTGATATTTCCTATTGGATATTCCAAACACTGGAATAGAGAGAGAGAGAGTGAGCAAATCAGATGTTTTTTATAGACAAATCTGTAAGGGGAAGGAGAAGAAAAAAAGGATTGTTTTTCTAATGGAGAGGTATCAGTCTATCAGTGGAGATAAAAAATGAATTATCCTTAGCTGTAAATGTTTTTACTGGAGTTGATTAGATTTTTACAAATGAAAAAATCAAATATTTTAAATATAGATACTTACAAATATTATATATTAGAAGTGTTACCATTGATAGAATAAACATTGTTTTGTTTAGATGAATTATTTTATGATTGTGTTAAAGCAAAAGGACAGAGTAAAAATTACATAATATTTTGTGTGTGTTAAATATGAAATATCTGTTGACAAAAAAAAAGTAAACTTAATGGGTGTAAAAAGTGCACAGCATTTTTTTGCTGGACTCAACAAGCTAGGAATACTAACAACATCGTCAGATTTAGATAGAGTTAGAGCAGTTTTTGTTCCCCTTTAAAAGTATATTTTCTGTGTCATTTCTGGCATGGTAGTTCAACTCCTCCAGAGAGCATGAGAATATATTCAGGAAGTAATAAAATTTGGAGAGAGTAAGTTTGAAGAAAGGGTGAATTCTGGCAGTATAAAATTAATGGTTAATGCCTGTAGATGATCTTTCAAAACCTGTATCTCACAAAGTGCAGACTTCCTACACAACGGAATTCAACTTAACTTTTATCTCGTTAGTAGTTGGTCTCCATTTTCCCTCAGTTGGAAACACATGCTTAAGAACACCTCTACTCAAGAGTTTACTCGGCTACATACACTGTTGTCGTTGTCAGTGATCAATCTAGGTGGTTGCCTTGGTTCTGCATGCTGTAGGTGTATTGATTGCAGTAACGGCAGCAACCTTAGTAAACTATTGGCTTGGTTTACATTTATGTCGGTTGTTACTTAATGGAGCATGTAACACAAGAAATGGTACATAGATGGTAATTCCTACGTAGGTCTGGAGAACAAAAACTGTCTGTTTCCTTATTACTTAACTGATGTGTTGTTTTCTTTTCAGAAAAGAGGAAATTAAAAATCAGGAAATTTCTTATACCGTGTTTGAAGCAACTATGCCCTTGCCAGTTGAAAAATTCCTATTTGAAGCCAGGATTATATTTGTTTGTACTTTTCTAATCATGTCAAAGGTTATTCAGGGATAAAGTTTCACAACTAACATAACTATTTGTAGTATCCTGCAGCTGTTATTGACAATGCAACAATGTTTCTAACGTCTTAGTAAGGAACCTTTTTCCCAGACTTCTTTTGATATGGATTTGACAAAGTTGTTTTGTTTATTTTATATAGAATTTGATAATTCGTACAAACAGTTCTCTGTAAATAAAAAACGAGAAAGGGGGGGGGGGGATGGGTTTGCCTTACTGATGACATTCACCATAGCAAAGATCTATTCCTGTCCCCTTATATAACAATTTTGGCATAAAAAAAGCATACATATATTTTGGCATTTTGGCCGATGTAGGCATTTGGCCACAGAGACTTAATGACGGTGGCTGCGTTACACCTCATTTCGTCTTGAGCTTGCTCTCAAGAGTCATCTTGGGAGGATAGCACATCATGTTGATGGGAGGATACCATAACATTTTTGAACGGTTCCTGATAATGGTCACTGGTGTGTCTGTTGGTTAGTGCTGTAACAATCAACATTGAGATGGATGAGGTGGGTGTGATTGCATTGGTCAGTGTTACACACAAAAGTTTTCCACATGAGTACAAGCCAGTCATCGTATTATTAGCAGTTAACATATCTAGGCTTGTTTCTTGTTAATCTTACTGAATGTTTTATTTACAGCTAACTTATCAGAAACAATTGGAAAGTTTTTTGCAACTAATTCATAAGAAAAAAAATATTCTGGAAACTTATTCCCTTTGAGACAAAGGTACGCTGATGAGATTTTAGTAAATCAATATTGATTCGAAGTTTGCATGGATATTCTGGTGGCTAAAGTGAATTTTCTCCCGGTTCCTAATGCAGGTAAAACGTATGAAGTGCCATTTTCTGATTGCTATTTTACTACCAAAACACATAAGAAGAAGTAGAAATGGAATTTTGCTGGGAGATTGTCACTTAAAATTGGGAGGGAGAGATATTGTTGAAATGTTCATATAGACAGGTTAACATACCAATCATGTGAAAACAATTTACTTTACAGTATACAAAAATAGAATTTTGTTTTAATTTCTGGTGTGATTTCATACATGAGGTAACATAGTATCTTTACCAAAAGATAATATTTTGGTGGCTAAAGTGAATTTTCTCCAGGTTCCTAATGCAGGTAAAGCCTATGAAGTGCCATTTTCTGATTGCTATTTTAGTACCAAAAAACACAAGAAAAAGTAGAAATGGAATTTTGCTGGGAGATTGCCACTTAAAATTGGGAGGGAGAGATATTGTTGAAATGTTCATATAGACAGGTTAACACACCAATCATGAGAAAACAATTTACTTTACAGTATACAAAAAATAGAATTTTGTTTTAATTTCAGGTGTGATTGCATTCATGAGGTAACATATTGTCTTTACCAAAGACTTATTATAATAATATCATATCTAAATAATTTCTCGATATGGGTATACTTGAACCATGTGTTTTTAAGAACTGCCCAGCTTGATCGACATTTATTTGATATTTTACAACCAATGATTGTATGTGAGAACATCTTTGTGTTAAATTGTGAAAAAGCAACAACAGTTTAGGCATGAAATGCCTTTATAGTTTCCCTTTAGTGATAATTTTATCGTATATCAGCAATCAATGATATCATGTCATTGTGACACACAACAGTAATATACAATCCTTGTCTCTGACAAGGTAGAGAAGGTATCTCTCTGAAAATTTTGCTTTGATGAATTGTTCTTGAAATACTTGTAATTTTGTTTTACCTTTTTGCAAGGTTGCTTTCATTTTATAGGGAATTAAGATATGGTAGTCCAGAAGAGGCATTGATTAAGAAGAAGAACATTAGAGCTCTTTTCCATGAGACTTTTATCCCTTTGACAGAATGAATTATTTGTCACAAAACTTCCAAAGAAAAATTTGCAGAATTTGGACTTTATCTCCCAAACATTGTACCAATTTTATCCCCGTCCTCAAAACTTCCATTATTTACCTCAGACTTTTATATCCTTAGTTCAAATTTCTTTAAAAAATAAAAAAATAATAAATCTGAGGTTAAACTGCAGGAATCAATCACTGAGACCTAGAGTTGGGAACTTAAGAGTTAGTGATAAAACTTTTCTTCTCATTCAAATGCTTCCTCTGCTCCACTGTTAGTTTATGAAAAAGCTTATTAAATAAAGAGATGAAAATAAAGGACATAACTTTTATCTGCTCTTTGTCATTGCAGTCTTTGTTTGCAAACATATTACTCTCATCTCTTTGGTACGATGCCGAAGGCTCGATAAACTTTGCAATCATGCTGGCACGCCTGTGTGTGTTTGTGATGTATGTAATGGCTAGAACATATCTCAATCACCACAAGTTGAATCAATGTCATACTTGGTAGGTAGATGCCGCATGATGAACCCTATTGTCTGTGGTCCCCTATCTTGTGAATATTAATAAGTGGGCAGTTTTGTATAATGTCAATATATCTTCAAACCGTATGTCCGATTTGGTTTATACTTTGTATGGTGATGTAACTACATAATAGTGTGAACATATTTTTGGCAACAACAATGTTTACCTCAATAATATTCATGGTGGGTGGGGCTCAATGGGAAATTGTGAAAAAACAGCTTGTAAACGATAACTCAAAAACAAGATGAATCAATGTCATACTTCGTAAGTAGAAGCACCTTTATAAGCAGATTGGTCTTGGTTCCATCTCATGAATATTAATGAGTGGGCGGGGTATAAAATTTGGTTCATGTTGGTACATCATAAGCACATTTTCATGTCTCCAACTTTATGTCATTAATATTCATCAAATGGCTTTAAACACAAAACAAGAACCAAATGTTGCATGGTTTTAATCCTTGGCACATAGGTTTGTGACTACATTTATACAATCAACCATGTTGTTTTTTGTGTGCATATCATGAATAATAATCAGTGAATATAAAAATTCTTAATCAGATACCTCTGAAATATTATGTCGAATTAGCTTTATACATGTACTTGTAAGTATCATGTATACATTATACATGTAAGTATAAATATACAAGGGTGGTTGGGGAGGGTGAGGTGTCAACGTATTGCATTCAAATACTCAGATATGCAAAATGGGAATAATCATGCAGCTGTTAAATTTAGATAGGAGTAGATGGCTCTTATTAAGAGATGTCCTGTGGAAAGGTGTTAAATGTGACCAAATGAAGTTGTGATGTTTTTCAAATTTATTAATTATTGTCCATGACATCCTCTCCTCCCACAACCCCCCCCCCCCCCCACTCACCAACATACACAAACTCAAGTAACAAGTGATCCAAGTGGATTATTGATTCTTAATCCGTAACCAACGTATCCTTGTGATCTGCAAACGTATTCATCGTAGTTTCAAACACTTCTGTGAATTTGAAAATGAAGAACTGATAGGCACAGAGGATAGATAGATTGTCTTATAATTGGCATAGAGGTCACGGTTTATCGGTGTACTACCGCGTACGGACCACAACGAGCATACCTAACCCATTGCGCTACTTGATAGTCCTAAATGTAAACAAGTTCGTTACGTTAGTTGCCATGATTTTGTGGCTCTTACTTCTGCCTACTGTTGCGGTTGTTTTATGGTCACTGCTGAAAATGATGAAACCAGGAAAACCGTTGTTTGCTGTTGGGTAATGAACAGATTTGAAAATAACGAAAGTCTGTCGTGTAACTTTCAAGTCAGGCGTAGGTTAAGTTTTTGCTTAGGTTATACACACAGGAATGTGGCTCATATTACTTGTTAGGCTTAGCCATATACTGATGAGTACAGTGTAATGAGGTGCTTGCCTTGTCTAGCCTAACGTTACAGTAGCGGTTTCAATTTTACGAATATAATATCAGCATCGGCAAATTAATTGAAGTGACGCAATATCTTTCAGATATATTTCTGTGGTTGTCAGTAAATTCAGTGTATTACAGTTACTTTCGATCGTAAGCAATTTAAAGTCGAGATTGTTAATCTTTTCAGATATATGCTGTATGCAAGGACGCGAGTGGGAGAATGGATGCATCAGAAAGACCTTCAGAAGTTCCGAGAGCAGTACCCAGATGGACATTCCAAAGTTACAGCAACAGAATTAGGAGGTGATAAATCTCTTCCTATATAAATTTTCATCTCTATACAAGGTACATACTATATGAACTTTTAGTAAAAGATGTCACACAGGAGAGAAACCGAGCTCAATCTTAACCGTATGCCTACAGTACCACACTTTTCAGTCGTGAAAGGACTTTGAGGAATGACATTCATTTCAAGGTCATCAGATAATGTCAGATAATGGTCACCCATACTTGAGTGTCAACACACATTGTACTGCCACTTATAAATGTAGTTGCTCAAATGGAGATATTTTAAAAGTCTATTCTAATGCTCTTCAGTGTAGGCTGGAGACTACTCTAAGGACCACATCCACTAGGAATATGTACTTCTGAAAAACTTGAAGCAATTTTAAGCACACTAAATTTTGAGCCAGTACTAATGACTTTTGTATTACCATTGTCAAACCATATACCCTAATTTCAGTGCCTATCCCTCTCAAACTGAAACTGCCCACATATGTGTAAGTAATGAATATGTGATGCCTTGTACTGTATAGTGTTACAAATTGACAAAGAAAAGAAGCTTTACATGAATGTCACTCAAACAATGAACCAGAGCAAGAAAGAAAAAAAATGACAAAACCACTTTTTAACTGACAGCACACTGTTTTACCCTAGTCCCCTTGCATTTTGTTTGGCAATGTTACCTTTTAAAAGTGATATACCAAACTGATGTGTCTTCCTTCATTACAAAAAAAAAAAAACATTCTCGGAATCTCAAGTGCTCGGCACTCGGATAAAAGTATTTGACTGCAACACTGAGGATTACTGTACAGATAACACTGTGCAGACGCACTCGGCTCCAGACCCTTACAGGGGAACTGACAGAGTGTTACATCTAATGCAATATCACAATTCCCTTAAGAAAAGGAAACAATTAAATGCCCAAGCTGAGCTCACAGCAAAACAGATCTGCATTTCTATTGACATTTGTCATACAGTATATTGTATGATCCTTTGAATAATTGTCTTTGTTATTATGTATATAGCTCAGTATAAGCAGTTTGTGAGAAGAGGATATTGAGCAGCAATATACTTTGGCCATTGCCACCAAACAGTTTGCTTTGTTGTCCTTTCTTCTTGGAATGCAACTAGGAATGCTACTTTACTTGTACAGTACATTCATTTGGCTTTCTTCAGAGACAGGTGATGGGGGATGGAATGTGAATTAAATAGATGATGAATATTCATGAAAGATTAGTGAAACCTTTTTTAAAATCCTTATTTGTGTGTGTGCATGCAGTAGTCAGTAGAAAAGAAATTGAGAAGATATTGTTATACCTACAGTGTAGGCTGTGTAGCATGTACGTGTGAAGGACTTCATGTTCTGTTGTATATATGTGGACAACTAAGCTGGCTTTGCTAACTCTACTGTAGTACTGGTGGCATGTGACTGAGTGTGGAACAAGTTGTTTGGCTTTTGTGACCAGGTTCTATCTTGGATGAATACTGTTTAAAAAGAAAAAAAAGTACTGGTGACATGGTAAGAAGCTTGATTACATTGTATAGGCCCATATTGTATAGTATAGGCCCATATTGTATTATCCTGCCTGTATGATTTTGTATAGACCTCTGTATTCAAATGGTACCGATTAAAGTCTTTGCTCTCCCAGACAATTCCTACAGTAGGTATGTTCACCTAAATATCCCTTTTCTTGTTATATGATATGAAGCATTAAAATATTTTAGTGGACAATGTGTGATGTACATTTGAACAGCCTATGCTGTCTTGTTTGAAGTATGTAGCTGTTTTGAAGTCATGGTGGTATGGTCTTCATGTAACTCTCTAAGCAGAGCTATCTTTATCACACTCCTGCAGAATGTAGTTTTAGTATACACCCCTTTCCTCTGCCCCAGAACACTGGTACCAATTCTACCTCTCTCTGCTTCCCCCAGCCTTTGTGTTAATTGTAACCATATACCATATTTTTTCTATGACATTGAGAAAATTGAGTGTTCCATGCACTTTCATTTAAGTTCATAATTTCCAATTTTCAATGGATAAAAGACTTTATATAATGCATGCCGTGTCATCCCCTTGGAAACCATACAACGCAACTCTGCTAGGTATTTTGTTTTGCATGGGATGTTGTGATATTAAGTTAACTTGGTCAAACTTGTCAATTTTTCAGATGTGAAAATCCGGCCAATACCATTACTTGAAGATAACTATGCATACCTTGTGATTGACAAATCAACGGATACCGCTGTGGTTGTAGACCCTGCTGACGCAGCTGCAGTGAAGGTAAGTTCGATGAAAGTAATAAAGAAAGTCAATATAGCCTGTGTGTGAGTAGCGAGGCTTACAATGGGTGGTTGGGGGGGGGGGGGAGAGATTGAGAGGAGGGTAAAGGGACCGTACTGGAGAGGAAAGATGAGTGGACATATGGATTGATTTTAGCAGGTTGGTAAACACAGTTGATAAAGCTGCTAGACATTAAAAGAGCTAGAGAGAAATTTAAGAGAATGTAGAGAAGAGGATAGGTGAGGTAAAGAGAAGAATATGATGTGAATATCATCGGCATAATATTTTCAGTAAACTCCGTCAGTAACTTTTAGTATGTATGATATTATATTATTGTAGTTCGTTTGTGGATTATCCACAATGCTTTCATAGCTCATGCACAGGTGATGTCATTATTGTTTGTATTATTCAAATTTCTGTCCTTTTTAATTCATTTCGTTTCACAAACAGAAAGTAATCGAGGAAGAGAATGTGCGGCTGTCTGCGATCTTTACAACACACAAGCACTGGTAGGTGAAACTGCACAAAGAAATGAGAGGAATATATACAAATGTTATTAAAACCAAAACACAGAAGATTTATAAAACAACTAATAAATGTTTACAAGGGTTATAAGAAGAGAATTGTTTTACTTTGCTAATAATTCAATGGTGGCGATCAAGCTATATGATAAAGGTAATTTTATCAGAATGTTAAATGAACTAGTTAATATGTGTGGAAATTCTATTAAACTGTTCACAATTCTGCAGATTTTGAATTTTTAAGTTTTTCTGCCTTTCAAGTATCATCTCTATGTGATGCTTCTTTTTATTAGGCAGGCGGAGTTAGTAATTTGACTGATACAGAATCAAAGTCGAGATTGATATGCGATACCGTATAAATCATTTCCTGATGTACTCTTGCCTTGTGGTGAGCTCAATCATATTTTCATATTTTTGTAATTTAATATCGTCCACTCTTTGATACTCAAAGTCTAATCCAAAGTTACATGCTTTCATTTTGCAATTCTTCAACAGGGATCATGCAGGCGGCAATTTAGAACTTAGAGCAGACTACAAACATGTCAGTATCTATGGCAACAAGAAAGACAACATTCCTGGCTGTACCAAGTAAGTACTCGAAGCAATAAGGAGTATTTCAGTCGAGCTATTCGTCAAGTAATCACTTTAGCATTCAAGCTGGTTGTTACATTAAGATGTTACAACTTAAAACTCATCTTTTGTTTTTTTATCTACATGTACTTTAATGACTGATCTAGTTTTTATTTGTCTTTACCTCATTTATATTAGTTTCATTAATTTATCGATTGATTATTTTACTGATTTATTTTCTGATCTTTGCTGTGACTACTACAGTATATTCCTTTCATTACTCTTTATGTATCTTTCATTTGTTCTTGTATTTGACTATAATCCCATGTAAAGTGCTTTGTGATATTCTGATGTGTAAATACAGTAGCTATATAAATATATATTATTATTATTATTACATAGTAATGAACATATGCAGTTATCTAAACAAATCAATGTGGACTGTTCTACCAGTCATGTGGTTCAAATTTATATTTTACTTTGATATGACAAAAGTTCGGTCCTTGCCCAGAGGACATCAGCGAGCTTCTGATGTGATGTGATGTGATGTGATGTGAAGCGATTCCATGTGATGTGATGTCATGTGATGTCATGTCATGTCAAATCATTGTCCTCCTGTGTCACATCCTATCATGTCACGTTGTGTCTTGTAATCAGGTTACATCATGATTGTGTGATAATTGCAGCTGCTGATGTCATCACATGTGTCAATCAAGATACTGTATGGCTGTTAATATTATATTATTATAGAATATGATATTATATTATTATAAAAAGTTGTGTTCATCAATTTCTAAAAATGATTTAAACTGATGCAGTAGTTAAAAGACATGACCATGTAACTTTCCTTTTTTTTCATTTTCTGTCAGCTATGTCAAAGATGGTGATGGCATGCAGGTTGGAAATCTTAATTTCAGGGCTATTTTCACACCAGGGCACACAGTGGGTATGTATCTGTAAGGAAAGCATGCCATTATGCAAACCATTAAGAGATTGGTATCATTTAATTTGACATGGTGGCTGTAGCCTGGTGAAACAAGCAGCTGAGATATTAGTGATATGTGTGTTAAGCTTAAATAGCTAGAGATATATCATTTGTGATTTATGTTTAGTAATGAAATTACATCTTCACCCCTAACCCCACCCTTCACCCTAATCCCACCCTTCATCCCTACTGGACCCTTCACCCCTAACCCAAGCCTTCACCAATAACCCCACTGTTGACCCTCTTGACCCCTAACTCCACCCTTGACCCCTAACTTCACCCTTCACCCCAAACTCCACCCTTCATCCCTAACCCTCTCCCTTCCCCCTATCTTCACCCTTCATCTCCAACCCGAACCCTTCGTCCCTAACCCCACCCTTCATCATAATCCCAATCTTCATCCCTAACCCTATCCTACATCCTTACCCCACCCTACACCCCTAACCTCACCCTTCCTCTCCAACCCGACCCTTCACACCTAATCACACCCTTCATCCCTAACCCCACCCTTCACCTCTAATCCCAGCCTTCATCCCCAAACTTGCCCTTCATCCTTACTAATATCCATTTTGTTTTTATTTTCATCCTACAATACATCTCCATGTTACGGTCTCTAATTTCTTCGTTTTGCTCTCCTATAGGTCACACCATTTACTTACTAGAAGCCAGGCCAGGTTGTCCTCAATGTGTCTTTACTGGTGATTGTCTGTTCCTGTCTGGTTGTGGTAAGTCTTTTTGCTTTCCTGTTCTTCTTTCTTTCCTTTTCTTCTTTCTTAAGCAAAGTACGCTTGCTCAGAGTATCATCATGATCATACAGTTAGTCTCTATGAAAGGTGAATGAGGTTGAGAAGTTGATCAAGTTATTTGCTTTTCAACCTTGGGGCGACCGGGGTGGGGGGGGGGCTGATAGATGCATTGATGTATGTCAGGACCTGTTTAAAGTGAGGACACTGGTCCATTTATCCACTTTCCACTGTTGCATATAGTTATCCCCACTTGCCTTATTGTCTACTTATTTGTTGTTGTAAATGTAGCTTCCAGTTAACCTTTAAACTTTACAGTGTAGATACTACACTTGACGTCACCATTAGGAAGTGAAATTCTGTATCATTGTGTCCTATGTCGGACTTGAGATATATCAACAGAAGTGTTCCATATCATGCAAATCATGAAAATAGCTTTGGAAGTCAAGTTATTCTAAAAAGGGTACTTAACTGGATGATTGCTCCACCTTGCTGTATTAAGTTGTTTCACTTTTTTTTCAACTTTGAGAATGGACACAAATATTTTTGAGTGTTTGGGATGGGAGTGGGTTAAGGGTGGGGGAAGACAGGAGGGAGACAGGAAGTGGGCCATTTAAATGTAGTCATGATAGTCACCTGTGTGATTTGCTGAAGTCACAGTTATAAAAGTTGCATTTTGATTCATTGACGTCAAAAGGATGAGATTTTTAAAATGAGCCGTTTCTTCTCCCGACAGGTCGAACTTTTGAGGGTTCTTGTGCAACAATGGTCAGCAGCTTGGATAAGATCTGTGAGCTGGATGATACCACTCTAGTCTGGCCTGGTTAGTGTATTGTCGATATATCAAATAATCAAGCTGGTATCAAGTTGTCCGTTTGTGATGTAACAAAATCTTATGGGTTGTGTCCTATCAACTCTTCCACTTGAAGGGCGCTTTAATATGTGTGTATTGTATGCCTAACTGGGAACAAAGGTGTTGAGACAGAGGTCTGACAATATTTCAGGATGAGAAATTCTAGACTAGAAGAATGGAAAACATGTGATGGGGGGGTGGGGAAAAAAACTAAGTTAAGAAGGCCCTGTGTTTAAATTTGGTGTGGGAGGATGTTTAAGCATGTAAATAGTTTTGAAAGATGCCTGGAAGGACGGTTCCTTTAGTTTGATGTTGGTTAGGAAAGGACAGGAAGGTAATCTGTGCTATAAAAGCAGGTACTGGATATACAGAGAAAGGTGCTGATTAGGGATGAGTGGGAGGCAAATCAAAGCAGTAAAAAGAGATACAAAAACTGTGTTCTCTCCTTTAAAATGGGTTGAAATAATTCAATTTTGACTTTTATCCACCCGGTTCTTTTTATTATAACATGGTTAACCGGTTACGGTTAATTCTGCAGACAGTTAACCCGTTATTGTAACCAGAAGTTTTCTTGGCCCACTCTGGATTGTTTTCTGTGGATGTCCATGCTGAGTAAATATCCTTTCAGATATATCAAACAGCTCTAGTTGTTAGGAATTTATTTATAACTTTTTACAAATGATAGATATATTTTTTTCCAAACTGATTTCTGTCATTATTTGGTTTATTTTGCAGGTCATGAATATGCAAAAGATAATCTAGAATTTGCACGGTCAATAGAACCAGAGAACGCTGCCATCTCGGTAAGTTTACCTGCATTAAAATTATTGCGAAGAGAATATGTTTGCTTCAAATGTGTTACCAAACATGATAGACTAAACAATATTCTCTCCTCCCTTTCCAATTTATCAGACATAATTCTAACCTCTAAATTTGTCATTCTAATGGGTGACTGACTATTAGGCCAAAAACTATAAATAACCTTTGAAGCATTTCAGGTTCAATAACACACACAGACGATAAGGTGAGTTCCTCAGATGTGCAATGCATAACTCAATAGCACATCATATGACTTTTATGACAACAAGTAACATGTTTTCAATACAATTACTTTTTTTTAACGCGACAAATGGTGTTGAATTTCACCCAAGGGTGTCTCCATTGTTTATATGAAATTTAAAAAAAATAATTCGGTTGAGTTATTAGAATTTTATAAAACAATGGATTAACAATAACAATTACACTGAGGAGCTAATCACCAATTTAGCAGTCTAATGAAAGGAAAATTCCACCAACATAGCATGTTTTTAAACCTTAAGATCTTGACAACTAGAATAGCAGTAGAAACATTACCAGCATTCATAATATTTCCTTTTTTTCTCGCACTGTGACATAGCGAGACTAAACAGAAGCACTTTTCAATTTTTACAGAGGAAGGTCTCAATATAAATTTGACCACTAAATGCTGTTGAGTTGAAGAGAGAGTACACTTTGGGCAAATTTTGATTATGTCACTCATATTCTGTTCTCTGCTTCATATATTATTCAAATCAGGAGAAGTTGTTGTGGGTGAAAGGTCAACGACTGGAGAGGAACATCACAAGTCCGTCGACCGTAGCTGAGGAGAAATCCTACAATCCCTTCCTTCGTACAAAGGAGGGAAGTGTGCTAACATCTCTCGGTTACGATGCGACAGAGTCCGCGGGTGCTGATTTAAGGAGCAAAGCATTAGCGGAGATAAGACACAGGAAAGATAGTTTTAATTATAAATTGTGAAGAAAGAAATTATCCCATAATATGGAAATCAAAGTTGTAGAATTTTACTATCCAAAGGTGTAGCAGAAGCTGACAAAGTGAATGCTTGCATGGACCAGCTAGAAATTTACCTCAGCTTAAAATTGTTCAGAAGAGCTTTCAAAGCATTTTCCCCCATTATTATACCATATAATAGTATTCACTCAAAAATGAGATTTTAACATGATAATTTCAACCAAAACAGGGTATATCAGGGAGTAATAAATATAAATATTTCAATTTTCTATTCCTCAAGATTTTGTATGCCCAGAAACATTTTATCAATAAAATTTCACCATGTTCATGCAAAAGCATGCCTAGGTGTGTTGGAAGTTGTTGAGTTCACATACCCTGGGTCTGAAGTGTTAGAAAACTTCTGCATACATTTGAGTTGATTACATTGTGTGCTATGTTTGGTACCAGGCCAATCAATTGCTCTGTGTGGACAATACTGCATAGATGACCTTTGTGTGTTCTACGTGGTACTGTCTGCACGGTACAAATCACACACTGCTTCCCAATGTTTTTTTCTCACATTGTGATATCCTTAGGCTAGCCATATGACTAGAAAGCAGTGAACTTGCAAATTTACTGCAAGTTAGTATAAAATGACATTATAGACACAATTATCAAAACTTTGCAGAAACAAATTACCCAATGATGAAAGGAAGTTGTTTTTATCCTGCTACCCCTGACTTGTGACCTCACCCGTAGAGCTTGGTCACCCACTGTTTGGGTCATAGGTCAGGTAGCGTGGTAATAGAATATATTTGTTGGTTAAAAGTTGACGTTTGCAATTCCAGATTCTCGTATCTGCTAAGAGTGAATAAAAAACCAAGAATATGTCATGCCGTAATGTACCAAGATTATATGTGGGGCGAGGATTTCTCACATTAGTAGGTGATGGATGTTCTTGGCAGCACATTTTCACTATCAAAGATAAGTACTTTCACGAATCAGGGAGGTAAATTAATTCTACCAATCCAAAGAATGTACATTTTACTTGAGTCTGTACATTTCAAGTTGATGAGTTTCTTTTGTTAATCACAAACAATTTTAATTTTTGGATTTGTTTGTTGTTAATTTTGTATTCATGCATCCATCGATCGGTCAACCTATTAAAACAACAAATAAACTCCCGTCATAATCTTATTCTATTTGCACAGAAGTTGTATACGAATGATTGCTTTTTCTGGCGACGTCAAGATTAAATCGTTGATAAAGCAAGTATAGCTTGCAAGGAAGCTGTGAATGTTGGACACCCCCCACCATGCCACTAGAGACGTAATCACTTGCATTTCTTTTGTTGTTTTTGCTCCATACTGTTTTTAATTAAACTCTTTGAGCAGAAACTTCATAATATCTGCTGCACCTTCACACATTTTTATTGTTTCTTATTATATTTTATAAACCGATCTACTGCACTGTAACGCCACAGGTCAAATGTTTTTATCTTTTCATTTCTTTACAAATAAACAATATTTATATGTATAAAATATTTCCATAAGCTTGTTCATGCATACTTTGTTAAATTTATTGAAGATGGCAAGCCACTCGAGGCAGGAGGATGCGTATGAATGAAAAGTCACAAATGATTGTTCTCGCAGTTTTTTACAACTCGCTAATTTTTCCACCGAAAAATTTCCCAAAAACTTTTTTGAATTTGTCACAGCATATCCATGATAACTGAAAAAGTTATATTTGAAATAAGTAGAAAACTGAACGGCATTTTCAAAAGGATATAAAAAATTGATCAAAGACTGATTTTGCCATTTACAGACCTATTTTTTTTGACTTATGCTAAATTTGATATAAAAAGAGCATCTCTGATTAGTTATTGTCGGACAAACCCTCCTGCCTCAAGTGGGGAATCCTTGCATTATTAATAAACATACGTTAATAGATTTAAATAAGTTTTAAGTAATGTAAACCAAAAACGTATTTGGCATCGACGAATCAAAAGCCGTAGAGATAAATATGTAGTAATTACAAGAAGAGCGGGGAATTAATGCCGAAAAACACCGGATACTTATACCGTTCTTGACCTTGTATAATATGTGATACTCAAAACCAAGGTGTTAAGACACTGCAAAAAGAAAATGGGAAGGGGGGGGGGGGGGAAAAACTCATAAAAAATTGAAGATGTTAATCTTGTACTCTCTTCTCTATGAAGATCACCGGCTCTTCCAGAGATGCATGACAATAATAATAATTGGAATGAATAATGAATACAGATTAATTGGTTATTAACCCAAATTGTTTGTTTTCTTACAACAGAATTTTTTGGGACTCTACAGTGATTTTTGTACTCCACTGTAGAAGAAAAAGAAGGGAGAGAAAGATTTTGTTCGGAATGATCAAAGCATTCTAAAACTGCAGCATAAAAATGATGGAATTAGTTTCAAGATCATCAGAACATGATAGGACCTACACCTTTAATATAAATCACAACTCGCTGTTCCTCCGCCATCCCCCTCACACAAATTTGAGCTGATATTTACAAAATACAGAATCATTCCTGGTGGTGAAACACTTTACAAGGTTATACAAAGATGTAATTTCACAGCCTCAATATTTATGAATTAAGTCCTTGAACCCACGACGGGGGAGGGTTGTACATCTCCGGGCAGCATCGAAAGAAATTTGACAGAGATGGATTACCGTAAAATATATAAATGGAAATACACAATGAAACCGTGTTCTACTTTTAACTTGTGTCATAAATACTGCTGTTGCTGTATCACGCAACTTTGTTATTGTTGAACACACAAAAGAATGATAACCCAGACTTCCAGAGATAACCAGAACTAAATATAGATTATAGACTGTACACTCTGCTGCCAATAACAAAGAGGTGCATTCAAGTTAAGAATTATGTAAAGATTTATATTATTCATCTGAGGAACATACACAACCACCACCCATGCCCCCCCCCCCTCCAAAAAAAAACTGATGGACATTCACTGCAGTACCATGCATGACACAGTGATTGGTTCTGTCTATAATTGCAAGATCTTTTCAACTTATCATCAAGTCAAGGTCTTTAATTTTCTATGCTTGGCCCCAACCAATCTGAAATCATAACCAATAACCAATTTTTGACTTAATAAATATATACTTTGATACTGTTAGTTACCTGATAAACAAATGCACAGTATTCATTGGAAATTTTTGAGTGCTGCAAGTTTAGGGTTGAGGCAAGAAAAAACTCCCACCTACTTCTTAATTTTACCACCGTAAAATGTATAATACATTTGCCGGGATACAATGTAGTAAGAGTCTGCGACTATCGAGATGTTATTCTACATAACATGGATAACCCAACGGGTTATAAACAAATCACAGAGTATGAAAATCAAAAAAAAGATATTAATAAAAAACAGAAGGTATTTTTGCATAGAATGATAATTTCACTGATCTGATAAACAATCATTTTTTTCTTGTTGCCAAACTTATTTTCTCTACTAATGTCTACAACAGATATAATAAATTTTATTTATATTTCTTAACATGATATATATTCATTTATCCTTCCACCCTTCAAGAGTGTGAGAGAGCGAGAGAATGAAGAAAAATTTATTTGCTCAAAAAAATAACTTTGGATTGCACTCGATGTATCTTCCCAAAAAGTTTCACAATAAAATATTCCAGCCTGCTGATTATGCAGATAACGTAAAAAACACAGACGCGTGTACGAATTTACAAGAGAAAAAATGAGTTGCTGGGATTCGAGCCCCAAGTTATGGTAAACGATTTCAGAGTATCGTAGATTTTACAATTAAATCTGTCTATATATCTGAGCGCTTTTACTGTACTGATGGAAGTTCTACCAATTACAACATCTCCAAGATATTTTGTCAAATTTGCATAATTTAATGACTTACTTTCACCAAACACCCTGACAATTTTGAAGAGAACTTTCCATAACATACCTCGACAGAACAAGGTACGATCACTTTTATGGATACTGGTGATTTTTCGTCGGCAAGCCGTTGTTACGAATTGAACATTGTCTCCAGACTTTTGAAACACTGTTGGACATATATGGACCTTCAATGACCTGCTCAAGCCACATCATACTTTATAGCCCGTGCACACATTACAATCAGGTGAAATATCTATATCAAAAGTTATGAGGGCATCATGTTTCAATTCATATTCTTCGAAGGTCGACCCCATATTCAGTGAAATATTCATTAGTTGACATGAACCTATGATGGCCATTGTTTTAGTTCTAATGAGACTAAACCATAGAGAGAGAGGAAAACAACAATGGTTTATCTAATTCTCTACTTGTAAATCAAAAAGCCTGTGTAAGTAAAAGTAATAAGTTAGACGGACTGACAGTTCCGATCCTATTTAGGATCTTCATTAAAGACAAACTGAGATGAAAACAGATCTTAAGGACACATTTAAAACATGAAAGATGGATAGACAACAAACTTGGAAAAAATGAACGATGAATAGAGGAAAAATAGGCTGACAAAGGGAAATGAAAGGACTACAGAGGTCGTCTTTGCACCACATAAAGGAGGGGGAGGGGGGAGGGGGGAGATGAAAGACAGGGAGAAGAGAATAACACAATTGTAAAGGATGAAGATCTAAAGCATTCAACCTCCTCCCATCCCCCTCTTCCAGCACAAACAATGTTGAAGGTAGGGCACACCAATGCATTTTCTTTCTTCCTTCCCTCCTACCTTACCCCTCCCCCTCACCACCTCCAGTGGTATTTCAATGAAGGTTGAGGCCATTACCAACTGTATCCTTCTCTCTGGTAATCTTAGCAAGGCTACATTTAAATTAAATTTGATTAAGAGAGCAAACAATTCCAAGGATTTTCCCCTTCATGGTTATTATTATAAATTCCAATATGGCTGTCCTTTGCCCCAGGTTTGCATCCATCCAATTTCATCCGATAACTGACCTTCCACGTGCTCTCTCTTCTCAGTCCCCTTGACTGGAAAACGACAGCGATTGCTTGAGAGTGATTGCTCAACAGCTATCCTCCTAGGTTCTTTGCTCCATGTTCTGCTTCGATCGACGGCAATTATAAAAGTTCTTTTCATATCAGTCCATCTTGAAATTTGTTGAATACTTATAACTGTTAATTTGCAATCTCCTATGGTGAAGAATTTTGCAACAGCAACGGTGACGACTACTCTGCTGTCTCCATGGTATATCATGAAATGTATTGAATCGTGCAACAGCAACAGCCATAGCGATGCTCTTTCTCCATGGTATATCATGAAACATATTAAATCGTGCAAGGAGCATCGGCCATAGCAATTTTCTGTCTCAATGGTATATCATGAAATGTATCATAGCAATCTCTTGTCTTCTCTGTCCATGTTAGATCTGCTTCCGTTAACAGTGATTGCGATAAACGACAGTCCCATTGGTCTCAGGCATAAAAGTGCCACATTCTCCGACAGCAATGGTTGGTTATGTATTCTTCTCAGTTCATGATTAGGTTCTGCTTCTGTTAACAGTGATTGCTGCTTCCCCCACTTCTCCGTCCATACGTTTCCTCCTATTGGAATTTTGAAACAGTGACGTTTATCATCCTCTCAATCCATTTTAGGTCCGCTTCTGCTAACAGCCGCGACAAAAATTAGCTGTTACATCACCTCCGTGATATATGTACTGGACACTGCGACAGCAGTGCTTACATTGCCATCTTTCACATCATTTTTCCCCCAATTAAATGGTAATATTTCCATCTTTGTGCTGTCTGCTCAGTCCACACTCATCACATAGTTTTTTCGACAGCAATTGCAAGTCTGCTGTCGTTTAGGTCCATCCGATACTGTACTGGTTTCTTTGAGAGTAAACAATTCATTTGCTCTCTCATCAGTCCATGCTAAATGTACTGGTTTCCTCAACAGCAATGACTAGCTTTTCCAAGAGCATAGCAAAGTTAGGATACGGAGGTAGATCTAGTCGGTTGAAGCATGTGTGGGCTCTGAGGGATTAAGGAAAAGAAGGGATTAGTGTGAATCCTGTGTTGTGTAGCTACAATTAGGTCCAAACTGAGTTCTCATTGTCAAAGAGAACTCCCGATTCTTTGATGTATTGCAGTCAGCTTATTGGTAGAGTCTGAACATGAGTGACCATTATCTGCATTTTCTAGCATATTTGAATTTGTGGACCATTTTCTAGCAGCATATTTGAAGTGAAGATTGAATAAAACCTACTCTCCAATTTTGACGACTTAAATGAAAACCAGGGACGTCGCAAAAGTTGATAATGTGAAAGCAACACCTCCCGTCTTTGACTGCATAAGGTTGTTTACATTATGTAGCAAAACTTTCATTATCATTGAAATACAGAAATAGCCTCCCCTATTATAAAATACTGTCATCCAAGCTGTCTGAGCATTGGACTATTATACCAAAGAGTGGATGACGACGGGGTTTACCTTGGAAGACTCTTTGTACTTCCCCACTTCTCTATGCAGAATTTCTTGGGTCCGTTGCTCCCCCTGAGCGCTGCGAACCCTTCGTAAGGGATGCTGGATGTTCCCGTCACAAACTGAAGTAGTCTTAACCTCCTCTCATTATCGAATCTTTCGACAGCGTTCCAGAACCACAGGATGACATGATGGCTGTTGTGATATCCTGTAGGGTATGAAACATGGGAGTGAAGAAAGGTTATCAGAAGAAACTTGCAATATATATATATATTTGTTTTTGAGAGAGAGAAAGAGCAAGAAACTTGTTGGGTCTTTTGCAAAACTTTTGGTTTACTACAAAAGTAAAAGAATGATTTGAAAACTGGCTTGGATGTTTCAAATAACATCAACATTTTGAGACAAAAAAGTCTTCCTTCTAACTTTAAAGTTTTGATGGAAAAACAGCTTGACTTTAATTTGATACAAATGAGGTAAAATCAAATTCTGAAATATAATATTTGTTCTGAAACTTTAAACTTTGAAATAAATCCCTGACCTACGGGTCATTGGTTTTGAATCTATCCATTCTAGCCAACAAATTTCTCTGCGCTTTTTCAAAAAATATCCCAGTCAGTTCTGCGTTATTTCATTTACTTCAATAATGTAAGCATTGATGGAGAAAATGTACAGATATTGAACAAATTAATCCGTATGTTAAAATTACAGGAACATACGGTCGTCGGGCTTGCTGACAGGGAGGGAGTGATATGTGGAAAAGTTGATTTAGTTCCAGATTAAACTGAGGGGTTAAATCATAAGCAAATAAAATTCTGCAAAAGAGTAAAGGCTTACATCCCTCCAAGAATAAAGAAAAGAGGGTGGGGGGGGGGAGGGGTGAGGGGTAGATAAGGTTTATGTTTGTCTCACCTCCTCTGTACTCTGTATTTTTCCTCCAGTCACTGATGTCTATCTCTGCTGTGCCAGCTATAACTAATTCAAGTTCCCTGGCATCAAAAACAGACAGCATTCTTGGGTCAATTACCTGGAAAATCAAGAAACCACTTGTATTCATAGGATTGGACTTGTCAGTTAAAACATATGCAAACCACTAACTTTTCCAATTTGCTGCTCACGTGTGTAGAATGTGTCCGGCCCTATTAAATGTGAATAGTCGAATCAAAATTCTTTCATTCTTCGCTCACGAATCAACATTTGGCGAAAGAAATCCAGAAAGGGGGGGGGGGGTTTGTGTCTTAATTCAATTTTAATTGTCATTTTAATTTCCCAGGAGGGTAGATTTGGTGAAGTTGTCGACCAAATCCAACAAACTACCTCTCAGCACATTTATCAAGGGTAAGCGTTAGAGGGTTAACCCTATCAAGACGTCCCTCTTTGCTCACCTCATACACCCCTTTGACCAACGCTTCCGACTGCTCCGACACTCCCCGTTCGATCCTGAACTTCACCATCTTCTGAATATACTCCTTCTTGTTCTTCTCCGTCACGGGGATGTTCTTGCCGTTGGGTTTCAGCTCCCGCTCCATGATCTGTCCGAACACTTCCTCGTCGGCGGTGAACAACAGGTCGAGGACCCCCGTGATGTCGTTATCCCTCATCCACGAAAGACTCTGGTGAAATTCTGCGTCCAGCGACTCGAGGTCCACCAGGGTGCACATCTGTCGCAGTAAGGCCTTGTAGAACGGTCTCGTGAAGAAGGCATCCAAGAGAAAGTGGTGGATTATGGCCAGTCCGATCACCCGTCCACAGAATCTGAACCTGTTAAAACCGAAGTCGGGATGCATGGTGAGGAGGGTGGGGTAGGGAAGGGGGAGAAGGGGGTAGGGAAGGGAGGGGAGGGGCGGATAACGAATGAACACCCGGTGCATCAGATGTCAGACTTGCCAGAATTTCCTGTGTTATTATGGGATATACTAATCACTTTATAGGGATGATATTTTTAATCGATGAGGGTGTTACAGCAAGTTTGTCATTACAGGTCATCAGCATCGTCCCCAAATATGCTAAAAAGGTCAAATAATGGTGAATCTTCTTGGAACATGAAGAAGCATCCTACCACCACACTAGTTACAATTTCTGACTCATTCTGGCTTACATAACACTCACTTCTCAATATCTGGGAAAAGATATATTTTGGGTCAAAGTCTCCAGGAGAGTACCTTTTTGGGTAACTTTTGGCAATATTTAAATTAGGCTAAAATTGGGGCCAGTACTAATGACCTGATCAATATTCAGAATGCATAAAAGCCTAGCTTAGTTTGGACTATGATCATCAGGCAAGCTCCGAAAACCTGGAGATGTTTTTTCGACCGCTCAATAAAACTTGAAAGAAAAAACTTGTGAAAGGATCTTGGTCTGCTGACCTAGAATACAATAAGCACGATAACCGTGAGATAAACTTACCAATCTAAATAGCTATCTACGAATGCCGACATCGGGCTGATCTGTACTGTGTAAGTATCAATTGCTGAGTATTCAAAGAGACCGTAGTAAGGGTTGAATAGCTCTCTGGATAGTAAGAAAAAGAACTCCCTGGATGGACCGCCGTAGTCGAGACTGGTTGGTGAAAGACAAATTGATAAATAACGTGAGAGACTAATACCGTGGCAGACGACCGGGATGTGAAGGGATCAAGCGTCAAGAATGTATTAAGACAATGAAATGGCAAATACACCAAAGTCACCCAAGTATGACACCCAAGTCAGACACCCAAGTCAGAAACAATATCTTTATATACTGTACGTTCATGAGAAGCTTCAAAGCACTGGTTTGTGACAGTAGGAGCCATATATGATTCATCCTGTTGTTATAAGATGTGCAGCTATTAGATTAAGGTTTGTTTCTATGGATTCTACCACTGCTATAAAGCACGATATGGGGGGGGGGGGGGAAGGACAATATACAGCTTTATTAGCATGAGATAATTGTCACTACTGGTTGGACTTAAACATTGAAATATAGGTGTGTGGAATACACAA
The DNA here is from genome assembly GCF_037975245.1 of Apostichopus japonicus. Lineage (NCBI taxonomy): Eukaryota > Metazoa > Echinodermata > Holothuroidea > Aspidochirotida > Stichopodidae > Apostichopus > Apostichopus japonicus. The sequence goes on from NC_092578.1 coordinate 4,871,105, forward strand.
GGAAGTTCCAGGCAAGGATTCTCAGTACGCTACTTAGGTTTCTGGTTGTCGACAAGACCTCAGAATAAGGCTTAATTTCCTGACTTTTATAAATGAAGAAGGAGAAGAATCTCCGAAGGTAAAAAGCAAGCGGTGGTTTGGTGAAACAAAAGGCTTTTAATGTTTCTTTTGCTACTTAAATATCAAAGGGTTAAATGAAAGAAATAAAGAAAGAAAAAAAAATTATTGATCATGAATTTCAGCCTTTTACAATAACCATCCAGATTAAGAGACATGCTTCTAAACATGAATTTGAGCTCCAGCAAATTGTGACTCAGTAACCTCCTTTCTACCCCCCTTTCCCCACCAGCTATGCAACGGTTGGGTACTTACCCTTCCTCACCAGCAAAGCATATAAATAGTTTACATTTCTGAATGTCCTTCTTGGTAATTGCCGTGATCTTACCAAACGCATCCTCGAGCAGGTGATCTCGACGAATCGTTAATCTGAAGAGGAAGAATGAAATGACGTGTAAATTAGTGAAACAATTGGTTAAATGTAGTGATTGGTCTGGAAGGCAGTTAGTTATTTTTACGATGCTAAGCAGCGTTGTATGCATGTGGGAGAAGTGGAATGGCTTGTTACTAACACTTCACTTCTAGTTATTATCCAATTTACAGATTTTAATCTCATTTCTGGAGTTTTTAACAATTTTGGAGGACCAGTTCATGTGGGGCAAACCATGGATTTCTCCTTGGATGGAAAACCTGCCGGACTTTAGCCGCCAGTCAGGGATCCAATCCGAGACCTCCCAGATGCTCAGTTTCAATGCCAACGTGTTTATCCACACGACGACCATTATGGCGATTAATAAATTATGTACGCTCAGTGGGGGTAACATTTACAAGATTCGTGGAATCTATGTGGATGCTAGAGCTAAGCCACAGAATATTTCCGGACGCATATATCACTCATTGATTCATACTTAAAACACGTTTTAATTCGTATTTCACCACAAATAAATGTTTCAAACTCACTTGAGTTTTGTCGGACCCTGTCCGTAGCCCTTGTACTCTAACTTCCTGTACAAGTTTCTCAGTTTGGATTCAAAACTTCTCCGGTACGGAGCAGGGGCACGGTTAGCCCTGCTGACGACTGTGGGGGGAACGGAAGAGGAACAAACATTTCATTTTGCTTTTCACACTTTAAGAACAAGAATGAATCAGGATTTTTTATCTGCACCCAGTAAAATATGTGAGGGACATGCACAAACAATTCACACAGGAACACATTCTAACGTATAAATGACAAAATCTTGGCAAAAGAAGTAAAAATTTGTAGAAATTCATTCAGATATTAAAGTTTTTTCATAAAGGAAAATGAATATAAATGAAAGACAACATTGTCAATACTTTTTAAAAATTTTGAAGAAATGATGTTAAGAAATTGCTGCTGAAGTTTATATACTAACCACAAATACTATTTTGTATTCATTTTTTTATTTTTTTATTAAAGAATGAAAAATAAAAATCTGAAACAAGGTGAATGCCTAAAACTCTTTGTTTTCATTTCAAAGAAAGACCAAACACACACAAAAAAAAAAACAAAAAAAATCTCAAATAGTTGCTTATAGACCATTTTTATGTCAGAGCACAACTTGCAGGAATGGCAAAATACAAAAAAAAGTTTTAATCCACCCTATTACTTACTTTACACCCTTACTATGAGACTATTTTCTTATAACCATTTTTTTTAAATAAACAAGTACACTAGTGAAAATCTCTCAAATTATTATAAAACAAAGGGATCAACCTGTATTTGACAATTACACCTCCGGGAGGCATCTAAGATTCTCACAGAGCTATGTAATATCACACAAATATTACAAATTAAAAGAGATTGCATAAGTAGTTTCCACAGTGATGTGTAAAAAATGGTCTAATTAGGGGAGGGGGGGCATTAATGAGGTCACTATATTACCCCTTTATGTAGAGTAGGGTAGAGGGACATACGGGTAGTTAGGTGATAAGAAAAGTTAGTGATTACCTGGAGAGTTTCGTGGTGAATGGTTCGGCGATTCATGAGGGGAGATGTTGGCTAGAGATGATCGTATCACGGGAGGTTGAGTGGGAGCAAAGCTAGCGATGCTGTCATCGAATAGACTAGAGGAAGAAGATCGGAGGATGAAAATAGGGAGGAGAGAGTTAGTCGGGAGGACAGTGAAAGTCTTACGGATTACAGATCAAAAGTTAGGGGAGTATGATCGAGACCGATTAGATCAGAGACGACGACAAAAAATAATGTGAACTAAAGAATAACATCGCAAAGTTTTTAGTATTCTAATGATTCAGCTGAAGTGTTTTGCAAAGATGAAAGATTTTTACCGTTTCAGTTTAAAGTGGACTTAAAAGATCGGAAATATTAGGGGGGAAAAAACATGTAATGTCAGTATTTCGCAAAATTTGATCAAAGTCAGTCAACCCACTGACCATAATTTTAGTAAATGACAGCTAAAAATGTTGTTTGCTAAGTTCCTTTAAACTTCAATGAACTCAATAAGATGAAGATTTTCCTTCAATGAGATTTGTTTTTTTGTGACAAGAGAAAGCGAACAAAGTTAAAACAGTAAAACCTGTATTACTGTTTTTTTTAAATTATTTATTTAATTTATTTTGTTATTTTCTAGCAAGACAAAGATGGAATACAAAAACTTATTTAAATACAAGTTTGCTACATAGTGCAAACAAAATTGATTAATATTGTACAAGTATTTTTTCATACTAATAACTCAATGGTAATTTTGAAAATACACTGACTTATTTAAGAAAAGAAAAGAAGAAAAAAATGATAGCAGAGAGTTCATTGTTTCTATGCTCCTTCCAACTTTAGCTTTTAATTAAAGACCAATTGAACATATTGTTAATATCCTAATTAACTGACAGTAGGAACCTCAATAAACTGAATGTGAAATACTACATTTATTGTGAGTTTACCAATGGTTTTTAACAGGGCTAATCGATATTGGTTACGAGAAACAAATTGCTGAAAAGATGAGAAACCGTGGGTAGAATAAAACCATCCGCTGAGATGACCTCCATTTTGTTTGATATTGGTTCAGCATTGCTGCAGGAGATTATGCAGCTGCTACAGCTCTTTTATTTTTATTTTTTGATGCAGTGACTTACAGAACATATTGTGACTATACAAGCACACACTGTAACTGCTGTTACTAATTAAATCATAGATACCACAACATATAAAGGACATTTTGTTTTTTTTAAAATTTGAGGATGAAATGCCTACTTGCTCACCTTAGTAAGAGGTTCAGCTCAAAGTCATTGCTTAGTCTCTCCAAGCATTCCACACCTTCTTGCCTTATAGTTGTTATCTTTTCTCTAGGGAAAGAATAAAACAGGAACGGTAGTACAAGATGACAGTAATAAACATGCAATAAGAACAATAAACATGCAATAAGAACAATACACATACAATACAACAATACATACAATACAACAGACGACAACTTTCATATCAATTCATTCCATTTTGGCAGTATCGGTTAACAACCAATATGGACTCTATAATTCAACGATGATTTTATGTGGAATTCAAGGTTTTGGAAAAATGTCTGAATTTGGACAAGGGAAAAGCAGGAGATGCATCAACGCAGATTGAGAATCGTTTATAAACTTAGGCCTAGCCTAACTCTACACATTAACAAGTCTTTATATATGTTAGGCTACTCCTGTCTTGTTTTTATAAAAGAAATAAGTCCCTGATTACTTTGCAGCCTATCACCAAAACTTTCAGCCAGGCACCCCACTTGGTAACACTTCTTAAAATTATTTGTTTACACTAGCGAAGGTCCTCAACACAGGAAAAAACTTCCACAGGCAGCAGTTATGTTTGACTTATTAAGATAGACAAATTTTAATACACAAAAATTGCTTAAGAGTAATTATAAAATTGGACAGATTCAGTGTGACATCTATTCTGTTTTGCTATTTAAAAAAAATAAATAAATAAAAAAAAAGAAGAGAGAATTGAAAATGTGGAACCATAATAAGATAGACCTCTGATACATTACCGAGGACACTCCACGGTGAGGAGGTACAAAAGTAATGCCTTAACAAGCTCTAAGAGAATTATACAAAATCTCTTTGAGGGGAGGGCATCCCGCTTTCTTAAGTCTCTAAATTTGATAACTGACCAAGGTTACCTAGTTACTGGCAGCGACTGTTACTGATAAACAGTCATGTCGCCCAAGCAACCTTCAAAATTGTTTATCATGCACAGACGAATCTTGGATGTTGTACTTACTTGAGCGGCTGGTTCGCTTCTAACGTCGGTTGTCTCTCGGCTAGAATGTTCAGGATGTTGGGCTGCTTCAGGAAAGCTACGACTTTCTCGTTGTAGGCTGATAGATAGGAAAAGGGACAACACAAAGAGAGAAAGAGAGAGATATGGATGAGAAAACTAAACTATACTGCCCTCTCTGGAATAACTTAAAAATAAGAACCTACAGTGTGGCACATCCTGTTTCAATGCCTTCCCCCTAACTTCCTAGATATGCATCATTGAATGTAACCTATCTTGATTTTGCTAAACCCTCCACCTATCATCGCACTAAATGGTCTGTGATGGCAAAAGCTTTTATGACCTTTTTCTTGATTTATCTTTGAAATGTGATGCATATGGCATTTTTGCTAAACAGTCAATGTCCTGTTGTATTTAGACTTTATTTAAAATTTGCCTCACCTTTAACTTTTAGCAGAGTAAACATGTTCCCCTCCCCTCCGCCCCCCCTCCCCTTAAAATGCAGTAAGATATATCAAATTGACAAGATTATGGGATTTTTCTTTGAGCTTACCCATCGGGACCTCATCGGCATGTGCTGAATCGCTGAGAGTCTCTGCAGGCCTTGGTTGCACTGGCGGGCCAGACTGAGAAGAGGAACCCTGAAAGAGAATTGCAAAACAAGAAATCTATGTGATAAATGAAGTCACACCATTTAAATAATAATCTTTTAATAATCAGCCGATATTTTGATGACGCTTAAGCGACCACAATTGCAGGAGAAACCTGCAAGGGCTCATGGATTACAACTTACACATCGGGTGGCTTCCAACATTCAACATTTTAACTCAAATTTGGAATCGTTTTCAATTTAGAAAGTCATTTCAGACAGTTTATACCTCGTGCCATGCCACCTGACAAATCCATGTCCAGTCATAATCTGATTTTTACGCCAAACGCCCGATCGTGTCGCCATAATGTGCAAGGTATACATACTCACCGAGACCTGGCTACTGGAATGAGCGATTTCTTCTCCCTCGCTGTGACTTCGCATCCGGCTGTTAGGGATCTGAAGAAGGGTCGCTGGATCAGTGACTTCGTAGGGTATCCTAGGATCTATGAAAGTAGTGGTCCTTGTGTTGTGGTTGATGAAAAACTCCTGGGCCATGCAGAAAACAATGCAAAGAAAACATTTCATACAAAAAAAAAACAGTGTTTTGTGAAAATGTTGAAAAAAGAGGGAAAAAACCCATCCAGCGGTGGTCTTGAATCCCATTTAGGAAAATATGAGCTGCCTGAAGAAAACTTGAAAAGACTTGATCAAGTCTAAAGATGGCATCACCAACAGCGCCACCAGTGGTTGCAGTTATGACACTTTTGTCGTGACTCATTATTATGCTCATTCTGATGGATTTAAATGATCAAATGTGTACATTATATCTTAATAACTTGTATGATGTCAGTACACAACACTACTAACCTCCACCCACAAGGAAGTTCAGCCACTCTAGCTTGCTAGTACTTTTGGAGAAACTTTTCAGATAAATATGTTACCTTCCCCCCTTTGTCCTTCTTTGACTCCCAACCTCTGGGTAGTTCCGCCGCGGTGTCGGCAAACAGATTAATCAAGGCTACGAGATCCCTGTTGTGCTGGTAATCTTTGAACTTGTTGGGATCTCTTCGGACCCTGTTGACCATGTGCTTCACTGAAGTAGTGCGCTGGTAGAAGGTTTTTGCTGCCTGAAATCAAACATGGACAATCTATGAATGTATGTCTATATATATATATATGTATATATATATATTTCAAGATCTGGCTTAAGGAATCACAATATATATATATATATGTATACAATAACAAGTAGTTTAACAAAATTTTAACAAAACAAAATAACAAACTTTAACATAAACAAAAACATAAAGGTAAAGTGTACTCCTCACTGTGCTTTGTTTTACTTGTGTGTAGGTGTTTATGTTCGTACGTACGTGTTTGTGTGCAGGTGTGTCTCTGTATTTGTATATGTATGTAGGTGTGTGTGTGGGTATTTTTATGTGTATGTATATGTACTTTTTGGCGCGTGTGTAAGCATGAGTTTTGTATTCACTGAAGGTTTGTTTTTCTGGATGTGTATACATATATTTCGGTATAAGAGGAGAAGAAGAAATACTCAATTCAGAATCAATTTTCACATTATGTAATAATTCCTTTGTATCATTCAGATGACATACCTATGTTGTTATCGGAACTCTAAAAATAATCGATGTACCATCATAAAAAAATAATGAAAAAAATAAATAAATAAATAAAGGTAAAGTGTACAGACAATGTAAGGTGTAAACTTAAGGACCGACAAAAAACTTACTTCATAGGAATGCAACACCGTGAAGAAGTCTGGCCTGGCGATCAGTTTCACAGCTGGTGCTTCCAGCATGACCTCTTCTCGACTGGGTGGATCCACATGAATTTCAGTGGATGGGCCAGCTAACCAAAAAACAAAAGAAAGGGTAGGGGTAAAAGACAAAAAAACCCACAAGAACCATCACAATTCAGTGAATATGAAAAAGGTACTAGCAAAAGTCTGGAGAAAACTAGGAAGACTGCCTGGTGTAAATGTTCGTTCAAATCACCTGTCACTACGAGGGAATGATAAAATGTATGAAAAATGTTCGCATTTTGAGCTCTGTGAATTTACCTTTAATAGACACATAAAACTCACTTTAAAGATCAGTCTCTTTACTATGAAGTATAAAGTTAAAGTTGAAGGTTAAAGTTGAAGGTTTACAGTCTTGTACTGTATGAGGCTAATGCCTCCTCACACGACTTTACAACTTAACCCCTGGTCATTGGTAACTTGTCACACCCACACACCAAAGTGTGCACAATTCAATCAATCTCTCCTGGGGCACCACAGTGCACCACAACCACGTGTCCCCCGGGGGACTTCCCATAGGGTGCAGCCACAAACCGGCGCACGCCACTATATTTACAAGTTACCTCGCAGGTCCCCATTTATACACCTGGGTGAAGAGAGGCAATGGAGATAAAGCGCCTTGCCCAAGGACACAATGCAATGATCTGGCCATGGCTCGAACCTGTAATCCTTAGATCACAAGTCCACTGCCTTAACCATTTGACCACAACGCCCTCTCTAAAGTATACACGTGTGATCAGATTCACTGCAAAATTCAGCAAATATTGAGAATTCTGCTGTGTTTGGCTAAATTTGCAGAACTGCAGGAAACTCAGTGACAAAGGTCCTAACACCCCTTATGCTTTTTTATTTACAATATTATGGAATTCAAGTTGCCCCCCTCCCCCGCCCGCTTTGTCAAACTGGGTCATCCTTGGACACAGCCTCGCCAGTAGTTTTTTTTGTTGCTGTTGCATTGTCTGTCTGTCTGTCTGTCTATCTGTCTGTATATGTTGTAGTCCTTCTCTACAAAGCTTTCACACAGAGAAAAGACAATGAAAGTTATGTTTCTCCTGTTTTTCTTCCTGTTCATTTGACTGTATTTTTAATATTGTATTACTACATCCACTGGAAAACTTTACAGAATCATCTTTTCCAGTCCTGTGGTTTTGCCTTCACGCGTTCCGAGTACAAACTTTTTCATCAGACTGGCGAAAGGACGAAACTCTTTACATCTTCGAGTTTAATTGAATAAAACTTAAGACAAAATGTCACGGTTACGCAAATCGGCTTATGAAGGTCGTCCTCCATATTCAAGCAGTGTTTCAAGGACTGAATCGACCAAAATGGTTTCGGGGAAGGAAATATTCTTAACCTTTTATATGTTGCAAATACCCGGCTCCCCCCCCCCATCCTTGTGTGTAATCAATCCAAAATATTATTGTTATTTCACCACTCATGTGTAATACTGCAACCGTATGTGGCAGCTGGTTGCATGGCATTTTCACGATGGCAGAAACCTACTATAGTGAAATGGCCAGTATGTCTTGTTTTAAACTAGTTTCACTCATGTAACTAACTTTCTATATATGTTAATTTGTAAAAAACTTCTCCGGTGGTGTGAAACAATTTTAATTTCCTTCCAGTCGTTCAATAGACAGCATTTATGTATTTTCATTTTACGATTGTAACCCCTTTTTTGGACAAACCGTAGAGGTTTTTTTTAATCTCAGTTAATAAATCTGTAATCTTTTCTTCACAACCTTTCCTGATAGAGCTCCTCTTCTTGCTCTAAATGTTGGCAAGTACTTCTTCTCTTTTCTAAAATTAAATTAGAGCTACAACATGGCATGGATTCCTATATATTAGTCACTCTTGTGATGAATTCCAGGTTAAGTCTTGTTCCGTGTATGTACATCTTGAGGCTTGTGTTTTGTCACGAGACGTGTCACGGTAAGAGTGTGCGTCTGTGTGTGTGACCATCTTTCTGTAGGATACATACCAAGGTTAGTGGTTCAATGCGCAGACAAGACCATTTGGTACAATATGCAGCATAGACGCAGTGTATGTAGATACCTATGCTTACAATTTCAAATTCATTTCTCATATGTTTCTACAAGATTAATTCAAGACTAACATTACCGTACGAATGTTAACATACGAAGGACACTAGAAAAAACATGGAGACTGTTATCTCAGCTAGTGACCAAGACCTGCTACAAGACCCGCCTATATCCGGCCTATGTTGGCCCGCCTATGTTGACTTCTTGGTCACCAAATTTGGCTTATTCTTTACAAAACGGCTTAAATTCCTGTAGGTGAGAAGTACCTCGTCATAATCATGTAATTGTTGGGAACCTATCATAACTGCATGGGATGATTTACGCTGTTAAGGGGGGGGGGGGGGAAATTACAGACATCTAACTGCAAATATTCAAGACAGAGTTGTTACCCTGTTCTTCAGTTGATATTCCTTCCCATGTCTTCTAAACATTATTCTGTTAATGTAACACCCTTCAATTCATCCTGTCATTTCTGTTCCATCCCAATTTCTCACTGAAACCCCCCCTCCCCCCCCCCAAAAAAAGAATGAAAATAATTCTTACCAGCTGCAGGCTGTTGGACCCTTTCCTGTGGCCTGTTTTCCTCTCGACTCAAGGTGCGGTTGAAGCTTTGGTATCTAAAAGAGAGCAAAAATCCCATTTTTATAGGGGGAAAAAAGGTCTCTGAAAAAACTTTCAAGGACAGGTCGTAGCTTTTCAAATTAATCCTTGGGTTAGCTAAGACATAAAGTATCAAACCTAGGTAACATTATTTGACCTATAGGACCGAGCATAGGTTTTCCTTGAAGGGGTCGGCACTTTGGATAACTTTAAATTTCCATGGCAAATATTTGGAAAATCAAAATTACATAATACAGAAACATGACCCTTCCTTTGATGCAACATATTTCAATATTCTCACATACTTCAATATTCTCACTTTTCTGCTACAAGTCAAAAACCCAAACTGTTAAATTCATCCTCCCATTGTTTATAAACGTTCCATCAGATCTCGCTAAATTTCTCAAATATAAAGATATATATTTTGTGACATAGATGACCGACAGCTGGCCGTGTCTCACCTTCGATGTAGCTGCCTTCTGCTCTGTTCTGGATCTCTGCTGTCCTGATGGGCTTCGCCTGATTGCTGATTCTTTTTCGGTTTCCGCCAGGTTGTCACGTGGGTCATGTGATCTATATAGAATATCCGCCCATACTGGTCGATACGGGCCTCCCAGTCTGTGAGTAATCAAGAGTTACAGAGAGGAGAGGAAAGGGTTAACCTCCCATCGAGAAGCGAATGCATCCAACCTTTCAAATCCCTGTGCACCTCACCGAGTAATGGGGTACGTTAGCTTATAACTTTGTTACTCTGGGGTAATGGGGGATAGGAGGAGGGAAAGATCAACATAACAGCATGACTTATATACATTTTTTGAAACTTATGAAATAGATATCCCGACCATTCTACCAACAATTTAGGATATTATGAAAAAAACTCTTCCACTGCAATCTGGTCTGTAGAATATAAATCTGAACTTAATTTCAAGGGTAAACAAGAAACATTTTTAGCCATGATATCAGATTTGTCAATTGTGGTTCAAATAATGTTTAATTCAGTGAAGCAATAAGGATGTATTTTAGCCAGGTTTGCAGCCATTCTGTGATGGTTTTATTTCTCTATTTTGTGCAGACTCTTCCTTTACAAGGAAACATGTCAACATTTTGGGAGCATCTGGAATTTTATATATGGTTTCGTTGCAGTTTGTTGTAGGCTTCATTCAAAATTTTAGTTTAAGCTTGTTGTGTTTCTTCACAGGCTTGTGGTTTTTGGTGGCAACCTTTGGACGTCACTCAAGTATGAGATTTTGTAGCAGATACCTATAAAGGGGCAGAGTGAGAAGGGGAGTGCAGGAGGGGGGTAGTGGGAGGGGGAGGAGGGGGAGGTTGCATCTGCTCCACTCCTTACAGTATCTGTTCTTTTGGTTTAATACTTTCTACTTAACATCTTCCAGATGGCATCATCTTGGAATCACTGTAGATAAAGTTTTTTCAGTAAAGCAAATATTAAGTTGATGGTGGGGAAGAAGGAGTGAGGAGGGGAGAGGGTGGGCGGGGGGGTTTATACATAAAACCTTCCTCTTATTCATATATACTTGTGATTTTCTTCTTTCCCTTTTACAACTTTTTCCAGTTTGTCCTTCAAGATGTTTCAAGGCAAATAATTGTGAACATGACTCACTTGAAGGAAGCGGCGACTCTGAATCTGGAAGCTCGTATCTCATGTAGGTGGCCCTGTTAGGGGTCATCACCGGTGTCGTTGGTGTGGAATCTGTGTGAGCCGTTTCCTGAGTGTTCTCTGGTAATGTTACTATATGTGTGGGGGAAGCAAAATGATTAAACTTTAGTCAACTTCATATACAATATATATATATCATACACAGAGGTACTAAAATACAGCATTACTGTAAATATGAAAAAGTATGGTGCACCCATGACGGCAAAATTTTCCCTCCCCCCATCCCCATCCTTTGTCCAATAACTTGTCACCACATCAAGGCCAAAAAAAATTTAAATAGCACCAGCACTCTCCATTTTCTGAGCAAGCACAATCAAGACAGTCTATCATGTAGGTGCTACTTGCATGCAGGCTTGTCGCTTAGTACACTTCCAATAGTGACTTTCTATACAAATGTAAGTGTGATCTTACCATGGCACTGCACACTACATGATAATCTATTCTACATGAGCACACCCACGATGTCGCCTATAAACACGTTTATCTATACTGCAACCGCTGAGAATAAAATAATGACTCACTTCTGAGGTTGGGGTTCGCTGATCTGGCTTGCCTCTTCTTCCACACGGCGCTGGACTTCTTCTGCAGAGATGGCTGACCTCCGACGGCTCCGCTCGACCCCTCCCCCGGGGTACTACCACCTGTGGAATGCTCACTTACTTCCCCATTCTGTGACCCTTCGGCTGCACCCGAGGGGTGAGTACTGTTTCCTCCGGCGCTGTCCTCGGAGCCCTCGGCTTGACTGTCGCTGTTGTTACTCCCCGTGACGGAGTTCCCCACCGCCTCTCCGGCGGTCGGCCCAGCTCTGGTCCTCATCCGAGTTACCTCCTGCGTGATCTCCTGCTGGAGGCGCCGCACCTCCTCCAGCGAACGCCGGGATTCCGAACTATCCGTAGAGGATATGCTCTCCCTCTGAGAGTGAGTGGACGAGCCGCTGTCCCGATGTAAAGAGTGCGAGTTGGTAGGATGGAGGCCCACTTGGTCCTCCTCAGTTGATAGCTCGCCCTTCACTGCCACCACCTCCACAAACTGCTGAGCAGTCCTTTGGGGACTCCCGTCAGAATCCGAGTCCACCATCTCATTTGTTACATCCATGGCGAACTGGCCGGTTCGCCTCCTGCGTGTATTGGGGCTCTCGTCAGTGTCTACCTCAGAGACTTGCAAGAGAGGAACTTCGTTGGATCTCTCTTCATTTTCTTGTCCTCCCTCCTCCTCCCCCTCCTCCTCATCCTCCTCCTCCTGGCCATTCACCATCGGCCCGCCGTTGCTCTCTGAATTTGGGAGATCCAGATGAAGAGAAGTTGGAATGGGTGGTGAAGTGGTTTGAGAAGGACTGCCGTTGACCTGTGTGTCGTTGACGTCCAGGACGTCCTGACAGAGAATGTTCTCCACATCCGCCAAGGTCTGACCCCTGTCTTGGGCCTCCTGGGTCACGAGGTTCAATTGTTCCTGTGAGATGGGGTTCGTGAGGATGGGGTCGGTCGGCGTCGTCGGCTCTTCGCTGACCTGCGGTATCCTGCTGGGACTGACATCCACCGAGAGCTCGGTGGTGGTGGTGGCCTGAGGCGGAGCAGACACGGTCCTGGTAGCTATGACGTGTAAGATGTCAACGGCCTCGCTGGTGGGGCTACGAGGTCTCGGCCCCTCCGGCTCTCCGTCCTCTGACGTTAGGGACACGACGGGAACGGACTGGGAGCGGTTCCTCTCCACGTCCGTGGCATCACCGTTGACAATTGCACCGTCTGGAAACGAGGAAATCAAGAGAGGGGTCATTTCAAGAGAAGGGTCACAGTCATGTGACCTGTAGATCGACAGGAAAACAAAAGAGCAACGACTCGGGTCAAAGGTTTCTCTCAGACTTCTTGTCCCGGAAAGATGAATCCATTAAGTAAGATACTATGAAATAGATTGTAAAACTGTTTAGTACTATGGCTATATGAATAAAATACAGGTGTAAAACCAGGGGCACAATCATGTATATTTCTGGGGGGGGGGACTGGATTAAGCCCCTTAGAATAAAATCTGCCCCACCCACCCACTGGCAAAAATAAATTACAATAAATCTTAGAATACCAAACATAAATATGTAACATATATATGTACTATACAACCCATCAAAGCAACCTCCAAATTACAGATCCCCCCTGGATGACATGAGATCTTAGCCCTCACCCCCCCCCCCCCCCAGTACAAAAGTGGCGATTTCCCACAGGGCTCAAAAACTAGTCACTTTACACAAAACAAGATCAAAATGCAGTGGTAAAGAAAAGAAAAGCGATGAACGGGAAATAAATTAACGAACTTGTTGTTTAGCACGACCAAGTTTAAAAGAATAATTTAGTGTACTTTAGAAGCATCATCCCATTTGTCTTTAACTCCTCTGGATTTAAACTCTCAAACCCGAAGTGTCAAGTGTCGTACATCAATTTCTGACGGGGGGGGGTATGTCACTTACTGGTATGTGGAAGTTCTTCAAAGTTCATGGTAAAAGTTAGAACACCGTTAATATGGTCTGTAGGATGCCTCTTACCAAGAGGATATGAAACGGTATGTTCTCTGTGACAAAGAAAAATGAAATCAAAGTTGTATATCTTTTAACAGTTATCAAAATGTTGAATTAAAACGAGCACAGAACCATGGGATGACACAATGTATGAAACCATTCAGAAAAGCACTTAACCTTAGGGCACTGTGTCAAAAGTAGAATGCTGAGGGGGCTGCAGCATCCCGCAGCCAGGCTGCGTAGGAGGATGCAACCCTTTTTTGTGCTGTGCAGCTTCACACAGTAGGCACTGCAGTTTCACACAATAGAGCACTGCTGGTCTATCGAGATAATCTATATCGTTTGATATTGATTCAGCCTTGCTGCGGGGCATTCGTGAAAGAGCAAGGCCAACGGTGCCTAGGATCAAACTAAAGTATAGTACAGGATTACAAGAGAAAGAACAGCCATGAAATGCATAAAATGATCTGTATGAATATGTTACAGGTATGGCTACAAAATATATGCATGGGACATGGCTTTTGCCAAATACGCCTTGGGGCAAGGAAGGAGTCCAATAAACTTCCTAGCAAGCCTCATTCCTTCTCTTGTTCATAAACTAACCCTGAGGGATTACTGTACTTGATGTTTAACTTCAGAGAACAGGTATGACTATCCCCATGGTCTTTGTTGAGAAACTCCAGCCTAGGCTCTGTCTTAGCCTAACAAGTAGCCTCTAACACATTATGTAACATATGGCCTTAAAATGCATTGATACATTAACTAGATCTAACACTCAACTGGAAACCAAGCACATTAGATACAAAGAACAGCTCATAGAGCAAAGGGGCTATAACAAAGAGAGCCTGTGAAGACACAAGCAAAGGCACTACACTCTATATAAAGCCTACACTTCTGGCAACTATGATCTTGCACAACTGGTACCTGTACAAAATATAGTAAGGCATGTTGGATATTCCAATGAAAAAAATCCATGTTCAAAAAGCTGCAAATTTTATCAGGATACTTTATCAGTGCTTGATACAGGTGATGCATCTTGAATTCAGGGCCTTGCTGCCTCCAGAACCCTCACTAAAAAACTTTCAAACCAACAAGATTCCAGTGGATGTAAATCACACTGGAAAATGCAGCTGTAAGCCTTGAGAATGGTAAATTTGGAAGAGAGAGGAAGTGGACATCGACCCTGAAATAGGTCAGTGGGGGTGCAGTGCAAAAATGTTTAATACCAACTTTTGTCAGCTAGGTAGATTTGAGTGCATACAGTATGTCGAATGGTGGCAGGTAAGAGAGAAGTGAACTAAAAATTTAAGTCATTAAGAGTTGACACCCTGCCCATGTCCCTTGCCAATGTCCCATGCCCCTGTCCCATGCCCCACACCCTGCCAATGTCCCATGCCCCTTGTAGGTTCTGACATTGCCAATTACTCCAATATATTTGAAAGTGTTAATTATTACAGAAGATATCAAAATGTCCCAGTGAGGCCTTTACCAATTTTTGTTCGACTGTCAGTGATCTCTACAACATTTTAATGCTTCTGGTTTACCTCTACCAGTCAACAGCAGGGGTCTGACTTTACCTCTCAATCAAACTTTAACCAAGTTATGCAATGCGGTAGGATTTGGTGAAAAAACAGCAGGTTCTCTGCAAGGGGATTCCTGTTTTGGCTGCCCAAAGGTACTGACAAACTCACCCTAGTGCTACTTTCTCTAAAAGTCTCTGTATGGGCACCGAAACCCGTCCTAGAAACCTGCTGATGATTGGCCTAGATTTGGCAAACTTGTCCTTGACTTCTAGCTCAAGGACATCTGTTGGAGTCACTGTGAACTGGAACTCCTGCTGAGAAGAGAACACAGAAGGCTTTTTACATCAACTGCAATGTTTTGAATGTTAATGTAACTGCATATTTGCTGAACTCAACATGTGGTGCACATTGTTCACATATATATGTACTGCCAAAACAACACAAGGCAATAACTCGGTAAGAAATTATGTCGTTATTATGGATAGGCTATCGATCTTTGTTACACTGAGAGGATGCCTTACAAGTGCAATAGGAATCATCACCAAAACTCGCCTGGTTTGGGTATTGAGATGGGAGACAAACTTTTTCGTCACAGATCAGATGAAGAAGGGGAAAAAACTGATCATATGATTCCTGATAAGAAAAACACAATAATGTGGAAATACTATCTGAGAGTTTTTGGTGCTCAAGCTTAGAACAAGTGTGGCCTAAGACATGAATCGAATGATCATCGTCTCTGGAAGTTGCTAAATAGTCAATAAACGGTGAAGTAAGATATGGTAGGATAAGAGTGGTAAGGTTGTGAGGAGACAGGTACAGTAAGTATGCAGCAAATGTAAACACTACTTATCTCTGTTTGATCCATATTCATAAGACTAAAAAAGGGAAGTTTTTTCAATTTGTGAGAAGACATACATAAATGCAGTGACAAAATGGTATGGTTAGATCTATAAGACGCTACTGTATCTCGATCTGGTCAACGTTCAATAGGCTGAATTCTGAAAGAGACAAATTTCCTCCCCAGGATGGGATTGCTAAAAGGTTAACCAGACTGTAGAGTTAAAAAGTTGCTAGGTTTGTGAGGGGACGGGTAAGTGTTAGAGGAAAGATGTAAACATTGCCGATGCTCTCTTGGATCGATTTGCAATGGGTGAAAGACGGGATACCTGTCCCCGGGGAGAACAGTTCAAAGGGGTTATCAGCTGATAGATGTGGTAAGATTAAGAAAGAGTTTGTGACAATTGTGAGCAAACAGGGAAATAAGAAACAATCTAAACAAATTACACAATGGTCTACTTCTTTCGGGATCGACGTGTAAAGGCCGGAGAACAGAGAGTGACTGGTCACGTGGGGCGGGACGGTGCCGAAAGGTTACTGGTTGACTCTATTTATTAATTGTATTATTAAGTGTGTCATCCAAGTGAAGAGAAAGATAAGGTGTAATGTAATAATAGCAATACTATACATATGTCTGTATGACAGTACACATTGGATGTGTTCCAAACAATGGTTGCAGTTAAGAATACCTTTACAGAATGCTAGTGTGCATCAACCTGTGGTACAACAATAACCATTTTTTCCTTATTTTTTTGTAAAATGTCAGAATTTGTAATTTTGTAAATCACAGTCTTTGTTTCCTCCATGATTTCCTGACAGAGTTGAATTCCAAGCTCCACTTATGATCATAACGCTCTCGTATGAAAAAGCTGCCAACATCACAGAAAAGTAATTTGCATTTAACGCATTAAAGCTATTTCAGAAATTGTCAAAGGCAGTCCTAGGTATAACAGGAACCAACATAAATTAACTCTCAATTGATAGCATTTCAACCTCTAAATCTCTATACCAGATCTTTTGCACCTGTTGCTGGCATCTGAACCATTAATGTAACCTTCCCCCCCCCCAACCCCCCCTTTTTTTGAGTACAATTTCCAACAAATTAGGATGCCCTGTTAACAAAAATACTCTATTGTAAAAAATAAAATATAAAATACTGGAGAAAGAGAAGAAAGAAAAAATAGAAATATATGAGAAACTACTAAAATAACTCTCTGTTGATAGCACTTCAACCTCTCAATCTCTATACTAGATCTTTTGCACCTGTTGCTGGCATGTGAATCATTAATGTCACCTTCTCCCTCCCCCCCCCTTCTTCTTTCGAGTATCATTTCCAACAAATTACTATGCCCTGTTTACAAAAATACTCTATTGTAAACAATAAAATACTGGAGAAGTTCACAACATTGACCTTCATGATCAAAATGAGCCAAAAAAAACAAAACCAAAAAGAACACAAATATTGTTTTCAATGTTATTTTGGGAATAGGACACAAAAAAAAATTGCCAATAAATTCCTTGAGGAATTTACTACTTAGTTCAGTTGCAACAGACAAAAAGCAAAACCTATGTAAACTCTTCTGTCAAAACTAGGTGGTGTCAACTTTACATGGCAGTAACTGACAAAATGCTGGGATGCGAACCTACCACAATTTCAGTCTGTTATATCCAGAATTATTTCGATCAATGTTGAAATGACAGGACCGATGAATTGGTCAAACAGATACCAGACCAGGAAATATAATACAATGTTTAACGACCTTACAAGAAATCTATTGAATCTGCTTCCCCTGACAAGTATGCCAAACAATTTCTACAAACCTCTGGACACTTTCACAATTTACTGTACAAACAAAAACATTGAGGTTGAGAAAAACTACAGCACCCCCTTCCCTCCCTCCCCCTTTCCCCTTCCCTCCCCCCTTTCCCCTTCCCTCCCTCCCCCTTCCCTCCCTCCCCCTTCCCAACTGGTAAAGAGAAATACAACCTGGATGGATGGTGGCTATATTTAACAGTCTACGAAATATCAAAATGTAAAATTGTGTGCTTAAAGTCACCCTTTAATTAAACTAATGAATATTCATTGACTACTTGCAACTGACGACAATGGGTGTACTGTACCTCACTATTCCAAACTGGCATACACGTGTTGCCTCGTACTGAGGTCCTCTGGTGCTGTTCGCCTACCATGTGACGGCTCTGAAATCGCCGGAACTTCCTCTTCTTACCAGGATGGACCGACATTTTGACGTAGGGATCAGGATTAAAGAACATACCCTTCTTCAAGCTCTCTGCTTTCATACCTACGGAAGAAGAAGACCGATCGAATTTCACGGTGACCTTGGGAACAAGGAAACTCGTCTGGAGAAATACACAGACATTGGTGGTTAGAGTGAGTTGTAGTTCACTTGACTGCACAAAGTCCTACATACAGTACAGTGTACCTAGTGAACATACAGCAAGCAAAGAACAGAATAAAACTAGAGATATCATCAAGAACAGGAAGAACAAAGTGTTAAGGAAAACAGAATCACTTAGACTGTCCGATGAAAAACAGAAAAAAGCTTTTTGTGACATTGACAATCTTAAGGCTTATTATCATTATATACAATAAAATGGCTACATATAAGAGGGGTAAGGGGAAGGGAAGGAGTGAGGGGGGATAGGACTATTTAGCCCAATGTGTGCTGCTACAGGGAAGTTAACAAAAGAGAAAACAAACATTGCTATTACTAACACCAATGGTATCAGAAAATTTAGAGACGTGACACCCCTAGGGGAGTTTTGCCTTAGCATGGTTCGTGATAACTAACTGTGTTTATGTCTCCAGAAATTTTAGAGCAACCCCCACCTTTAATATCACATGGGAAATGCGAAAGGTAAGAATGGTCAGTGCATTTTTGATACTTTCATTCCCTCTCCTGCCCCTCCACATACATTTTTAATTTTAATTGCCAAGTTGACAGGATTGAGTATTTGTGCTTAAGCCAAATAAATAAATAAAAAAATTATTACAAAATTAATCTTGAGAAGTACAGTACAATGCACTTTAAAGCATAGATTGCAATATGCTCAATGCTTTGCATTAAAAAATAAATAAATAAACAAACAAATAAATAAATGAAAGAACGAATAAATAAATGAATGAATAAATAAATAAATGAATAAATAATTAATTAGAAAAAAAGAAAAGGCGACCCAACTTTAAAGGTAGTAACTGTACAGTAATTGCAACTTAGGCACTATGAATTAGAAAAGACATAGATATACTACTGTACATGTCACGGAAATTTCGGATATTTCAGTATACAGTTCCAAGGCAGTAGATTTCGAAAGGTGGAAATATCATACGTGTAGGAGCACATTTTGATTTGGGGGGGGGGGGGGCTGTAACGACCTGCCCGAAAAATATAACCAAAAATTTTCGCGCGCAATTTATTTTTCTTTCAGCAGTGGGGGGAGGGGGGCGCACAATTTTCTACTCTTGCACCCATGCGCCAAAACCTCTAGCTACACCACTGTACTGTACGTACAGTAAGAATGTTTTTTTCTGTAGTAAACCAATTACAATGTTCTTTGTTGTATGCACAAAATTGCAGCCTTTGCAAACAATTTTAAGATCGGGCATTTGAACAAAGTCATATATAAATTTATAGAGCAATCATGTAGTAATCAATCAGACAGGCGAAAAATGATATAACGATGATCGTGATAAACCTGCCTAATAAATGTTTCAAAGGGAGTGGACTACTACAGTAAGATATTGACTAATAAACTCTTGTATGACTCTGTACTGAATCTGTACTGGTACAGTACTGGTAATTCTAGTGAATAGTTTCCTATGCTCCTACTACAGTAGATCTTGTTAGATTTGTACTCATAAATACTGGTATACGGGACAATTTAAATATTTTAGGTACAAGTGCAAGCTTACATGCACTGGTACTCACGCTTAGAACCCTGCCAATTGTACTCTGAAATTCCACTTGTACCCACTGACATTCATACTGTTGCCTTTTGTACATCATGTGTTCCTTCTGGCAAAAATCTAAACATGGATAGGGTCTCAAATAAGCTACTGTAAGGCTTCCTGATCCTTGAGTCTCTAAACTAAACTATATTTGGGGGTAAAATAAGGATACTGTTACTTGTAAAACTGCCTGAGAACTGGCTGGGGCTTTAAAGTTCTTTTTGGAGACTTTCTTACTGCACATTCACAGCAAACGATCCCTTGTTTATGGATCTCTCTTTATGAGTCACCACTTCCAAGTACTGTATCTATTTACATGCAGCTCATTAAACCACACGTACCACTTCCTTAATGTGTAATTTATATTATTCATGTCCAATGTTCTTCCCCTCCCCGTGTTTATAATTATCGAACAGAAACATGTGCATCCTTTGGAATTTCCTGATATTATCATCTTTCTTGAAGTACTTTTAATAATGGAGGGACAGAAATGTGTCAGACTTTTTTTGTGCTCTTTGGCAAGGAAACAGGAAATATCCCCCCCCCTCCCAAGAAACAGCACATTAATTACAGTTCCCACATCGATCAGATTGGATTAATGTGAACTAATGTTCCAAGATTGTCTGTCGTAGGGGACATACAGCGACCTGTCTTGTAGAGTGGAGCCCACTGAAATAGCCAATGCCTTGATCTTTATCTGGCAATTACTAGAGCAAACGAGTGCAACAACACCATTTACGTACCCCGTCCAAGTAGGATGCCGAGGGTAGGCGGCCAAGGTGCATAGATCATAATCTTTAGTGCTCTGAAGTTTGACAATAGTCCCTATTTGCTTGATATCAATTCATCTTATCTGAGAATGACTTTGCAGAGCTGCAGCTTTTCATTTTCAGAAATGTCTCATCAATTTTTGTCAGTTTTTCTTCTTTTCAAAGAAGATAAAAACAAATTTCCACATTATGAACTCAAAATAACTATAACTCGGTCACGGTCTAGGCATGGTAAAATGAGGGTGCTAAGGTGGTGAGGAGATAGGTACACGAGGAGTGAAGTAAATACTCACCACCGATTGATAGCATGAGGAGAGGACTTTGATGGGGGTCTTCCTCATCCGAGTTCTGTTCTTGTTCTTGAGCGAATGGGTTCCGGATCGTTACTGTGGGTGTCATGGCCAGGAGGGATGCGGTCGGCCCATGGTAGTACTTGAAGCAAGCCTTGGTCACAGCTGGAAAAGCAAGGAAAATTTCAATAACCTATAGTCAAACTGATTTCATACAGAAAAATGAAGCCAAAAAAATTACATGTATGTACAGTACTTGTATTTATGATTCAAATCTCAATATTTTGTCACGGTTCTAAAATTCATGTTCACAAACGCAACAAACTTTATTGGATTTGAGTAATTTGCAAGCTTTTCTGTCTCCATTCTTCTGACTAGAGCTCTTTTTCATCCATCTAGTCTACAAATCAGTAACATATATTAGCGCTGCATCCCCTCTGACCCACTTCCTGGTCAGTGTCTAATGTCGTTCCTTATGGATCTGCTACAAGTCAGCGCTATTTCCGAGACTGCCGTTGACCTCTCTAATCACATGGATTCCCGGGAGCTGGTCATGAAGGGCGCACAGTGTTAAAAGGTTCCAAGTTCATTCTAGGCACGGTAGAACGGGTGCTAAGGTTGTGAGGAGACAGGTAAGCGAGGAACGAAGTCAATTTCACTAGCTTGGGATTCTTATAATTAGGATCCCTGCGGATTCTCCTTACCTCTATCAAAATAGGCTTCGGGCTCGATAACCCAGACAATTTGTCCCTTCGATGTTCCACTGACCCCTCTGTTCTTGTAACTTAAATACTCTGAAGGATTGGTTTCACCTATATAGAGAAAAACAAAAAGAGGGTTTGATCGTTAGGCTGTGTAATACATTCTCTGTGCATATCCATAGACTTTTCAATATCTTCTTTATGGCATACATGTGCAGTGTCAACATTCGGGAGGCTTAGGGAGATGCAGCATCACTGCAGCCAGGCTGCATACAGTAGATACATATATATTTTTATATTAATATTCAAGCTGCGTCCATTTTTTTTTTCGTATTCATTTTTTATGGGGTTTTGTCATTTTGTTACTTAAATTTACCTAAAACTCACTTTTTTTCCTTTTAGGAATTTCACTGTACAGTAAATCTATATTATTTTTAAAATCATTCCTTCATTTTTATATATATATATATATTTCTTATATTAATATTTAAGCTGTGTCAATTTTATTCTTCATATTTATATTTTAAGGGTTTTTGTCATTTTGTTGTCATTGTAAAGCGCTCTTGAACATGCTTAAGCATGAAAAAGGCGCTATATAAATTTGGTAAAATAATAATAATAAAAATTTGGTAAAATAATAAAAATAGGATAGTCTATTGTGCTCTGCAGTTCCACACAATAGGCACTGCCCATCTGTAGAGATAATCTGTTGTTTGATATGATTCAGCCTTGTTGCAGGGGACTTGCAGCAGCTGCAGCCTTCGACTAACTTACCTTTATCTCTGCATGCTGCGAACAGTACCCCCAAACACGATCATAAAGACGATCCAAAGGGACAATCGAAAACACAACAAATAGTCAAAGCATGCTTTTATACAGCAGGGTCCTCTGAATGTGGGATTGGGTGGCATGGCATTAAAACGTTTCCCATTCAATAGGTAAGTTACTATATGGGAAAGTGCAATTATGTATGGTAGGATGCAGACACATTTGTGATTTAGAGACTTGAATGACACAGAATTTGCAGCGCAGTCTCGGCTTAGTTATGATATTGTAGCGTGGGCTTTGAGAAAATCTTTCATTAAGGAAGGAACTGAACTAATGGAAATGAGACTCGACCAAAGTTTGTAGGTTGGTCGCAATGCATTGACAGGCTAGCTACAGTAGCTAGCAGCGACCTTCCATGGTTCAAGAAATCAAGAATAGGACAAGTCACACAAAATGAGCAAAGAGAGCCACTTTAACAACACGCATGGCTAAAATATATAATCCCTAGAACCCTTGTTGGATAAACCTATGATTTACCACATGTATACAACCTTCTACAGTATTGGGCTACAAAATGTATCTACAGTGAGGGGTGTGGTCTAGATTATATACAAAATTTTAAAATCTCTTTGACGATTACAGTACCTCTACCTGAAGCACTCGGATGATAAACATCAAATTAATCCCGAAGAGAGAATCAAAGTGCACAAAGCAATTTTTAGAGGTTGACAGCTCTTTAGAGATTGTGTTTTGACGGTTTAGGACACTGTCCGATGCTGTGCAACACTTTGCGATGTTTTTTGACATTTTGAGATGTGTTGAAAACCACTGTTTATCCCATCCTCGACACGGCAGCACTGTTTGTTACATCTGTGTACGCGCATGAATGACACGTTCACACAGATGACCAGTTTGCACAGATGCCGCTGTGAGTCTACAAGATCATTAACTGATAGTTAACTCTCATATACTGTATATATACTGTGTGTGTAATGTTGACTTGCAATGCGTTGTACAATATCATTCTAAAAACTGTCTTTAGACAGGAACAGTGTTCAGTTGCTTATGGCACACTCACAGCTCGTCGGAGCGTTGTCTGAAACCACCACACTCCTCCCCCCTCCATTTGCAACCTTCCCCTTCCCCCATTTTCAACCTCTCCCCCTCATCCATTTTCAACCTCCCCTTCCTCCATTTTCAACCTCCCCCTTCCTCCATTTTCAACCTCCCCCTTCCTCCATTTTCAACCTCCCACTTCCTCCATTTTCAACCTCCCCTTCCTCCATTTTCAACCTCCCCTTCCTCCATTTTCAACCCCTCCTTCCTCCATTTTCAACTCCCCCCCCCCCCTCCTACATTTTCAACCAGGATCCGGTCATAATACAGTACAGTACCGACAAGTAATTGTAAGGTCCCTGATAAATAGATATGAAAAACAAAATTATATTCTGAGGTAATTTTCAAGCAAAAAACCCAAAAGCAAATTAAATCATCAATGAAGCAATACTGCACCTCCATATACCTCCATCAATAAATACACTGGTCATCCACCAAACACATCTCGTGAATATATATGTCAGCTCTGTTGAATTCACTAAACAGGCTACTATCAATCTTTATAGTACTAATCAACAAAACCCAAATAAAAAGTCCTTTCCTCTCTCTCCCAGGTCAATAATTTCATTTTTCTTTATCACACTTTTCTCTCTTCCTCTTGAGAATCACAACCTACAATAATTCCTTCCTTTTTCAACTGAGGTGGCAGATATTACAGCTAAGACTTGACCGATTTTTACTCTTTTTTTTTTAAATTTATTCTCTCTCAATCAACATTTAATACGACAACGGTAAATCAACGGTAAATCAGCTAGCTCCCTGGTTTCTTTAAATGCCAAGTGATTCATATATTTGTACTTCAGCACAATCTTTCACCTGTTCGGCTTTAATACAGAAATACTGTATATTATGCGATGTGGGAACAGCATGACCACTCTGTGTAGAATCCTGTGGTCGGAGATGGGAGGCAGTGATTTACAGTAAGTACAAACAAATGGATCAATACGACAAAACTGAAGAAAATAATGAATGACAAAAGGCAGAAATTTCTTGATTTGCTTTTTAATAGACTAACAATACCAAAAGTCAGTCATAAGGGAATGGGAACTAACTCAGCTTGTTTTTTTTACTTCCTTTTTCTTTTTTTCGTAATGCCAGAATTACAGTTAATTGCATTATTAAGTCTCATGGGTAGAGTAGTATGTAGATATAGAATTTTGGCAGAGTACTGTACAGAGTACAGTAGTTATAGATCTATAGTATATGTACAGCTCTCCAGTCTCTCTATTGTGTACTGTAGGCGAGTTCAAACTGAAGTAATCACACAGTGCCAATATGTATGAATATGACATCAATATTTTCTTAGGTTTTCTTAAATGCATGGCTGTTTCCATTTTGGAAGGTAATTTTTAGGGTTTTGTACATTACCTGCCCAACAGTTAATACTGATAATGTTCAATGTTTTGAGTAACGTTAAAAACAAAAAGATTAGTAAAGTGCATTTAGGTTAGTGCTGTGAACTGGAGACAGATAAAGGAGGAGTGAAGTAAATTAGCCAATTTATGTACTGTAGCAATTTGCTCATGAAGACTACAGCATATATGCTGTACCAGATAAATTTTCTCTATACAGTACACACACTGTACAGTACATGAATGTGTTAGACTCCAGTTTGAGCTGGCCCTCATAGATAAAAAATTACTGCAAAACCCATGGTACAGTATATATAGCAGAATGCTACTGAACAGAGATATAGTCATCTAGAAAAACCAAATGCCAAAAAAAGAAAGAAATACTGTACAACATGTATGACATATAGTAGTGTACAACATGAATAACATACAGTACTGTACAACATGAATAACATACAGTACTGTTAAACAATGAATAACATACAGTTCTGTACTGTATCGAAAGACGTACAGAGGATGTCTTTATTTTATTGTTACGTAGTAAAAGAACAAACCTAATTCATCAGTTGATATTTTCACCTTCCATATGTTTTTGAATAATGATATTTTCACCTTCCATATGTTTTTGAATAATCGGTATGACATAACTGGCATTCCACATCATTTTTACCGATTCCGATTATGTTCAGATAATTATGCAATAATCGGCCCGATTCTGATTATCGTTTGAACACTAATTCAAAGGAACAAGTAAAGAAATGAGTGTGACTGTACCTATGCAGGCCTAAAAAACGTGAAAAATAGTTGTAAAATCACAAGCAATGTTTTCGTGGAAAACTTACTGTACGTGTAGTATACTTCCAGGTGGTAGATACGGAAGGAGGAATTAGTGGGCGTGGCCCAGGGAGCGAGGGCGCAGTGCTAAAACGTTTCCAAATGTGTAGTTAGGTAGATGGAAAAGTGCAGTACATGTGGAATGGGAGACAGGTAAGAGAGGAGCCAAGTAAATGCTAAAAAAAAAGTAAGTGCATGGAAAATCTACTTGCTAAAATCAAGTTCCCACTTCCACACATCAGTTTACTCGATTAATTTTGATGTTTATGTTATTAATGTCTATACTAGCAGAAAAATTGCATGTGATGCCTTTTTGCTTTCTTCTTCTTCTGGCAATTGTCAAAATCGACTTCCATTTACGTAGCCAGTGAATATCCTGCTACAGTATGTTAAGTAAAGCTTTGCTCATGTTAGCCAAAAAAAAAAAAAACAATTAAAAAAAAAAGTCCAAAAACTGAATGCCAGAATTTACACAACATGATCTTAGTTCACTTTACTATTGTAACAGTTTACAATATCGTACCAAGTGCAGTACGGAGCTGTACGTCCAGAAACAGTACTATACGTATACCATTTCTATTGGAGACTTCCTCCCCACCACCACTTTGTACTTCTTACACCGGAGGCATCAAACTGAAAGGTTACATCCATTCCCAGGGGCTAATATACAACTTCATCAGGCTGCTGTGAGTCTAATCAAGTTACATCTCCCCTTTAATCAGATCGCACATGGAAACCAACCACATTTCTGCCAATAAACAGAGTCATCGACTTACAAAACCAGCATTTATAATATTACTACCTATTTGGCAACTTTTTTAGGACGGGAGATTAATTTAAAGCCTCAGTCTATTTTTTTCTTTCCCCCCTTCTTCCTCTGATATTGAAATATGACTTCCCTTTCTCATTATTTTCTATTTTGATGGAATGCAAAGCCTGGTCTTGTTATAGATAGTGTTTGGTGTCATAGAGCTGGATCAAGTTCAACAGATCATCCAATAGTCTGTTCTAAAGCTATTAGTGATTATCAATGTTTGATTTGTAAAACAAACATTCCAACTGGCCAAACCACGGTATTAAAACAAGGACCAAAATCCAACCCATAAACCTCCAAAATCGTAACAGGATACTTATCGGGCTGGTAGTAAAAGGCAATAAAGCAAATGTAAAAAATTGTCTCAACGGTCACCGAAAGCATAGAATTGCGATCTGTTAAGAAAGACCACCAAGAAGAAAAGCTCCTCTAGACACTCCAGGTGAATGAGTGGGGGGGGGGGGAGCGGGTAATTGACTGCGAGTGGCCAGTAGCTGAGGGTGTACAGTGCTCAATAGATTACACGGTTCACATGGTTAAGGAAGAGTACTAATGTTGTGAGTAGACAGGTAAGCAAGGCAGAGAAGAAGAGTAAATAGCGATGTTATACCCTGCAATTTACATTCCATGGAATAGAATACCCAGCAAACTGTCAAGTAGACTGCCATTTACACAAGAACTAATTCTCTTTTGTTGACTTTTACACACTGGATTTCATATGATAAAATTACCATACTGTAAATAAGTGCCTAATGCTATTGGCCATCAAACAGTCAGTGCTTTAATTTCCAGAACTCCCTCCTCCCCTTCCCCCCTGTTGGTGCAGATATAAATTTAACATGATATAAACCTACCTGTAGGTAACTGCTCCCCCTCCCCTTCCCCCCCTGTCGGTGCAGGTTTAACCTTAACACGATATAAACCTACCTGTAGGTACAGTAACTAATATCAAGTTCCACGTCTCTTGGTAACACAGTATTACATCGTGTTAATACAGAGATTTAATGGCATATACTGTAAACAGTACCCCATTCTTAATATTTCAAATAAATCAAACATTTCACAAATTATTTACATGGTAGTGGATACAACATCCTTGTGCAATTCATACTGTATACTGTAATTGTGCATTGTACAGTATACTAGCTGCACACAGATGTGCTGCGAGTTAGTTCTTCGAATTTTTACGGACCAGCGATTTCGGAAACATACAATCTTTTGTCTGTATCGGTTTGTTGATCAACAAACTATAAACAATGTGACTGAAGGGGAGACCGTCCACACTGGAAGAAATGATTTACTGTAGACATGATGGCAGGCATAGCTTTGTGCACGTTTGTAATAGAATGCATTTAAGTTATTCAAAGTTAAATCATTGATGACATTTCTAAATATGAATTATTAATACAATTGAGGGTAGTATGAAGTAGCTTTGTACAGTGTACAATATCAAGTGTGCTGATGTTGTGAGACAGGAAAGCTAGGAATGAAAGTAAATAACAAAACACTGTTATTTGAGTGCACCGAATTCACACCTCAAAACGTTGAAGTTAGGTTTGCGAATAAACAAATTTGTTCCTGATACAGGGAATGATTTGTTTCTTATATCATCACAAAATGCTTTCAATATGCAAAAATGATCAATATGCTACTGTCCATGGGCCCAAATATACAGTATATATGTACAGTAGTGCAGTTTTTCTCACAGGAACCATACAGATGGTAATTGACAAAAAAGACCATTTTTAACTTCAAATCTACTCCACTAAATTTGAACACTAAATTACTTCCTGTTATATTATTACAGGACATCATTATTGATCCCAGATATATATTTGCTAAGTCTGCAGAATGTCAAATATTGTAAATGGTTACTCATGCTTCGACTTCATCAAGCATGTTACCGCCACTCAAAATATTTTCCTCCCTGAGTCATTGGACTGTATTAATGTAAAACTCCTCGATGTCTGGAATTTTGGAACTACAATTTGGAGAGTCCGAACCAGCGGGGGGGGGGGAGTACTTTAAATGCGGAACTTTCAGCAAAGTTGAGCATGCTAAAAATTTGGGGGCCATTCAAACTAACTTTAAACTTTATGGGGAAACAGTTCCTTTCTGTGTTGGATCGATGAAACTTAGTTTACAAGTTCGCATGTATTAAAGTCATATGGTTGTAGCCAAGCCTCATGGGTGTTGAAGATTTTATATGGAACATCCATTTATCCAATTTTTATACAGAAATATGTACTGTAGGGCTACACATTCGTACACATTCTAAACAGACACTTACCGTGCTTAAAATTCTCCACCTACCTGTATATTATCTGTTAATCCCTGTGCATTGTAAACTATTGGTACATGAGTATCCGTAATCTCTGGGGATCATTTAAAGTTACATTGTTCATGTTCTCTGTTACCTTATCCATTGATAAGATTGGTGGCATTATTCACAAGCGAGGATTAAACTAGAGTTCACATTTTGCATGGAACTCCTGAGGATTATGAATATTGTTTCACATGATAATATATATTGACAGTGTAAAGGTTCTGTACCTGGATAAGTTCGCTTCTCTGTAGCAATTCTCAAGTTTTTTCAAAGCATTGCGCTACATATGTACAATGATTCACAGCATTTTTACTATACATCATTTAGCAGATCAATTAATTAACTTGAAGACTTGAAAAGCCACAGGTCAGTCCTGGAACTTAATGACGTCTTCAATTTATCTGTGGACTATCCATGAAGACTGGAGCATTTGTCTGTATGTATACAGTACACATAATACATACAGTAGATCACAAATGTACAGCAAATGGCACTGTTTGTTTAGTCCGTACTGTAGAGTACTACTGTATACTGTACAATACATCACAGTACATTATTGTACCAGTACGGTACTAGAAGTCTGGAACAGTACAATACAGTACAGTATAGCACCGTACAATACTGTTATATACTGTGTTGTAGTGTAGTGTACAGCAATGTACCGTACTTTACTACTACAGTACAATACAGTACAGTACGACCAGTACTGTACTACTACGGTACTAATACGGTACTAGTACGGTACTAGTACGGTACAGTAATGTACTAGTACTGTACTGGTACAGTACTGTATTGGTACTAGTACTTTACTAGTACGGTACTAGTACAGTACAATACAGTTCAGTACCAGTACAGTACTGTACTATTACAGTACTAGTACCACATAGTTCAGTACAGTGAAGTACTGTGCTAGTGTAGTACAGTACAGTACACTTCACTACATTACAGTACATAACACTACAGCACAGCCCAGTTCAGTACAGAACTTTCCCCAAAAATTGTGCTCTGTTTGTCAAGTCTGCTCATGAAGTACAGTACAGTGCAGTATCTTATTAAATCCATTATAAAATTATTGCCATGCATACTTTATGTCTGCAGGCTGTTGGAAGGTGTCGTGAACAAACAATCTGGTTCTAAACTTGCTCTCTCTCAACGAGAATTTAATTATTAATGAAGCAAGGATGTCCCACAGACTGGAGAAAGGAGGAAATTATTATTATTATTATTATTATGTACAATATACTGTACAGTATGCAACAAAATTGATTGGTTTGAGGTATAATGAATGACGATACTTGCTGTAAACCTTTCCTCTCAAATCATACCCTTTCATATTTATCTGTTCCTAACCTGCCAAAGTTTGAAGCATTTTAGCACTAATCCCCACTGAACCATTGCAACACCAATTCAACCGTTCTGAATTATAACGTAATATGTTCATAACAGATTTTGCATCTGCACAAAATGTGTTGATTTTGCATTGGTCTTTATTTAGTCTTCTTTTTATCAGCTGGTGGGTACAAAACCAATTTCACACCCCCATCTCATCCCCCCTCCCCCTCCCACAAAAAAAAAACAGGTTTGGATGATTCTGAACAATAATACTTACCTGTCCCCGCAGACATTTGCACTCCAATCCACCATACGGTACAGTATCTCACAAAAATTGATATTTTAGTATTGTGCAACTCTACTTTACACGTTCTAACCGTCTCACTTCCCATGTAATCAGTGGATCGTTGACAAGTTCGCCTTCTATCCTGAAGGCTAACAACATCTTCTTTGAGAGCGTGGTGGCCAATTGGCTAAGGGCTCGGCCTTATGATCCAAGAGATTGCTGGTTTGATTCCTGCCAGGTTCATTACGCTGTGTCCTTGGGCAAGATGCTTTATAAATTATCTCGATTGCCTCTCTCCACCCAGGGGTTAAATGGGTACCTGTGAGGTAACTCGTCATTGGGCGCAGTATATAACTGCTGCCGACTGGAGGGATTGTCTCTTGTACAGGTTGTCAGTAACCAGGGGTAATATAACGTCTCTAAAGCGCTTTGAAAACTATCGCAGGTATAAAGGGCCACGTAAGTTGAATATTATTTAATATTCTATAATGTGCACTTTTTCCTTCTTTACTGTAAGTAAAAGATACCAAACATCTGGAGAGCTGATACCCACAATTTACAATGTTTTCCAGCTCTTCCTACTTTGTCCCTTGAATCGAGTGTCACTGTATGTACAGTGCTAGTGGTTGTGTTGTGGTTGCTATTTAAAAATAAAAAATGAGGGGGGAGGGACTTTTTGTTGCTCATCATTAAACTACTGTAAAAGACATGAACTTTATGCTTCATTTTTCCTTGCCAAGAAAGTTCTACCAAAACACACAGATGTATTGTACTGCACTGTGTACACAGAGCTAGTTCTTGCCAAGTTTGGAACTGTTTTCTCAGTATGAGAACGACCTATGACTGCACCTGATAGAAATATCCCTCTTTGTAGTACTGTACAGTACATACAGTATTTGTCTTCCACTTTGAGCCAAGATATTCAAAGTGTCCAAAGTTTGTATGATACAAATAGTATATATATTGTATATGCCTACTGGACTAACAACAATACAGTATATGGCAATATTGTTGTGTTACAATACATGACAATGGTGCAGGCATTGTTGAGTACACTGTCACAGACTATAAATGGATATTACTGTTCTGTAGTTACTGTACTGCATGTCTTGACAACAGACGTAATGCTGCTCTATGACTCCACAACTATGTGAGTGGCACTCTGCCAGTCAAGTACTATTGAACTAGGAAAATAAGTGATAAAGTTTAAGCCTTGTACCTCTAGTTTAAACTTCTTGGGATATTTCTCTAGAAATTATGTACATAAACAGTGTCATAAACACATAACATGTTTATAATGTGTTAATATGAAATTTGCAAATAGAGGTACAAATAAGGTCTACACATACATATCTCCACAAAAAGTCCTAGTAAATTGTTTTTTCAAGGGCCATAGATGGAACTATGGCGTGGCGTACAGTTCTGTATTGTTGCCAAGTCTCTGCATACAGTAATATGGCTTGTTCAACAATAGGGTTTCAATGTTTGGAAGATGGTTTTAAGTTTGGCATGAACGGGGGGGGGGGGGGGTAGTGGCTTTATAATGATATTCTTACATAAAATACTGCAACGAATACCCCAATGACAGTGGGGCTAGAGATGAATACCCCGATGAATATGCATAAGGTCAGTTGAGGGATAACAACGCTAAAAAGTTTCCAACTTTTTTGGTATCTAGGTGAGGTTAATCTGAGTGCACGTCTAGAATGGAGACAGGTACAGTAAGAGAGTAGTGAAGGAAATTCGACATAGTTTCCCAAAATTTAGGCATTTTGAACTCTTCCTATGAACATTCCTATTGTAACTGTACATTATAAGGGAATAGGGTGATACTGTAGCAAACTACTGAGGCAATTTAATTTTACCTTTGTGCAAAGTAGTTATAATCGAATGAGGGCAAACCTATTTCTTTCATAATACATTTAACAAGGAAATAGAGCCATGTGGTACATACAAATATCATGTCATCTACAGTACCCATTTGAAATAATCTATTATATATACTGTAAAGCCTAAAAGACAAAACAAAATCAGAGGAATATTCACCTTTGGTCTGTGCAATGAAAACGTACAGTACTTCGAGCATCCAGGTGACATTTGCATTCATTTCCTACTGGACATTCATTTTACAACTTTATGTGCTTGTTTCAAAAATGTTCAGAAAAAGAAAACAAGTTCAACATACTGTACTGTATATGACCAGTTCAAACATGTATCAACATCAACTGAAGTTCTCATCTCCAAAAACTGCATGTCAGAATTATTAATATACTTTCACCAGGATTGTTTATGTATGCTTTTATTTCTCTGAATTGCATGTCAAAAAGAAAACTCACCTCTGTACCATCCTTTTAAAAGCAGCTAACGAGCATTTCAATAGCAAATTTCCCTAGCCGTGTTCCACTTTGTGCTTGATTCGCTCTATTAAATACTGTACTGTCTAGAGCAATCTTGCATGTACTGTACAGCACAAGGGGACTGTGACATTTAAAGCAACCAGATGTGTTAAATTCCTAAAATTACATCACATACTGACTGTATTCACATTGATCATCAATATATTCCTCTTCAAACCAACTGATTCACACATGGGGACGTACAGTAATGCAATTAAGACTTGCTACCGAATCTTAATGAAAAGTACAATATAGATGTAAATCAAAGGTTGCAGAAGTCCAACAACCAGCTTGTGTATAGTGCAGTGCAGTACAGTACAGTAAAGTATACCAACAAAGATGCTTGCAGTACCTGTCCCCTGTCAACACATGTTTACATTTATATACATAACACACAGTACTTTGAACCAAGTAAAGTACAGTATACAGTAGTAGCTTTGAAACATTTGTCACACTTTCTTCTTAGTACTGCACAAATAATATCACCCACTTCCAGGTCCCCACCAACATCTTCTTCTTCTACAGTATGTACAATTCTGGAGACCTATGTGTATGTACTGTACTGCAGCATTTGGTCTCATGAGAAGGAAGGTTGGTGACCCGTGAAGCCGGGTCACAGAGGGTGCACAGTGTTAAAAGATTACCAGGACATTCTAGGCGCGGTAGAATGAGGTGCATAGGTTGTGGGGAGACAGGTAAGCGAGGAACGAAGTAAATTATAGTAGTTCAGTTGTACCATATTACTGTACTATACTGTACAGTACGTCTACAAATGTTACAGTACAGCACTTTGGACGGTAGAATGAGAAGGAAGGGCATTGACCGGAAGGGCCGGTCATAGAGGGCATACCGTGTTAAAAGGTTATCAGTCCATTCAAGGCACGGTAAAACAAGAGTGCTACGGATGTGGGGAGACAAGTAAGCGAGGAGTGAAGTAAATTGTTACAGTACAGTATAGTTCAGAACAGTATGAGAGAGTCTTGTACTGTAGGCCTACAGTACTACTGTAATAGATTACATTATGTTGTCTTCTTGTTGACAGAGACATACTGTCTGAAGGATTGAAACAATTGCTGTGACATTTAACGATGTAACAAACGACATTAATTACTTTGTGCTGGTCGAGGTGCCATCCTGTATCGGTGTCTAAACATTGTACGTTCCAAGTTTCCAGCCGGCTGCTTTAATGTCGGTTTACGCTCGACCCATCTATATCGCATGTTAGAGACCCCTCATGCAAAATGTTCTGCAGGATGATTTGATTAGCTGAACGTACAGTAAGTAATATGCTGAATGTTTACAAGAAGATGGGAGTTGTGAGTCAATTTATAATTGCATCTCATCAGACAAGATTCTCATGCACTGAATGTTATTACTTAAAGCAGGCATGAATGTACTGATGTACTACTGCAGTACATCCGATTCGTAAATTAAGGGTCCGGACGCACGAAGGAGAATCGGTAACGAGGAAAGAAGAAAGAAAAGAAACACACCCATATCACAGACAGAAGATATTGAGAAAAACTGTTACCAAAACTGCTTATAGATCTACTGCCAAAGGCTTGTGTACCACCAGTAGGTGAATATTTTTAGGTTAGTGGGGGGGGGTCTGAGAGTTCGATGATGGAGGGGGATATCCTTCAAAGGCGAACTGAGATGGTAAATGCACTTAAATATATTTAAAATAAAATAGATGGAGAGAAATATCTGAATTGGATCATTGAACCATGAATCGAGTCACAAAAAAAACAACAAAAAAAGTCACTTAGTGTAATTTGGTTAATTGTGATTCAGAGCAACCCTTATTTATCACATAATTTATGCATGAAAACAGTCCTCAACTGGAAAGCAATATATATAGTTCTTATGCATACAGTGTATAGAAAACTGTTAGTGTTATTAATTGCGAATGAATGCGCTGCATTGCCAGCCCCAGACAAGACGCTGACCTGGATATGATCTGAATTTAAATGAATGTGGCACAGACAAGTTGATACAGTCTGGTCTAGGCCTCTTGACTTAACCTTGTTAACTTTACTTCTTGGTTTGTATGGTTTAATACACATTTTGGTACAGTATGAGTCTCTCCTCTATTTCTGAGAATTGTTTATTTTACTCTTTTTTTTTGGGGGGGGGGGGATAGTTAGAATAGTTCTAGCGATGTTTACCTGGCAAATATTGGAAGCAATTAATAATGGTCAAAGCTGACACTAAAAAGACTTTGTGCAAGTCACCGAGAAGCAAAAGAAGATCATCAATATTTTATACATCATTCAAATTGACACGACCGATCTAATATCTTTAAGCGACGATACTCACCGATATGGTACAGTCCGATCCAATCATTGGGAGCGACCGCTTCCTTTATATCCCAGTAAATAATAACACTGCTCCCCCCGTCTTCGCTGAGCGTGATGTCGTGTTTGCTAACAGTTAACTTGGATCGATTCATCAGTTCTGGTCGGGCTAGTGAAGAGTCACTGTTGGACCTATCATGCACCGATAACCTGCCCACCCTCCAAAATGCCGGATTCACATGGCTGCTGGAAGTCCCATGGAAGAGCCCCAAGCGGTCTTGGATGGGACTGTGCGGTGTGGAAGAAGCGGTGCGGCCGTACTCTGCGCTGGCCATTTTGGCTTGGTCTTTATGCCGCATTACTACTACTTGCTCTGTTGAGGAACATTCATAACTATAACCAGTCGTCCATTAGTATGGTATCATGTCAAGCTGCTTGCTACTAGATCTAGCATATTCTGTTTCTTTCGACCGAATCATACGTCGTCGTTCACTTGCATCTTGAGTGATCCTGTTGATGGAGAATTAAGAAGTAAAATTGAGGCAACCAAAAAATGAGAAAGATAAAAATGCTAGAAATGCAGGGTAACAAATAATTTGAGATGAATATAAAATACTGATCTGGAATAGCGTTTTATAGAAGCAACACATCATGAAAGGATAAAACAAGCAAGACCTACTGTACCACACACATTCACTAATTATGTGATTTATACTCGAAAAAGGTTACCAGTTCATTCTGGGCACGGTAGGAGGTGCTAAGGTTGTGGGGAGACAGGTAAGCGAGTAACGAAGTAAACAATCACTAATTATGTGAGTTATACTCGAGTAAGATTAAACAACACTCACTAACGTACTAAGCATGTACAGGTACAGGTAGGGGCATGATAGTAAAGCTGCGCTACTGAAAACATACTGTATATGTATACAGTAGCCATACATAGAACTGCCTGTTCAGTACACACCTACCTACCAGTGTAAAAGGTGCTAGTGAAATGCTGTAGTTACTGTACATCACCTACTGTAATACCCATACAGCATTTACGTACGGGCACGGAGTTACACTTTCCTGTGGTTTCGAATGAAGATTTATTTATCGCACAAAATACATCCAAAGGTAAAGAAGAAAAAGAACGCTTGAGGAATGTGGTCAGATCCAATACGAGTGAGATTTATGACGATTAATATCTTAATGGCTCCACAGATTGGGAAGAGGATTTGTTTTAAATAACATTCTCATTATCTTTTTCTAATTAATCGTCATTATTATTGAAACATACACAGTGTAATGACATTCTTATCTATATGCTAGACCCTCATTCCACGGAAGACGTATACTGTGACTGCGTGCCGCAGAGCACGCATCCGACCGTACAAAGGCCTGTTACATACAAGTGTAATCTACATACCACTGTGTCACTAGAAATGACACAGTGCTCTTTCCTACTATTAGGAACCGGTACACAGATCAAGGATAAAGGTCAATAAATGATTCATGGAATACCAGAAGTGAACACTGCTATGTAAACACAAAAAAATTAATGATCTATCTTCTTTCTAGGAACTCTGATTAATTTGTCTTATTCCAATCTCTACGGTACATGCAAAAAGACAGTATAGATTGAATAGTCAATCATTGAGAGGAGAAGGGTGCAATTTAAAATTATTGACCAAAGCAAAATGTCTTTGGAGGACATTAATGACCACAGAGCTGTATCATGATGCATAACCTACAAGTGCCGTCCCTCCCCCCTCCTTTCTTTCCCATCCTATCCAACCCCCCGCCCCCCACCAACTCATGCCTAACAGTGAATACACACGAATTTGAAGTTAAACATACCTATTCGTTACCTATTTAACTCCATTCAGGTTCAATTAGAAAATGTAAGCTTAGGCCAATCAAACTGAAAAGCAAATTTTACCATCGTATCTTGTTTAAAATTACTCTAAAATGTAATACCAGATTGATGTAAAGAAATAATAACAACTAGAAACTACTCCAATATAAAATATAACATTCCCTCTTTAAGACATATCACTTACAGTACCTTCCAAACAAATGCTGATTTCCAGCAAATTGAAAGTTGTAAACTAAGCTACGCATTTTTTTTTTTTGTGCAAACCAATGGTTAGGCTACATTTCCCATTGACTTAGTGTGGTTGTTAGGCTAACATGTGGTCGAAGATTGCAGTTTCCGTGGATATTTTTATTTTTTATTTGCGACACAACTAGAGCGAATAAACAGATGTCAAGGTTAGATTTCCATGCAGTTGACTTAGTGTGAAGTAAGGCTACCATGTGGTCGGAGATTTGTGAGGATTTTAGGTTATTTTCGCTGGTACTGAAATTACTTCGTGCAGGCCGTAATTTACCACGGGAAGTTCCCGGTGATGCTTCAAATTTGATGCGAGATGTGAAAACTGTTTGCGCGATTCGCACTGCAACTGCAATTCCTTGCTAAAGCAAACGCATGTCACAATTAATTTTTTCTTTTCGCACTCGTAATTGTGCTTTAGGAGGTCTTTTTAGCACTTGCGTGGGCGAATCGCCCGTCGCCCCCGCTTATTTTCGACCCTGTCCAGCACATTCGTTAATTCGCGAAATTGGTATTGCTGCTATGCTTACTGTGCCAAGAAATATGAAGTCACTAACCACGAGGGAAGCAAAATCGGCGACCCTGGCAGCCTAATTTGATGAAAGTATACACTGTGAAAGACGTATAGAGGATGTCTTATTTTAATATTTCGTAGTAAAAGAACAAACCTAATACATTAGTTGATATTTTCAACTCCCATATGTTTTTGAATAATGATATTTTCACCTTCCATATGTTTTTGAATAATCGGTATCACATAACTGGTATTCCACGTAATTTTTACCGATTCCGATTATGTTCCGATTATGCAATATTCGTACCGATTCCGATTCCGATTAGGTTAATCGGTTGAACACTAATAAATTGTATGGTCTACTGTGCACGTACAGTACAGTACTAGGTAATCTAGCAGGTTATATGATAATACTCCAAACCGTACAGGTTTTGGTACTTACAAACAAGGATCCCTACCTCTCTTCACTCTGCACATACAGTATACAGTATATAAGCATTAAAAGTCTGATACAGTACATATCAATCTGTTGGACTCTGCATCAAGACCAGTGTACATCTAAATTCAGGTAACAATTCTTCAATTGAAAGAATTATCCAATTGATGATAGAAACTCTTGTGAGCATCCAAAATAATTTTAAAAATGCCACACTGGTATGAACTTAGAATCCATATTTTTAAGTTACGGTTTTAAATTGATGCCAATTTGTTATCAGTGTCAACGATGTATACGTTCGAAGCCGACTCATGAATTATTCATAACTCTTTTAGTGTGATGTCATCCATTCTCTTTGATTTGTAGTGCACAGCTGTGAACACGCTACCCTTGCTACTACTGATGATTTTTTGCAATTCCTGACAAACTGAATGAACCAAGTACAGTACAGTAGATGTTAAGTATGGCTCCATGCCATACCAACCGAAAAGGTTACGTTTGTGAACTACAAATTTAACAGAAGTACAGTAGGATCTTCTTGGAGAACCATTTTGAAGATGGTGCACATTCTGCAATGGATGGAGTTGCAGTAGTATTAGTGGAACTGGTACCAGTGCTATTGCTACTAGTAATAGCCCTGGCTGTCATCATTGGCATTCGGCGGCGATCAGGATTCAGTCACTTTCTATGTTCATGAGTTAAAGCATTTTTTTTCAGTGCACATTTTCCAAATGTCAAAAATGTAGTCTACAGTACTGGATAAACGGAGCTTATCAACAAAGTGAGTCGTAACAACATGGCCTTATGTGCAAAGGTATTGTTGGTTAGTGTCATGTCGAACCCTACACACGCTCAGTATAATTCATACAAAACAGGATCCAATCTACTTTGAATAGTATTTTGCTAACTACTTTAGATAATCTGGACAAAGTGCAAGAATGACTTCATATCCTTGTTCGTACTTTTAAAGAAATGGCGCTTGAGAGAGTTATTCAATGTTAGATTTCTCTCGACATGGTATTAATGCAATAGATTTAAGACTTGGTGTGTGTTGTGGTATATAAATATTCTCTTCTTCCTAGAATTAAATTTGATTGCCAGATTATTCATTTAAAATGGGACTGTCCGTACTGTGAGTCACTGTACAGTGCCACTTAAAATTGACATCCTAAAATGGCCACAGTACTTCCAACATTTACAACAACTTTGACATGAATTATTTTTTATGGTATTACCAACCCTTGCAAGAACTTAAGAACTTACAGAAAAGGAAGAACCTGAAAAGTGTAGTATGAGACAAAGGCAGATTGAATTAATTTCTAAAATTAATATTATCCAAGAAAGTTCTCTTTGCTTCATATTTATAGTCCCTTTAAAGACATCGTACAGTAATGTACTTAAGACTCACACACAGTACATAATGCCTACAGTACCAACAGAAATGTCTTTCTTCATACAGTACTTTTAAAATCTTCCTTTGACAATTAAACTGCTTTCAAGTCTTGTTCGCATTGACTATATTAGTACTATACCGTGTGTCATCCATTCCAGTTCACAGCCACTTCACTTAAAATATTCAGTAGTGATGTACAGTACAGTAATTTACACAAATCATTCAAACGTCCAATAATATCTCTCTCTCTATCAAATACAGAAAGACGGACTTGCACTGTAAGTTATGTACAGTACATCTTCTGTAAAACATATACGTCCTTTCAAAAACCTCTTCCTCGGTGGGAGTGGTATTAACGCCTAATGTTTATTTAAAATACTGACAAACAAGCCATTAATGACTTGTCTTCGTTGCCTTCCTCAGCGACCGGTTTCTGCATATACGAGAACAAATATTTTACCCCGACCATGTCATTTTTCACTGAACCAGGCCGCAAAGGTAAACAGCTGAGGACTACTAATCAATAGACAATCAACAGTGCATACATGTATATCTAAACCGAGCAGCACAAACTACAACAGACTCCGTTTTGAAGAAGATAGAGTTGGCATATATCCTGATGTTGTAACAAGGCCTGACCGTGGTACTGCTAATGATTTTTAACCGTTTTTGATCAAAATGGGATGAATAAACAGGGCAGGAGGAGGAGGAGGAGGAGGAGGGGGATCACAATTTGTATATTTTGACACCAGAATAGCAGCTGATCTACTTTACAGTACAGTACAACACAAAATCATTTTACCTACACTGTTCACCGATAAATGGAAGTTAAAAGTAGTAGAAAAATTCTGTGAGTAATTGGTAAAGATAAAGCTAAAACGTGTACAGTATTTACGGTGAAAATTCCCTTTTTTTTCTCGTTTGGTCACTATTTTGCTGCCAGGTTATTTTTGCCAAATGTTAACAATTTTTTCAGTGGTGCTGGAAACAACCCTGCAATTCATGAAAGTAGTTAAGAGTAAGTAAATAATACATGTGGGGGCCTACAGCCTGTCATATAATACATGTGGGGGGGGGGGGCCTACAGTAGTACCAAGCACAAACTTATCAGCTGTGACCTTCTCGTCATGATTCCCAATTCTTGATAAATTCTCACCTTCCTTCTTAATTTTAAGAGATACAAAGTCCACTACCATAGTACTGTAGATGTCTCAACTCCAGTGGTTGCTATGATTTTAAATCCTCCTCTTACTGGTTCTTGGTCAGTGCACTCAAGGGACAATGATTACATAACTGTGTTTCTGACTGAAGTAAATAAGGCACTTATATGTCAAATTTACATGGTTCAGCCTTGATACTTAAAAGAGTCTAATCTACTAGTGGATAGAAGAACAGTACAAATTGTTTGTAGCTTATGTTGTGATACTAACCTATACTTTGAATTCACTGCAGTCTAAGAAGATGTAAAACTGTCAGTAACTAACGGTTCATTCCTCAAAATTTCCAGAACATTCCCCAAAACTTACTGGTTTTGGGGATTTACAGTAAAAACCATGATACAGTACTTACTGTACCTGTCTCCATTCTAGGTAAACACTCAAACTACCTAGCCTCCAACAGTTGGTAACATTTTAGCACATCATCCACACCGACCTACTTTAGGTTCAGCACACCCCACCCACTCTTCTTCCTTCCAAATCTACCATCCTCAAGGCTTACAATTGTTGTTTCCAGTGTGATTTACATCCATTGGAATCTTGTTGGTTTTCAAGCTTTGGTGACATTTCTGAAGGCAGCAAGGACCCTGAATTCAAGATACTGTACGTTACGGTATTTGATATACACGACGGTGGCAATATGAACAACCGCTACACGTACAGTACAGCCCCAATAGGCATTTCAAAACATTGGGCAAGAGCAGGATCTACTGTAATTGCCAGTAGGCTGTAATACTAGAAAATACTTACAGTAACCTATCTCATCTCTTCTATTGTACTTTCCTTGGCTATCCTGGTCTATAAGTTGGTAACATTCAAGCACTGCGTCCTCCACAATAACCCACTTCCAGGACACCACCCACCTTCCCCACCTATACCATTTTGTGAGGTATACATTGCAAAATTTCAGTACCTTTGAATATTTTCATACAGGGACAGTTACAGTAAGTCACATTAAACAAGAGTTTTGTCAGTCTGTGAACAATCCGGTATATTGTAGATTCTGACCGTTTTTTTCAGACAGTTGGCCATCAAATAACATGACATCCAATAGGCATCTTTAAGGTACAATAGCACACATACATAGACTGTATGTACTATAGAGAAATGCTATACTGTATGTATCAATACAGAGTAACATTGCAAACAAACATTGCAACATGCTGTCACTCCAACAACCACATAATCAGTGAATATATATAGCCTCCGTATATTCGTGAGTAACATGTTTCAGGATTTGATCCCACCAGCTAAGCTTGTGCTGTATTACTGCAGCAAATGCAATCCTTTGGAAATTGCTTGTACAAATCAACTGCTGTAAACAGACATTTCTAGTCGATTAACTAAAAGACGTTTCTCTGCACTATCCACATAATAGTGCCGAATGCAACAAATTACTGAAATCTAAATTTGATCTAGGTGAAATAGCATATATATTAATAGACATTTGAAAAGTTTCAAATTGGATTCACAGAGAGGTTTTAAAATTACTATACATGCACTGTGAGCAGTAGAGTTGATTTTAGCTTACTCAGGTCAACATTTTCTTCTTTCCGGTTTGACAACCAAGCCGTACAGTTTGGTTGTCTGAACAACAAATATTGGTTGTCCGAATAAAATGTAGGATAGGAACAATCACCAGTATGTCACTATAGGATGTATATTGTAGGAGAGATGTATGGCGTTGTGTATGATAGCAATGCATCTTTTTACCATATTTAGGGGTATTTAGTTACAATGCAATTGAATTTGATGCAAACAACTAGTCCTCCTCCAGACGAAAACCTTCAAAGCCGATTTTGGTTTTCTAAACAGAAATTTGGTCCTCTCAGACTACTGTACCATTAAAAATTGGTCCTGTGACTGTACTTTAGGCGTGTGTTAGGTCTCAAAGTGATCTGCTTTACATGTATTTTATCCTTCACAAAAAGAGAACTTAAGTCTCTACGAACTACACTGTACATGAACCTGTTCTGAGATATATTGTGTCCCCACAAAATTTCTTCCTCGACCTGAAAAAAATTATTTGAGCAAAAATGTGACCTTTCCGTTGTTGGAGTTCAATGGCATGGATTGATTAAGCTAAGTAGGGTTAAATCAAATCAATCTCGTACGGGCACTGGTCCTGATTTAATAAAACCAAATGGAATGTTAGGGAGCTACAGTGTACTGGTTGAAAACAAAAT
This sequence comes from Apostichopus japonicus, assembly GCF_037975245.1. NCBI lineage: Eukaryota > Metazoa > Echinodermata > Holothuroidea > Aspidochirotida > Stichopodidae > Apostichopus > Apostichopus japonicus. The sequence goes on from NC_092578.1 coordinate 4,914,089, forward strand.
CTTGCATTTTTAACAACATTCTGCTCGGCCCGAATAAAACCTGACACGTGGATGTTTCTGCGCAGAAAGTTTTTGAACGTACAAAAAAAAAAGTGTTGTAAGCGTGACAGGTTGTTGGTAAAATTAAAGGCTTTCAGAAGAATAAAAAAGATAAATACATATGTATATGAAAACACACTCAAAGCAGCCTAAAAGTGACATTAGAGTATACTGCTACATGTATACAGTAGGCCCTGTAGGGTTTCTAACTCAGTTTATGGGCCAATTCATATTATATAAGATTCTCAACATTTCCTAACCCACATACTTTTTCATGTTTTCATGTTAGTCACATGCAAATTAATAAAATTGGAAAACTACAAAATATTCCAATTTTTACTTCAATATTTCAAAATGAAATTCATATAGTCAATCTAATGAACTACAGTACCTGTAATTACAATACCAGCACACTGTTATGGGATTTACATATTATGGAATTTTAGTTTTGATAAATTTATCGATGTTAACTTTACAAGCAGCTTTCAACATCAACTTCAGTAACACTATCAACAGCAACAACAACAAACATTTGAAGCATATTTATATCTAAAAATTGTATTACCAAAACTACATCTTATTATTACACAGCTGAATAAACCTGATGTAGGTAAAATAAATTGCCAAATTTAATGCACCAGTATGCACAGTGTTTGTCAGAATGTACCACACAAAAATACACTAGTACTGTGGGAATGGGAAAGGGCAAACCCGCAGTCGACGACATGACTTTTAGGCACAAAGTCACGGCAAAGGCGTATAATCTCAACAACCGCCACATTCATCGACAGTGATGAATCTTGTGATCTGCAACAGGAACAGAACTAACAGCAACGGTGGTTTAGTTAACAACGTCAAACTAAGTTTGCAGAGACGACGTGTAATTTGACCAGACGATTAAATCGAACGGCGGCATTCAATTAACAACATTAACGAAATATGTTGAAGTTAGACAAACGATTTAATTTTTGAAGAAGGACTGAATTTCCATGAAGATTTCATTTTCAGACAACAAAAACCAATTTACAGACGACCACATCATTTCGTACGACACAAGAATGAGAAAACAAGAACACTAACTTTACATTAAAAGACAACAGCAAGGTTGCACCTTTTCGCATTCCACGTAGTATGTACAGCTCTTAAATTGTGCATAAACCAGCTACTATTTAATAATCACCAAAACGGTTGTTTTCACTCAGTTTCCTGCTGTGTGTCTATTGCCTTGAATTACAAGACCCTATACCAAGCCCAACCTGACTGCATAAAAAAAAAACACTTTTTTGTTGGCTCTGAATCCCAGGTTTTTTTTAAAATGTGACTGTTTTGTTGTTTATATCCAAGACCTTCCCATAAGATTTTGCAACATAGTGACAGCGTGCCATTTGTTCAGACAATTTGGATGCTTTTCACTGCTCTTCCTCGGGAGAGTTTTGTCAGCCGCAACAGACCGTTCCCCGACAAATGAGGAAACAAATAATTTACTTTTCCTGAGAGCAAGAGACGCTGATAATTGTTCTCTGCAACGTTCTTTGTTTGGACAAGTTTTTGCAATATGATTGGTAAACAATGTAATTTATTCAAAAGTGATTAAACAAAGTTGTCAAGTACAGACCATGTATACAGTAGAGTATATGTACATCTGTTCCTTGTTTTACTCCTTTGACAAATTTCTGGACTTTCTTTAGATGGTTGTCTAAAGAGTAAGGTTGGTTTTCTAACACTTATCATAATACTGTATACTGACAGCATACAGTATTTACTGTACCTTGTTAGAAAACCAATCTGTACACATATAGGAAAAGTAACCCATACATAATTTGAATTCACTCCAGAGACTCGAACTTGCTGAAAACAAGTAAAAACGATGACAATTCTACTAATAATCTACGAGGTGGCAAGATGCTTTAATGTGTACAGAACATCAGAATGGTAACTTCAGAAGGACGATGAAATGGCTGGGAGGGAGGATGGAGGGGGAGTGGAGGGGAAGACAAAATTGGTGACCTGGAAGTAATGGGTGAACTGAAGTGAAGAAATATATATACTTCTTGTATCAATATTTAACTTGGAAAATGGAGTCTATTTAGTAGAGGCAGGCCATAATGAAACTCTGGGACTAGTCGAGACTTCTTTCTACATACGTAGCTAAACTCTGCATGCCATGTTACAGTACCTTTCCTCTCCTTTCTCAAAATAATTCCTCTCTTAATTTATCATCTTCAATTTTTTTCACCTAATGGAGATTCAATTTGCATGATGGAAATTCTCAAACCTAGTTGATATATTGTATCGATCTGTGACTTTCACATACAATCTACACAGTAATATGTATACAGTAACAGCCTGGTTAAAAATGGGTATTTTTCTGATTTTTAATATGGTTTTGCTCACTTTTGCGCTTCAACAAGAAACATTCCACATTCCAAACAACACAAAGCACAGCATTCATAATTACAATAAGAATACCACATGTAAACAATTTAATGAGTACAAAAGATCTTGGAAAAGAACAGGAAATGCTTTTATAAGTAACTTCCTCATTGTTGTACAGTACTTTTAATATTGCACTGCACTGTATGTCTAGGGTCTTAACTGTTTGTTACAGTTCTAATTGGTCTGACCGATCTCTTCAATGAACAAATCCGAGTTCAGAAACGTATAGTAAACAAAAGAATTTAGTCAGTCACACCAAAATATGACCCCTCAACCCAGTCTCCCCCCTCTCCCACCCTCAACCCCAGTCACTAGTTGTGACAATAATGCCATTGTCTTCGGATAAGCAAAATTATGGCAAAATATTAATAGGCATCTGGTTGTTAGACTGTTAATAGGGTTAAATGTTGTATACACTGGGCAGCTTCATGGAAGGATACACAATGAAAATTGTATGCAATTTTCTGTTAAAAGGTTAATGTACTGTACATTGTAAATGGTTTAATGCTACACTTTACAGTAAGTATGCAAATGTATGCAAATTTAAGACAACCCTGTGTCATACAGTAAGTATACAATTTGATATGTGTTACTCCGGTAATGTTTATATCCATGTGGAATGGTGCATTATTTCCTAGTATTTGACAATAATTTCCACATTTTTTTCTAGGTAATTACAGGTATTTCCTGCTTACCCAGGAAATAAGATTACTTCCCAGGAAGCACTCAACCTTGGTTTCACCCTTCAAATTCTTTTATCTGAATGGGTTGGTGTTTTATCGGAAGTCTTGTCCAGTACATGATAGCACAGGGAATATTTTAGTGAGCTCCTACTGTACTTTGTTGTAGCAGCTTTCAAGGCTCTCAACGTTCCTTGACAAAATACTATAGGTTCGGGTGTACAAAAACCTGCCATACATCTGCATAGTAACTTGCCCATTTTGCATAGCAGTTTGCCGTGAGATACAGGATATATTATTCCCTGTAGGACACATTTGTGGGGTGTTTGAGGACAGGAGAATACACCTGCTACCGGAAGACTGGCAAAGTTTAAGACCAGTACAACATTACATTTAAAAGCATAAAGACGTTCACATTATGTTAAGCAGGGTACAATAGACTCCACACATTGTACTGTACATGCCGGTCCTTTGTGACTGATACAGTAGAATAAACTGGGGGGAAAAACCAGAATGCAAAATGCATTGAGGTTTCGATGACTTCAATGCACTAGACTTCTGCTTGTTAGTATAACCATAACTAGCTGTTGCAATAACATTATGGCATGCTAACACAGGTCAGTCTACTGTACGTGGTTATACACACCTCCATCAAAAGCAATAGGGTTCTTGTATGAATGTTATGAATCCACAAGTATTACAAAGCCAAACCAAATCTCTAATAACTTCGCACATTAGGGTTGCAGAGGAGTCCACTAATGGACAAGTTAGATTGGAATACTGTATGCCCACGAAACTTCAAAGAATCAACTTGAAAGAAGCTAATACAGGTCACTGGAGGTCAACCTGAGGTCAAAGGTCACCCAAATGCAGCTCGACTATTGTATTACAATAGCGTAACTCTCAACCCTGTCAGTGGTAGTTTCACAAGTTATCGGGAAAAAAGCACGTGAAAATGTGTCCCTACTTCATTCACAACTTGTCCTAATATACCAGCCATGTCAGACTTCGTGACTAGAAGTTGTTGCAAAAATTAGCATAAGTTGGGAGTTTTTGGCACTTAATCAACCTTGAATGACTTAATGGTTTTTATCAAATATGTTCCTCTTGATGATGTGCACTCTGTCCTAAAATGCCAACCTTGATGGACATTTGGTTCTCACGTTATTGCAAAAATACTAGTTTTTGACCCCTAATTGACCTTTGTTGACCTTGGATCATATTACCGTTATGTTTTGAAACGATCCTTTACCCCATTCACATCTAGTCCCAAAATATCAACCATGTCAGATCCTGTCAGTGGTAGTTTCACAAGTTATTAAGGAAAAAAAACACATTTTGACCCATAAATGACCTTTGGTGACCTTGGATCACATCACGGTTATTTTTGAAAATGTGTCCCTACTCCATTCACAACTCTTCCTAATATACCAGCTATGTCAGACTTCGTGACTAGAAGTTGTTGCAAAAATTAGCATAAGCTGGCAGTTTTTTGCACATAATCAACCTTGAATGACCTTGGATGACCTGATGGTTTTTATCAAAAATGTTTCTCTTGATGAGGTGCACTCTGTCCTAAAATTTGTTTGGCCTACAATGTACACACATAATGTTATTGCAAGAAATGCATCAAAACCAACCTTTGGCCCCTCATAACTTGAGAACTGGGTGTCGGATTGAAGCGGGAGTTGGTTTCCTATATTCAGCACAAAAAGCTCTATCATATGTCAAGAAATTTTTAAACTTATCTTTGTTCTGTTTTGTTTTGCCCCGTATCTCCTAAAATGAGCATATTTTTTAAGATTTGACCTTTGACCTTTTGACCTCGCGGTCAGATGTAGTTTGACACGCTGATTCCAAAAAGCAACATGACAAGCCTGTGCGACCATCCTAACTGTACTTATTAAAAAACAAAAACTTTGACCTCTGATAACTTCGCACACGAAGGTCGCACAGGGGTCAACTATGGACCATTTTGATCGGAAGGTACCTTTGATATCCGATTTTGGCCACGAAAATTCAAATAACCCAAAAAACTGCTAAAGGTCACCAGAGGTCAACATGAGGTCAAAGGTCACCTGGATGCGGGTCGACTCCTGGATTACAATAGCGTAACTCCCAACCTTGACGGACATTTGGTTCTCAAGTTATTGCAAAAATACTAGTTTTTGACCCCTGATTGACCTTTGTTGACCTTGGATCACATGACCGTTATGTTTTGAAATGATCCCTTACCCCATTCACAACTGGTCCCAAAATATCAACCATGTCGGACCCTTTCAATGGGAGTTATTGCTTGTTTTAATATTTTGGTTTTTGGCCTCTAACTGACCTTTGGTGACCTTCACAGGCACCCAAAAAAATAGGGCACATCTACTCAATGTGGCACTCATATACACCAAATATTAGATTGATCCAAGCTTCCCTACTTGAGATACCGTGTTTACAAGCCAGGCGTCACACACACACACACACACATACATACATACATACATACATACATACACACATACACACAGTCTCCGCCTGCATGAATGCATAGGTTACGATTTCATCGAAACCAAAAATGGGTGAAAATGCTTTAAATACAAAATTGCTATGAAAGAAATTGCAACTGCATATTTAACATATATGTTATATGCAAGTTCTCGTGGAATGGATGACATGTACTGTACGTACACTATTTTTATTTTTAGTGGATATTTATATTTTTTAATATCAGAAGATATTTATTCATAGCTCATACGGATAACTTACTTTATGTACACAGGATCAATTTATACGCTGAATAACATAATATAAAAATAATATATATACATTTGATGAGATCTCCACCAAAATAAGAGATTGGCATTTTTTTAAATGCATTATGTAAAGTAGTATAGGAAATGGGTGCATGAAAATTAGACTTTTGTAATTGTTCTTCTTCTTGAAGCATAAATTTAAATCTAATTAAAATTTAAGAATTAGATTTTTTATTTTTATTTTCATGAGTTTATCTATGATAAAAACCCAAGGCTATATACAGTAGACTGGTTCGTTCTTTCATCCTTCCAAGCCTTTGCGTTAACTTTAAGTATTTTTGGGGATTTGTGCAACATGTTTACCAAACCTTCATATACCAAGCCTTAGTCACAACAAAATGGTGATTGATTGAACTACGAAAGTCTCCTACATTTTGTTCACTGAGTGAATTTTAATTTCGATGAGATAGTATTCATTGACTTTGCTGTCATTATTAACATTTCATTGCCCAGAGATTTTACATAACAGATTGATAGTAATCCCATGCAAAAAGCAAATATATATATATAAAACTTCAGGGGGGGAAAAAAAAAAAAGAAAAAAAAAATCCATTTTTATCTCATTATTTAAAAACAAAACTTGGCTACTCAAGCAAATGAATTCCACTGTCATGGGATGTTAGTATCGCTTTAATGAGGCAAAACAAAAACATACACGCAAATAGAGAGGGAGGGAAGGTTTGTTTGATATAAGGACGAAGATAAATAAGCAAAGAAGACATGGAGGAAACGTTTTTAATGAGGACTCCGTCGGAATTTATCACCGATTGAAGTAAACAGAAAGGACTGCTCAAGTTTAGCATTTTTCCCAGGTTCACGTCAAAATCCAGCCACGTTGCCATACATCAGAGCTGTTGTGTAAGGGAACACGGTGATAATGAATGGGTTAAGCTACAGTACAAGTTATGGCTATGTATGGGTTATCCTGACATGCTGTTCACCTGTACATGTATACTTGGCAAAGAGGATTCCCATTTTTTTTAATGCAGTTATTTTGTTCCTCATTTTTTCCCTTTTTCTTGGGGGAGGGTGGGGGGCTGGGGGTTCTTGATGCATTAGGGAATATAACAGTGACAACCAAGTACTATAAGGCATGTTCTGCCTTAAAGAAGCCATGGTCCCATTGGCTGGCTGCCAGCAACCACAGGGTGATGGGCCACAATAAAGTTCATACAGATATGTTTGATCCACAGGAGGCAACCTCAGAGGCAAAGAGCATATGTATTTTGAGAATGTGTGAGTGAGTGACAGATACAGTAGATTTTGGTAAAATGTCCTTTTTACATTAATCCATAGGGTAAAACACCTGTTTATCTGAGTCCTGCTGGGTAAGGTACAGTGTGTGATGTTTTTCTCCTGTGTTGGTATTCAAGAAATACTGGCCGAGAGGAGCACTTTTGGGCGGGAGGGGGGGGGGGGGGGACATTGGCACGCATTTCTAGCACACAGCATAACCCCTATTATTGGTAATGTTGCAGCCTAACAGCATGTACACCCAATTCAAACTAACTGCTTACCGACAGTTACTGTAGGCTAGTAAACAATTATAATGTTCAATCCAGTGTTGAAATTGCGGTAGAACTATTTGGGTTTTGTATGAACTATGTCATTATGACCAAGCCAAGTATACGTAGTTGTTTACTTCCTGTTTTTCAGGGGGTTTTTTTGAGTACTGTAGTTAAAATCAACTTCATAGAATTTTGTCCCCCACAAATTAATTGTTTTTCATTCAACAGATTTTATTTACTAATTGTCATTGATTTATTCATTTGACAAGTTACAGTATGCATTGTATGACTAATTTGATATGGCCAGTAGTTCATCACTATCATTTCCACTGACAAAAGACACACCTCTACAGGTAGACCGGCCTTCATTTTATCCAAGGGGTGTGGCAATGGGCACAAAATCTCTCACAAGCCACAGTGCAATGTATTCAATGGACGTGCCATTAGCATTATAAGTACAGTATGTACAGTATCTACTCTTGTGACCAAAATGACCTGGTAAATTAAACATCAGAAAATTCTATAATCATTGTTTATCAGTTAGGTCGAAAATATTGTATCAACAAGTTTGCCTAAGTCATAAAAAGTTACACGTTTTCCTTTGCTACAGTTTATGGTTCAGCGGGTAACATTAATAGACTTTTGAAAGAAAGAAAGAAAAAAAAACTGCAAGCCAACATTACTTACTTTACCTGCTTGTGTTTTATAACCACTCTTAATAGTACCACCAGATTATAGAGCACTTATTAAAGACCAGAATCCAGCTATATAATTATGAACATTTCAACGTTCAGATAATGAAATTTTAATGTTGATCTCTATACTCTCGACCAGTGGCGTAGGAAGGTACTTTTGAGTGGGGGGGCTGAAGACTGATGGCCGGCCTAGGGGAGGGGTCTAAGGGGAGGGGTGTTCCCCTCCCCTTTGGAAATTTTTGCATTTCCAGGTGGCCTCAGATGCAATTTGGTGCAATATAGCACACTTCAACACCCACTCCATTTTGTAAACTTAATTTTGTATTTTCACCTGGCCTTAGATGCAATTTGGTGCTCCAAATGAGATTTTTTTCTCATTTGGAAATGAAAAAGGGGTTTTCTGACCTGCGGAGCGGGGGGCGGAATGATACTTCCGCCCCTCCACATTTTTCACTGGGGGGGCTGGCGCCCCCCCAGCCCCCCCGGTTCCTACGCCCTTGCTCTTGACTAAACTACTATATTCTTGACTTCCACACCAATAACCGGTTTTGTTTTGTTTTTATTTATTTTGTGTTTACTCAACTATTGTACACAGTATATGTTAAGTGGGAATTCTGTGCATAGTAGGTAAGGTCTATTGACAGATCAATCACATACAACCGCTACTGTACATTAGACCTGTACTGTTTCTGCACTGAACATAAATAATCACTAGATGGTGCTATCTCACACTTTTACCACTCCTTTTTGGTTTCCCAAGAGGGAAAACTATGGAGACACTTTAACCGACCTTGCAAAACTTTTGAGGGGGACCGCAGATTGGAAAGTCGGCAATGAATACAACGAGGATTGCAAAGTCTTTAACTACTATTACTGTTAGATTCGTCCGACACGGCAGCATGTAGAAACATTGTACTCAAAGCCGAAGTCAAAGTGAAATTAATCAGGTTACACATCCAGAGTCTATGCATGCTAAGTTCTTCAATGTCGCCCTCAATACCTTTCAGGGAAACATTTCATATTGTAGATTAGATTAATGATCATGTGAACTGTTGAAAACAGATTTTTGAGCCAACAAAAGTTGATGACATTTTTCCATTACATGCTACTCCATATTAATATCTATAGATAACAAGATACCATACTGAAGTGTAAGTAGGTTGGCTTTGTTAGGCTTGGTTCAAGTAAGACATTTGAATATATCAGTGAGGCAAAAAATGCTTTCCGTGGGGCTGCCAAATGTCTGATGAAATCTAAACATAGGTGACCATTATTTGAATTTCTAGCATATCCTGGGCCAACTCTGATGGTTATTTACCTTCACCCTGGTGAAATTGTCAACAAGCGGAACTGAGCAACTGCAATCTTAAATTGCAATTCCTTTGACAGGTTTGGTATCATCATGTGTTCACCTAATTGCAAAATGTTGCTTTAATTCCCAAATTAATGTTGTGTATTTTTTAGATCCTAGCTAAAGTACTTCAGGAAGTTATCTACACTTGCCCAGATTTTGTGTAGGATTATAAAAGAATCACATTAAATATTTTTAGCCCACGGAGTAAAAATGTGCTTATTTTATGCAGCTTGTTCTATAATTTTTGCAATTTAGCATTTACTATACATACTAAAAGCAAACCTACAATATGTTACAAGGCTTAGTTCACAAAATGATTGTTATGCACAGTTGTTGACAACCTCTAGTTTTAACACCCAGTGCACAATAATCATCCAAATAGTCACAAATTAATAACTACTTTTTTTGCCGTTTACTGTACAAGTTTGATAATTGTAGCAAACTTACCCAAATGATGATTCAAAATAAGTTTGCACTTTGTCTCAAACTATGACAACAACTTTAAGACTACTGTATTTCCCAAAAAAATCAACATTCAATTTTCCAACAGTACGACTGATTTCATTCGATTCTACAAATCTCTTCCCACAAATCCCTTGCCATAAAGTTTGTAATTTACAAGGAGCATTTCTATAGAAAAATGCAAAAAAGGGTGAGTAAGGGAATCCACGGTTACATTCCCGTGTTTGTCAAATTGCTAGACTTTGGGTTCATCAAAGCTTGGCTGTGTAGAGATAATGAATCTTTGGTGCATTACTGTATTGTCTCAGATTGCATTAAAGATGGTGCAAGACAAGAACTTGAGACACAAAGTTCTCCAAAGTTCAAAAGTTCTCCTGAAGAAACGCCCAAGTCATTGTTGGTGGTTATCTTTAATGAACAGTATGTATGTATTGTACATACTGTATGCATGCATGCGTCACCTGTCTAGATACATGGTACTACACATGGTTACATTACAAAGGGTATAATAAGTACTGTACTGTACTGCTCTGTACTGTACAGCTGCCATCAGTAAGTAAACAATGGCATATTGTTGTTAAATATCTACCATCACATGGTATGGCAAATAATGAGTATTTCCTACATTGGTTATACCCACTATCCTGTTTTGTACAGAAGGTTCGCCACTTCAGTCTGAAACTAACTTTGCACATACTCATACTGTATGTACAATAAAGTACAATACCCGCAACAGATCATTTGGTCAACAAAGAGAAATAACCTACACACAGTATGGGGCAGTATGATATGCAATGTACGAGTATTAAGTACAGAGGAGTAACATATGATCCAAAAATTGTAACCATCGATAGTCTGGTCCACACATCAGCAGGACACCAAACTTCTTCTCATTAGATGAGGTCAAACTTCAACTGTGTGCAGTGGAGTTGTTCAAAAGTTCTACAAATTTGAGATGTGTGTAAAATTGTGAACACCTACTGTACACATCATGTACTTTACATGAATCAGTTTGTCAGTCGGAAATTTAGGATCGAGAACAGAAATGAATGCAATCTGCTAATTTATTTGATGACTGGAAATTATGGGAAAATTCCTATCCATTTTTCTACTCTGAAGTAATTTTTTTATCAATTGTACAACTTGCCTGGTTCTACTGATTCCATTACTGTAAAGTTACCTCAGGACATAATGTACTATACAGCCACCACTTCATGGCACACAGTGTACTGTGAGACCCCCACAAGTAATGTAGAGAGAGGGAGAGATACATGCACTTAACAGGAATAACTACAGTATTTACCACTCTTGATATCAAACAATCTTTGACCTCAAAGCTGCAATGTGTGTGGTTAAAAATTTGCTACAATCTGGTGACACGGTAACTCTGCCACTACTGTAGGTACTGTACAGTACCTCATAATAAGAATCTTTTACTTCTGTCCCACAAAGACTCAACACGAAATGATGAAATCTTACAGTAGCATAAACTTCAGAGGTTTGCAAATGATGAAATGAAACATTAGGTTAAATTTCTGGGATACAATATTTTCCCTCTTGGACTAGACTGTTATTAAATCCTAAACAATTTAGACAAATTTACCCCACTTTCATAACAAAAAATTTAGGTATTCTTTAGGCCTTGGATTTTGTTAACATTGCATTGGGAAGAAAAAAAAAACCTTGGACAATGCTGGTTGTTGGGAGATGACATAGACATAATCAGCCGAAGATTAACTAATAAATTTGATAAAATAAGTATTTGTAGAGTCAAAAAAAAAAAAATGCAAATTTAATTACATTAAAGGTACAGTACCTATACTTCTTGACTAATGGCTTGTTCTTCTGTGTCATCTTTTTGAACAAACTGTACAATATCTGTACAGTAAACTCATAGAACTCTCACGAATGATATATCTCACAAGGAGGTTGGACACAAATAACTTGACCAGAAGATACATGTTTTAAAGCTTTTTTTTTTCTTTCCACAACAGAAACAGCAATTAGCACTGAGGAATTCTCACCACTATCTACCAATTAACTAAATTAAACTAATTACAACTATAATGAAGTCATGTATATAGCTATAGGTAGTATTCAATTAAAAACTGTGTAGCCTTGAAATATTGCGCAGTATAATACCTAGAGTAGGTTGATGACCTCTGCCTATCTTCAATAAGCTTTGTACATTGGTACAGTAACATGGATAATGTTTGTTTCCACAAAGAAAAATAGATTTTGCTGATTGCAATGTTGATGAAATGGATAACAAAGTCCAAGATTCTAACACTTTGCACATAACATGCTTAACAAGGGCAAGGTTAAAGCAATTGCTTGACGATTTTTTTTCTCAAAAAGTAGGAGCCCATCGGTCTTTTTGTCCAGAGACTTTGGTATCCCGATTAACATTTTGAGAGAGCCCTTTATGAATTTGGAAACATTGTTGAATTTTCTGTACCCAGAGAAACAAAGTACACTATTGCAGTACACTGTACTTTACTAATATTGCATAGATGTTTATTTGGTTTGCATACAGACTTAGCATTTATGAATATGCACACATCATAATGTTTTGGCCTCTCCTCCTCACCACATTTTCATCACAAAATATTTTTGAGATATCATGTGATGATTAAAAATACTGTAGAAGCCATTGCATTATTATGCAGTAGGATTCATAAATTTAGAAATGGACAATCATATTCCGCTTCAAATTGATATGCATGAAACTGTGTGATACAGTAGCAATTTATTTGGAAAAAATAATACAGTAACATCTGCCCGATCACTCCCTTCACTTCTGTTTTAAGATTTGTTACTCTGCTTGACCAACTACATGCACCAACTAGCCTAAAAGTGTTTAAAAAATGTAATCAAACAAGAGTCACTTACATCTTTGCAATAAAAAACTGACATTGTATGATGAAGAAAACTGATTTCATGTAGAAAAGACTTAAGTGTACACTAGCTAAGACTTAAATACTACCCCTTGTGTTTACCAGAACCAGACAAACATTTTCAATTTCTTAACCTACGTTAAACATTCTATCAACCCTTAACTTAAGCTGACTCTACTATTAAGCCTAGCGAGAATGGCATTAATTCAGAAATAAAAAAGCCCCAGGCACAAAGCATACTGCATAGGATTAATTGAGCCCTGTACAACAGAGTTAGGCCTAAGTTAACCCTATGCCCAGTTATGAATTCTACTCTCTTACCTTAACAACCCCACCTAGGCTACCCGATGGCCTATTAAGTATTACTATTAGGCCTGGCTAGGCTATGTTAAGTCTAAGTCTATGTTAACTTACTAATTTATTGTGCATAGTCGGTCAGTGTCATAAAGATCAAAGGCAAACTACAGCTACAGTAGGCCAGGTTGGCCTAAGCTACTACTAGACATTGACCTACTTTTTTGTCGGCAGACGTGCTCATTTACCAAAATACAACTTGCCACATGGATAGGGTATGTTATGTATGATGTAACTTAGGCTAAACATGATTAACAGTGTAACACGTTAGGTCTATATTAATATTAAGATTAGGCTAGCCTTTAGCCTAACTTGTTAGGACCACGAAAATCATAATATAGCCCAGTCATGTTTGCCGAACACTGAATAAGGAACTATCTTAGTGCACAAACCTTCGTTCGAAGATAACTATGATCACAACTATCTCCTCAAGAACATTGATAGATAGCTGAAGTTAGAAGTGTCTTTACTTTCGTCACACTAATCGACGTAGTTCTTGCGTAGCCGTCTTTCATTCACTGGTTACTTGATGTACTGTATAAATGATATCATTATAAAGTGCATACAGTGCATGTATGTGTACGAAACCTAGGCTGTCCTGTCCAGTACATGGTGACATACAGATAAATATCATATATGCCCATGACTGCAATTTACTGTGCAAGCCGGTACAATTTACAACTTAGAACACAAGACAGTTGCGTTCTTTTGCAGAGAATGCGTACCACCCGCTTAATAATAAAAAACAAGAACTTTTTGCTGGTCATAAATAATAAGATTAGGATCATTTGTGTATTAACCTGCTTAGGTCGTGACATAAAAAGAGTCGACGAAGTTTACCCATCATGTTTTCACATTCTACCCGGCACCCAAAACTTGAGTCTCACAACATCGGGGTGGGGATCGGGGATATGTTTGTTGGCAGTCGTGTCACCAAGAAGGGTCGGGCGGGGGAATAAGGAGGAGGGGAGAAATGGGGAGCACGTGCCCCAAGAAAAACAATACGTTTCGTGCCTCGATCCCTCCCCACCCAAATGAAATTTGCCATGCCCAACAAAAACCTTAGGCAGGAATTCAGATACACAGCTATTTTACTTCTTATTTACTCCGAATTTAAGTTTTGCTGATCTGAAGCTAATATGGTTGGAAATTATGAAAACTACAATGCTTCAAATTGGGATGTTCGCCTCCTTTACACCAGGGGTCCTACTTGGCGAGACCCTGGACGTCGACATGCCGTAAGTCGCGCTCGCACTGGCGCTTCCTGTGCGCTAGTTTAATTTACCTGCATTTCATAGTCATACCCCTAAAATTTGCTTCATTTTGCTAATTTAAGCGGTCTAGTTTATAGTAGGCTACCTCCCCGCAGAGATTCAATCACTGGCAAAGTAAACATAGAATGCAGCAATTGATAATTGTTTTGATAAGTAAAGGTCTAGACTATTTTGACAAAGCTAGTATATATTGCCTATGGTACCTCAGACTCATGCATACGTTTTGCTGTGATGTATATGGCTATATTTCCTTTTACCTGCCTATAGCTATAAGTATGTCATAGGTGTAGGAACAGGGGACAGAGGGCCCCCCCCCCCACCTCCACCACACTCATACTTTGAAAAGTGGGGAGGAATATATGTTTCTGCTTATAAATTCAGCCATGTACTACATGTTATATGTCACAGGAGGAACTAGGGAGAGATGGGCGCTCCCTCACCTCACCCCTTACTTTGAAAGTTGAGGAGGATTAACATGTCTCTGCTTATATGTCATAGGTGGAGGAAAGGGGCACCGAGTAGGCTCCTCTTTCGAAAATGGGGGCAAGCTTATGTTTCTTCCCCGGCACTTTTCCACTAGGGATGGACCCAACGGAAGTGCAAATCATTCATCTTAATCCTTTGCATTAATAGCAAAGGAGTCGGCCTACCTGACAATGAATAGACCAATTGTTCGTTTACTATACCCCATAATACGTCTTACTTGGGGGTTGGGGGTTCCTCAAAACAAAACATCTGTGTTTAAAACATCTAACCCGAAAGTAAAACGTTTCTACAATATGGTGCCAAATGAAAGCCATCCCCAAGAAAATTCTCTTTTATAATTAACCGTCTGTTTTATGTCAATGTACTCATCTTATTCCTCTTTTTAAATATATTTTCTTTCTTTCTTTCTTTTTTTCTCTCCTTTCACCCCCCCCCCCCACCCCATTTCGAAAGTCGTTCATGGTTCGCCCGGAGGATTTACGGATTTTGAGGGTCCGTTCAATGGCGCAGCACGTATACTGTACCACGACTATGTATGGAGTAGAGTCCCTTCATATATAGGAACTCTAGTATAGACGTATCATTGGAGACGAGGAGCACTTGCCTTCAACGGATCCCCATAGCCCTGTCTATCTTAGTCGTCCTCTTTTTTTTTTGTATACTTCTGATAACTTTCTTGTTGTTGTCATGATAAAATTGTCTATATATTTGTAACTAATCTGTGTTTCACATTAGTACAGAATGCCATGATTCCGAGTCTAAGTAAAAATTTCGAAACTGGAGGAACTCACGCTCCTCACCAATTCCACCGCACCCCCTCAGTCCAGCATTGAACTCCCATTCCTTTCTAGATCTTTCCCACACTGTTCGGCGTGACGGTGGCTAGGGGTAAAGACTTCCGCTGCGTATAGCCTTTCCGCTGGATTTTTCTAATCTATAAATATGATGTGAATCCTCCGGGGGGGGGGGGTGGTTGGAGCGTGGTCTCAAACACAGATGAATTGTTTATTGTGCCTTAATAAACATTTGTAAATACTATTCAATTTCTTTATCTTCAAACTGGGTCCGAAATTCTGCACGAGATTAATTAGGATCCCTCGCTCGGAGGTGCCACACTAGTAACCTAATAACATTCTCAGCGAGGAGAATGGGGGGGGGGGGGGGGTTACGGCAAAGTCACAAGGGCACCGCTGAAGGTTTAAATTAATATTGTAAATACTAAACTTACATTAAGCCGGCAGTACATCTATTTCGCCTTAAGAGTATACAAGTTTTACTGTAAAGCTTTAAACGCGCTGCTTTGTGATGGATAGAGATGGCAGTATTCCATTTTACTGTTATTGTATCTCATTTTCATTTCTCTATTGAAAGCAGCTATTTTGCGTTGTGCCAACAGTTTCTGTCAAGTTTCCTTTTGTATTTCAGATCCACGTACAATCAGAAATATGATAGCAATAATGGACTAGGGTCCTCAGTATCTACGTAATACACGATATCCCAAAATGCAAGTTACGTATAGTGAACATTATTCGTCGTTTCTCAGTATAGGCCCGGTATCGGTCGCGGACCCTTTTCAACGTCACACAAAAATGTTTGACCTTTACCTCAGCATGCATTATTTTACCAGTAACATTGATTTTTTCTTTCTGTTGGCAGATGCTCGATCCCATATCCCCTACTTGGACATTCGGCTTCAGCGACCCCAGGACCACATATGTTAACGCTGTAGCAGACGGCAACACAGAGGATCGGAGGGTATGGAACGCGAAAAGGGCAAACTTATTTCGTTGTCTATAAACTAAGTCTGTTGTTGTCTAAACTTAAGTTGTTGCTGCTGTTTTACCACGTTGTTGCTCAAACTCACGTTGATGTCTTAACTTCCGTTGTCTGAACATACGTTGTTGTCTAAACTTACGTTGTTGCTATCAGCGCTGTTCAAAATTGCTCAACCACGTAATGTAAACCAGAATGCAAAATACATTGAGGTTTCGATGACTTCAATACACTAGGAAGTTCTGCTTGTTAGTATAACCAGAATCAGCTGTTACTATAGCATTGGCCTGAACCACCATCTTGATACAATAACACTATGGCATGATAAACACAAGTCGCTTCTCGGCCTTTTGGCTAAGATCATGTGTAGTATCTGTTCCCTTTCGAGGGGAGTGGTGATGCACACCCGTCGATGATTTCACAGTCCCGATGCCAGGGGACTGTGGTTGAGAGCGGATCAGTCGTCCGGTAGTTTGGTTTTCGTACCCAGGTTCTTTCCTGTGCGACTTTTTCTTGAAAAGTAAACACATGTCATGAGTCTACTGTACGTGGCTTTACACTCCACCAGAAACAATTGGAGTCTTGGAGGTCCAAGTCCATTGGAGTGACCAGACGCAAAATTGTGGAAACCTTGTTTTATAAGCTACCGTATCTCCCACCGCCAGCCTATCAGATAATTATGTGCGTTACACCTCATACGAATAGGAGGCTGCACGGTAAACATCTTTTAAAAGTATGTAGGCTATGCATATACGCTGTGAATGTCGGAAATCAAGTGCAACGAGCTGTCTAGACAAAGTACCAGCATAAAAATACTGCACTTTTAATCTGATTTCATTTAGCCCCTTCAACAATGTGTAGAGATAATCCGGGATTGTTGGAAATCAAGTAAAACGAGTGTCGAGACAAAATGCCAGCATAAAATACTGTACTTAAAACTTATTTATTTGAACCATTAAATCATGTCTGGATATGTTGTGAATGTCGGCAATCAAGTAAAACGAGTGACAGTAATATTTCTAGAGACAAACGTTTTCGTCCCGATAGAACACCAATTGAAACGAACATGACATTCGTAAGAAATTTCATGACGTTGAAGTTGTGGATGCATGGTATACTAATGCACGAGTAATTCAGGTTAATAGTTAATGAAAGTTGGTTGACTGAATTTCCAGTCACCACATGGGTATGCGAGACGTATTTTGGCGTATGTACAAGGTCATGTAAAGTTCAAGGTTATTTTTAGTAACTTTATTTTGAGTAACTCTACGTAGTTGTTGATAGAATCTACACGTTGTTGTGCGTCTATCTGAGTTCATTATGTGTGTGACATGATCTTATATTTACATACATTTTTGCGTCCAGCTGTGCGCGATCGATTGGCTTGTCCAATCAAGAGTTATTTATTAATTATTAGACGCTATGGGCAGTTCAGCCAATCACAGCTCTAAGTGTGCGTCCGTGTTGGTTTATACCAATTTGCGTGACTTTCAGATAAGCATATTATCGTATTCAGGAGTTCTCAGTTAGTCTTCGTGCCATAAGGACGTATTGTTAAACCATTTCAAATTTCATCCCATCTATAGTTCTCAATTTGAATCCGAACATTTCAATAAATTTTATCACAAGAAGGAAAGTATCCAATTCTTATTCTTCTTTAATCGCTTTTACTACATTACGCAGATATTACATTAATACCAAAGTAATGATATATGAAATAAATTAGATGAAACCAAGTAAATGAAATAAGTAATAACAGTTTGTGAGCATGTTTGTATAAATGTCTCTCTTTTCACATTACTCCCTTAAATTTTTCGCCTTGGTGACAAAAAGCTCTGATAACATCAGGTCGAATGCCATCTATGGCATATCTTGCTGATCATTCAGTATTCAGGTTATACAAGTAGCTCTGTGAAGCCTAGCCATGCCGAATAAACCAAGGTAGTTGTAATATAAAATAGAGGGCGCCATTCATCTGACCCACCTGTTAGTAGTGTTTTCCCAAAGATTAGTGGTCTTGGTTTTACCCACTATGATCAATACATTTCTCTACAGTTTATTAATAACGTAGCATGAGTCACGACTTAGAAACGATTACATGACTGAAAAATATATTGGCTTTAGGAATCACAAATGATTTCGAGTTGGTTAGCATCAAGTGTGATCTTTAGAGTAAGGCAAATATGTCACCAAAACAGAACTAGCATTGTTCGATACAGGTGGCAAACGCCTACAGTGGAATTACGGTTTCGAACCCCTGAACATACAATCAGCGTCCATAGCCTAGTGGTTAGGGTGTCCGCATATAAAGCGGGAGGCCCGCGGTTCGAATCCCGATGGACATATGGACATATATGGATATATATATGGATATATATAGGGATATATATATGGATATATATGGATATATATATATATATATATATATACATATGTACATTTGAATTACACCACAGAAAAAAAACGTATTTTCCTGGCCCCTAATAATGACCCCGTGCTACAGCCCCCTATCCCCCAATCCCGCCGCCACCATTCTTGAGGTCCTTCCTGAGATGTCGTCTGTACCATGTTTTTTTTTCCAGTTTGAACTTTTTATGACCTGTGGCATTCACTGCCCCGTGTGTATCGAAGCTAGGTTTCCAAACACAGACGTATAAGAACACATGGCGACACATTTTTGAGTTTGAGTTTACTATGCATACAACTTATGTTCGGTCTCTGTCCCCTTCAAGTACATCTTCGTCTTTAAAGAGACGTTTGCTACTTAATAGTAATTGGTCTATAATTGAACCTGGTACCCGCAGATTCACGCCAGTAATTAATTAGTTTCAGTTGAGACCGTTGTTATGTAAGTTCTCCTCGTTTGAAAAGATACAATCATTTAACCCCAGCTCTGATTTTTATGCAGCAGGCCTGTTGATAATTCAGTCGTATGGCTAGGGGCGTTGTGTCAAATATTATGTGGGCGTTGTGGTCAAGTGGTTAATGCAGTGGACTTGTGATCTAAAGATTACAGGTTCGAGTCCTGGACAGTTCATTGCGTTGTGTCCTTGGGCAAGGCGCTTTATCTCCATTGCATCTCTTCACCCAGGTGTATAAATGAGGACTTGCGAGGTAACTTGTAAATATAGTTGCGTGCGCCGGTTTGTGGCTGCACC
Source organism: Apostichopus japonicus (assembly GCF_037975245.1). NCBI lineage: Eukaryota > Metazoa > Echinodermata > Holothuroidea > Aspidochirotida > Stichopodidae > Apostichopus > Apostichopus japonicus. Next base: position 4,934,009 of record NC_092578.1, read on the forward strand.
CTATGGGAAGTCCCCCGGGGGACACGTCGGTATGGTGCCCTGTGGTGCCCCAGGAGAGATTGGTTGAATTGTGCACACTTTGGTGTGTAGGTGTTACAAGTTACCAATGACCAGGGTTAAGTTGTAAAGTCGTGTGAGAGGGCCTTGGCCCTGAACAAGACTGTAAACCTAAAATTATAGGGGCACCGGGAGCCATGGGTCGGCTCCCGGGGACAACTTTGTCACATGGCCCCCTTTTTACACACTTCATGCTTAGGTGTTTTATGAAAATGAATATACAATATTCTTTATGACATATTTGACAGGGTTCCAATATTTTTTTTTCTTCAAAAAACACACAATTGCGAGACAATTTTCGTGTGCTAAAGATAGTGTGTTAGCGATAATATTTGACACAGCTATATAGCTGTGATTTGTTTTATTTTATTATATTCTTGATAAACATGGTCTATTCAAATATGGAAACCAAGGCTAAAACTTACTATTGTAATAACAGATTTATACGAACCCGTTATTGACCTGTATGTGTATTGAGTTGCGGCAACTTGTCGAAACGTAAGCGATTCCAGGGCAAAATTAGGGCGTTTCTTTTTATTCACCCTGCATGAATGCCACACATTATTTTAAAGGGGGGGGGGGAGAAATAGCTAGATATGTGTAAATGGTCACACAAAGGTGTTCAAAATCGTAGAAGATTGTACTCTTACTCATACATGTTTTTGGAATCTTCTTGTATAAACTCATGGATTTCTACTCGTATGTTTTCACCCGGTTCATTCACACTACAAGGTGTCAATATACACAGGTAATTTGAACGGAAGATCGGAAGAAATTTAATCGGTCGACATAGGGCTATCTAAAAATAAAAGAATAAATAAAAAAGTGAACTGGGTACCTTTTCTTTTACTGGTACTGCGAATACATATATCGTAAGAAGACTAAGTATACCACTTCACATGCATAAGAGATTGAAGAATACACTTGGGCTGCAGGGGAGAAAAAAAAGAAGATTTTTTAAGGCCTGGATGAATGAAAATACCCTTACGTACTGTATATATATATATATATATATATATATATATATATATATATATATATATATATATATATATATATACGTAAATGGGGCATACATATAATTATACCAGCATCAGTTTATCTATGGATTAAGGGATAGCCTACCTTCAGATACATGCAACAGTGTAACTATATGACAGCAACACAGATAGTGTCAAAACTATCTAGACAACAGTTTCAATCCGTTTTAGTGAGAAAATAGAATTTGAAACAAAACGGGACATTACATGGAATATTTGAGTTGCTTTATGCATGGGTATTCAGATACAACGGTAAGCATTATTAAGCCTATAAGATTATTGTAAAAAAATGATTCAGTTGTGTTCGTTTTTGTTGTTAATGTTGTTGAAATAAATGCATGCATTCAGGCGGGAATAAATATAATACCATGGTGTTACCTAACCGTGAACAACATCATATATATATATATATATATATATATATATATATATATATATATATATATATATATATATATACACCATTATTTTCACTATATATACATATATTTTAACTTGCCGGTTGATTGTGGTCAACATATATGGAGGACCGTATAATGCAGGGATATGGGTGGTGCAGACTGTTGGTCATTCGATGGAAGACCGTTCGTAAGCAATTTGTCTATAACTGAAAGTGCTTACTGTCTATAAGATGGGCCTATATTTTGCAACTTTTAACTTAGTTACGTGTTGTAATGAATCTTGGTAGAAGCAAAATAATAAATAATAACACCTAGGTGTCTCCTCGCAGTAAACAATTTGCTTGTTGCATGGCAACGATGGATACAACTAGTTTTCTCAAATAAGAGGTTTTTTTCCCCTCCAGTATATTTAGGGTTTGTATGTGGCGTTATAATTTTGCGCGTATTAAGACCGAGAAGAATACAGGCTAACACTGTAGCGTTTATCGGATAAAACGGTAGACACGTATATAACCCACGGTAGTATATGTATATAGGCTATGTTATATCCTCCGTATGAAGGAGGGGACACACAGCTAAACCGAACGTTACCTTTACTCGATTTCAATATATAGCCTGTCCTAACATGTGTGATGTGACGGGGAAGGGGTGTGGGAGGGGGACCTGAATCTGTCTGAAGGGGTGGGGTTGCCTAGGTTGGAGGGAAAGGGATCCAGAATATGACGTAAAGAAGAATTTTTGAGTAATACGATTATCATATATTTCCTTCATTTAACAAATAATTATGTGGCAGTTAGTGACGTCACTTAAGTTGTTACCATGGAGATGCATCCAGTCTACCCACGTCAGCCGGAGAGCGGACTGTTTCGTCACTTTGAGCGATGTATACTCCAGAGCGACATGGAAGGACTGGAAAAACTTTGCCGCGAGGGCTTCGAAGAAACAGACAGCGGAACCGATGTGTATGGGACCAATCTTTACCAGACAGCAATCACCCACGGAAATATAGGTTCGAATCTATCCATTATTGAAAGAAATATATAAATATTACGGTAGCAGAACAATTTCCTTTTCATGTGGCACATATAACTTACCAATCTTTGGCAAACATGGAATAAGAAGAAACAAAACACATTTCATGAGTTAAAGATAATCAGAATTTGGCTTAACCTGTTAATTTAATATAAAGCTGCGTTTTGTGAAAAGTATATGCCTATAAAGACAGGTGTTAGTTATAAACTAAACATTTCGGTGTCTCTATTTGACGTTAAACACTTTGTGTGGTTAACCAAGTTCATTGTCGAGCCCGAAATTTCCAGAAAGCAATACTTCGTGATTTCAACCAAAAGATTATTAAGGCTTTATGAGTTTGCCGGTTTCATAGACTGTGACTGGATTTATGTGAGGGGTTTCAATTTATTGGTCCTTGATGAACATGTTTCTACGCTTTTGCATTAAAAATGGCCCTTCATTGGTAGCATTCGTTACTATAGACTGGGCTTTCGGGCCATTTGTGTCAGAGTGGGGCACGAAATTGATCTGGCGGACCGCAGTGAATTGTTGTACCTAATGCTCGAGCCGCATGCCTTTAGGATGTACCTACTACCGTAGCAAAAATATGGACCATTTAGCAATATAAGAGAGAAATAAACGTTCGGAGATTTAAGATACTGTCCATTTGTTTAGTTAAAATATCCTATCGCAAGTATGAGCGATATGTAAATTCCTCAAAGTATACACTTTTTAAGGCCTTCCGTTGGTATAGGCTATGGGTATGCGAGCAGCATTAACATGATTTAGCAAACCTCTTAGGCCGCAGAAAATTTGCTCGATGGACTCATGGAGTCCCGCGAACCGGTCATTGCCCACCCATGTTTATATTTGTGCGTCAGGTTAAAAGTCATCTGTTTATGTTTTTTATGGTAAATAAGAAGTGAATAAGAATCATTAAAGATATAATATTGGACAGTTGCGTGGCATATTGTATCGTTACAACTATAGATGATCATGCATCTTATTTTTGGTTTTCTTTTTCGATATATGAAACAGATGCCTTGAAGATGTTGGTACAGTACCAAGTTCCAAATTTCAACGATGGTTTCTTTCATGCTGTTTTATCAGGAAGCCCTGAGATGACCAAAGTATTTGCTGAATATTTATCACAAGCCCAGGTAAGTTAGATCGATTCTAAAATAACAGATCAAATCATGTTGGTCAAGTTTAAGCCGAATGATCAAGATTTAAAGAACGACTAAGTATAGGCATATTTGGTTATGTGGTAAACCACTGTTATGGTCTAACTTGTATTTCTATATACCACATTTACACGAGAAATGGCAATTTCAACATCGGAGGTTTATTATTCACAACGGCTGGACTACTGAGTCTATTATTGCTGTATTAGTGTATATTTATTAGGCCTTTCCAAGTAACTTTATTCATAATGTTACTTGAATTGCGAATTATTGCATCGCTAAAAACCAACGAAACCAAAGACATGTTGCTGTGTTTGTCCTTTTGTGACATCACAGTTATTGTGTGTCAATGTAGCCTTCCCCCAATATATTAAATACATTTCAAATGTCATATTTCATCTACAGACCAAGCTATGAAAATGGGGGGTTGCTCCAACCACATTTGTCCTTTTTATTTCTTGTATCCTATTTTGTTTTACATTTTATTTGCATGCAGCCTCAGCCTTTGTGATGCCTCTGTATAGCTTCAAAAATCAGATAGAGTTTATGAAATTGCTATAAAAATGAAATGCATGATTTGTAGTGTATACGTTTGCTTTCGTCATAGATGTATGATACGAGTTCCATCTTTGCCCAAAGTCCATGTTACCCACAAAATATGACCCCTTTGATGCTAGCAGCCGAACAAAAGGATCTGAAGGTGATGAAGGTAAGTAAACTGGTCGATGGGAAACACATCTCTTCCTCACTGCAGCGGTTTTGATATTATTTGATATTATTTTGATATTATTTGATATTATTGGATATTATTGGATATTATTGGATATTATTGGATATTATTGGATATTATTGGATATTATTGGATATTATTGGATATTTTTTGATATTATTTGATATTATTTGATATTATTTGATATTATTTGATTCTTCGAGTTGCAAATCATTTCAACATTTTTATGCCAAAAAAAATGTGTGTTGTGCACCGTTTCGTCGGTTTTGATTTTTCTTACAATGGTATATATAGTATCGTTTATCAAACAGCTACGTGAGATTTCTGTTTCATGTGACCTCTGACGTCATCAAGTCATTTGCCTCTTGATGTCCACCGTTGTTGAAGTACGCATGATCGTTGAACTTGACTACAGCGTGTGTTATGTTATATATTTTTGTAATTACAAAATAGAGGCAACCTCCCACCACCCGTTTCTGAAACTAGCAAATAAAAAATTATATCAAAGAAGACATAAACCAATATTCAACTCTTATATTCTTAAAAATTATATATTTCTTAAATGTGTACATATGCACCTTCCGGCAATGAAGATAAACAGCAGACCATATATACCGGTTTTTTGATGTTATATTTTAAGATTTCCCTCTCTGACGTGAAGCACGTGATATAACTGACAGACCAAGTCCCTCTCAAAACCCAAATGATTCTTTTCTAGCTGCTTGAAGTTGTGCTGTCATTAAAGGGTCTATCATTACGAATTTCTGACGGTAGTAAAGTTAACGTCCCTGTTTAAGTTCCAGCTATAGTCATACCATCATCGGTGTATAAGTTACCAGTGAAATATTCGTGTCGCAGCAAGATTGATGTATAATTTATTGACTGGCTACAGCCCAGTCCACACGATTTTTTTTTTTATTTTTATCATCTGACAGGTGTGATGGTAAATACTGTTACACTATTTGTTCATTTCTAGTCCTTTTCTTGAAATGCGTCTAAGATATATAGTATAAAATATGATGATGATGATGATAAGTGGTGAAAGTAAAGTAACGGTAATATTATGTTTGTGAATAGGTGTAAACGTGTCAAAGGGCGTCGTAACGGTTGTGGCAAATGGGTCACATCAGGGGTGGATCCAAGATTTTGTTTTATATAAAGAAGAGGTTGTGGCCCGGGGGGGGGGGGGGTCGTTGAAGCCGATCCCATTATAGGTGGGTCTGGGTGTCTCTCCCTCAACTCTAACCCCCCCCCCCCCCGGAACCACAAGTGAGAGACAACACGTACAGAAATGATACTAAAAATAGGAACGATGAATATAATCATTCTTAAAAAGCTTTACGTTAAGTCTGTATACTTTACCCGTATAGATGCTTAATGGCTGTTATCAGCTGAAGTGTTCTTGTTGTTGGTGTTCTTTTTCTTTAAAAAAAATGTTGAGCTATGATTTAGTTTGAAATATTATACCGAGATCATTATGAGTGTAACTTGACCAAAGGGCATCGTAGTTGTTGTTTTCTGTAACGGATGATTTTGATGGGCATTACGGCAATTTGTGTGGGGGGGGGGCATCGATGGCAATTAGCCCTGGTCGTGACTCTATGAATGTATAGGCCACTGACGGTGTCCGCTAAGCCACGTGCGACATCCATCCAATATGTCGGACGGAGAGATTTTGAGCGACAAAAAATTTAGATAATTTCGATCGCAACAACGAAGTGTAATATCATCAAAATGTTTACACTAGGCAATACTGACATATTCAATGTTGTTATTTGCTCATTTTTTTTCTTTCTTTCTTTGGTGGTGGTTGTCTTGGTGATTAGATACTTCTTGACTACGGGCATAAATTTCCGGGATTGAAAGATCTTTATGATAAGGATACGAGTGATTACCAAAAGGCGTACCTGAGGATTCAATGGTACCGGGCACGATGTAGTGACGGTATGATCGTCCTAACCAGCGAAGATCCTTTAGCCATGACCTTCGAACTCGCTCGGCAGTTAAAGCGTGAGTATTCCTACTATCCCGAACTGGACGAACAACTGAACGAGATTGGCGAACATCTTGGACATCTGGCGCGAGATCTTCTAAACTGTGTTCAGACCAAAGAAGAAGCGGCTATTTTGTTCGAGGTCGGAAGGAAATTACCCAGAGCAAGTAAAGTTCCATCCACCACCTGCAGACATGGCCGATTACCGCGTGTTCCACCACCTCGAATCCAAAATGCCCTCAGTCTGGGTTATAAAGAGGTAAATAATATGGAGCTGTCATTTATAAAAACCTATACCATCTATTAACCATCTATACCATCTGTACCATTTATTACCATCTATAACATATGTACCATCTATTCACCTATACCATGGTTTGAATCAATCATTACCGCATTCCGTCTGAATCTCCCCCCCCCCCCCCCGAATATGAAATGGATCGGTCCTGGCTGTTACAAAGACGTTCATGTTATAATCGACCATATTTACATAAAAAGATCTGAAAATTTTGACGGTTCTTTAACGTTTCCATAAGGAGGAGCTACTTGTTTTGGTGAAAAATAAATGGTATATATTGTTAGGCAATTGCGTAACGCTACACGCTGTTCTGCTAGTACCATGAGACAGGCCTATATGAAATACGGTAAGAAATTGCACCATCAGTTTGAATTCCCTTATGACAAATGTAATATTATGATATCGAATTATGATTAGTGAAAAGCAACATCCATGAATGATATGAAAACACGTTGCATGTGGCCTGTTGCATGCTGGGAATGATTTGTCTGTATAATCAATATAAACCAAGTATCCAGGTATAACCTGTTGTGATACTATATAGTTCGGGAACAATGTTCAAGACACTATTCTCATGTTATTAAGTTGGATTTAATAAGATTGTATTTATTCAGTAATAAGAAGCACTGTTACTATTTTCCTTTTTTGACTCCTCATGCAGAAAAGTATACCAGCAAATGATTAGTACTATATATAGGCTATTGTAAAAAAAAAATTGTGTGCAGTTGCTTCAGTTTCCATATACAGACAGCTGTTTTGTGACACTTCAATGATTGTTATTATAAAATGTGATTTTGCTATAGTAACGGACAATACATTATAATATATACTTTTGATATTGGCAATACGAGTAGTAATCGTAACTTTGAGTGTTTCTTTATTCCGCATTCTATGCCTCTCAACTTCCTCCTGATTATCAAGCAGAAGTAAAATATACCTCATTATGCAACACCTAATTGTATTCTGGTCATTTGATTGGTCAATTGCTCGTTGATTGCATGCAAAATCCGCTCTATTCCACTCTATGAAATAGAACCATGGGTTATACTTTTTTTGATAGCACTTTTTTCAATGGTAAGAGAGCAGAGAAACCTGTCTGTTCAAAACAATCTGTTGCATGAGTGCATTTTACATCCAATTGTATCCAAATTTGAAGGTGTTGTATAAAACAAATAATGAATGGTTTCCATTCGTGCAATAGTGTAAATATTTCATTCGTTAAAAGATGTAATTTGTTCCATTCAACTCGGCTGCGCCTCGTTGAATGGAACAAATTACATCTTTCAACTCATGAAATATTTGCACTATTGCACGAATGGAAACCATTCATTATTTGTATACTGTTTTATACTATTATAAAGTGTCGATTCATCTATATACACGATACAATAGGGTTACCTTGTCAATGACATCCCATCGTGTGTCTTTCTTCTACCTCTTCAACAGTTTATTGGTACTCAGTGTTGTCAGGAGTATGTGAACGATCGGTGGTACCATTCTGTAATAAAATGGCGTCTCATGAAGATGGTTGTCTTCCTACTGTCTACTACAGCGGTCTGCTTAGCATCTCCATTATTCTGCCTACTACTTCTCTTCGTTCCGTTTACATGCCTAAAAGATGTACTATCCCCGTAAGTATAACATTATATGTATATATATATATATATATATATATATATATATATATATATATATATATATATATATATATATGCGGAAAAAATGTATGTGCTGCACCGTTTCGTCGATTTGAACCGTTCTTTCCACTGATACCTAGTACCCTTTTTCAAACAGCTACGTGAGATTTCTGTTCCATCTGACCTCTGACGTCATCTTTCTCTTTCTCTTGATGTCCACCGTTGTTGAAGAACGCATGGTCGTTGACCCTGAAAATGTGGCTCCCGTGGGACTTGACATGAAGGATTGGTATATTACGTACAGAGGAAGACTCATCACCAACACTGACTATTGTATATCCATCTGGGTCGTTGGTAGGTGGAGCAAGTTTGGACATTTCGTCTTTCTTTAATTCTTTTTTAAATTTTGGAAATTTCGTTCAGACCTCACGAAATAGTGGTTCCTGAGAACGGAAGGGGATCACGGATTTCGTTAAGCAATGTGGGACATGTGATATTGGATTTTGAGACGGCAAACTATACAAACGTGTGTCGAAAAGGGGCGTCGATAAAATGGATCTTTTTAACATTACATACTGCAAATCCAGTATCTTAAATGCTTTTTGTTATTGTATAACCAAGCAATGGGGGCCACTAGTCATTTTTGAAAAGGTTAATGTTCAATTCGACGTTGAATAATCATAATTTTTGTTTGTGAAAACGAGAGAAGAACTACATGGAGAGTGACCAAGAACTATTTGGCGTAAATAGTGAGATAATCTGATAACATACTCTTATTAATTCATATCTCTGTAAAATTCACTTTTTGGGAGTTTCCATGTGAGTGTCAATATTCAATGCTCCCTTGAAGGATGAATTTCACTCTCACCGTAGAGTGGCTTACAGGTAAAAGTAGCTCTAAGCTAGAGGACATTGTCGCTTTATCTTGAGGGACCCTAAAATCTGTAGCCAGTCTATTTCGGGCAAGAATTGAAATTCACTCTGAATTATAAATATTTGGGATGAAGAGTATATATGTCTTCCCCCCACCCCCCCCCCATCCCTTCTAAGTTGGTTATACTTTCTTGATTTTTTTTCAGGAATAGTATGGCGGAATATTCGTCTAATTTGGAAGAAAGGTGCCAGGGTATACTTTCAAAAACCATGGAACATTATAGACCATCTACAGACATGTCTCTACTTAGCTGTCATCGTGTGTGCGATCGTGTCTAACGTAAATGTAAGCAAAATGGAAGGTTGTATGCTTATCTAATGCTAACGTATACATGATATATGCCATATATGTTAAACTTATGGTCATTCTATCTTCAAAAAACTAATAAATAAAGTCGTACTTTGGTCAATTTTGTTTTTCATTTCGCTCAAGTTTTGATTTTATGTGTAGAAATGACTATATGTGTAACGTATATGGTGGTACGTAACAAATTACTATATGTGTGACGTATATGGCGGTACGTAACAAATTACTATATGTAACGTATATGGCGGTACGTAACAAATTATTAAATGTGACGTATATGGCGGTACGTAACATATTACTATATTTGACGTATATTGCGGTACGTAACAAATTAATATATGTGTGACGTATATGGCGGTACGTAACAAATTACTAAACGTATATGGCGGTCCTTGAGAGTAATCGGCCATGTTAATGGTGTGGTCGGTTGAACAGTCATGTTCTCAGTTTCCTCAACCGGGTTTCAAACATTTTGCTTCGACGTTTACAATTTGTGATTACCAATGCAGTGTTTATTGCACACAACTTGACATACTTACAGTGAGTCCGTTACTGTACTTGTATTCCAACATGAATACCCGTATTGTCAACTTGTCCTCATGGAATTGTACTCGTACTGGTACTCAGGGCGATCGGTATATGATATAAATACTAATGCAAGGATTATTTACTCTTACTGGTACTCAGGGCGATTGGTATATGATATAAATAATAATTTAAATGATCATTTACTGGTACTCGGGGCGATTGGTATACTTATACTAATGCAATGATCATTTACTCGTACTTGTACAGAGGAATACTTGAGTGACGGTCGGATTTAGCGGTAGTGTGATCCACGTCCTGCAGTGGGGGAGGGTTCTAAAGTGTGGGGTGTTCCCCATCCTTGGGAAAATGTTTGCAAATTAAGTATGCTTGGATGGCAAATGGTGCAAATCTCTTTCCTATTCTGGAGCTAACTTCTGTGCCAAGTATTCACCCATATTTTGGTAAATGATGGTATAATTTGTTAAATTAATCATCAAAATGCTGCTCTGCGGAAATGTTTCAAATATTGTTTGTGCTGGGCGGCATTCAAAACTGCCGGGCGCAGCCGCCCGCCTTCTAGCGTGAGCACGTTTGCTGTAATATAAAGTTAATAATGCCCGATCACTTTACTAAAACTCGCGCTTAGAGCCTGTCCGCGTACTCGATATACCGAGGAGTATGCAATTTGTACTTATTTGTACCCATGTTGTTTGTACCCGTGGAACAAGTCTGCTATACTTGGTATTATAACCAGTTTATAAATGTAAGTCCTATGGATCCAGTGTGTCAACAGAACAAGATTTTTCTGTTACTTTATCATTGAGGGAACCAATTTAACTCCTCGTCCTACACCCGATGCCTTTCCCCTTTCGTTGTTTTTGGTATACCTTTCTTTGACTTTAAGAGGAATAGGCTCCGTAGTTCGTTTTTATATTTACAAGTCTATTTTTCTTCTCTTTTCTCTCTACCATAGGCGGCCAAGGAGTCCAACGAATTTACAGCATGTGACAATTCGGATGTGTCTTTCGAATCACCCATTGTTTCAACTACTTTCGACCCGTACCAGCAATTGTAAGAGTTACCTCAAAATATTCACATTTACTTCTATAACATCTACGAAAATCGATGCATTTGACATCTCATGGGGGAGGCGGAAGAGGGTTTAATCTGAATGAACCAAACATATAGAGGGACAGTGGGACATATGGCTTTAAACTGAAGGGTGCAAACCACAAAGTTACACAAAACGGAACCCTCTGTGCATTTCGTTGATTTCGTTAAATAGAAAAAGAAGTATAATTTAAAAAAGAGCCTTCTTGTTTAAAATAAATTTTAAAAATCAAATATTTGAATTTGTGAAACGGGAAGCAAGAAAAAGGAAATTTTGTGATTCAGGGAAATAATTAGCTCTATGTGTGAATTGTTTTTACTGTTTTGTAGAAACGTCATTTTATTATGTTCGATAAGCTATGTATATAGTCAAAGGACCGATTATGACGCGGGACCTTATTTTGACGCATTTTCGGAAATTATAATGTTTTTTTTTTACCGCAGCAGTGGAACATTATAGCCAGCATGGAAGTGTACTAGCGTGTCTCCCAATGTGTTTTCCACGACATTGAAGCCATTTACGATGATATAAATTTGAAAATCTGTATCAACAAATCATACACTATCAAAGTACTAACTTCTTTTGTGTTAACTGACTCACATCTGCTACGAGTGTTAGGCCCTAGTTTTTTAGCGTCAGAAGAAATAAGCCCCCCCCCCACCCCACCCCCAAATGATTCTTTCGTATAACTTTCATATTGTACTTGTTATATTTGCATTTATAAGAACAATTGATTGTATTTTAATTCATTTAAGATCATCCGAGTGACTCCCGCTCTTTTTGTTTTATGTAGACAGCGTCATAATAAGTATGACCGGTACGGCGCCATTTTGTTCGTAAAGATACTGGTTATATAGTTTTCGGCAAAATGTTGACAAAACATACGAAACATGTAAATGTCCATGTTGGTGTATAGCATACTACAAAGGTCTAGATATGTGGAAATAAAAGAAAAAATATTCAAGAATAAAACTAAACTCCTCCAGTTCAGTTTGGGTCATAATAAGACCCATGCTATGTGTAAAACCTTTCTCTGTACTATATCCACCCTGTATCTGTACACAGCTTTCAAGTCATGCCGAACCCTCCACCACCACCTGGTGTAGGTTCTGGAAACAAAATTACAGGCAGGGATGTCTTACTTAACTTTAGGAACAAGACCAGATTTGATTGGGACCCAATGAACCCTGTCTTTATGACCGAGATATGTTTCGCAAGTAAGTTGAAATACAATTATTGCACACCAACACCCAACCCCAATTCCCCAACCAACCCCACCCCACCCCACCCCACCCCCTGTCTTGCCAGTTTAAATATATAGCTAAAGGTTAGCTTAGCTTTTGAAATGAAAACAAAATACATACATGTACCATAATTATCTGTGATGAGAAAATACCAAAATCATGATATTTCACATCAGTTTTACCCCTTAATTTTTTATAGAGTCAAAATTTACTCTTTTAAGAGTGTTAAATATCGGGACATAATAAGAAAAGAGTAATTTTTTATTGTTATCAAAGAGACGAATTTCATGTCAGTTTAGTACTAAAACTAGTGAGCACCCCTCCACCTCAATCCCCACCCCCACCCACCTCAACCCCGACCCAAAAACCCTTTCTTGTAAGTTAAGAATATATAAAATGTTAGTTTAGCTTTTAGCGATATAATCTTACAAGGTGACGTCACCCTTTTGGGGGAGAAGGCTGGTTCAGTTCTCGAAAGAGAGATCTTTTTGGGACACTCTCAAAGAGTATCTCTCTCTCTCTTTCTCTCTCTCTGTTAAAAGAGTTGCTTACACCAAAGTGAAAGTACGTTTTAAGAAACTGTAACGTTGCGTAATCAACACCCCCCCCTCGCCCCCACCCCTTTATATTTTTGTATTGTCTGTATATTACACGTTCCATTTAATATCTTCTCTCTCTCTTTTCTACAGTTGCTAATATTTTCACGTTTTTTCGAATGATACACGTCTGTGTGATGCTTCGTTTTATCGGGCCCTTGAAGATTTCTTTCGAGGGTATGTTGGTCCAAAACCTGAGATTTCTCTTCATATTTTCCTTCGTTTGGATATCCTTCGCGATGGGATTTTCTCAACTTTATCGAGGCTTTGAATTACTTGAAAAGTATCAATGCAAAGAAGATTGCCAGGGTCTTTACCCATTCCAAACGTAAGGGACAGGCTTTTAATTTGTTTAATTTTATTTATTTATTTTTTTTGTAATTTTTAAAATTTATATATGTGTATAATCTAACTGCACACAAATGTAGATAAACTGATTGAAATGATAGCAACAGTTCGCATCTGAGCCTTCTAACCTGAACACAACTTCTCAAAATTGAAGTGGGAACCCAATAATCCCTCACCAAGACGAACTTACTCCGAATTGAAACTCATTCTTAAATTCTCACTGTGCTACAACATTCTCACAAATGATTTAAAAAAGGGAAAACATGTTTCAATTTATAGTCTTTATCAACGTCTACCGGGGTCACTTAGGGAGGGGGGGGGTATGGTTTAAGGTCAAATGAAGACTTCAATAAGGGGAGCCCGTCTGATGTAATGTCCCAAGCGGACGCCCAAGCTCCCAAGGCTCATGCAGGTGTTCAGCATCGCCGATTTAAGTTCATATTTAGGCTACAGGCTACATTAATGTGCGTTACTTTAATGTGTGTGTGTGTGTGTCATTTCAATATTTGATGTTTTTTTTTTAGTCTTCAGCATTCGATGTCAACTCTCTTTTGGGGTTTATTTGATCTATTGGACCTCGAGATCTTTAATATCGACACAGTGGAGACTTCACTTCAACAAACAGTTGGATATCTACTCTATGCCGCTTACTGCGTTATTGCTGTACTCATAATGCTGAATGCTTTAATCGCGATGATGAGTAACCACTACACACATATTGAGGTATGTACATATACAACGTGATAAAAAACAGTGACGTATATAGGAAGAAATCAAAAAAGAGTATGGTTCTGGGGGGCGGGGCAGGGGCAGAAAACCGGTAGAGTCTACATAAGGCTAAAGAAAATCCTGCTAGGATCGAAACGTCAGGCCAACTTACTTTTACATGCATTCTCCTACACAGGCTGTCTAGTGGATAAGCAGTTTGCTAACAGTTTTATTTTATGTTGACTACATAAGAACGAATTTTTGTTGTGTAGAAGATATGGTGGGCCCAGATGGGACACTGAAAATTTCGACCATTTGAAAAAAAAATCTAAACCACGGAGTTCATTGTTTCATCGAAATTGTGAGTTTTCATCTCAAAATTTGAACTTTTCATGTCATAATTACCACAAAAAAAAATAATTTAGACGTATTATGAGTTAAATGGAACGAAAAATTGATCAGCTGATTGCCAAGCGCTCACTTTTGTTAAATATCAATGGATTCATATATGAGGGATCTAGCAATGCCGTGGAGTAGATTCCTAGCTGAGAATGACAGGAGGCATAGACCCATCAGCTCACTTTTTCCGTATGTAGGGCAGCGACCACTCTGGTCCTGTTCCTACACCTACACACAAACTGTAAGAATAGTAGAACTGGTCTTCAAATCATCGCCGGATTTAGATCCAATGGACAAATAATATAGGGACGTATCTAGAGGGCCTTAAGGTCAAAGGTCACCCTGCCCCTCTCCCCCTCCCCCCGCTCCACAACTAAAATGATCAAAGGGCCTATGTGAATACTTCCAGACAATATTTACCAACTTTCTATATGTTCGGTCTCTGTCTACATAACTTAACGGTGGAGGAGGAGGGAAGGGGGGGGGGGGGTTGGTGGTGTCAACCACATGGTACCTCGTAGGAAATCGAGATAATGTTAATCTGATTCGAAAAAAAATGCATCAGTGCTTAAAATTGTTGACGATGGTCAGTCGCGGCAAGCTTTCGGACAACGGTCAAGCAATGATTTAATGATGTAATCTGTCTGAAGTATATAAATGCCAAAAGTTTTATTATAGCTCAGCATCGGAAAAATCACGACAGTGTACTTGAGAGTTAGTATATTGTGTTTCATTTTACAAGTGCTGTATTATACATTTTGCTTTTAAATCATTAAATTTCGTTAAAGTTTTCTTAATGTCCTAAGTGCTAAATGCTTTCAACCATCTTTCGCGAAAGGACGTTTTAGTAAAAAAAAACTCCTCTATGAAGATTACATTTTATCACTATTATTATGCTTAATATTCCTTTACATGCTAAGCAACTGTTTGCAAGAGTGTTTATAACAAATCTAATCAGTTCGTTTTTCTTTTGTATTTCATGTTTACTAACATTATATATATTTATCCTTGCTGTTTATATATAATGTTCTTTTATGCAATGTACACAGAGTTGGTTTTTAAAAAAAAACAATTATTCCATAACAGATTCCAAAATATATATACTGCGTTTGGATAATGCGTTCCCAGAACAACAAATTTTAATTGGCTTAGACCTAAAATACAGTATACCGGTAGTCTGCATGGTATAGAACATAAGGGATTTCAGTCTTTAAATGACAATTACATGTTCATTTAATGGCTCCCTCCCTCATAGATAAAACTGTTATTTTTAAATATATCATAGGAAAAATTAATAAATACTGTTTCTTTTAATCTTTAGGAAAATGCCGAAGTAGAATGGCGATTTGCTAAAACGGAATTTATGATCGATTTTATGGAATACGCCTCACTTATTCCAGTTCCTTTGAATCTTGTTTCATCCTTGTTCTACTGTATAACATTAACGTTTCGAACGATTTGGAGAAAGTTGTTCGGAAGGGCTTCCAAGAAGGGGCCACAGGTAAAAATAGAAACCCGCATTCCTTCATGAACAAGTTTATTACAATTTTACGTATAGGTACCGCACCACAATTAATTGCTCCCGTTGACTTACACACTAAACTCGTTACTTTCCAAAGCCGATAGAGCATTGATGGAAGTTTTCAACTGACGTGTCCTACCCACCATATGCTGATGGCTTGATGGCTATCATAAAAAATTCAACTTTTGCCACCATAAACGTTTCTATTTTGAGCTAGAAGAGCTTAACGTTTATCACAGTGCTCCCCTTCCCATCTGCCAGCTGTCGCTGCGGAATATTCTTGTTTCACCCAAAATTTTCTAAAAATACCTTTAATCACCTTCAATCCTCCAGATTTTTAGACCACTAGTAGTTAATTTCATCCTCTTCAACATCCAAGCAACAAAAAGAATGGTAATGACTCAGAAAATGCCAAACAAATCAATACAGTAGGGCACTTTAGGGCTATTTTCCGACAATGGTTAACCTCTCAATGTGGTGCGATACCTAAATAGACATATAGGCTGGCCTACGTAACTGTGCATCCGTGTAGCCATAAGCATAAGTATATGTATATATTGTACACACAAAGACTAGGAGTGAGTCCGCATACTCATGTACTGGTATTCTAGCTGAGTGCTAAATGAACTCGTGCACACCCTCATGGATTTGGACACGTACTCCGGTACCCGGTGCGTTTTGGAAATTTAGAATGGATAACAGAGCAAGATTGATGCTCGTACTGTATTCGGGTGGGATGGTGGGGGGGGGTGAGGGACTGGGGGGCTGTACCCGTAACGGTAGTAAATGAAATGTTACTTGTACTCATGTTGTTGTACTCGTAAGATATGTATTCCATGATCCAAGGGAGAAGCAACCCCGACGCCATCATCTGACATTGTTTACTATAAAGCATAGGCTACTCCATTGACTTACAAACTAAATCCTCAATATAATATGGTCCCTAAAACTTTGCAGAAGCTTTCACCGGGTAAGAGTTATCGTACCCCTCACTGGGTAACTTACAAATTGACTATTAATGGCACTTTTAATTTTCCGTACCCATGATCGTGTAGATTATTTTAGTTATGGAAAGAGTCCAAACGCTTTCCTCCTTGGAATCCATTCAAGTATACCTCTTATGACTTCATGCATATTTTGTCTGTTACCTGTCAATTTCTATACATAGCGACCTCTATTTTGAAAATATCATACGCCACCCTATATGTTTAGACCAATGGGTTATGTTCTTATAGAACTGAACGCTGTAAACAATTTTTTTTTTAAACATAGATATAAATAAATAAATAATGAATCACATTTATTAAACAAACAGTGATGGAGAAATATACCGAATAAAAAATGCATCGACAAAATATAATACAAAATCACGAAAACTTTTTCCAAAATTCTGCACCGTATTTCTTTCGTTTCTTTAGAGACCCACGATGCACGAATGTAGCTGTATGGAACTCTATGAGGTTTGTATAAAGGGAAAGGATCGAACAGAATAGAAAGTGTGATGTGGTACTTTTTCTCATTATTTTTTCAAATATTTTTTCACATAAAAATGTTTTTCATTTTTTTCACATAAAAATGTTTTTTATTTTTTTCACATAAAAATGTATTTTATTTTTTTCACAAAAAATACACAAAATATTTCACACATGATTTCCTAGGTGCGTTCAGTGTATTTTTTGTAATGAAAGATGAATTTTTCCTTTCTCACTGCATTTTCCATAGTACGTTAACCTTCAGGAAGTCTAACACTTTTTTTGAGTCTGCAGGTGTTATCCCACTAATGCGTATACTTATTAGGCCTATACATCATTGTATAGCGATGGCATAGATGCAGCGATCATAAACTTTGCCCTTATAAAATGTATATCATGGTATTTAAAAACGTTGGTGCTACTAAAGGGTTCTCGCTAAGTGGGACTCCTCTAACACAGTTGTGAAAGTTATAGCAATAAAAATATGTAGTACTATACATTTCTGATAAGCTGTCAGGGCTCTCCGCTTAAACTTCGTGAAGTTTCCTACGAAGAGGAAACCTATGGGACACAAATTATGTAAATTATTCTGCATAATTAAACAATTATTTAGCAGCTGTTTTAAGTAATTTGACTCAAATATTACGTATAGATAAATGCTGCGTTTGAAGAAGAAATTTTTGGTGTTATAAAAACTGCCCTGAAATTGGTCCAGGGTAGTCTTTTCTGAAAGGATAGTGACGTATGCAGTGATGTGTATATGACGTGTACAGGTGATCAAAGGACTTTTTTTGCAGGGGGGGGAGGTGGATTCGTCTAATTTTTCTCCGACAGAATTCTAAAAGTCGCCCGACTGAAATATTTAACCCCCGACGGCCGAGGGGGAGCTCCCCATCCTTTGTGCACGCCACTGAGAGTAAAAAAAAAAAGTTTTATTTTCTTTTGTTTTTCTATGCATCGACTTAGAAAACAATAAGAAGCATCCGAATTCGGTTTCTACAAAGACGGTTCATGAAGATAGAGTCAGAGAGGGAACACGTACAACAGGCAACTCGCTTGGAACAGAAAGTAGATGCATGGAGGTAAAGCTGAAAGAAATGTATTCAAGTTTCCTTTGTCTTAATCTCTGAGGAGCTCTAGTATCTTTAAGAGGTCTATTGTATAAGTTGTTGTGAATAACTATTTTCCTATGAATGTACAAAAACATGAAAAACACTTCAAAGGCAGAAATGTCGAAAAAGAGAAACGAAGAGAAGGATAGGGTTAGGGTTGGGGAAGGCGGTGTAGGAGGGCGAAAGGGGTGGAGGGGGGTGTCTGGGGTGGGGATTGGGAAAACTGAAAAAACGTAAATAGATACTACAGACTGATCATATCTGTCAAACCGATACCAAGATTTATCAGTAATGGCCTTATCTTTTTATTTATTTATTTTTTTTTGCTTTCTAGAAGGTATATAAAAACTTTCCTGCCGGTTGTCTTCCTAGAATGTATTCCATTCATGTAGATGAGTGAATTTGAACACTTATGTGTATCACTAAAAAGTTTGTTACAGCTCCAGGCCCGGTGTCAATTGTGTAGTCCGGGGATGATGGGATAAATAATCATTAATATACTGATTTTTCGTAACGGACTTAAAAGACGAAGAGAACAAAAATAAGCAGCTCAAGAGGTTGCTCGGTGACATAATTGGTCCAGGTTTCCATGGTAAAAGACCAAAGGCCTAACATGCATGAGAAATACGCGTATAATGAGGAATGTAATTTTTTTCTCTTTTCTTGCAGGTCAGATCTGACAGAAATCATTCGTACCACTGAAAATATTGTGAGCCAGCTGCAGCAGTTATCGATCGCAAAAGAAAACGAAGGAAACAAAAACCAATCTACAACGAAGACGTGATCTGAAGTTGATCGATTATATTTAATAACCGAATTATAGGTCGCATGAAAACGGTTTTTCACTCAATTTTTACGGCACTTTTCCGAAAAAAAATGTAACAAAGACAGGAACGAATGTCATCATGAAAAACTATGACGTCACTGCGAATCTCTCATACACAGAATCATTTTGCAAAATATTGTGAGAATCAAATTATGAAATGCAGCTGCAGGAATTATCGATCAGCGACAGGAGTTATCGATCAGTGTTATCTTTGCCAGTGGCTCTTACTTGGATAAGTCCCACAATTCTGGGAAGAAAAAACACGCCAAAACGTAGAAGGCTACTATATTAGTGGGCATTAAGTTTAAAGGCTATGGACACTAGTGCGCCCTTTAGCACTGTGCGATTGCAAACCGATCAGTCCGCCCCTGCAGAGGGTCATGCATGCAGTTATGCATGAGGGTCATGCATGCATGCATTTGCCTCAACTTAAAACTATGTTCACGTCATTGTCTATATGCTGTATGATCTATAAGATGTCCCCCGGGTTATATGAACTTTTAGTGATCAATCGTGAAGCCTTGGATGGTTGTCCTTACAAAGAGACTAACCTTGACGTTTTGCACCCACACTACGCTAGATTTTGGTTACCCTATTTACTTACCGGTAGCCTATAACAGTATCCTCATAACATATCGTAAAAACTATCCAACAACCCACATACCCCCTTACTGTCCAACATACTCTTATATTCCATCAGGCTATAAAGTTGATGGTTAGCAAAGTTGTCCAAGTTCTTTCATCTATTAGACCAATTATTTAAGTAGAATCACCACTTTTCTTGTCAGTTCTGGGAAAATTTTAGGGTAATGACCGCCAGAAGGTTTCAGGAAGTGCTAGTTCCCATCGTCGAACAATAAAAACCACCAATCGTTTTCGGTGATGTTTGCAATAGGATCGCACGAATCCCATTGTCTTCGGTGTAAACGTTACTCTTTGACAGTGGCACCCAACTGAATTACCTGCCATTCATCATAGGATGGCAAGTTTCCGTCGAATTGTCACCTCTGAAAACCAACAAGCACCTCTTTGACCGGTTACAAAAAGGAGGAAAAAGAAAGAATTTTGTAGCAGGTGTAAGAAAATACCAATGGGGCATAAGAAAATGCTGAGGTGGGCACTTCTAAGTACAATCTTAACGATGGTATCTGAGCTAACAATGTTATACTTGCGTGTTTCAATGTGTAGCAGACGTGTAGTGTGGGTACCATATTCCGAGTACGTGTACAGCATATCGTATGTGTGTTGGTACTATTCTAGTAACGTCCAAACCATAGATAGATAAATAACATTTATAAAGCCCCACAATGGAACATATATAAATATACATAAATATATATACATTAATTAAATATATATTATACATATATATATATATATAACCAGGCAAAGTGGTTACGTAATGTCAGTGCTTGGACTCAACGATAATCAGAATAATAATAGTAATAGTTGACAATAGGGCCTCTGTTTTAATCGGGAAGAAGAAATATTATTATGAAGTATAATTTATCTACGGATTTATACAGTCTCTTTTATCGTTCTAATTTTAATCTGTGAATATTTAAATGTGTTCACTGGTGTGGGTTTAAACTGATGCAACGGCTCTGTGACGTCATCAGGCACGGTTTGATGACTTGGAGTGAGTTAGCTAGAGGTCATGACTGAAGCAGAAATAGTATAAATAAACTGTTGACAATGTTTTAATAGAAAAGTTTACTATCAACTCATTCTGATTACATAATTTTTCTGATCAAATTTATTAAGCAATAGATGGTTACCACCCGTAACAATATAACTGACAGATGGAAACCACCCGTGAGGAAAATAATGTCACCGTGATTTAAGAATGTAAACGTACTTTATAGATAAAAGCATAATAAGAACATGAATATCGGTGACTTTTTAGGACATCAAGAGTATTATTCACTGGCATTGGTAGATCCACACCGATGCTGGAAGTTAAAAATGCCACCGGTTTTTCAGCACCTGTAAATGCCCAACGATAAGAGCATTAGCTAGCTAACCCAATCGATTTCAAGCCCATAATAGATCTTGGACTAAACAAACGAGTATTAGTACATATGAATAACAACAGGCGCGTGGAAGTGTGTCTGTAAGACGATAAAGAAGAAAATACCAGTGTACTTAATAAGGTTATTACAACAGTCATCAATGTGTTGTCCTATGAACAGCCTCCCGTCAACTAAAAGACCCCGATATTTTTTACACAGACTGCATTTAGAGAGTTTCGAACCATTAAATGACAAGAATTCGGGACAAGGATGATCATAATCACGCTCATGAAAAATGTTGTAATGAGTTTGACCAGAATGCAAGGTAAGTTTGTTAACATCAAACCAAGTTTTGAGGTTCCCTAACACGATAATCACAGGCCTAGGCTCGGTGAGATTTATGCAATTTTCGCCATGAAAGAGACAGGCTTTCGATTCATCGGAAAATATAGTCTCAAAGACATCATTGACGTAACTTCAGAATCAAAGGTATGAAGAGAGACCCCCGAGCCTGGAAACCAGTAGAATTATTAGCCTTGTATTTCAAAACAAAGAACAATCGAAGATCATATTTTTATGTTACAAAATGTTATATTTTTAATCACTTCCATTGTTGATGTTTCTCCCCTGGCCCTCTTTGAACTCCCTTGTCTGGGTCTGTAAGGTATAGTTACGCGAAGTGTCCTCTCCCCCTGACTCCCTCATTAATCTGTTTGATCATCTTGGTTAGCCCATCAGTATTATGGCATGCGTCATATGGAGTATACAAGAGAACTGCACAATTGCACTATAAAGACTGACGGTACATGTTATGGAATTCACGACTCAAACGGGGTACCTGGCCTGTCTAATACTCAACATGGCAAGCCAACAGGGCCACAACGGATGTCCTATATACACGTGTGTCATGCCCTAACCATTGGGTATTATGTTACGCGCTGTCGAAATTCGCGACGCTTTCACAAACGTATCACATGAGTGAAAACGCAGCACTGGCTTATTGTATTGAGCATGCGTATAGTGCGTTCTAAGTTTTGAAGCGCTTTTACCTATACATGCACCGTGTGGACGAACTCTTTTCTTTGATCTCCTTGCTGACCTTTAACCTTGAATCAACACCACCACTTTCGCATACAAATTTAAGAAAAAACAACATTATTTTAACAATTGATACAACAAATAAGCTATATTTGGCTCCAGTGTTTTTACCGATTATGGTAGCTGATACTACATCGAGAAATTATTACCTAAATTTTCATTTACTTTTGGTCATTTGTTTCAATTACATGGTTCATAAATAGAGAGCAAACACTAATCTTACGCAAACAATCGAACAACAAAATAACCCTTCCCTTTAAGCTAAGAGAATGCTGATCAAAGGATTTCACATCACAACAATTGTGTAAATTTTAAATGAAAAAACAACCCGAACCGCGTCTCTCAGCATACTACAGGATTGCAGCGACGATCTATATTAGGTGATTTCTTGCACAGCGATGCATTTAACACAAGTCAAATGATATGCGGATTTTCCCACAAAAATCTGGAAAAGTGTAAAATTTTCACCAAATTGCTTTTTGGATTCTTTGAAAGCTTGTGTTTAGATTGTCTTTATACCACGAGCTGTGATTGACAAGCGAAAGTGCAGGGTTATAGGCGCTAAAGTAGACAAGAAGTGCCTCCTCTTTCACGCTATGTGTATATGTCTTGGCAAATTTGGTTAACATGTATCGCGAAGAATAACGTACATCTATATAGTTATTTTTAAACTGCCCAGATTTAAATGCGATAAACTTACCTGTTTATCTTCATCATATATTGTGGGGCTCAGTGTATAACTATTTACAGACTCGGGATCAATTTCTTTTCTCTGGAAAACGAAAGAAAAAAAAGCGAGAAACGAAAGAAAGAAGGAAAAGGTGCATACAGTCTAATCAGATTATCCTCAAAAAGTGTGAAGCTCGGATATGGATTTGGAAGCTGTGATTTCGTCTGAGAAATTGTACGAAACAGCACAGAGTTAACAACGGCCGTATATACAGATAAAGTTATATTAAGACCAGGTTTTAATATTTATCTCTTTTGAATGCGACAAGGAAGAATCAAGCATTTCGTCCAACCATGGTAAGTCCTTACTTGTTTTGTTTATCTTTTCATTTAAAATCATTTGATATGGAAACTTGAATATATACAAAAGACTTATGTATTAAAGGTTGATAAATGGCTTTACGATGAGTTATATGTACGGTATAGGATAAGTCTATTTATACATATAGTGTGTTAGGTAGAAATTATGGTAGAGATTCTATAGGTTTAATTATTAACAAAGATCATATACAGACTAATATTATACTGACAACCATAGGTATATCTAAAATATTATAATATATATAAATTATAATATTTATAAATATCTTATGAATGCTGCATTAATTTTTTATAATACTACACACCATAAGAAATTTCTAAAACGAAGAATTTAGTTATTAATTTAAAGTGACGTGGTTTAATTCTTTATTTTTTTATTTGTTTGTATTGCATGAAAAACCGAAGGTTCTTGCAAAAGTATATATGAGCGTTAATTCATGTGCATTCGGACGACATGCCCTGACCGTTAAGTTTTATCGTTCTATAATCGTTGACATTTCAGATATTATTTTGGAGAAAATAAAGTAAATAATTTGAATTGATCTGGAGACAAATTAGAATGCTGCTTAAATCAAATGCCAGTTTTGCTGTATACATACAGCAGTAAAGATTTCTCGTTTCTTTTGGTAAATGCAATAAGGCGAAACGGAATTACTAAATGCCCAAGTCTTCAGTTATATAGTTCAATGACTAAAATAGTGTGAGGCTCGATATAGACATATAGGTTACTATACTGTGTATGATAATTGGAATACCGCAGCGATGTGGGGGGGGGGGAGTGGGGAGGGGGGTGTTGATGTACATAATACCAAGGAGAATAATTTCATGTGTTGTTGGTTACGTTATATAACGTGCGAGAAGCAAGCAAACAAGACTTAATAAGTGATCAGGGAAGCTGGCTTAAAATCAGAGAAGGAAATGATAAGTTCATTGGCATTTTGAGTCAGTAAAGATTCTCTGAATATTAATGAACTGAAAGATTACATGGTAGACCTATTTTGATGAACGATTAGGAAGCGATTTGGGAGGGGGGGGGACCTCCATTTAGATATTTAGGATAAGGGAAGAAGATCTTTATCTATACAATTACTAAAAGCATTTTTGCAGAGACAAGTAAAATGACAAACTCAGTCTTCTGTGTTGATCAAGAAAAATACGTTCAATGTGCTTTGATTATACTAATGCAACGACAAATGATTCCATATTTGTGTAATTTCTGTTGTGATGTTTGAGCTCTATCTTGGATCTCCTCATAGGAAAAACAAAGGTTATTTTGGGTTACAATCTGTGGTAATTTTTTTTTTTTTAACTACGATGATATATTTCCAGGTCAGGCGACATTATTTTATATGTATACTATTGTCATTAGTTTGACATTTAAAATAATCGTCATTGTTATAAACCGGGAATCAGATAAAAAGTATAAAATACATCAGAATCAGGACTAACAACAACATTCAACATAAACATCAATAACACTCATCGTCAACAACACTCAACATAAACAACGACTAAAGCAAGAACAAGAAATATGATAAGTAAATGGTGTCAACGACAACAATCTCATGCCAAAAAAAAAACTAAATGAAAAATGAGTAAATTACAGAAAGAATAATAGAAGCAATAATTAATAACTGGAACAACAATGAGAGAAATATCAACAACAACAACGTAATATGCCGTAGCAACAACATCAACAAGGATCAACGAATGGTGTCAGCGACAACTCTGTCAGAATGGAAACGTTCAACAGGTGAAAACAAAGAACAACAAAGACAAAAAATAAATGTAACAAAAGTAAAAACTGCAACATCAATAAGAGAAAAGAGGATAACGGAATACATTTTTGTTAAAATTAACTTGTTTGATTAATTACGGAAATTATCTTAAATCTCCTCTCGGTACATGAGGAGTAAAACATTGCTAAACATGGAAAGCACTTTTAGAAGTATCAGGAGTCAACAACAAATAACCTTTTGTTTGCTGACTGCTTCCAGGAAGAAAAATATAACAGTAAAACATAAATCATAAGTTTTCTTTGTCGGTCGACTGGTAAAGGAGACTCCCATCAGACATATGTTGTTGCAGTGCGCCCTCAACATGGTACCACAATCCCTAAACTCCGTACACACGGCTAGAATTTGAACATTCGTACACAAATTTGTTTTGATTTATCATCTGTTATTCTCATTCTCACCTTTCCGATGATGATAGTGGTGGTGATGATGATGATGATGATGATGATGATGATGATGATGATGATGATGATGATGATGATGATGATGATGGTGGTGGTGGTGGTGGTGATGATGATGGTGGTGGTGGTGGTGGTGGTGATGGTGGTGATGACGATGATGACGATGATGACGATGATGACGATGATGACGATGATGACGATGATGACGATGATGACGATGATGACGATGATGACGATGATGACGATGATGATGATGATGATGATGATGATGATGATGATGATGATGATGATGATGATGATGATGATGATGATGATGATGATGATGATGATGATGATGATGATGATGATGATGATGATGATGATGATGATGATGATGATGATGATGATGATGATGATGATGATGATGATGATGATGATGATGATGATGATGATGATGATGATGATGATGATGATGATGATGATGATGATGATGATGATGATGATGATGATGATGATGATGATGATGATGATGACTCCAATCGCAAAGAAATTCACTGAAGACTTCCTCGGTCGATAAGTAATGTGACCATAAAAATTGGTGAATATGAAAATTGTCACAAAATTATAAATTTACCGTAGAATAAATAACCGAAAAATTGTCAAAGAATTACTGAAAGAGAATTTTAGGTCATTTAGGCATATCAAGCAGTATTTGTATAATAATATATTCAGAGATCAGTAGCATTAGTGGCATCAGCGTTCAATGTGTCCCTATTTAACCAGGGCTTCCATGACCCACGGGCCAATGTCGCCCGCGAAAGATTTTCAAAAGTCCGGTCCCCCACAAAAAGACAAGAAAAGAAATCTGGCCACAGTTTTTATTCGATTTAATCAGGTATGCGGGCCCTGGGTGTCTTGGGGCTTCAGTCACCTACCAACCGACACTGGCCATTGTTCAATATATAAATAAAGCGAGAGTTTGTCTCTCTCTCTACGCCCTTTGCTTCAGTCATGTTTTAAATGTCCCTCGTAGACAATTACTTTAGCACTCCTGCTATGCACTGTTGCCGAACGCATTTGGTACAATCAATCAATTTTCAGCCATAGCGGTTAATTTCAGCCATAGCGGTTATTTTCAATTGTGATTAAATAAGGGAAAAAAAATCAACATATTTTATGGCGATATATAATTGTGTTTTTTTTTTACAAATAGAGGGCGTGGCCTTTATGACTACTGGCGTAGAAGATACAGAAAAAAATTCAAAAAATGTTGCCTCTGAGCAAAGCGAAGAATTTTAATTTCTAGAGTTGTCGTTAAATTTGTTTCACCGTTTGGTTGCGTCAATCGTCACCCTTCCCATTTCCCTACCCCGTCCCCTACCTTCCTCCTCCACCTCCCCTTACCCTTACCTCTTCATCTCCCCTTATCCTTCCCCTACACAACCTTGGGACTTAGGGGAGTGACGTCAGTATTATATGTAACGTACACAATATTTAATTGGCTCATTACGCTTAACATCTTAGTATTCCTATTGTCGTGTTTATATTGTTTCCATTCTTTCTGTGGGTCTCCTAAAGTATGAGAGAAACTAAAGAAAAAGGGACAAAAATAGATTTATTTCCGGCAAATAACTCCATGAGACCAACCGTTCTGTTAAAATGGAATTTGTTTAAACAATAGATCATGCATGAATAATCATTTATATGGAAATAATTACCGCTATTTTATTTAAGAAATCGGTTCGTGTGGTTTAATCACGGAGCCTAATTGTTCGTGGTATGTGTTCGTTTTCTTCGTTAACACCAAATGATTTAGTTATTTATCAATTCAATGAGAAAATGATTATGAATACCCAAAAATAGAACACAAATAATGTATTTATTCAAATGCAGAAAAAAAACATGGATAAAAAAACTAGAATTGTAATTAATTGGATGTGAACTAAAAAATGAAAAGAGTGAAGAAATTATGCATGAATTTCTAATGTCATCTATAAGAATCCAAAGCGTCTAAAATTAGTCACTGCACCTTTTATTTCAGGAAATTACGTCAGGAAAACTTGATATTACGCCAAAAAATGTTGACCTTGCGAAATATGGTAGTTACTCTCTATGGATGAGAGGAAATTACTTGTTGGTATACTTTAAATCCAAGAACAATTAGGGTAAATTCACAGAATCAAGTTTTATTACGGAATAGACACAGAAGTGAAAACTAAAAAAGCCAAAAAATGAAAAAGAGAGGAAGAAAGAGCTTTAGAGAGAGGGACGGAAGGAGGTGGGGTGGGGGGGGGGCAGGGTCACCTCTTCCCCTAGCATAATTTTCGTGTCAAGAAAGTTTGAGTAACTTTTAAAGCAGCTCCTTTAAAAATTGTTTGACTTATTCAGACATAATGATCAGCTGTTTTCGACTTTGCGACAAACTTTTCACAAATCACTTTATATCCAACAAGACTAAACGTCAGTAAGTTTTTTATTCTTCTATGACATCGGTTGTCTACTTCTGTGGTTTTTGCTTTATTCTCTGCATCGTTACTGATGTTTGTACTACCTTTCGCTTATTAGATTATTATTATTAGATTCCGCTAATTAGTACTGAATGTCAATTGAAAAAAAAGAAGATCCAACCTGATTTCTAAATACACAAAGTATAACCCCTTTCTCTTTATATTGGAATCTGTTGATTTGGGGTGGAATCTGTCTAGTATGTAATATTTGTAAAGAAAGAAAACCGTCATATTCGGAAAAGGGGAGAGTGAGAGTAACAGAAGAGAATTTTTTTTTTGTGTACGAAACGAAACAAAAAAATTCAAACAGTATAATGTGTAGTTAATTCTTATGCGCTTTTTTTTTAAATCCGTATTTATACCTGTTATACTTTGGCATGGTTGTATGTACTGCCACTCGGTTTTATATGGTATTTGTAGTGGCAAGCGAAATAAAGGTACAATCTGGAAATCTTGTATATAGATCCTAGTGCAAAATTAAGTACACGTGTACTCGAGCTTAGAACGTTGTACTCAATGAATTTTTGAATTTTATACAGGTACTCTCATCCATGTTGTTAGTACTCATATTACAAATCTGATATACCTGGCGATAATTTTTTTTTTTTTTTTAAACTCAATGATTTTTTGGGCTGAAAAAATGTTCATGAATTATTAGATTTATTTTGACAATTCCGTCAGAAAAACGACGGAAAAAAGGTATAAAGCTACATTCTGCTTTATTTTCCCAATTTTCTCATTTTAAGGTTTGATTGTGACTCAGGAATCCACATGAGTATCTCTCACAGATGTTTTCGGTATAATTGAATTTATCTTTTTCGGCCTTCTGGATTTTTCTTTCTTTTTTTGTTTTTTTCTTGTTTGAGTCTTTCATGGAGAAGTGGAATTTAAATCAGACATGACTACTGTAAAATTCTATCGGTATTTCACAAGATGACTCCTGGAATAATTGAATTTCCTATTTTTTTTCTGTATATAGAGGAAATCGTGAACTCCGAAAGAACTCGTGAGTAATTTAACGCATCGTCTGTGTGAATCACGAACGATAACAATTTACCTGAGTCACTGGTATCTACAATCCTTCGGCTCGGCGTTTTTTTTTGTGGAGAAAGATAAAAAATATATTTGTTATGATACATTTCAGATCTAGACAACTTGTGAAGGATTGGTTGAGGTGGGTGTGATGGAGGTAGGCTCTGATAAGCAAAGACTTACCATAGTTTTCGTTTCGGCACATACCGTATATCATTAAATGAAAAGAAAAATACAAAAAACATATCGACATTCAAATCAAAAGAAAAAAACAATCCATCAAATAGTAAGTCTCATGAATATTCAGCGATTTCCGTGACGTCACTGATTATGACTTGTACGTATTCCGAATTTCGTGTTTGCGCTTCAATAAAACGCTGGATTGCAATCAGTGGCAAAAATGAGCGTTGGGACGCCAGGTCTGGCAAACTAGGACAATTAGGTCACCGGGCATCCCTTTGAAGTCTTAATTGTTCCTAAAACATACACTTCTCTTCATCCCCCATATTTTCATGGGTTCCATAGGTCACCCAAAGCCTCTGGGCTATGCCCCCTGACCCCCCACCCCCTCGCACTCGCCAGACCTGGCAACAAACAATAGTTTTATGTACAATGCATAATGTTTCTTGTACAAACCACACATTGATTACCCGAGGTGATTTTCCACTCGAACACATAACAATGTGTGGCGCCCTCGTTTATTCGCCTAAGTATTGCCTATACCTGAGTATACCAGGTGCAAACGCGCAATGGTCAATCAAGCCATTTGAGAATATATATTTGAAACAAATTCCCCTGGTTAACCTATAAAGCTTTAATTGGTCGTCTGATTTTATCCTCTGACTTATCGCTTCTTGCAATTAAAGCCACAAAGCTGCAATGAAAACAACAACATAAACAATAATATAAACAACAACAAAACAACAACATGAACAACATTAAAAAATATAAACATAAAAACAACAACATAAACAACAAGAAACCAACTACATAAACAACAGCATAAACAACAACATTAACAGCAACAACATAACCACCAACAACATAAACAACACAAACAACATAAAAAACAACAGAAACAACCACATAAACAACAATATAAACCACAACATAAACAACAACATAAGCAAACACATAAACAACAACATAAACAGCAACATAAACAACATCTTAAACAACAATAAAAACAACAACATAAACACAACATAAACAGCAACAACATAAACAATAATAAAACACAACATAAACAACAACAAAACAAAAACAACAAATAAAATAAAAAAGAAGTCACACGAGTCACACAAAAGTCTTGAACAGACTTAGAAAATTGCGTTGACCAGCGGGTATGTCTTCTATCTCTTCCTACCAAACTCCCGTTCTCAGTAACATTTTCTCCACCACGCCCCGCCCATCGCGACGTCACCGTAAGGACCCTAGCATGTTATATCTGGTAGTCTATTCCATCAACATAATTAGAAAGTTAGATCTCCTTTTGTTTTTCTTTACAAGGCAAAATATTTCCTCAGCCGACTTGCGACGCGCACTTGACTCGCGGGACGTTTTTGGAGATTAATCTAACTTATTGTCCTCTAGCATATATGTGTTCTACAGATCGGTCACATTCATTCAACCCTGTCATAATTCCCCCTTTTTGGACCGCTCGGCGGTTTACCGAGGTGTGAAAGCGCTGTGTAAGCCACAAGAGCGGGTGAACCAATATCTCTATTCATAAGTAAAAAAAGTGCAGTTGGATAGATTTTTGTTTCGTTGAAATCCAGTTCATATCGCAGACCAAAATTGACTCATATTCGTGTGGTTCAGCCTAGAACTGCCTAACGACGTATTAAACAAAAAAAAAAAAAACCAAGTAGCTTCTAGACCTTGAGGCCTATTGTAATCCACATTACAGCTGGAAACAATGTGCTTGTGCACTGTTGCACACATGTTATACCCTGTGTTAAAGTTTGTACCATCATTTACCTGTGAAACAAGGAGGAAGGATAGAAGCAAAGTCGTCTGATACAATATATACAGACCAATTAAAACTGCTACCTTCGCCGTCCGTTAACAAACAGGTAAGTGACCGCTTTACCGGTTTTGCGCTTGTAATTATTAATCTGATTGCAATGCAGAGACGTCTTCATTAGTTTAAATTTTTTTTATTTTGACCTGTATACTAACTATAAGTTCATTTCATGTGGAGTTACATTGTTGTATAGCAGCAGCAATGTCTGTTTAATTGAAAATGTTAATTGAATAAGTCGAGATATTATACATTTATTATGTGTAACAATCGTGTGGTGTCTATATATACCAGTGATATTATTGGGCATGCAATGTATAGGGACAGCACCATACATGATATCATTCTGGTTTAATACAGTAATGTATTAACACAAATAGAGTAAGAGAGTAAGAAAGCGAGAGAGGTGGAGAGAGTGGTGTGTGGGAGTGGGGGGAGGGGGGTAGGGGGCGTGGGCGGATGGACAGACAGAAAGACAGTCAGACAAACAGAACGACCACTAGACATAGAAATGCTCGATGGCTTGAAATAGTTATTGTAGAACCTGCAGACAGAATTGAAATAGCTCTTCTTACTTTGTTCATCGTTTGTATTCCCTTCGGGTGGGGGTACATACTATGGGGGTGGGAGGGGGTGGGGTGGCCGGAGGAATATATTGGAATATACGTTGTTGACAAAATGGGTCGGCCCCCTATTTCCATCCAGTTGCCTGGAATCTTAGGCAGCAGTTTGAATTTGTCGAACCTTTCGTAAAATCTGTAAGAGCACACAAGAAACACCACGCGCGCTTAGCTTCAACTCTCCTCCAATCCATCTCGCCCGAACAGATCAGTAATAGAGTGAAATGGTATCGTGTGCCATTTTGTATGGTCTGATTACGCAATAGGTTGTTGTCCAATTTGACCTTTAAATAGCTGACGAGAGTGACACATTAATCGTAACAAAGGATTACCATAAAATCAAGTTCTGATCAAGAGTATGCTGTTGCCACATATACATCTCTGATTAGAATTGAAATAAATTGTAAGCCCCACCCCTGCCCCTACCCCCCAACAAAAAATCATACTAAATATGAGTCCATTAGCCTTAGGTAAAGGTAAAAGTCACAAATTTTTGAAATTTTCCAATTTTCCTTTTTGTACATGTGATTAATGCAAATAAAATAATATTATGTGGTATAATTATTGTTAAAGAGTAACATGGCATTAAATTACTGTAATAACATGACTAACATTACTGAATTGCTCAGTAGTCTCCATTCCTCTAGTGAAGACATTTTATAGGAATTAATTTGAATAATTACAATCTTATTTTATGTAATAGCCTTCTCGGTCAGTAGTTTGTTAAAATGCTCGACGAAATGCAAAAATCTGCCTTGGGGCGGTGGGGTGGGGTGTACATCACCCCTACTCACCCCCCCCCCCCATTGCAGATATTAATAAATATCGATTAATGATCAGCGATATTTTATCAAAATTACCAACCCCAGCTTCCTTCGCCCCTCCCCCTAAAACAGAGTGCCCCGCAGGTTTGAGAGAAGGGGTCTTGTAGGGTAGGAATATAACCAATTGAGTTGTATAGAAACCTCTGGTATCCGTCCTCGGTGTCGGGCTCGAAAAAATGTCATTTTCCCTCAGTTGCTCAAGGAAGTCCATTCCAAAACAAATGTCATGATTCATTTTGTTCAAGGGTAGGCCTTAACACGCTCAGGGCTTGTAAATGTGCCCGGACCGCCTTCCCCTCCCCCTCTCCCTCCCCAAAGTCATACTGGAATACAAGAATCATGAAGAAACCGTTGCCTATTGCACGAGACGTGTAGTAAGAATTCATACTAGTCCAAAGAGAGAGTTCAAGGCAAGGTATACGTAATTTGATTTTAAGATATCATTTTATTTCTTTAATTAGTGGCAAGCGTCCTTAAGATGATCAACGCCGCCCCCCCCCCCTCACCAAAAGAAAAAAAATGTTAACAAGGAAAAAAAGCTCTTACGAAGGACGTCCATGCTTGTTTCTATTCTATAGTCTTGCACTAACAAATTACTTTGCGTATAATTTGCGCCACTTACTTTTTCTATATTAATGTTTTTCCCCTCGCGGTAATTGCATAAGTGACAGCTTGCGAAAGGATTGGGAAAATCCCTAATCATAGCCCCTTGTTTCCTTTTCTCTTTGTAAATATTGTTCAATTCTTTTATTTTTCTTTCACTGTACCGTAATGGCTGATTAAGCGATTACACAAAACTGAAAGGTGGAATATCTAATTTCACTATTTAATGTTTAGAGATGAGCTCCAAGGCTGAAATTTCTGCTCATCAATTTCTGCCATCTTCCATTTTTAGTTTGTATAGACTTTATACAGCTTTTATAGTTTACAAAGGAAAAGTCGTTAGCAGTTGCGTGGTTCAAATAAAGTTTGCTGTCAAAATGTGTGATCAAGTAGTGCCCTGCGTGCATGATGAAATCTTTATTGTGTCGTGGGGAGGTGAGAGGGATGGGAAGGGTGGGGGTGGGGGGTCAAACCAAAGCGGTCTCGGATTGATACACTATAACAATGCATGTCGCACCGCTTACTTCATTGCGAGAGTCAAGTTTATAAATGGTATCTCTCGAGTTTACAAAATGCCGCCCCCTAGAGTACCGTTAGTACGTGTATACAAATCTATCAGCGGGTGTATATATCATCTTGTTCGTGAGTACCACTACCAGTACTCAAATCCATGGCTGGCGTGTATGAGTACCTACAAGTTATTCAATAGAATACAAGTATGGTATTCGGATACACTACAACTCGTATCTCTGCAGCATATTATAATAAGCGTAGTCGGTGTACACCTTTGAATATAAACTGGCCCGTTGTACATTGGCTCTGACAACCCTCTTTTACTACCTTTACTTTTTCCCCTTCTCTTTGTTAATTGGAGAATAATTCATTATAACATGCGTATAATTATCGTTAATGGTAATTTTTAGCAACAAGTTTGTAACATCGTTATATGTAACTATGTAATTATGTGAAATCTTTATCTATCTGCGACTCTTAAAAGAAATATGTAAAGTCGTATCGGCTTTGTCATTAAAAAGTTTCTCAACAATCTTCGTACTTAGGACTTACAGGACTGGTACCGAGCATTCATGCAAACTATTTATTTTAAAATAATTTGTTTGTTACCTAAACATTTTTGAATTTAAACTTATTCATATTTTAATAGTATTATATATTTGGACCCCAGCTAACGACACGATACGTACGGCTTTTGTTAAGAGAAAAAAAAATTCGCCGCAATTTTTAGTTTACCACTTTGTAGTTTAGCATTGTATAGAAAGATTGTTCTCGCATTTCATCACTTTTGATTCAAAGAATCTGGCGATACGTCTAAAAATAAAATCAATCCCAGTCACGTGACTATATATTTAGTCACAAACTCCGGTCAAGACGATACTAAAAATAAACCATCGTCTTGTTTATTGGAAGTATGCCAACATCTACAAATCTCGCACGGTTAATATATTGAGTCATTGAGGTTTTCAGTGACAAGTTGTTAGCGTATGTACCCCAAAACCGGAGTAAAATGAGTACTTTGGTCACTGAATAATGACATGCTACATGCCATATATATATATATATATATATATATATATATATATATATATATATATATATATATATATATATATATATATATATATATATATATATATATATATATATATATATAATATATATATATATATATATATATATATATATATAAATATATATATATATATATATATATATATATATATATATATATATATATATATATATATATATATATATATATATATATATATATGTATATGTGTAGGTGTAGGTGTAGGTGTAGGTGTGTATGTATGTATGTTACCCTTCCCTCTACCTCTAAGTCTGAATGCCGAAACCGGAGTAAAATGAGTACTTTGGTCACTGAATAATGACATGCTACATGCCATATATATATATATATATATATATATATATATATATATATATATATATATATATATATATATATAAATATATATATATATATATATATATATATATATATAAATATATATATATATATATATATATATATATATATATGTATATGTGTAGGTGTAGGTGTAGGTGTGTATGTATGTATGTTACCCTTCCCTCTACCTCTAAGTCTGAATGTCCACCATCCCCTACACTGACCTCAGCTTGACGCAAGGGTCAAGAGTATTTACCTCACGTTATACTCTGTGTCATATAACCCTATCGGTCACTTCAAAGCTTGGTTCTATTTTCTGATACTATAAATTGCACTCAAAAAAAAGCAGATAGAAAAAAAGGGGACAGATATAAATAGTAGGGTTCAACCATTCGAGGTTTTCATCAAGTTCATGCCTCAATGAAACTACAATAAACTATGAAATAAGATTCACGTGGAGTATGGTAGGCTTTCTAAGAAACTGTTATTGGACCCAGGATAGTCAGGGAGACAATTTTTGTCCGATAGAGAAGTTACTCTAAGTAGATTGATTGAAAGACAAATTACAGAACATTGCCCCTTTATTTCCAAATATTCAGGTTTGTTCATCAGCCGAGGTCAAAAAAAAAAATTAAAAAATTAAAAATAGGTCTGTTTCGGCCTTTCGGAGAAGTGTTGTTTCAACTTTGACCGAGTAGATGTTTGTTTCTACTCCTAACCTTTAAAAGACGTCACAGTTATAGCCATCCCCCCCCACCACCCACACATCCCAAAACATGATAAAATGCCAACTGATAATCACTCATGGTGTAACTTCATCAAGAAAATCATGTCCCTTCACCGGGCCATTAATTTAAATTTAAAAAGTGTTCGAATGAGGTACCGTACTTTGGAAAAGTTTTGGATTTTTTGTTATAGAGGTAAGAATTGTAGGGCCGGGGTGTGTGTGTGGAGGTGGGGGTGGAGGGGGGGGGGTTGAAGGCAGTGGCAGTGGCGGTATTAATGATCATCAAGTGGCCATGGCAACCTGTCCATTCTGTCAATCAAGTTGGAAGCTTTATAATTCCATCACGACGATTCCCATGACGTTTTATTTTTTTAAATATTTTTTTTTTAGAAATTCCAGATTTTTCAAGATCATTTTATGAAACGGATTAAAGTTTTTCGTATTTGGAATAAAAAATTTATTAACGTAATTTGTTCATAATAACTATACATATAGCCTGAATATAGTTCATAATAGAATGGTGACTCATTGGTTCATTATGTTTGAAACATATTCCAAGGCAAATAGTTAACCATATCAGATTTAACCGACCCTGCAAAGGGTGGGGGGGGGGGTCGGCTTCTCAAGAAGTATTTCACCGTACCCATAGATACCTGCACAAAACCCTTCACTGTTACCTTGTTACTGTAAAACGGCACCGGAATTATATATACGCTCAAGGTGAAAAGTTTGTTTAATAAAATACATATTTTTTGTTTGATACAATTACATTCTACTATTGACCTTTGACATTCTGTCTATTATCGTATCAGTTATGACAGTTTGTTTGAAAAGTGTACACATTATTTCTTTTTTTATTTTATTATTTCCTGGATGGGAAGTTTATCAAACAATTTTGGTCGACCTCAATCCCGCTATACCTGTGACTCGAATGGTCGAAGATTGACAGGTAGATCGATACGACTACACACGTAGACAAAGTAACAAATGTATCTTGCTTGAAACTAGAAGAGCAGCTGTCGGTAATTTTTTAATTAGAATTTCTCTTCTTTGTGAAAATATTAATAACAAAACTTGAGAGTATATCGTGAAAACAATGGAGTTATTGTTAATCTGCATTACAAGGTTCGCTTGGGTTATAGGGTATTATTGCAAACGTTTTCTGTGTATATGCTTTATTTTGTAAATCAATTTTTCATGAGAAATAGAAGAAAGAGGGAGTTGGGGGGAGGGGGTGGCATTATCCTCTCATAATATACACAGGTATGCAAGCCTACTACTATAACGTTTTGACAAGTTTTGACAAGGAGTTTATCCCTGCCTAGATAATTGATTTCAGCGCACCTCGATATCTGAAAGTGACATTCAGCTGAGTACAGACAACTTGTTCAACCGGAATTAACATCCCTTCAACCTGAACTTGAAGTGATGTGATCTCTTTGTGTGTTTTCAGCTTTGAAAAAACTGCATGTGTTGGCTTTTGATGTATCGTGTTTGTAACTATATAAATGTTGGGTCTATCGTCTGGGATTAAAATGACTTATTATACAAATGCACGTTGTGTGTGTATAGTATATAGATTTACGTACGATTGAATGAAGACTATACAGATTTGTAATGAAGTTAATACAAAATATCATTCGGAGGGGGGGGGGGAGGGGTAATCAGAGAGAAAAAATGCAGAACCGATATTAATATAAAAGAAATATTATATACATTCAATTTGATCAAGGTTATGATTTACAAACTTTTTAAATTTACTCTTCAAAGCCCTGTATTAAAAATACTTTAGGTTCGTGCTGCATGATTCATTAAGTTACTAGGACAGTTTCTCGTTATTTGGACCGAAGTTTTGCTCACTAAAACATCACCATTTATGTGAAATTTCTTTCAGCTATATAAAAGCCTATACTCAGTCATATTACACTAAATGACAACATATACCCTTCTTGCCGCGAGTAGGAAATGGTTTATTTGGAGGGGAACTAGTATCCCTGTTTTATTCGTAGGCTATATGTGAGAAAATGTTTTTTTTTTACAGTGAGTAGCAAATGGTTCAACCTGGTTAAAACATTCCTGTTCCATATATACGAACAGGTGAATCATCTTATCTTACAAAATGGTTCACCTGTTGTAACTACTCCTGTTCTGTATACGAACAGGTGAAAGGTGAAACCATCTTACAGGGAACAAAAAATGGCTAATCTTAGGGAACTATTCCTCTTCTATCTGAAGTCGTTCAAAATAGGCCTAACCATTAATATAGCAGGCTTAAAATGGTTATTCCCAGTTCGTGTCAATGTAACAACAATAGTATCGTCCCAAAAGGGAGTCATAAGATTTTTTTTTATGGGGGTGGGGGGGGGGGTTAACGGTCATCAGCAAAATATAGACAATTCTGGATTGTGAGGGTAACCTATAATAACCATCGTCTCCGCAAATTAAAACAATTTGTGTAAATGTTTTCGTAGATTTCAAGGAATATTTTAAATCATGCGTTCGCCTTTTTTCTTTCTTTTTTTGGTCTTCGGTTTAGCATGAAATGTTTTATTAATTCTCTTTGACTTGCTCGATGAATGCTTGACACTTAAATTAATTCGATTATACTGTCCAAACGCAGTGCACAGATGCACGTACACACACACACACACACACGTACACAATATGACGTAATCTTTACTCTTGACCTTCGCTAACATATCGCTCTTATATGCATCAATAGCCGTACACTACTACACGTGTCGTCTGCGTGGTCTTAAACGACGTATGTATTTGCTTTTCAGCCTTTAGTTGTTGATATTGATTCACGTTTAAATTTCAATTTTTACCTGGTTAGCATTTCTGTTCAAAAGGTTAAATATAGTCGAAAGGCACAGGACTATAATTTCTTCCGAACATTCTAGACACAATTTTGTCACGCTACACTAAGTAACGACTGAATTGCATGGAAGGATGTTAACTTACGCTCCAGTTTAGAAGTGACTATGTTATTTTGCGGGAACTTTCGATCAAGAGTCACACAGATCAAGTCGGGCGAGATAGGAAAGGTTCTGCTTCACTTTAACATTTTATAGGTAAATTAAATACAACGACTTTCCACTATGTATATTTTGTAATATGTAATCTTCGTAACTGTTCGCCATTGGAACTCCCAATGGTTTAGCTATTATACAGTAAAATCAAATAACTATTGAAATTGTCGTTAAACACGAGAACACGTGAAACGCGAGATTTTTTTTGTTGCGAATTTAGTATTTCGTTTATTCGTTGATTGGTTTTCCCTCATGGTTCAATTCATATGGTGAGTTTTGACTAATTGAAAAAGCTGTCTTCGTTGATTATACCCCCCCCCCCCCAAAAAAATAGAGTTATTTTGAATATGTACCGTACCACAAATGTATATAGTATTCGAATATGCAGCACTGTACCATAATTAACTCTTTTGGTTCTTGTTGAGGAATAACAAGTGAGATGAATTAATCCGTATGTTTACCTACAAATCCTTCAAAGAGAAGACTATAATACGACAATGGGCGTTGCTGTCACCGTTCACCGAACGACGGATGACGTAATCAAGGGTACATCACACACTGTACCGCGGGATTCGGACCTATGCCCGATGCGGGAATGCTTTAATGAACGATTCTACCTACAAAATGTGCCTGTTTTTTATAATATTAAATTAATCTATACATCTTTGCTCTCTTTGCAGGTTCCTCGGTGTGTTTATGCCATGTCTTTCCTTCTACTGCTTCTGGTGTGTGCTGCCCAAGGGGTACTGGTTCATTCCAGGAACGAAAGGGAACGGTGTGAACTATTATCGAAACAGATCAATGCCAGGATGGAGGAATATGACAGTGACCTCGGTCAAACGGTGCATTGTCGTGGCAGAATTACGGCGCAATATTGTGAGGGGTCTTGCAGGTCGAAAGCAATACCAAGCGTTACGTACGTGTCAGGGTTCCAGAGGGTGAGGGAAAAAAATCTTCATATTCATTTAAATGATATATTAAATCATATGTATATATGTATGTATATATATATATATATACATAAACATATACATATATACATAAACATATACATACACATATACATATATACAATACATATATACATATATATTCAATATTAAACCATAATTTAAATTGCCCTTAAAGAAGCCTTCTCAATTACGTTTGGTCGACAATATTAACTTACAAAAAAAAACATAAACTTCGTACTTTTTTTATTTCTTTCATTATTTGAAATGCATAAAAGGAGTTAAGTATGATACTGAAATGAATCGAAAACTTGACATAAAATCAACTCGGAAAGCTGCTTTAAAGAAACTTTTAAATGATAAATTAGGTCTTTAGTTATAGGTCTAAAGGCAAGATTGTGCTAACAAATACTTGAGAATTTTGAAAAATCTCCCGATTAATTAATTTTTGTTTACCGCCGATTTTGATGGAGACGAGGAATCATGTGCCCCAACCACACCCCACCCCACCCCTACCCTACGCACGCCCCTGTTTCAATATCAATGAAATCCACAGGACACTGAATGGTCAAGAGGTGCATGTTATATTCTATTAAGCACTTTAGCTGTCTCCATCTTCACCTATATATTAACTATACCGTTGAAGACGTCTTCGCGGTCAATAATAACATGGCTTGTAAAAGTACAAATGTATGCCTCTACCGCGAAAGTACACATGACCAGTTCACATTCCATTTATAACGACACCAAAAAATGTGGAACATTTATGCCCGAGCATTTTAAAACACCCCCTCTATAGACCACAAAACAGCGGATACGATATTTAAAGAAATCTCGTTTTATTCGACTGTTCTGTTAAATCAGTTTTTCACGGACAATAGACCACCTTTTTAGTGATTTGATCGGAAACAGGCTGAACGATTCTGACGTTCAACAGAAACACATTTGACTTTGTCAGGCTATATATTCTTGAACACAGGAATAGAAATTCCGTTTCTACCCACACAGTGTGTACATCTCGATACCAATTATGTACACAAATTTTTCGTATCATGTATTGACGATATTTCCCGCGTTGCACAGAAACCCGTTTGTTGTAAGAAGTCTTCAAATAGAACCAAATAGAAGGAGAAAAAAGGGCCTTAACAACGTAACCCCCAAAGGAATTGTCTGCGGGGTTAAACAATTTTAGGAAGATGATTTTAATATTACTAAATATTACAAGTAGTATCGCTCATGGGTGGTATACCATAAGGAACGCAACTATCAACAATTTAGATTTTAATACCTCATCTCGCCTACGTGCTTATCCTCATTTACCCCTTTGGCTATTTAATAATATTCTTCTCAGTTGTATCGGTCGGAACCAGAAATAACCCCGAGTATGTATCCCTTGCGGTAAAACTTTTATCATTTTATTGCCTTATCAACAAACCTCACTTGCATCTTGCACCACACACACACACAAAGAGAGGGAAAAATATCAAATAAAAGGAATTTTGTCTATTTCATTTTTTTTTAAATGCTTGTATATCTTACATCTTTTTCAGCTAATGAAGACTTTTTACAACAAAAACAACAATAAATTCAAATTTACTTTAAATTAAGTTGTACCGTATAACCGTCTGCCGCAAAATATATATTTATCTACATGTATGTAAAATTGTAGTATTGCAATGAGTAAAACTGGGCTATGTTATAATGAAAGGGGCGTTGTACGAGGGGTCACGAGGAGGGGGGGGGGGGGCTACGTGCATTCACCCGGTTTTGTGCAAGGCAATAAAAGCACACGAAAAGTGTCCCTTATCGTAATTAAGAAATGCCCGGTCTTAATTGTTAAAGAAAATTAATCAGTTAAATGTTTCAGTTATGGTTAAAGTTAACTAACAAGAGGAATACGGATGTGTTAATAGGCAATACATAATTATACAGTGTATTATATATTCAAACCAGAATTTACAATTAAAACAATCCCACTGCAAAAAAAAAAAAAAAATACTTGTAGTCAATGTAATTATAACTGTACACCGTTTAGGTAAAAGACAGTTTAAATATTTAGCCTACTACTATAAGCTTTAGTACTAAAACAAAGAACTCTTGCTTCATCAATTTTTTCTTTCACTATTCATAGCACATATACTTTAGTCACTATGTTTCAACATTACAATAAATAAAAACAAGTAGAAATATTGGATAAGAATGGTGGAGTCAAAATGGCTACCGTAGTAAACTTCAGTGACTTTTTATTTATTTATTTGGAATGCCGAATGTGCAACATATCAAATAAATAAAATATGACAGACAATTTATTAACCATTAGAACAGTTACAGGATACAATTATCTATCAATCACAAGGGGGTACATTGCAATACTTTAAATGTTTCTACGGAGATTACCAGCGTGTGTCGATCAGCGTTCGTAATCAAATACAACGTGATTAGATTTTCAATCCGGATGATTTCGTCTCCCTAAAAAATCATGTTGGTATTTACTAAATTTAATGTTCAATAATGATCATAAACTTTAAAAGGGCTATGAATTATTTGACCTTTAATATTCTAGACAGTAAAATAAAAAACAGTATCTGAATAATACCAATATCCTGGAAATAATTTGGAAGGTCAAATATCTTGGAAAGTACTTTTAGTTAATTCTATGTATCTTTATAGGGCCAACACTGGGGTCTACACTATTATGATGGACATAGCACAACATATCACCGTTTAATTATCGCTTAACTTGTATATAGTTGATCTCGTCACCAGTTGAGTGTTCGCACTATGCCATAGTAATAAAACTGAATATACATATATATATATATATATATATATATATGTAAAAATATAAATGAAAATCGTAATGAGTTGGAAAATCAAGAACAGTGAAAAAACTTTCAGCCTCCACCGGGATTCGAACCACGGGCCTCCCGCTCTGTACGCGGACACCCTAACCACTAGGCTATGGACGCTGATTGTATGTCCAGAGGTTCGAAACCGGTAAGGAAGATCGTAATTCCACTGTAGGCGTTTGTCACCTATATCGAACAATACTAGTTCTGTTTTTGGTGACATACTTTGCCCTACTCTAGAGATCAAACATGATGCTATTCAACTCGAAAATCATTTGTGATTCCTAAAGCCGGATCTCGAAAGAGATACTTTGAACAGACATAAAGTATGTCACCAAAAACAGAACTAGTATTGTTCGATATAGGTGACAAACGCCTACAGTGGAATTACGATCTTCCTTACCGGTTTCGAACCTCTGGACATACAATCAGCGTCCATAGCCTAGTGGTTAGGGTGTCCGCGTACAGAGCGGGAGGCCCGTGGTTCGAATCCCGGTGGAGGCTGAAAGTTTTTTCACTGTTCTTGATTTTCCAACTCATTACGATTTTCATTTATATATATATATATATATATATATATAAACAGACTAGTGACTTTTTGTTGAGAAATTAAGAAAACTGTTATTAGATTGTGTCCTATTTTTTGGGAAAAGTTAAAGAAAAAATAGAAGGGGTACAGATTTGTAACAAAATAGACACACTGGATTTTGTGCATGCAAAACGAACAGAAGTTCTCTTTTATGGGGAGATTTGAGGAGATTTTACGGTCTGTTACTCCAAACATAAGCTTTATGTCCCACTGCCATTCTGAGCTTGCCTTCCCTCCCCCTCGCCCCTCCCCATCCCCCTTCCTAACCCCGTCCTACCTCTGAGTGATATCACAGTTGAATTATATATATACACATATATATTTATATATTTATTTCTTATTTCATATTTCATATTTTTTATTTCTCTTTTATTCTTGCTTGCAGTTATGCCGGTGTTGTTTTGAGACAGATACAAGAACGACAAGCGTTTGGCTCGATCACTGTGTTACACAAGATCGAAGAAGTTTATCGGGAAGATATTTTCAAATGAGAGAACCTACATCCTGTTCTTGTCAGAGATGCTAAACTACAAAAAATAATAATAATAATAATAAAAAAGTGAAAAGTAACCAAATAAATAAACAATACTGCCAATTGGTATGCAGAGAAGTAAGTAAAGCATCAACAACAAGAAGAACATGAAAACATTCATTTTTGAAGATCAGAAAATTTCACCAAATTTCACAATGCTGAATGG
The DNA here is from genome assembly GCF_037975245.1 of Apostichopus japonicus. NCBI lineage: Eukaryota > Metazoa > Echinodermata > Holothuroidea > Aspidochirotida > Stichopodidae > Apostichopus > Apostichopus japonicus. The sequence goes on from NC_092578.1 coordinate 4,978,186, forward strand.
AAAGCGACGAATATTTATGGAACTTTATTGAGGCTCTGAGTATATGGAAATGTTTCCTTCCAGGCCATAAACAGGCTTCCAGGGACTCGATTCTGAGAAACTAAACAATCTGCGATAAGAAATCCAGCGAGCAAACAAGAAAAAGAAGAAGAAGAAGAAGAAAGAAAGAAGAGACCAAAAAAAAAGAGAGGAAAAACAATGAACGTCAAATTGAGCGGCTGATGCAATAAGTCTATCAGCTCGATGATGTGACGTCATTAACATGGCCTCTGTGGCAACGAACCTTTGTTTCACCTTGAGTTGTTTTTGTATTCTGGCGGGAAATCGAAGCGGATTCCAATTACAAATTATTAATTGTAATGAAGAGTCAATATTGAATATTGATTGACATATGAGAAGGTAGTCATTGTTGTTACAGTTCTTGAAAATTTGTGAACGATTTTTCTGTAAGTAGCAAGAATAATTTTACGAACCCGTTATTTTTTTTAATTTATATAACATAAAATATGTTTACCACAGAATCCCGAAAATTGGTTAGAACATCTTTATCATATAAGCAAAATCGTACACACCAGTTTAGTTACATTATCCAATAAAGGCTAAGATCTCACATTTAGAAGCCCCCCCCCCCCCTCACCTTACTAAGTGCAAGGGTTAAGTGACTCATTGCTATCAGTGTTGAACACTGTATATAGCATGCATGGGCAAAGCTGGCTGGTCCGGCGATGTTAAGTTTAGAAAAAAAATCAAAGTATTCGAGAAAAAAATTGTGACTACATTTATTACAGGTTTTTTTTGTCATTACATGTTTAATTACATTAGGCTCGTCACTTGACTATAATGCAAAATAACCAAACCAAAAAAAAACATAACATCTCTTGTTGCTATTCTAACTAACCAAGGTACTCAAAACCGCTAGAACCTTTAAAGAAAAAATCATTTTCATTTAAAAAAAAAAAAAAAAAATCGCTAAATCTTGTCACAATTTTCATAACTATATGTATCTAAATGCGAAAACAATGCAAACTGCGAATCGGTTCGCCAAAAACAAAGTATTAATTTTTGCACCTTGAGTATTTCAAACGAACATGAACACAATATCATTTGTTAGGCGATATTGTTTGAAATTTGAAAAGAAGAAGAACACAATTAAGATCAAAATAAGAAATAATTCTCGAAAGTGAAAGAGAAAGAAAAAAAAGAAAGAAAGATGACTGTTTTTTGTGTGTCACTTATGTCGAAACTTGTCAGATATATTTATAGCATTTATAAAATAATTGCGGTCAGTTTACGTGCTTCTAGTAATTCAAGGTGGTCGGTCTTGTCATGTCAAAGCACGCAACATACCGTATATATATTGCACACAAAACTGATAGATATAGGCCAATGTCTATATATCAGTATACATATGTATACCAATATATATATATATATAGATATATGTATATATATATATATATATATATATATGCATATATATATATTTATATATATATATATATATATATATATACATATATATACATATATATATATATATATATATATATATATATATATATATATATATATATTCTAATGTAGGTAACGTAAACATATACGCTCACTTCAATGTAGCTATAAACATATACGCCCATTTAAAGAAGGTAGCAGCTACATTTACGCCAATTCTAACGTAGGTAGTTTCAACTTATACGCCCATTCATATCTTAGATATCAGCAACATAAACGCCCATTCTAATGTAGGTAACATCAACATATACTCTTGTGCTAATATAGGTAACATCAACATATACTCCCATGCTAATATAGGTAACCGCAACATGTACTAACGCCCATTTTAATGTAGGTAGCACCATCTGGACGCCCATGCTAATTTCGGTAGCAGCAACATATACCACCATTCTAATGTAGGTAACATCAATGTTAAACGCCAATTTTAATTTAGGTAGCAGCAACATATACTCCTACGTGAAATAATAAACATAGCTCATTCATATCCCGCGTCGTATGTTAGTTTCTAAATTAGCCACAGTTATAATATGTGGTTGGTATGTACGTATATAAAAGTCGAATTCTGAACGTGTATGTGTATATGTTCGTATATCAATTGTATATCTGTAAATTTAAGGAAAAAAGGTGTTCTTTAATTTGTGTATATTGATCAATTTTGATATGATAAAATCAATAATTTAATCGATTACTTATATACATGAATTTGGGTCAAATTTTTAGAGTGAGTTTTTATACTTTAAACTTTGGGCTTTTCTTTCCAAACTGCAGGGCATGCACAATTCCTCACTGATATATGAGGGCAAATTAATCTTTGAATATTCATAACAAATCACCATACAGAGTAAGATATTCAAATTTGTCACCTATATAATAAAGTATAATGGATAATATTGCTAATGTTGTAATGTATATGACATTAACGAAATAATATATGTTTGCGCCTCCCATTGGGGTAAACAGTTCGATTGTGAGGTCGGAAAAAAGTATTATATTATATTATGAAATTAAATTTGTTTTCAATTTAATAAATTATTCGTCGTTTTTACTATGCTGCTTTTTTTTTTATTTCAAATATTTTGTTAAGGATTTTTTAACAGTGAAATATTTCTCTCTCTTATTCGTACATAATTTTCAAATTCATGTAAATAACAGAAACAGTATTATGAAATAAAGAGCTATGTGATATTATGAAAACTTAATTTGTTTTTATTTTATTTGCATTATGTTTTAGTGTATTTTAAGTAATATGTATCAACTATAGTATATTTTTGCAATTCAATAATATATATATATTTATATATATATATATATATATATATGTATATGTATATGTATATATATATATATATATATATATATATATATATATATATATATATATATATATATATATATATATATATATATATATATATCGATATGCTAATTTTACTTCCTTTTGCTTGAGCTACAATAATACAAGGAAGGTAAATTACTAGACTATACCCTTATATTAGATAGGCCTAAAATCACATTTCTGGATACCCTTCCTCCTGAGGAATTCTTCAGGGTGATACACCAGGAAAGCCGCCCTGTCATTCATTGCTAAAGTGTACTTTTCTGTTGAAGTACGTTGAGACACCTTTCAATCTACTTTGACTTTAGATCTGTGTTTTTTTATATTCATGTTGAATGGGAAATGCCACCTACAAAGGCCGCTAAACGATGCAGAAGATTTGCGTGTAATTCTATTTTTTTTCTTCCTCTACTCGTTTCTTTTTTTGCCACGATGTTCGACCTAATTTCCAAACCCCGAAAGGTGTAAGCAATAACGACACGAAAATATGAAAGAATTCTGATGCGTGTTGCTGTGCGTTATATTTAACGCCTATGCGTGTTGTATTTGATACAGAGAGAGATCGCTTTTGTAGTAAAAATAATAAACAGGTCCGCGGGAATATAAAGGTGTTTCCAATTTACTGCTAAATTTAACTATTTGAGGAATATGATTGACAACTTTAAAATGTTTTTACCTTAGACCAACGTCAACAATCGAACATCGTTTTTCACACAATGATTGGAGAGCCTATTGAATTTCAAACTGTTGTACTAACTGGCATACCTGTCCGCGACAGACCGGAAGTGGGTAAGTAAAACAGCGTGAGTACCAGTCAAAGTGAAATTCCCTTTGGTATGAGTACTGGATCGAGTACAAGGCTCTAAAGTTGAGTACCGAGTGTCTAGTCAGCGTGAGTACCAGTCAACAAAGTGCAATTCCCTTTGGTATGAGTACTGGATCGAGTACAAGGCTCTAAAGTTGAGTACCGAGTGTCTAGTCAGCGTGAGTACCAGTCAACAAAGTGCAATTCCCTTTGGTATGAGTACTGGATCGAGTACAAGGCTCTAAAGTTGAGTACCGAGTGTCTAGTAAGCGTGAGTACCAGTCAAAGTGTCAAAGTGCAATTCCCTTTGGTATTAGTACTGGATCGAGTACAATGCTCTAAAGTTGAGTACCGAGTGTCTAGTCCAGCGTGAGTACCAGTTAACAAAGTACAATTCCATTTGGTATGAGTACGGGAACGAGTACAAGGCTCTAAAGTTGAGTACCGAGTGTCTAGTAAGCGTGAGTACCAGTCAAAGTGTCAAAGTGCAATTCCCTTTGGTATTAGTACTGGATCGAGTACAATGCTCTAAAGTTGAGTACCGAGTGTCTAGTCCAGCGTGAGTACCAGTTAACAAAGTACAATTCCATTTGGTATGAGTACGGGAACGAGTACAAGGCTCTAAAGTTGAGTACCGAGTGTCTACTGAGTCCAGCGTTGGGCAAGAAATTGATCATTTGGCGGACCGTATTGTGAAATTTAAGTTGCACACTTATTCAAATGCCGCAACACTATATTAGGAGGTATACAGGTACATATAGGATGTTATATATTAAAATACAAGATTTAATCCGCAATTTCAACATCTAGTTTATCTGATATATCTGAAATGTATTTTCACAAGTATTTCCTATGAGCAGACAGACTCTTCAAAGTACGCATATTCCCATGTTTTTTCTTGCTGTACAGGCTGTATTTCCCCGGTCGTGTTACCAAAAAAAAAAAAAAAAAAAAAAAAGCAAAAAGGACTAAAAAAGAAGGATTTTTGAGTGCTGCCTCGAATCAAGATTCAAATTTATGGGCTAACCCCTCTTTAAGGCTCCACCACTTTTTCTGCGGTCGGTTGGATGGATTTAGGGGTTCTACGTATAACATGCATGGGCCAGTGTCCTTGCATGCATGCCGTCGTATTACAGGGAAATCTCCACCCACCCCACCCCACCCACCCCACCCCACCCACCCCACCCCACCCACCCCACCCCACCCCACCCGATTATCTTTATGACCCGATATAAAATACTTCATTTTGAACATTGCAAAAATATTAAAAACACCTCAGAAACTTACTGTAAATTACAGAGTAAAAGATGTTAGCTACAGTTTATGTTAAATAAGCAGAAGTGATTTACTATAATAAAAGTCATGTTTTAATACGCTTTGTAGCAAAATTCCCATTCCTATTACAGCACTTACCCATATATAGAATATTGTATCCTGGTATTATTCATTATTCAATTGTCTGAAAAATACTACTATATTGGCGTTTTCCGACCATAATATGATGTTTACAACATTTTACATGCAAATCTGTTTAAGGCAATTGAATGAAGGGGGGGGGGGGGGGCGTAAGGGAGGAACCGAGGAAAGGTAAAGGGGTATAGACGAGATTATGACGAAATAAGTCTGATGAACTCCGAAAGACCGTTTGGATATCAAAGATATATCTCTCCCTGCCTATTCAGTGGTTTACATTTAACCCTATTTGCTCAGCTGTTTTCTATTTCATCTTCCCGTTTCTTCTTCGTCTTCTCTCGTTTGATGTTAGTCATAAAGTATAAAGCAGATAAGAGTCTGTTATTTTACGTTTATGAGTCTTCAGAAAAACTGACAAAGAGGGGACACATATCTGCTAGATTCCTTTCTTTTGTGACAAAATATTAAATGTCAAAGTAATTTGTCGGTGTCCCACGTGGGACGGATCAGCCAATGAACCCAATCGATATCTTAGTACTGTACCCTTAGGCGAATCACAAGCCCCTCCAAAAAAAAAATTCCCAAACATTTAACACGGATTTACTCGCATGAGGTTAACGACAAAAATGAAAATTTCAGGTGTAAAAGCAGTCCAGATAATTCAATAATAACGAATGTATGGTACAATTTATCGAGCATTGACCATTGTCGATATTGATCGAGACGAATGACGTCATGACGAGGAACCCTGGATATCCAGGGTCCATCGGACTGACCTCAGCTTTGGATAAAACTACTTGAAGGCAGCTGATATAGAGAAAACTTTCATTGAAGGGAAAGGTTTGTGCATGAATGTCATTGTCTTATTGAATAACGAAGACAATTTAATGGTTAGCGATTGGAAAACGAACAAGTAAAGAAACTATGATTCACATGCAAGAGAAATGTATAGTGCGTTGAGAAAGAAAAGAAAAGAAAAGAAAAGAAGAGAAAAGACAAGAAAAGAAAAGAAAAGAAAAGAAAAGAAAAGAAAAGAAAAGAAAAGAAAAGAAAAGAAAAGAAAAGAAAAGAAAAGAAAAGAAAAGAAAAGAAAAGAAAAGAAAAGAAAAGAAAAGAAAAGAAAAGAAAAGAAAAGAAAAGAAAAGAAAAGAAAAGAAAAGAAAAGAAAAGAAAAGAAAAGAAAAGAAAAGAAAAGAAAAGAAAAGAAAAGAAAAGAAAAGAAAAGAAAAGAAAAGAAAAGAAAAGAAAAGAAAAGAAAAGAAAAGAAAAGAAAAGAAAAGAAAAGAAAAGAAAAGAAAAGAAAAGAAAAGAAAAGAAAAGAAAAGAAAAGAAAAGAAAAGAAAAGAAAAGAAAAGAAACTTATTATGTTATCAGTGCCCACAATCGAGGTGACCAAAACACAATGCTATTCTTTTGGCGTCTGTGTGTGGTGTGTGTGTGGGCGGGGGGGGGGGGGGGAGGTTTGGAGAGGTTGTCAGATTGGACTAGAAATGGCAGGTCCTGTGGAACGACCGCTACCATTATTTCATAATGCAATTTTCCTGCTGACAGTTTGGTCAAGCAGATCGATTCGAAATGTTTAAAGGTTTTTAAAATGATAAGGTAGATTTAAAGTTACCAATTTTGGTAAATATCGCCCGAGGTAAAAAAAAAAAAACGGAAAACGAGGTTCCTTTTGGAGGGGTCACCGATTATGGCTTTATAACGTTTAATATCGTACAAAGGTCGATAGACCTATCATCTTGGTTTGATGGCTGGCTGCATAATGTCAACGATTCTGGGTAACGGACGGAAAGGGTTAAAATTCACTTGATATTGGTGAATTTTCCTTTAAGGAATACACACACACACAAGTATATACACGCAAACATAAACGCACATACAGATACACACTAACTCGGTATACGACTCTGAACAATAGGCATTGTGTTTCAATACTATCATACATCTAATGACTTGTAATATTTTCACAAGAGTTAATAGTGTCGAACAGGAATCTTTTTTTCTCTTCTCACTCTCTCTTTGACCAAATAAGATAAAAAAAACTGGCATTTTTTTGGTGTTAGAAGTGGGGCAGTTCAAACTAATCTAAGATATGTGTTTCACGATGCAATGGCTTAGAATAATCGGCGTTGTTGTTAGGCGTATTACGTACAGCGAGTGATAACCAAACATATATCAGCCTCGGATTCCTTAATATATAGCATAAGGAAATCAAACAACAACGCATAAAGTTAAAACGAAAAAAAAATATATATATAGAAAAGTAGAACGCTTTCACCTCTGCGGGTTATATACAGTTTACCGGCACTGCGAAAACAATAACAAACAACCTAGGTGGAGAGAGAGAGGGAGAGAGATAGATAGATAGATCAAAAGAAGTCCAAATAACGATGGTGGGTGGTTTGAATAAAGAGTTTAATTAATAACGGTACTGTGTCGAAAGTATAGCTACAATTGTATGTCATTGTTACCGTTCTTAATCATTTAATATGATGATTAGAGTTAATTAAGGGTTTTTGTTTTTTATAAACAACCATAAAAACTTAGTTACTTTTGATTCCGTTTTTTTTTTTTTTGGAAAGGAAATCAAATTGAAGGAAGTTTTGTTTGATTATACTAATTGGTGTAATCACAGACAGATGACAATGGGCAAGGGGAATGCCAATGAAAAAATAAAAAAAATAAAAATAATAAGAAATGATGAATTATTCAGTGGGCTGGCAATTTATATTTGATTTGTTAAAACAACAAAGAAAAGGAGGTCAATGCAATTCCCGGCGAAGCTCGCAAACATGAAATCTTAAAAAATACCCTTTTAAAATAATCAGGAGTGATCCTCTCTGACACACGTACCACTTCCCCTTACGTTCGTACCATACAACCCCCCCCCCCACCCAACCCACACCCAACCCCCCTAACGAGAATCGATTATTTTGCCGCCCGGTAACTTCCCCATTATAAATTTATTTATCTATTTTCGAAAGTGTTATAGGTCTAGGCTATTATTTTTTATCGGTTGGCAGACTGTACTTAACATACCGGTGCTGTGGCCGAGTGAATGAATCCGGTGGGTGGCATTTGATGCAATGAGGCTTAGCAATCGGGAGGTTCCGGGTTCGATACCTGGCTGGGGTCATAGTAAAGGTGGGTGTTTCATCCAAAAGCAATCTACCCATCTTTCCCATCTGAAATGACTTTCTAAATTGAAAAGATTCCAAATTTGAGTTAAACTGTTGAATTGGAAGGCACCCGACGTGTAAAATGTAATCCATAAGCCATTGCGGGTCTCCCACAGTTTTGTTCGCTAAAGCGTCGTAAAAATAACTGCTGATTATTATTATTATTATTTACTTGTTATCATTTTTAGTAGCATCGAAACTACCGCTGTCCCCTTCCCCTGCCCTTCCCCACCACTTCCCCTTCCCTCCCCTCCTTCCAAGAACAGAAATATTTATCACCACTGTTATTAAAGATACTATTTCCGCCGTTGCATTCTGGTTACATACTTCATTGCAAGGATATCTCAGAATGTCATTTTTTCCTCTTTTTTACCTTTTTTTTCCATTTTTATTTTCCTTTTGATTTGATAATAGTTACTTTCACTGAGTTTCAATTAACTCTAACATATAAACTAGGTCTGTATTATACTTATTAGTAAGCACTCGCCAATCAGGCGACAGCGCTTCCAAGAAATATTCAACATAACGAGTCAACAAGTCAATAATAAGTTTTGTAAACTAGTGTTATTTGAATATTACCGTTTGTTTTTCAAAGATTAATATTCACATAGACTTAAGTGTTGTGTCTTTGTCTGCATGTCTGTCTGTTTGTTTGCTTAGTTTGAAATGCTTCATATATACATTAGAATCACGTGCAAGACATGAACAACAACAATAACCTAAATTAACGCCGAAACGGCTTTCAATCATCCTTCCATTCATTCGTTCATTCCATAAATTCATTCCATTCATTCGTTCACCTATTCATGTATTCGTAATTTCATTCATTCATGCATCCACTCATTTACTCATTTATTTATTCATTCATTCGTTCGTTCGTTCGTTCGTTCGTTAGTTCGTTCGTTCGTTCGTTCGTTCGTTCGTTCGTTCGTTCGTTCGTTCGTTCCATAAATTCATTCCTTCATTCCATAAATGCATTCGTTCACCTATTCCTTCATTCTTACATTCCATCCATTCGTTACTTATTATTCATTCATTTGTTAGTTCATTCATTCCATTCATTC